>NW_022060564.1:2238750-2985000 GCF_003285725.1 Scaptodrosophila lebanonensis | reverse complement strand
TAACTTAATAGCTCAATATATAACAAACAATTTTTTAAGAACTTAAGTGTGCAAACTTTGTTTATATTTGCAGCTAAGAACCTCCTATAGAAATGGCTGGTAAATCTTCCATCGGGTCAGAGATAGTGTCTGATTAGAACTTTATTTTTTTCCCATGCAACTTCATTTGCATTGTTATTTATTTTTAATTCCATTCATTCAATTCATTTGTGTGTTTAATTTTGTATTAAATTCTGTTTTTAATTTTCATTTTACTTTCGTTTTTAATTCCCTTTTTAATTCAATTTTGTATTTTATATTTGTGTATGATATGATAGTTACTCCTAACAGATTATTAATATTAAATGGTAACAAGTTGTGGTTATTGGTATAAGCAAATAAATAACAACGCTTAGTTATCATTTAACAGCATTTTACTAATCAACAATTAAAGCTCGACCATTACAGCTCAGTATAAGCAGCTTTGTATATATGTAGATTTATCGAATTACGTGCGACTCACAACTATAGTACCTGATAGATGGATCTCTGACGACTATCCATGCCCGCTGCTCTTGCTCTCCTCATCCTCGCTGCCAATCCTGCCAACCGTTGTCACTCACCTACGCCTCTACACCATCTCACATTTATAGCCTCGTACAGCCAATAAAAATAGCCATATTAATAAAATGCCTCATACAAATTTCTGTATAATACATGTTTGCTTTTTCGTATTGCAGAATAATTCCAAGTAAGCCAGACTCCCTAAACAAGCCACCAAAAGCAACCAAAATAGAAGTGAAAACAAAATTTTTGTTTTTTTTTTATGACATCACTATATATAGGCATTATAGTGGCAAAACAAAATCAAAAATTCGTAAAATGTTTAGCCTAAAGACAGTTGCCGACGGCGAATCGAAATATATAGATTAAGCAGAACAAACACCATTGTTGTTTTACTTAAATAGAAATAATATCAATTATTCGAATAATAAATTAACTTGAAGAAATGCGGTGTTTTATCATTTGAATTTAATACTTTAGTTTTTTATTTTATGTTAGATGTGTTAACATTTATTTATGTAATTTTGTGATTGCTTTAGGTTCTCTCTTTTTTTAGGTCCTGCACTGTGCATTAATGTTTTCTGATTATAATCGTGAGCAAGATGAAGAGACACTTTTTCACGTAAATGCCAATTAATGTCCAGTTTCAATTGCTTGACAGGGAAGGGAAGGACACCTGCTCCTGCTCCTGCTCCTGCTCCACCATGAATCAAATAAACTCTTTGAATTGTTGCTGCTGTGCTCTAACCTCGACTCAGGTAGCAATTTGTACCGAATGTTTGTCTGCATGAGTGTGTGTGTGTGTGTGTTTGTGTGTGTGTGTGTGTGAGCTCATACCGCTCGGCCGTTCAAACATGGCAAGTTCCAATAACATCAGTATGATGTGGCGCCCCCCTTCCACCTTCCATCGACCACCTTCCACCCACCACCTGCACATCAGTCTCAAACCTTGCCCAATATATCTGCAGTTGGCATTCACATACTCGTAGTACTAGTAGTAGTACGAGTAGTACGAATAGAGCCAAGCAAATGACCAACCAGCTTGCTGCTCATTGAAATGGAATCTAATCGGCTTTTGATTTTACAAGTCCTTTTCACAAAGTTTGCCGGTTCGGTTGCCCCCACACGTTTTCGAGTGTGCACACACACATACAAACATACATGCTGTGAATTTGTCTGAGTGTGTCTAGGTGTGGGTTTCTGTTTGTGGGTGTGGGTGTGTGCGTATCTGGCTCTCGTTGCCATTTTGCACTTGGCATAAGTATGCAATATCCGTTTCCGTTCGTTACGTTTGTTACCTTCACGGCTACAAAGGTGTACTTGTGGGCTCAGGGGTGTCTCTGTCTGTGTATGCGTGTGTGTGTGTGTGTGTGGGGCAGCAGCTTAAGCTCACCAAGTCTGACGCTCAGTCAAGCACTTGTTATCGTTGTTGTTGTTGTTGTGCTGCCAACCCACTCTGACTTCGACGGGCGCCAGCGTCCAACATCACTTATTGTAATAGGCAGGAGAGCAAAAGTGCAATTTCTTTGCCGCTCCTGTTTGCCAAGGATGAAATATATGCGTTTGCATCTTTGAGATATCTGCATATACATTTAATATATATCTTGCTACAAATATACATATCTAGATGCTTGTGTGTGTGTGTTTGTTAGCGTCTGTGTCTGCAGCTTAGCCCTTTCAATGATGCTGCCTTTGGCGCCAAATAATGGCCCAGGAAGTGATAATATCATGCACTCGAGCATTAGGCATCGCACAGTGGGGTATATTTCGGGGTTATCCATTCAGCTATCTCAAGTCAGCTTGGTGACAACGACCGGTGATTTCGTATTCAATTGCCGCTTGCACATTTACTTTCAAAATCAACTTGGGTCCAAGTCTTTTCAACTAGTCTTTGCTCATTCTCTAGCAAAAATGCCGCACTTTGCAACTCGATTTTAAATGATGGAAATGGTTTCGATAACTTCTTGTAGTGTCTATATAGTAATTCTGCATATAGGATAGCCAACCAAGCTGGTAGGCAAGTCACTATTAAGGCGCTGAAATTACACAGTATTAAGTCTAAAAGAAAACAAGACAGGCATTCTTCTTTTTAACAAGCATTTGGTCGCAGAGCAGTCTGTTATAGGAACTAGAAAACCTGCTTGTTTTTATCTAAACAATAAGAGTAGTAATGCCTGTTTATTGACATAAATTTAAATAAATAAGTAAAAAGGACTAATGACCCATTGTCAACTTGCGGATGAATTTGCTGAACTACAAGTATATAAAATATCTTCCGTTTAATGTGGCTTAACATTTCGAGTTGTTCACAAGCGTCTACTTTTGAAGAACTGCTATGATTCCTTCCCTTTATCTGCTTGTTCATAGCAGGTGTATTGGATCAAGGGGCTTTCTCTCCATTTTTGAAAATAAATAAATAGTTGAAAAGCTGTTTTCCTAACACAAACTGTTTCGCGCCAAAACGCAGCCACTCGTGTTAATTTGGAATAATATTTGATTTAGCTTTTAGCAAAAATTCTATGGAATGTCAGATGTTCGTCACCTAAGGACTTTTTTTTGCCAGATGTCTGCACTTTAGATATTTACACTTCAACAACTGCTAGTGACACCGAAAGGACTAGCAAGGCGACAGAAGGATGCAGTAAGTTGCATTTTTGGAAGCTTTATTTGTAGCTTTTATTTATTTTTAGTTGTTGTTTTGGAAAATGTTGCAACAGCTGAATTACAAAATGCAACTCATACACGCTTTTTGTTTCCTCGCTTTTGCATAAAAATTCTACTGTATTCGGGATGCCTTGGCTCAGCCAAGCGCAACCCCTTCAGCCCACTCAACCATCTGCCGTTGCTTCAATGCATTCAATTGGAAAAGCTCCCTGCTGATGTGTGCTGGGTGTGATTGTGTGTGTGTGTGTGTGTGTGTGTGTGTGTGTGTGTGTGTGTGTGTGTGTGTGTGTGTGTGTGTGTGTGTACCTGCAAGAATTTAAGAGTCTCATCATCGTTGTGGTCGTTGTCATCTTGGTTTTATCAGGAATCGCTCGCCTGCTTCTGGCCCATCTGTCCATACATACGGCTGCTTATCAGCTTTAAGCACATGTACAAACTCAACTGGCTTTTCATCTCCCTCTCCAATATTGAGTAAGCTCGGCGGTCCAGCCCAGTTGTCAAGCGGAAATTGCTGTCTGTCTGCCTGATTTGCTGACCCCCATCCCGGCAATAAAGTCAGCTACGACATCAGTTTATTACTGTGGAGTGCCGGCTACCGGCAATCAAACGATTTGCTGATTGATTTGTCACCTTACTGCTGTCAATGTCTGTCGATGGTTCCCCTTCTTTCCTCCCAGCATATAATAGGAACTATGAGCTTGGCTAAACTCGACCGAAAACTAGTTAACGCAGTCTCCTTTAATATTTAATTGCCAGCCATAATTACGTAAAAACATTAAAATATCTATTATTTATGGAAAACTCTGTTCATCCCATCTCACATCTCGGCATCTCTGCATCTCTCAGAGCTCATCATCACCACTTTGCCGGCTGCCTTGCTTATTTTTGTAAAACATGAGCAACTTTTTTTGGAATTGTTGTATGGGGTGGACACCCTTATGGCTACCCTTGCCTCTCCATGCATTTTCAAGCATTAATTATTTAAAATGTCAGAGAAACTAGGAAAAACTACAAATTGTGCGAGGACTATGCGAAAAGTAAAGATAGGTGCTTTTATTAATAGTTAATAATATAATATAATCCTTAACTTTTTAATTACTGATCCATAGTTTATGGATCCGTATATATTTCTGAAATTGTGGTCCGACTATAATTTTAAGTCAACATCAGAATACAATGTTTTACCTTTATATTTTAAAAGAATTTGTCTCGCCATTATGACCAATTAAAATAACAGGAATGCCATTTTGAAGGGTATAAGCAACTGACATAAACCAATCCTGAAAAGTCTGACAGTTCGCCCCAACTTTCCCTTTTCGTGTACTATATTTACATATAATTTAAGCATAAATATTTATTTATTTAATCTGGAGATAAAAATGTCCAAAAATACATAAAGGTTTAATGGTTAGTGTCATGGTAAGGGAGTGGGGTGAAAAGGATAAACACCCTACGACGGGTTTTTTCAGTCTAATTGGCAAAACGGCCTTTTGACTCTGTTTCTATAAAAGTGGAGCTGTTTCTGCAACACGACATACCCGTAGTTTGCTGGTACACCTGCTTAAAGGCGTTTGTTTCTGGCCAGGATGGCCGGATCATCTGCGTATGTGGCGATGAGCAGGTCCTTTGTATCTTCAATGGGCATCGTATAGCCTGTGGGCTCCAAATCAAAAGGGAAAGAGGTAAGTCTTGCCCAGTGGATAATAACAATCTCTGCTCAACCACTATATACTGTTTTTATCTTTGTTTATCTGTCACAGAAGCCGATTTAAACCGATGTCTAATCATACTGTGTCATCATTGCATGTGCAAAACACAGCGATAATAGGGATCCTTTGTAAATACAACTTGGGGAGTAGTTTTGCAACGACAACGGCTTCGATCTAAGAATCTCAATATTTACAAACCGAAAAAATTAGTTTAAGACTTCAGATATTATTTGTTAAGAAGAATCAATCTAAGATATGTATATGTAATCTTTGAGTATTTCCTTACAATATGCACTCTGTTTTATTGCTGTGTATGTTTGCTAACTTTTGAATTGAATTTTATGTAAAGCCGATTAATCCTAAAGTCTGATGATGCCTGCATTTGGTGACCTTTTAGTTCTGTAGAAGCCACCCTGATTTGCAATTAGTTCATCAACTCCTTTGCATCTACCGTGCTGTTCCAAGGAACCGTCTGGGCCACCTGTTCTTCTTCTTATAAGAGGAACGGGCTTGCTGAATTATAGTAACCGATATTTAAGCTTTAACTTTATCCTGAAATTGTCACTTACTATATGGCAAACTTTTATACAGATTTATTTTAAATAAAACAACAACTTTTGGAATACAACAGTTTTTATTTATTTGCTACAGGATGAAGGATTTTAATTAATCACAGGCAAACATAAATCATCAGCAGGATCTAAAAAGTATCCTTTATTATTTCCATTTATGTGTATCTAGTTGTACTGCAGCAAATTATTTATCTATCATTTATTTAATAATTAATTGGATTCAAACCGGGCTTTTAGAATTTATTTATTTATTTTAAATTACAAAAAAAAGTAAATCATCTTGCTGCTGATTTCTGTTCGCCTGGTACTTCAGATTTTGGATTTTAGGAAATGAAGGCGCTTTAGTTATTTTTTGAAAGCCGCAGCTGCCTTTTACTTTTAGTTTGCAATGCTGGCACTTTCGCTAAGTACTAGGCGAACATAATTCAGCAGAAAGAGGATTTAAAAAAAATTAATAATAAATGTAAGCCAAGTTTCAAACCATTTTGCAGCCGGGATTCAAACCAGTTTAGCAAATTGTCTTAAAACTGTGCTGCCAAATGGTTTAAAGCCCCGCTAACTCAAATTTTTAAATTAAAAAAAAAAAATCTTGCTGCTGATTTCTGTTCGCCTGGTACTTCAGATTTTGGATTTTAGGAAATGCAGGCGCTTTAGTTATTTTTTGAAAGCCGCAGCTGCTTTGGTTTTAGTTTGCAATACTGGCACTTTTGCTAAGTACTAGGCGAACATAATTCAGCAGAAAGATGATTTAAAAAAAAATTAAAAGTAAATTTAACCCAAGTTTCAAACCATTTTGCAGCTGGGAGTCAAACCAGTTTGACACATTGGTTCGAAACCGTGCTGCCAAATGGTTTGAAACCCGGCTTACATTTAAAAAGTGTAGCATACCATACAGGGGCAGAATTTATTTTTCTGTTTTGAATCATCTTGCTGCTGAGTTCTGTTCGCCTGGTACTTTAATTTTGGATTTTAGCAAATGCAGGCGCTTTACTTATTTTTTGAAAGCCGCAGCTGCCTTTGGTTTTAGTTTGCAATGCTGGCACTTTTGCTAAGTACTAGGCGAACATAATTCAGCAGAACGATGATTTTTAAAAAAATTGAAAATAAATGTAAGCCAAGTTTCAAACCATTTTGCAGCTGGGAGTCAAACCAGTTTGGCCCATTGGTTCGAAGCCGTGCTGCCAAATGGTTTGAAACCCGGCTTACATTTAAAAAGTGTAGCATACCATACAGGGGCAGAATTAATTTTTCTTTTTCTTTTTTGAATCATCTTGCGGCTGACTTCTGTTCGCCTGGTACTTCAAATTTTGGGTTTTAGCAAACGCAGCCGCTTTGGCCATCTGTGAGACTGAATTTTTATTTATTTAACAGCACCTTTTAACCAACCTCACCACACCCCTCCCCTCACCATCCGCCCAACACAATCATAATAATTAATTCAAACATTTATTTTTAGCCATTTTATTTACAGATTTAATAAATTTATAACTATTGATGTAATTTATAGACATTCTTTTGATATATTTAAAATCAATTTTCTTAAAATTAAATAAACTATATAAATATTAACAAATAGAAACATGCGTTTTTGGCAATATCACACTGCCTTGAGGAACTCACAGCTCTTAGTTGACAGTGGAAAATGTCCGCTAACCCGGACCTTGAACTGATGTCCGGAATGAAGTTCTATCCAAAGGATCTATCCAACAATACGTATACGCAACAGCTTTAAAAATGGAATAAAGAAACATTAATATATCTTTCAGATAGCAAATATAATGCAACTAAACTAGTGACACTTAAAAATTAAAGTGAATAGTGTTAAAAAATGAAGCTTATTGGTACTAAGTAGTATTATTAATTAAAAGCACAAATAAACTGGGATGGTTTGCCTTCCTACTCAACTATCATTTAAACTTATTTTAATTATATTAACGCCTCTACTAACTACACTTGGCTGTGATTCGGAACATAGCTAGCCAAATGGCACATTATTAATAGCCATTATTGTTCATTTATTTTTGAGGCTTTCTTATCAAGTATTCTTAATCAATAAATTTTACTACGATCTACTTGTATATCGACACCACATACTTATTAGGTGATGTAATAATAATAAAATAAAATAATTTCTTAATTATGTATTATGTTTATTCCTTAGGCAAGCCTCGTTGGAATGCCTTTGTGAATATGTGGGCGCCCAAAATACACGGGACTTGAGTTTTATGACTAGTGCAAAGTTAACTAAGCGGAAAGCAGGTAGGTTATTGGGCCTAGCCGGGAACACGCTTCATACAAATATGCGTGCACATTTTGGCCAGCTGGGCACTGGCCGACCGGTAAGATGATGCAGGAGGAGGCAAAGGCAAACTGGAGCAAAGGCAGCGATAGAAGGTAGCAGCAGAGACCTTAGTGTAATCGTAGCGTGTCCTCGTCGTCGTCGTCGTTGTCGTTGTCATCGTTGTCCTCCTCATCATTGTCCTTGCCGTCATCATCATAACCCAAACGAAACGAGGTTAATTAATGAATTGTTAATATCATTTGCGACCACACGTCGTCGCCACAGTTCTGCACATGCTGTGCAAACAAGCGCGCGTAGGTTGGAAAGCTCTGCCACTGATCTCTCTCTCTCTCTCTCTCTCTCTTTCTCTCTCGCTCTCTGCCACTCGCCTCGGCAGCTGCAACATAATATTATTATGCTGTGAATTTTGTGGGACGGGTGTTGCGTGTTTTTTTTACTGTACCCTACAAATGGGCATGATGAGTTGGCGATAATATTTGTAAGCTACTTATCATTATACATATATGACTAGACATCCCAACAACAGCATAATGGTGTTGTTTAAAACATGCAAATAGACAAAAGGACAAATAGACAAATGGATGGATAAGCGGCTGCAACATCATTATTCATTTGTTCAAAAAAAAAAACAAAAAAAATGAAATAGTAACAGTTGGCCATTTGGCTTAATAACTATTTAAAAATTGTCTAATCTAAGTATATATATAAAGTTAAGGGAATTTGTAAATATATGTTCAGAAGATATATATAATAATTATAAATACAAAATTATATGATATCTGTGTATATTGTTATTAACTAATTGAAGTAACATAAAAATAATGAAAATTGTATTCTTGTAAATGTAATTCTTATAAATCTAATTGAAGTAACATTAAAATAATGAAAATTGTATTCTTATAAATTTATTGTTTGAAGTATAAACAAATAAAATTGCTCACTAATATTCAAAACAATTAAATGGTGTTTACATTTAATCTTAAATGGCAAAGAACTTACAAATAGTACCAACTCTGTCTAGCTTCAAATACTGCCTCATAATGCTGAGTATATAGTAACTAGCTAATGGTTTAGCAGAAGTGGTCACTCATTTTAAGTTCAAGTTAGGTATTATTAGCATGTAAGGGTATACAGTTTTCGTCCTAACAAGGTGATCAAATTTTCGTCATACTTTTTCCTACCAAGCAACCGAGCGACGAACGTCAGCTGCAATCCAATTTTCAGAGCAAGTGCTCAGTCTAACTGAGCGAAAGAACAATGTGTGTGTATGTGTGTGTGGGTGTGTGTATTTGTGTGTGTGTGTGTGGCTGTGTGCTCGTGTATGCTTTATTATTTTAGCAGCACATGTCTATGCACCAGCTACAACATACATATCTATACAAGCTCACACATAAACATATGCCGTATGTAGGTGTATGTGCACTACTGTCTGTGTGTGTGTGTGTGTGTGTGTGTGTGTGTGTGTGTGTGCATGTGTCTATGTTTGTGTGTGTGTGTGTGTGTTTATGCTGTGGGTAAGCAGCAGCGGCAGCTCATTATTATTAAAATTTGTTGAATTTTTGGGTTGCAACTAAGCTGCATATAAATTTTAGCAACGCTTGAAATTTTGCAAGAAGCAGCAGCAGCTGCCACATGATGCACAAGGCATTGCATAATTCAAGGCGCAACCGCAACTTGACAATTTGTTGGCAAAGCCAAAAAACGAAAGAAAGCAAACAAAACGATGCTGAGGCAAAGTGAGAGTGAACAGTTGGAGAGGGTCGGGAAAGGGGGTTCATCTTTCGCAACTCCATTTACCCATGGGCATATTTTCAGGCAAGCAAGAAACTTGAACAATTTTCAAGTGGCATGGTTTGCTGCTTAGTTGCTTTATAGCACAACTTTATTTTATAAAAATATGCATGCATGGGAATAACTACATTTATGCACACACACACACACACACACACACATATCTGGGGGTATGTAGGTCACATTCTCTAAATCATTTTAGATGTTGCCAAAACGAAAATCATAAATTTATTTGGAGAAGCATTATATTTTCGATACAATTGTTTCTGGCATTTCACACCATTCGAAAACATTTTTCTTCCCTTTAAATTGCTGCTCACACATTTTCAGAAGCAATCAAGCATTTTTGTTTAGATTTTTTGCTCAACATCGCTTTAATTCGAGCTGTTTCGTTTGCTGTCAACACAAAATTTGATCATCAATTACTAAACACTTTCAATTAATTATCAATGGCACCTTATGGCAATGACAATTGCTATGCAAGTCTTTCGGCTTATTTTAAATACTTTTGACAGGTAATTTAAATGCCCATCAAAATAAAGCGCAACTTTCTTGACTAAATTAATTAAAGGAGTATTGGGGCTCTACAAAAATGGATTTGCTGCTAGTCATCTGCATTTTAGACATATTTTTTGGAAATAATATACGAGTATTACAAATTACTATGTATAATAATTTTATAATATAATAACAATATATAATATCATAAAAATATGTTAAATTGATGCAAATAATCTACAATTGAAATGAAAATTCAACACTATACTATATATTTGCATTTTTCTTACCTCTTTCAGAGGTTGCTTGCTGCTCAATAATCTCATCACAGTTTTTTCTTCATATTACTTCTCTGCTTCTGAATGCCGTTTTACAGCTGATGAAATTTCTTAATATAAACAAATTTTAATATAATAAGTACGACACTGCATTCTTAAATGCAAAATATGAATAGCCCTAACGATAAGAAATGAAGGCAACTAGGGATCGAAATATCCTCTTTAAAATCGTAATTGAATTACAGTAGAAGTCTCTTTCAGTAAAAAAAAAAGAATCTCATTCTAACTTTAGTTAACTGAATTATTTTCTTAACCAACTTTCGGCTACCTTAGATACATTTTACACATTTCTCTCCTCATTTACAAAATATCTAATACTATGCATAATTTTTTAAACTCATTTTTATGTACTTACATGGTTTTCTCGTCAAGTGGACTGCATTTATCTATTTATGATACTTTTCCTTTTTTTTCACTTTCTCTAGCCCGCTTTAAATCCTTACGCAGAAAGATATGGACAAGATGCATTAGTGATGTTTTTCAATGGCACCAGTCGTATAAGCAAGAGATTCATATCATTAATTAAGTGTTTCTGAAACTAATTAAAGTAATATGAAAATTGAAGTTTCATTAACTGCCTGAAGTACACATCTTTTATTTATTTATTGGAAAATCAATAGCTAGTCAAACTGCCATACTTTCTACAATAAATAATATGAACTTTTAATTATATGTTTTTCTGTTTTTCTTTTTATAAATTTACTTTTAACCAAAAGTAAGTGTGTACTCTATTGCATATAAGTACAGCCATTAAGCATTATTCAGTTGAATGCACTCACCAAACATTTTGGTTTTCCTTTGGTTTCAGCTTACAACTCTTCATATTTTCCAAGCAAACCGTAACACTACTCCAATCACATTTTCCACTAATGTTCCTCTTCAAATGGCACTCGTCATAAAATTCATTGCAATAAGTAACAGCTCTTTTCATCAGATTGCTAGCATTCCTTGCGGAAAAGTGCCTGCCCTCCTCCTGCTCCTTGTAAGCAACTGAAAGAAATTTGTGCTATTTTGCGAAAAACATGGATTGACTTTTTACCTTGTTTGCTTTTCAATTTCGACAACATCTCATGGTTTGTGTTTTTGCCAGAGCAAAGGAATTTATGAGCAGCAAAGGCAGCAGTCACTGCTCATTAGAGCAGAGTAGTACGCTGTGGTATTAAAGCTGAGCCGTAAATAGCTGGCTTTAAGGCAGAAGCGACAGTGGCAATGGCAGGAGATGGCTCAGATGGTGTTAGTGAGCGCTGATGCTGATGCCGATGCTGATGCTGCGGCTGAGGTCGAGCACCAAAACTGAAAATCCATCAGCCGTGAAATTCGCAGTCAAGCGTACAAAGCGAAACTCGTGATGGCAGCAGGCGGCAAGTGGCAGTCAGCGCAGCTTTAAGCCATTAATCTTCAAGTGAAAGGCGTTTAATTTATTTGATTTTAATTTTAATTTTGGCTCCCCTACGATTTATAGGCAAACTTTGGCCGCATGCGTGCAACTAATTATACGAAGAGCGTCCAAGGCGAGGGGGTCAATGGTCAGGAGTCACTGCTAGACCCAAATATACATACAAATAATACAAAGCAAATCCACAAAATACAAACGAGAGAATCGGTTATTCAAACCATTGCAGCATTTTAGGCGCATTAAGTATACGCTTCGTGCAGCAATCGATTAAAGAATTTTATTGATAGCTATAATAAAATGGTAGACGATGTGAAGAAACGCAAATAAATTAGCGACGCGAGAAAAATAAGAATGCAATACTGAAGTTGAGTTGACTTATGACGTCATCAGCACTGAAGGGCTGTAATAACCAAACAATTCCAGGAATTGCAAAACACAAACTTGTCTTTTCTCGGATCTAAAAGAAACATATCCAACAAACACGTTGGTTGTGCTACCTCCTAGGTCTTTGCAGCAATACGAAAACACACATGCTGCACACGACAATATCTTCTTTTTCTTTAAACAGAAAACGAACGTAACGTATAAATTATTATATTTAATAATAATAAATACAAATAATTATAGTGATGTACATACTTATAGTGACTATATTGCTTAAATAAATATTGCATTATAGATATGTATCTGCCCAGCTCTTACATAATATTGGTTATTACATTTTATTATAATCGTTATTGCAATTATCTAACTTTAGTTCTAAATTGAATTGTGGCATAGAACGCTCCCCAATTTCAGGCAATTTATGCATATCTGTACATAAGTGTGCAAACATATGCCGGATAGTGTAAATTGGCTTGCCGCCTCGTTACACACACACACACACACACACACACACAAACACATACAATGCCATAATTGTGTGTACATTGAGTTAAATATAAATATCAATTTCTATCAATTCCACTTTGGCTCGCACAAAAATCCTATTCAGCAATCTGATGTGCTCGGAAACTAAACAGCGACTCGTGCAATTGCCTGATCAATTGCCAAAAATACCAATGGCCGATGGCCGTCGAAGTAGTGTGCGTGTATAGAGTGAGCTTGTGTGGGTTTCTCGTGTGTATTTACCTCACGCCCCAGCCAAGGCCTTGTAATCTTCTCCGCGCTTGAACGCCCCAAACAAAAGTGAAGCCACGCTAATAGTATATGTTTAAGTTTCTGTGAATAAAATTAATTTTTGTTGCAATTGCTTTTCTATTTACTTAAGCAACAGCGTTGCCTGAATACAATAGATTTTTAAAGTAAAGAAAGGAATGTAATAATTAGCCAATTCTGTAATAGGTATATAGTATTTTATTTATTATTTAAATTATCTACGCTCCGAATATTACTTAAATAAATACACTCAACGACAAATATAACACAAGCTAATGATTTCATTTAAATCTGCCACAATATTTTTATTAAATTTACCAGAAATTGCACAATTTAATTCCACAAATTAATTATTTAATTTTTTAGAAATTTCACAATTTAATTCTCCATTTGCCAGCGCTTAGGTACTTGGTATGAGAATCGCAGAGGAGGGCGTCCACAATATTTTTATTTAATTTACCAAAAATTGTACAATTTAATTCCACAAATTAATTATTTAATTTGTTAGAAAATTCACTATTTAATTCTCGATTTTCCAGCGCTTAGGTACTTGGTATGAGAATCGCAGAGGAGGGCGTCCACAATATTTTTATTTAATTTACCAGAAATTGCACAATTTAGTTCCACAAATTAATTATTTAATTTTTTAGAAAATTCACTATTTAATTCTCGATTTGCCAGCGCTTAGGTACTTGGTATGAGAATCGCAGAGGAGGGCGTCCACAATATTTTTATTTATTTTATTAGAAATTTCATAATTTAATTATAAAATATTATTATTAAATATTTTAGAAATTTCATAATTTAATTCTCGATTTGCCAGAGCTTTCAAGTACCTGGTATGAGAATCGCAGAAAAGGGCGCCCACAATATTTTTATTTGACCTTCAGCTCACACCCACCTCGCTGATTTGCTTGGCAATGTTCCCAGTGGCGTCACTCAGTCAGTCAGTCACTCAGTGAGCCAGTCAGTCCCCCTTACAACATTCCTGCTTAGATTTGATTTTGAATAGAGTGTCATGAATATTTTTCAACAAAATATGTTTGTCAGTAAAAATGACGCCTAATAGTTTCTCTTCAGTTTGGAGTTGAAGTAACTATTTAAGCTAAGTTATTATTGTCCTGCAAAACGTTTGCTTAGTATATGTAGATGTTTTTCCCTGCAATATGTTTGTTAAGTATTTATAAAAAAAAACATTTCTTTAATATGTTTTCATATGAATATCGTGAAATTTGACTAACAAACAGAATTGAAATTAATTGAATTTTCAAAACTACATCAAATTATAAGGTTTTTAGACAAGTCACAAATGTTAGGAAATAATTCCCATTTTATTTAATTGATTTTCTGGTACTATTTGGTGCCCGCTTGTGCTCTGACACGCCTATATCACGAGTCACGCACGCCCCTAATTTAGTTTAGAGCTGGCTTCAAGCTTTTCATTTCGAGAGGGGCCGCGGCCTGTTGCCATTTTTGAGTTTGAGACTCGAGCGAAATTCAATTTTTGCTTGCTGCTTGGGTGTGTGTATTATAGCTTTATAAATACATTTATATATATACGAGTATATACATCTACGTGTCTGTATGTGTGTGTGTGTGTGCCAAATACAAACCGAGTTTATCCACTCGAACTGTTAATGGGCATTTTGTATTTTATTTAATGTGAAAAGTTTTTGTTGAATATTTGTGCCAACCCCCATTGTACGAGTATATATATATATATATATATATGTGTGTGTGTGTGTGTGCAGTCATTGTATCTGTGTGTGTGTGTGTGCCCCGCATTTTGCCTATCGCCGAGTCGAATCTCAACGCGCGCGCTTCAAACTTTATATTGTAATATTTTAATATTGTTGGCTTGTAATTCAAGCGTTTTAATTAGCCATTAGGGCCAAGCGCACTTAGAAACAAATTAAGGCAATGTTTATCCAATTTAAAGTGAAAATGTGCCAAGGTAATTTTTTGATTCCTCACTCTCTCTCTCTCTCTTTCTCTCTTTCTCTCTGACAACCAGCAGCCAGAAGTAAATGCCACTAAAATGCATGTGTGGCATCAGGTAAATCAAACATTAACTCCTCATCGTCCTTCCTTCCCTACGACTGTAGTATGAGTATGTCGTCTGATTCACAGCCAAATGAACACGTTGAAATTTTAATAAGCCAGCCTAAAAGCAGGCAAGCATTTGGCAGCCAATTTGCAACTTGTCTGCACTGAAAAAAAAAGACGAGGAGTTTCCAAGTCAATCGATTTCTGTTAGCCACATCATTAACTTCAAAAAATATTTAAATTTTGCCCGAAAACCAATTCTCGGTGCCACAGAAATTTGTTTTTTTTTAGCTCTCTCAGCTTTTTCCTAATAATTTAGTTAAAAACACTAACAAAGACTTTTTCTATTGAAAACCAATCTGCACAAAACTCCTATTTGGTCCTAATTCAAAAGTTAATATTTCGAATATCATATTTTAATTTCTAAGTTCCATATTAAATTATAAAAATTTATTTAATCCATTGTAAGATGCCACTACTTAAGGTAAATAAACTGATGTAATAATTGTCGTTTAAATAGAGCTAAAATTTAATAAAATATGTATATATTTTGCTGAGTTGATTAAATGAGTGTTAAAAATAAACCTTGTATTTGTCTTAATTCTTCTTTCATACAAGTATCAATAAAATTTGTATTAATTGCACTAACATCTGCATTGACAGCAAATATGTTTATATTTTATGATGATAGTAGTAGCATTTCTTTTGATAGACTTTGAAATGATTTAATATTTATGACTTGCAATCAGCAATCGAAATGCCAGCCACCATTCTTTTTCTTTTGTTCTTGTCAAGCAAAAGGATTAAGGAATTAAGGATTAACTCGTACACAGTAAACTAATATACTTGTATATTGGATGCATTTATTAAACATGCTTTTCAGAACGCCACATTTGCTAAGCAATGCTTAACACTGCTGCTTCTTATCGATTAGCTCTCACAAAAGAAATATTCATGTCTGTTTGGCCTTTTGTTGATGGTTTTATGGAACACGAGCCACGTACTAAATCGCCACAATTTTATCAGTGTAGCAGATGAGTTAAGCATGAATTTTGGCAGAAGAAGCAGGAAATGGGACCAAAGTAGTTCTCAACGTCGTTGTTTAAAAGCAGTAGCAGTGGCAGTAGAAGCAGCAGTAGTTGAGGCACGACCAGCAGGAGAGTAGCAGCAGCAGCCAACCAAGTGACGGCTCAGCTGGCTGGGTACGCTTTTAATAAGGTGCCAACCACAAATTTGCGCGAATGTATTTTGTGAGGACTACGACTACGATGATGATGACGACAACAACAACAACAACGACGACGACGACGGCAATGGTGAAGACGACGACGACGACGGCGATGGCGATGGCGTTGCATGTTGTGTGCTGCACAGAGAGAGTCCAAATTAGAAAAGTCGCAAAGAAAGCTAAGCAAACAACTACTAGCATGGGCATGGGCATGGGCGGCAAGCAGAGTGTTATGGATGGGTGGGCGGGGCAGGAGGGGCAGCGGATAGGTTCTACCGCAGCGCAGGAAATCAAGTGTCACGTGATACATGCAACAACCACGTGCAGCAATAAATTGCATGCCTCGACCGAGCCGCAGTTGCATTTGTTGCTCTTGTTGTGTTGTTGTTGTTGTTGTTGCTACTGTTGTTGCTGTACAGTCATATATATTCGCAGTCTAGCCTCGAGTTTGAGCTGCCAGTCTGTGAATGTGTGTGAGTGTGTATGCGTGTGTTATGTTACTAATTATCTGACGGATTAGCTTAATTGGTAACAAGTGCACTTGCTGCCATCTACAAACAGACACACATACACAGATACACATTTGACGGCAGCCCAACGGCTCGAAACTGGCATTAGCCTACTTTTTGGGGCGGTCGCTACTGAAATTTTGGAACTTTGGTGTTGACTGCGCACACTGAAGCGAACATTGAATGAATGCAGGAGGAATATGTTAGTCCTTAGTTAATTGGGCATCGTATGCATGTACAACGGACTTAAATAATTAGAAAATATAGTCATGTTCAGCTAGCCATGTACGTCGTTTCTCTAGTTTCTCTTTTTCTGTTTTCCCCGCTATTAATTATTGAAAAATATAATAATATTGCAAATATTTTTGTTGCTTTTTGATTCCTCACGGACAAGTGGTAAATTCATAAATATCCATACTTTGAATCAAGAGAGAAACAAACAATTGGCATTTTGTTGCTTCTTTGCGTATTTGTTTTTCATTATTTTGTAAAAACTCCCATGCGATGTAAAAGCAGCATACGAGCAGTGGGAAAGATTAGCCTTAACTAAGTTAGATGTCTAAGTTTAGCAAAATTATTAATTAATTATATATAATATTAATTAAAATTACGTATGATTTCTGTTACATCGGACTGTGAAAAAACTTCAATAGGTTTGAATCTAGCGTACTTAGATAGGGAAAATTTATTCCGATTTTGTTGCTGAAGCGAAGGTTGGTTAATTAAATATATCAATTTATATCTAATTTAACAAATTAAAATTCGACCTTTATTTTTAAAATTAAAAAGCTTAACATTCTTCTTTTTCAATGTTGTACTTTTGAATACCAATTAATTTTCTGCTTTTTCATATTTTCTTTTGTTTTTTCATTTGTTAAGCGTTTTAAATGTCGTTATGTTATTTATAAATTTCAAATTAGAATTAAAAACCACACGAAACTACAAACCATCTAATATCTATTAACTATTTTCAACAGTGATTCCATATTTTTGTTAATTTCCGTCCGAAAATATAGTATTTCTGTACCAGTGTACAATTCAACCGATACGTGAGCGTGTCTGTGGTGTTTGGTGTACGAGTATGTCTTGATACGAACGTGCTATATGTATGCACGATTATGTAAGTGTGAGTGCTAGTTAGGTTCGTGTGGCATATGCGCTTATGTCGTTATGATGTGACAGTCAAGTTGCCAACAGTTTTTAATTTCATAGCAAAGCAATGTGCAAAAGTTCTTTCGCTGCAAACTTTTGCTGGCAAGCTGGCGAAACAAAAGCGGTCAACAAGTTGGTCAGCAGCTAGTGCAGGTAAATTGGTAGAGCACAAACAGCAACAACAACAACAGCAACAACAAAAACAAGTAACACCTTGCAGGCACAACGACTTAATCAACAAAGCTAGAAGGCATGAAGAGCAAACATGACGACCAAAGCAACCACAGCGGAGAGGCCAAACATTTTCCGAAATGGGAACCTCAGCCAGCAACTGGGCGTGTTTTTTAGTCAAATTCGTTTATTGACACTTTGTTATGTGCTGCAAATGACAGGCGAGAAACATACATACACACAGCAGGCATAAATACGTGCATATCCACACAACTCTACACACTACACTTGGAAAATTGCATGGAAAGAATGAAATACAAATTGCATTTATCCGCTAAAATAAAGCCTTATTTAAAATTGAAATGCTAATCAGTCCAGAGTCCCTAGCTCCATTTCGCTTAACAATATATTTAATAAACACTTATAAAAAGTGTACTGCATATACTGTAAGGTTATTTCGTAGTCATAAGAAAACTAGATTTAATTAGTAACTAGTTCTTCAAGATTATGTATGAATGTATGTATATCTTGTGTAACTGTTATGCTATTTACAGCTGTAAGTTGCTAGTCATGTTGCTCTCGCGGGCTCTCGCGCTCTCTCACTCTCTCTCTCTCGCTCTTAATACGTTCCACACGCGCATGAGAGCGAGCATAAGCATTCGGAAACTTATTAAACTTATTTAGAAAATGGAGACCAGACCATGTGCAGTTCGCTTTTTTGTAACTTTCTTAAATATCAATCTGCACATTTTTGTATTCACTTCACTTCAAAGTAAAAATAATTATATTTGAAACGTCAGCTTTTTGCCATTCCGGCAAGTTGCCGGCTTAAGCCGTACACATACATACATACATCATTTAAATCGCGAGCTTAGCGCCACCCACGTATCGATTATCGCCTATCGATATCGCCCATGAAGCGCCAACACCAAAACAGCTGTTCTAACAATGTCAAGGCTTGCACCGCAACCAACTTCAAGGAGTTCATGCTCTTCGAAAAGTTCGCTCTTGAAGTTCTCTCGGCTGA
Organism: Scaptodrosophila lebanonensis; assembly: GCF_003285725.1. NCBI lineage: Eukaryota > Metazoa > Arthropoda > Insecta > Diptera > Drosophilidae > Scaptodrosophila > Scaptodrosophila lebanonensis. The sequence goes on along the minus strand of NW_022060564.1, from coordinate 2,965,896 downwards.
AGCGGATCGCTCTAAGCAAGAGTGTGCGAAAACTTCTACATATGTATGTATATTTGTATGTTTTATGAAATCGTAAAATCTTTTGGCCTTCCTCCTGTTTAGTGCACCATTAAAGGCTTGTAAAGTGAGGTTAAGCAGAGCTAAGTTGAGCGAGGCATTCTTTTTTTGGCGCTGCTATTGTTTATTTGCCAGAAGTGCGCCGACACTGTCGAGCGTGGAAGCGCCTCCGCGGGACAGATTTGTTGCTGCAACCACTTCCATAACCGCCATGCTGCCGGGCTCTGCCTTTTTGCACACCTGCCCGCTATTGTTTTGCGTAGCGAATCGCCGGTCATCGCTCGGCCAAAACGCGATTCACGCTACAGTATTCATTTTTTTACTTTGTTCTCGTTTTCACGCTTTCCCAGCCATGATTTTCATTAACACGTAAAATCGATAAATATAGTACGATATAAAGAAAAAAGTAATCTCCAATAAAAACAGTGTCTCTTAAAAACCATTTCTTCATTTTGCTTCATTTTGTTGCCAGTTTAAGGAATTTTTGCGAGTGTGGCTTCATCCAAACGGTTATGAACATAGTTAGCCTCCGGTATAGCGCTCACGTCCATGTGGCCACGAGCAGTTTTCTGCTGCCGGCCACAGCCCCAAAACAGCAAATTGCTGACATCAGTGAATAGCTCGCTAGCCCGAGTGGTTTTGGGCTCCATACTGTCAGGATAAAGCCAGAGCCAGAGCCGGAGCCAGTCGACAGGCGACAGCCAACTTTTCTGTTGTAAAATACAAAACATGCCTCCGTCTCTGACTGAGGTACTGGTGCCCCCTTTCTCCTATTATGTCTCCTTTGCTCTCACTCCTCTCTCTCTCTCTCTCACTCTCTGTCTGCCTCTTTCTGGTCCCACTGGTCTGGTCGTCGGTCCTTTGGCGCCAGTGCACATTCGATGGCCATCAAATGCAATTGACTTGACTCGACTTGACCAGCATGTGAAATTAAAATGGCGCAGTATTCCCGGAATAGGTTGCCTAGCAATGGGCAGCAGCAGCTCCTCGAAATTAATTGATTGAGATATGATTGACTACACTGACGGCAATCTCTCGAATATCATTTATTAACAACACTTTAGCTGCCTAATGAGAAAGCTCTGAGCCAGCTCTCCCTCCCTCTCTCTCTCTCTCTCTCTCTCTCTCTGCCAGTAGTTGCACAGAAGGATAACTGTATTTTCCTTTCACCCTAGAATACTGCTGCTTTAATATTTTTTTTGCACTCATTCGGAATTTTGTTGTTGTTGTTGTTACTTTTCAGGGGCAGCTGCTGCTGTTTTATTCATGCGCTTCCTTCATTCTGCAGCCTTTTCATATGCTCTTTCATTGTTTGCAGCTTCTTTTATTTGTTATTCTCCTACTTTTTTCCTATTCCTCTTGTGCACACGCCAAGGCTTAGCATGAATAGTAAATAGCCGGCGAGTGCGGCTTAGACGCGTGGCTAAAAAAAGAATCCTCATTCCATGTCCATGTCCTGTCCATGTTGCGAAGGGTGTCTCAGGAAGCAGTTGGCTGACGAATTGGTTGACTGGCTTGCAAACGGCTGAGCTACTCGACTTTGATAAAATATTGATTGCGGTTGTGTCTCGCTCCTTGCGAACTGCATACTCGCATTGTAGCCCTGAGTTCCATTTGAAATGCGGATGCGAATGATCCGCAAATGAAAATATGCGAACCTAACTCATGCATACCTGCAATCTATTTATAAGCAAACAGCATCAGCTTCTTTACTCAACAATATTAAATTGCTACGAGTATGTATTTTCTAAGCTGATTGAACCATCCTCGTACCTATATAGTACTATTTCCATATGCGCCGGCAAAATTGAATTTAAGTTAAATTTAAAAGTGGCCCAATGGGTGATATACTATATGTATGGTTCCTTCTGCAGAGTTGATCTTCTTAGTTCATTTAAAAGTAGTTTTAAAAATGTCGCTCTTACTGTTGAATAATATTTCACTGCTCGCTGGTTGCTTTCATCTTTGATTTCTTTAATTGAGAAATTGCCAGTCTTTTTTTATTTTCTGACAGATTTATAGAGAATTAGTTGTTTTATATACACTTTTTTTGTAAAAATTATAACTGTATTTTATAAAAAAGAGGCGCTCGTTTACACATGCAATTAACGCTGACAACAGCAATAAATCGTGATGAACACCAGTGACATCTTTTTGTTGCAACCTATGACTAATTTTCATTTCATTTTAAACTACGCTCATATATTACATGAAAATGAATGCAATTTGGCAAATATTTCTGTAGAACTTGTTTAAATTTGTAGATGTTGTCAGTTGAACTAAAATTCAAAATATTTGTAATTATAAATCCCGATCGCTAGATTAAGGCACAACCTCTTCTCGTATCAGCATATATAATTGTACAATAAATAGTATGATTACAGAGGTATACAGTACCCATAGAATTTAAGTAAATTATAAAAAACCCCGAACAATAAGAACGGAAAACTGAAATGATAAGAAGCCGGCATACATACATAGACTTTTTAGCTAAGTCTGTGTTCAACAATTCTGAAGCATTAGCTATAAAAATTATGACTTCATTCAGAGACCTCTTATGGGTCGAGCTTTCAAACTCTTTGAAATAATATTAATTTACTCTTATTCTATTCTATTCTAGTTCTATTCTATTCTGTTTCATTCTATTCTACTCTATTCTATTCTGTTCTATTATATCTAATGTTTATTCTATTCAAAACAATTAATAATTTTGGAGTTAAATGCGTAGCGGCTTTAGAAAATATTGCACACAATTTTGCAACAAATGTTTAAAATATCCTGCTATTAGTAAGCCCTGGAGAGTCCTTGTCAATATTGGCACTGCGGGGAATGCATCCAAGAAATCCCAGCGACATTGCTGTACATTCCTCACCCAGCTTCCGAGCTGCTTATCCAGCATATCAGCTTACACTTCGCATTTCTCTTCCTCCATCGCCACTGAATGCTCGAGTTGCTTGGTTTGTATGTGTGTGTGTGTTTGTAGCTGGCAGCTGCAGCTTCCAAATTCACTCGAGTTTGATGGCAACAATCAAAAACGCGTGCTCAAAAAATGCACGCAACCTCGGCTACACCCGCACACATGCCACATACATCTACACCCGCATTCGTGGTGGCATCAACAAAGTGTTCGCTCACCTTTAAGCGTCAAAACGCAACGCGCGAGCCTTCTAACAACGCCCCATGGACTTGACTGCGATGAGTACGAGGAAGCTGCACGGTGGGTGGGGGATGGGGGGTGGCATGAATGTTCCTGGTTACAACGTCAATTTCATACATACATACATACTTGTACATATATATTCAACATCTCTTCTAGAGATGGCTTCGTGACAGCAGCTGCTGGAGAAAACCTAAGCTTCAAACGAATTGCAATTCAATATTTAATTGAAATTCGTTGTCGGACAAAAGCAGCCTCGGGGTCAATGGTTAAACTTGCAGCAACGAAAGATTGTTTTCTACACCGAACATTATTTAAAGCCGCATTTGCATTCTATCTTCCTCACTCCTTTCAATAAAGGAAAAATCAGTTTAAATATCAGAAGACAAGAATATGCAATATATAAAAATGTTATTGTTATAAATTGCGGGAAGAGGAGGTCATGGCTAAAATTTTACATATTAGTAAATAATTGTCATTCTTCATCTTCTCCATAGACAGTGGATCTTAATAAACAATTAAGTTTTGCTTTATACTTAGTACAAATAGTTCCACAAATTGCACTGAAAAAAAAAAACATTAAACATAATGACAACTTCTTTTTGCATTGTTTAATCTCTCTCTCTTTAACCACAAATCAGCATTGAAATTTAATTGAAATTTAATTTAATTTATAATTTAATATTGTTTGAAGAACAAGTAAATAAAATTTTATTCAATATACTTGAATGAAAGTCAATTGAACTTTAATTTATTTATTTAAGACTTGTCATGCGTTCGTCTATGCAGTTGGTCGTGTGACGCTCATTCTATACTAACTTTATTATGAAGTAAATAAAGCACTTATAGATCCAAATTTGAATTTAATATATATTTAATATATATAATTATATATTAATATATACATACATATTTATATTAAATACAATATATATTAATTGCAACTTTAAATGACTAAGAAATAAAACCATTTCTTTTGCTGTGAGCTTTTGTTTGAAAAGGATCTGGCTCAGATATTGTAAGAAAGTCCTACTTATGCTCAACATAAAAATTATAGCTATTTGTTATGTCCTTTTCGTTGAGCCAAAGCTGCTGCTTTTTGCAATTAATATTATTCATTGCAGCTAGTACATAATAAATGTTGAACAACCCACTCCCATAAGTTAGCAACAAATGCGTAGAATACAAATATGAGTTGAGTTTCCATAGCGATGTGAAAGTGTGCATAAAAAAATCCAAGTTTTCCACTTGCAAGTTTCCAGGTATGTCCCACAACACACACTGTAAAGTAATGGCCAGGAGCGGATGTTATCATATGGCTTCCATTAAAAAACAGATCAGTCAAAAGAAAACTTTTCTTGTCCGCAACTTTCATGAATTATTTACGCCTTTCTTTTAAGTCGAGAAACAAAAGCAAAAACTCACACACACGCGCACGCACACAGACACACACACACATTTTGATCAGTTCCAGTTTACGAGTACTTGCATTATTTATTCAAGAGTGGCACGTCACAGGCCCATCTCTGATCCATGTAACTGCGTCGCTTCTGCCAACGACTCTCAACTGGCGACGACTCCCGATTGCCGCTGCTGGGATTTTGCGGCAATTTCAAATACAAATTGCAGTGTTTTTATGGCTACAAATGCCTTTTTGTCATTTTTTGTTGTTGTTTTCGTTTTGTTGCTGTTGTTGTAACCAGCGACAGTTTGAACAACGGTTTCGGCAACGTCGCCAACATACGAACGGATTTCATTTTAACAGTTTCAGCGACGTTAATCCCCAATACCCAAATGCAATCGTGTCGTGTTGTTTTCGATGTATGCGTGTGTGTGTGTGTGTGTATGATTGTATGTGTGGTTTGTGTGCCCTACACGTTCTAGGGTCAGCAACAACAGCCCAGTGGCTTATGTCTGCTTTTTTATTCTTTTAATAAATACATACATAGGTACCAACATATATAAAAGGTCTGCGGATTTATGACACAAAGTCATTCGACAGAGCCAGCAACCTGTCAAAGTGTTCCCCCCTCTCTCTCTCTCTCTCTCTATCTCTCTCTCTCTCTCGCACTTTGTGTATATGTTTGTGTATTTTCATTATGTCATTTCGAAAGATGAGCTGCTCAGCTTAACCCCATAATATCCGGCGTCTATCTGCAAACATATTCGTTATCCGACGGGTTTGTTAAAAGGCTCAGTCTTAATTATCTTTCATTTGGAATGCACTTCTTTACGCTCTAAGAGCCCTTTCACGGGTATTTAATTACATTTTATTCATATTTTGTTTTCATAATTGATGGAAATACAAGTGTTCTGTGGTAGTAGTTTTACAAATATGTATTGGTAAATAACTATACTTGTAATAAATCCCAAAAAAATAGATATACATTATTATTATTTTAAATAGTAATTATAAAAATAATAATTTATTATTATAATAATTTTTTTTCTATAAATATAATGGAATGAAATTAATTAAATAACAAATATTTATATTTATAATTTAAGTGAATAATTCCAAGGAGTTCCGCAATATTACAAATAGCAGGGGAGTGGGGGTGAATTAGGAGAATTTGGATACCAAGTTTGGTTTTTGCAGCTCCTATACTTTCTGAGTTCCTGTGGTTCATACAGACGGACGGGCGTATGGATAGACAAACAGATAAACAGACAGAGCAAGACTTGCCTTGTTCAGCTGTACTTTTACGGGGTCTGTGGGGCTACGCCACCTTTTGCGAGTTACACGTACACTCACACTAAATTAGTATTTATTAAAATATTTCATAATAATAATAATAAAATATTTAATAATAATACAACTAAAAACCACTGCGAAATGTCTTTATTACATATCAAGGTACTTCACATCATATTATTATTTTTTCCCAAAAGGAAATAGTTATTCGTAATTAAATCTTCAGAGAAAATGCTGGGCATGTTTAGGCTGCCAGTGCCAACAATGGGTTAAGCTGCACACAATTCTCACACGTAGGTCAGACTGTGTTTTGGCATTGTTGGAGCTTCACTTTTATGGCCGCTCTAAAAGTCAGTGGACATTGTAAAATTTTTAAATGCCAGCTTAACGAAAAGTGCAAAAATTGCAGGGCACAAATGGTGTGAAAACTGTGTGAGTAGGGAGCGGGGAGCGGGGAGCAGAGAGCGTTTGAGGGGCGAACTGGCAATTTATTTTTACATGTTGTCGCCCATCCTGGTGCTCTGGATTTGATTTGCATGTGGATGTGGCATTTGATTTGCGTTCGGACTAGCAAATTACTTAAGACTGCTGCGGTCTTGCAATTGACTTTTAATTGCGCACTTTGTCCAAATACTATAATAGTGACTGTTTCTATTGGTCTTACTCCCACTATGGTTGTTGTTGTTGTTGTTGTTGCAATTGCTGCTGCCACTACTCTGTTTGCTGTTGTTGGTTTGTGGGAGCGAGGCTCGTGTCAACACCAACTGGCCAAAAGTTTAGCTAAACGAAGACATTAAACAGCCAACGACATCAGCATCAGCAAAAGCACAAGTCATAGTCGCAGCTGCTATGCCCTATAATGTGGAATGTCCAACGAATTTCTTGCATATGGAAAATAATTCGTCATGATAAATAACGTTACATTCCTTACATTATATTATTGATTTGAAAATACGCAATTTAGTATTTAAGGTCAAAACTATTTTGCTGGTTAGTTGTTTTTGATCATTTCGATTTTTTCAGTTATTATTATTAAATCAGTTAGTATGAATATTTATTTGGCTTAAGGTGAAATAGCAGCTGTTTAAAAATTAAGTTCAAAATAGATTCCTAGTCAGAAAAAATTCTATTTTAAATTTATCACAAAAAAGTAAGCATTAAGACCTAAGGTATTAAATAACACATGTATTTCTTGTACATATGTGCTCTTTAAAGATAAATTCCGTTTAAAAATATTATCACTTGCTATTAAAAATAAAATCTAGATATAATTTAATAAACTGCCAATTCTTTAAAAAGAAATATGCACTTACAAATTCTGTTTTCTTTTCAATTACAACTTTATGGAAGTCCTGTCCATCTACTAAAAAGAATGGGCTAGCAGCATAAAATAGAGGTTTTTATTACTTTAATAGAAACTTTGCTTGATTTGGAAGTTCTACAGTAAGGATTAAAGGTGTGATGAGGTTAAAGCTGAAGTTTTTGAGCAACGAGGCTTAAAGTATTTAACACTGGCTATGGTGTAAATAATTTGCAGCTTCCACAATTTGGATTCAGCTGTTTCCATGCACAATCAAATGCTTTCAAGAATACATCAAGTTAGTTATTGCATCGCCCTATGTTAAAATATCAAAAGAAGTTGAAGAGAAATAACAAAAAACTTGGCAGTAAATAAATGTAATCAGTGCTCGTTATAGTACGTTATTTTGCACATCTAATTATTTTTTGTAGAGTTTCGAAAACCAATGGATTTTTAAATAAAATAAGAATTAGATGACATCTGATTTTATTAAATATTATTAAAACATAAATGTTTGGATTCTTGCCTTGCACATATAATTTTTTAACAGTGGTAAAGGGAATTGAAATTTAGAGACGCCGAACAATCTTGGGGGAAATATCTTTATGCGTAATTGTAACTGAATGTACAGCAAGTACTTATATTATGTTTATTGAATGAACTTACCACAGGTCTGGGTATATGAACGAAGCTATGAAAGAGCATATGCTGTCTCGGCATGCATTGCTTGTAGTTATCCCCTTCCCCCCCCCCCCCCCCCCCCCACTCACATGCTGCCCCATTTGTTTCTTGCCACCTCTGTTGTCACATTGCACCGCAGCAGTCACAGCCAAAAGCCAAACCCAAAGTCTGGCGACAGCAATGGCAGCGGGAACGCTGCTGTCATTACGGCGATGGCTTAACACTAACAACAACAGCACTTGCACCCTTACTGTACGTGTGTGTGAGTGTGTGTGTGAGAGTGTGTGTGTGTGTGTGTGTTTTGCTGCATTTGCATATTCTCTAATTTGGCTAGTTTGGCAATTGCGGCCGATTTTGCAAAACGTTATTTGCCATGGCAGCAACTTAGAACTGAGAACTAAGAACTAAGAGCGACCCACAAAGCACTTTCCTCCCTTCCTCCCTTCCTCCCTGCCTGTCCCCAAATGCCTGGCCAAGTATTTAGCTGTAGTGTCTGCCAAGTTTAGTGGCTTGAAGTGCCTTGATGCATGGTGTCTGCGCTCTGGCGAGGATAGCTGTCGCGTCAATCTGTAATCTGTCTAAGTACACTAACCCACAAATGTATGTTGACCATTTTTCTTCTACTACTTATTTATGTTTACCTTTACAAACTTAATAAATTAGTGAATAAGTAAGTATTTATGAAACGAAATTTCTAAAATATGGAATTTATTTAAATACATTTAATCGGCTAGCTATTAATTAGATTGAATAATTCAAACACTCAATTGCTTATATAACAATGACTATAGCGATTCATATCTTTTTTTGTGCACTTCTTTAAATATTCAAATTCAAATATTAAATTTTATCAATTAAATCTTGACAGATAAATATGCGATATAGGCTGTCTGTCCTCCATATATCTGCAGTTTATTAGCTACCCCTAAGGTCTTGGGTCAAGCAGCCAGTACAGCTCTTTCCCAACATTAAGTTGATAATTTTTCTCTTGGCAGCAATAATGCCAAGTGAGTTACCTACTCTCCCGTAGAATGTTACAACAAAGATGGAAAATATTATTAAAATCAACTATAAACACAACCCAAATTTAATGCACAACAAAATATAATTAAGCTGCTTTTTTATTTGGTATTTGGACACTTACAATTCATTTTAATCCCAGTTGCGCAATTGCCCGTGCCTGTTTTTAAAACGCCTTTTTTCAGACTGCTTTACCGCAGCGGCTGCTCCGATGGAATATCGAATTAAGGATTTCCAATTGACCTCAATTGGTGTCAATTGCTACCTTAACAAAATACATATCGCGAGCAGTGTTTGCAGTTGTCTTCTGTTGATTTGTTTGACGACTGAGCCGCTCTCAATGGAAATATGCGGATATGGGGAAAGCTAACTAGTTGGTTGTAAGTATTTGAGTTCGGTTTCAGTTCTACTACATATACTTGTAAATAAATTGCGAACTTCTGCGCTAAGTGTTTGCGGGCCACCTTGTTATGCAATGTGCGCCTTGATATATGGCATTTTATTAAAACCCGGCGCGCTTAGCGTAGCCAATCACATTATGAACGCAACCAATTTTAATTACGGCCATTACAACAAAAACAGTCGCAGAAAACAAAATGAACAGCAGCAGGAGCAGTACGAGGAGCAGCAGAAATCGTGGCACTGTTTGCCGTAACTCAGGCGGCCAAAACTCATTTAGCCGCGTTAAAGTAATTACGATTTATAGGCCACAAAAATCCGTAACACAACATAAATCCAAATAAATACAGTTGTGCGCAAAGACTCAGCCGTTGTTGGATGAGAATGTGTTTTCTTCTTCTTTTTATTTATTTATTATTTTCGAAATTTTTAACCACGCAAAAGTCAGAGAGCGAGGCGACACCTGCAACCCCTACAATATACCTACAATACCTGCTCGCATAACCCCTCGCCCTTCATTACACTGTCAAGGCAACGCGATAAATAAATAAATAAACGCTGCCTAACAAGCCGCGAGCACCGAAATTTGTTGCAATTCATTGACTTGGCGTACAGACGCAGACATAAATTTTCCAGCCACGGGCTGTAAAATATCGACAGCAGGAGCAGCAGCAGGACCAGCAGCAGGAGCAGAAACAGCAGTCGCAGATCCAAAAACAACAACAACAAATAACTGAAACAAGCTTGAGCCTGTACGTATTATAAATGTGGGAAAAGCCGTAATACGATGTCTGCGCAGTGGCAAGAAAATATGAACAATATTGCATACAATATTGTGTTATAATAAACTGAAAAGTAAGGAAAACATCATCATCGAAAGCAAAATGCCTTCCACAATTTAATCTCTTCACACAAACAGATATGAATCGAGCTATAGACGAATTAAGCAGCACTGAGAGAAAGGAGAACAGTATTACAAAACCGACTAAAACTGCACAAAATATTTTCCATATCATTTTTACCTTACAAAGGACCCGAAGTGCAGAAAGTTGGTGACGTCCCCAATGAGCAGGCTGCTCAATATATGGAACGTCTACGAACCCAAGAAAAGGGCCCAAGCATTTGTTTAAAATTGAACGTTAAATTAGAAAACAACTAATGAAAAAAACATTAAACTTTAAAGATATGCTTGTCGTCGTATTGCATTCGAAAGCTGCAGAAATTTGTAGGTATAAGGATTTTCAATCAATTTTTTGCTAAACCAATATAGACAGGTATTCATTAAATTTTCTTTTGTATTAACTTGAATGCTAGGCTTAAGAACTCATGTGATTAAAAGATCAGGCCGATATCCATTATTATTCAATGTTCAATGCAATTTTGAAAGCAATTTAAAACCTGAAAAATACTTGTGCACGCATTCTATAACAAATTAAAGAGTTATAAAAAGCTTTTGCAGCTTGTGTTTACCAAAAATATTTTTATTAATAGTTGAGCTTTAATACCATACATATTGTTAAGCTCAATACGCGCGTATGTGTGTGTGTGTGTGTGTGTGTGTGTAAAGAGCAGAGTATACAAAAATGGGCAGATTAAAAAAATAAAATCATAAAAGGGCATGTGCAAGGCTCTTTTAATTTACATATCGGCCTCTATATTTTCCTTGGTATTATTATTGCTTAAATTATGCAAATTGCCTGGCGAAGGTGGTGAATAAGCAATAGGTGGCTTAGAAAAACATAAACAAAAGCCAATACAGTAGTAGATGCTTATGTCCTCCCTCATTGGCGGCCCAAGAAAATGTGATGCTCGTACGTGAATACCTTTTGACCTTTTGTCTATTATTATTTATTTGATTTTTCAATTGTGTTATGCTGCCAGTCGTCATACATATTTATTTATTCGATGTAAATAGAACATAATTACGCGAATGACCTTTCAACTTTCATGCTTGAAGTAGGGCGCCTGCCATTTTCACAATTTATCAACCGGAACATTTTCAAAATGGCTATTGAAATGGTGGGGGTGGGGGTGGGGCAGAAAATCGTTGCCTACTTGTAGGCGCAGTTTTATTCTCGTCTTTTTTTGTGAAATCTGATGCCTGCACCTCCAGCTGACCTTTTCAAATAACAGCCTAAGTCGTTCTTTAGCTGTTATGTGTTATCTACAATCCAGTTTCAAATTGAAGGCAAAGCTGCTGTTGCTGTTCTTATAGTTGTTGTTGTTGTTGTTGTTAATGGTGTTGTTTGCAAAGTTGTTGGCTCTCAACTCAAGTCTGAAATCGGCAACAAATCTAAGCCTTTTGCGCTTCAACTTGTTATCTGCAGATGCAAATTGAAATATCTCTGTGAAAGCATCCACACACACACACACCAGCAAACAAACGAACATGCTAACACACACACACACACACACACATACATGCAAAGACATAAGCTTACACAGTCCAACACTCGCGGCATTTGTTGTCGTCTCGACTGTTGCTGTTGCTGTTGCTGCTGTTTTCACGCCTCGTTGCATGACGCCGTCGACATCGCCAATGGCGCCCCCTCCATAGCCTCCATGGCATCCATAGCCTCCCTGCCACGCCATAGCTCATTCCCATTCTACGCTCTACATTCGCATTCCCCCGCCGCCCTCTATGCCCCACAGCGAGCGGCAAGCAAAATGCCGTTGTTCTTGCGCACAGTTGACATGCTCACCGACTAGTTCCTAAACTTTTCTTGCCCATTGTTCAAAGTTTCAGCGCGCGACTGGGACGACTGACTGGGCGATGACTGGGGAGCGCCTTGGAGCTCACAGCTCGCAGCGCGCAGCTAGGGTGAATTCAGAGATTAGTCTTCCACTTGGCTAAATCAGGAGCAACGAAACGCACGGCCAGTGGGCAGAAGCTATGGCGCCGTGCACTGCTCAGTTATGGCCAAAGAACAGGAAGTAGTCGAACAAAGCGAGCCAACCAGTTCCCAGACAGCTCCAGGCGCTAGTGATGAAAACGTGAGAAGCAACAGTGAAAACCACAATGCTCTGATCACGTTTGTGGCAAGGAAAAAAGTTTACTCAATCTTTCAATTTCAACAACGAAATTGAACGGAAATTGTGAATCAAAGATAATGCATTCAATTTAATTATAGTCGTTATCTATATATAAAACACAAACGACTGATTAGTGATCAACGCACAGCCTACACGATTAAAGCTAGATACCTGGAATCAGAATTGAAGTATAATAAAGTATAATAAAATTTCGAGCACCAAAGGAGGGAAAATGGGCTCCAAAGACTGTTTGAAAAATCTGAAATCAATCTACTTCAAATATTGTTGTTTTAATTTTTTTTTAGGGCCTGAACTATAGCAGTTTTCCCCAGAAAAAATTGGAGAACAAAAATACATGAACAGCCAAAAAGCTAAGAGCTTGGCAGCTGGCATTTTTCTAATATATAAAATATTTTAATGAGTACAGAAAAAATGTTAGTAGCAATAAGAAATACTACAAGTATATATAAGTGTAGTTATTAAATAATAGGCCCGACTTGATAACTAATTTATGTTTGTAAACATTTAACAAACTATTCTTTAATAATATTTATAGCTAGACGTTTAATTAATTCTAAATGCCCCCAAATTATTTTTTTGTTTGTCATATAACTTGAACTGTATGAAAAAAAACTAATCTTTTGCATTTAAAAATTATTCAAATAATGATTGCTTTTATAAATATTTTCTTAAATGTAAAATGTTGCATTATAAAACATTTGTTTATATATTAAGAACTATGTGGTTTTTTTATACAAATATATTATATTTTATAATAACCCAGTTCTAATTCATTCTTAATTTAGTTAAATTTGAAGCTGTTCAAAACAATTAGTTAATACGACTATGATATGACAATTCATTGTGAATTTTAATGGCATTTCAAGCTGAATTAAAGTCTTATCTGCATCTATTTTGAAATCGTTATTTTCAATATAAGTTAAGGCTTTGATTCGTAACACTCTCGTATATTTTCCAGAAATTAAATACTTAATACTTTTTTAACTTAAGGCACATTTTGGAAGAAATTAGTATATATAAAATAAATAAATTTGCCGATTAATATAACTTGTGCGACTCATGTTTAGTTATAAAGGTAGTCTTAAAACATCATTAGACGGGTGCTCGGCCTGATATCTATAGCTTATCATCTACACTCTCCATCAGTTTATTGTGGTACTATATTCCGCATTCGGGCTCCCTTGAACGCTAACCCTGTTTGTAAGCCCCCTCTGGTCTTGTTCCCCTTTCTTTCTATTTTGGCGACTAGTTTCGATTTCCTTGACGAAACTCACGCTCACGCTGACGTCACACTGCCCAGATCTATGCTGCGGCTACCTGGTGCAATGTATTTGTGTCACTTTATTTGTATTAATGGCACTTGCGCTTCCTGCGGCGAGGGTACAATAAGTAATTTGATCGAGTGGCGAGTGGAGCGAAACGCAGTGTGCTGTCATTGTCCCCGCTTCCCGCTCCCCACTCCCCACTCCCACCACTCCCAGCACTCCCTGCTGCCGTCATCCAGGCAGTCCAGCACTCAGCGATTGCATTGTGTTCTACTTCGTTTTAGTCTCGCTCTCACACTGGCAACGAAATGAATTTTTAGAAGGAACAACTGTAAGGGAAGAGGAAAGGAAAGCAAACGGTGCACGAACATTGCCATGCATAGAGGCAACAACTGAGCTGTAAGTGGAATGGTGGAGGATGGAGGGTGCCAGCAACTGCAGTCGAGTGCGAAGGATTAAACACTTTAGATTTTATTAGATAAAGCCCAGTGAGCAGCAAACGAAACGAATTCTGCTGCCGCAGTTTGAACGTTGACTACGCCATATACTATATATGCATTGCCCAGACAATCTTTTCAAGCCACTCAACCCGCGCATTCCCCCTAAGCACCCACCCACACACACTCGCACTCACACACACACACACACACATAATAAATTCTGTGACAAATGCAGGTACAAAATGGTCGTCGGACTGTTCTACTTCTCTGGCCCTAGGGAAATGGAAACTTTTGTGAACTGTGATAAGACTCTGTAGTTACAACTGCAGACCAATACATGCGTAGCAGACCCCTTAATTATGAAAGGATAACGTGATGTGTTCTTACAAACCTGGACATGTTGGAAATCAATCGCGTCTGGGGGAAGCAGCAGCAGTTTTAAAATAAAACGCGGGATTTATTCTAAAAAAGCCATTAGTGTTAGTTCTTGGTTTTTTTTTATCAAATTAAGAAAATGTAACAATACAGTAATGTGTTCAAAATATTTATTTATATAACAATTAAAAATAGGCTTCATAGCTTCACTAAATAATTAAAGAAAATGTTCTGAAAAAAAATAATGAATTTGAATAAACGGTTTATTTATTTATTCATTTACTTTTTTTTTACTTATAAACAAATGAGCAATAGAGAAACCACTCAGCTCATTTAGAATACGAGTATATAGCACTGGCATATATTACAAACTAGTACCTGTTGCTTGAGAATTTAGGAGAAACTATAAAATAATAACAATGTGTACTTTTTTTGTCTTTCCTTAAATATAAATATGTATTGAAATTTGTGTTATATGGAACTTGTTAGCCTCTTTTTAATGTCTTCTTTGGATGAGCTTAATAATAGAAATTAATACATATACATATATACATATACATTAATACATATAACAAAAAATCTCTGTTAAAAAGCTCTATTGGTATAAGTTTTGAGTTTTGATTATTTAGTTTAGCCAAGTTAGTGTTGGCGTATGAATCCGCGCCATAATTAAATGAAACGTTTTGTGTAATTGGTCTTAATAACTTTAACTTGGTCTAAAACGTTTGTAAATTCGTCAGAAAATATGTAAAATAGGAAGACAAGTCAGTGAGATTTACCCAGAAGCAGCATCGTGGTCAGTATTCGTTAACCATTTATTCAGTTGTCAGTCAGTTGAAAAACACGTGGAATAAAGCGGTCAGCCGTATGTTATAGAAACAGAAGTCAGCAGTATTTAACCTTAAGTCTAATACGAGCTCGCCGTATACATCGTTATTTTATTGCAATCCTAATTAATACGTTATTTAATATATTTCGACATCAATACTTATGAACTTTGGACTTATATTTTTAGATTTCACTTATTGGGAAAAAATGTTCATTATAAGTATACTATACATGAGAGCCCTGTTCAGAACAGATTTTTCTTGTTGGTCTGCTAATTCTTTGCTGAACTGATTTAATGTCCAGATTATTTATTGTAAATGATCTATTTAGATCAGTTCAGATTTCAACATGCTAGTTGTTCAGGTTGTTTCAGGTTGCTCTTTTCATTATAAGTATCCGTTATAGCCATGTTCGGAGGAGATTTTCCTTTTTGCCTGCTAGTTCTTTTCTGAACAAATATATAAACTACACTATATATAAATAATACATAGTTTTTTTTATCGATAATTAAGATACGTTTAGTTTTCTCCACTGCAAAGTTTTTTAGTTCGAATTAATGCCTACAAATTGTGAGATGCGTCAATCAACTCTACATGTACAAGTATATACAATAATTGCCAATATGCATACTATATGAACATACTATGTACTCGATTATGTGTATGTGTGTGTACATGCTTTAAGTCGTTATTGTCACATTGTGTAAATTTTAATGCCGCACAGCTGATTGGGTGAGTGCAAAACATTTTGCCTTGCTTAAGCTGTCAATTGTGGAGTGACATAATTTGTGCTTGATTAGCTGCTGGATTTTGGTCTTAGCATTCAATTCAATTGCACAGCAATTTCCTTTTATATACTGTATTGTCTTTCTGCTGCCACCCTCTATCCCCTGCAGCTAGCAGCTAGCTGGCCAGCATCTCTCACACTCTTTGGTGCATAATATATTTTCAGTTTGGTGCGTCAGTTGTGGTAACAAGTGACTTGAACTTGTTTTGTTATTGAAATGAGCGACATGCACGCAGCGCAGTTACAGCTAAGGACATGCATATAGTATAGGGTATGTGTGTGTGTATCTAAATCTACATACATACTTGTACATACATAGACATCGCATCTTCAGTGAACACGCATGCATAAGTAAACAAACATAAACATTTGCTTCAACACGATGGCACAAATATGCGCCAAGTATAAAATGGCATAACAAGCGGCACAATGGCAATAGCATCACCAGCACCAGCACCAGCAGCAGCAACAACAACAACAACTCGGGCAACAATAAGAGTTCCAACAACAACAACAACTCGCATCCAAGATGCCACTTTTACGCCTTCTTGCCCCAACCCCCTCCACGCCCCCTCCCCACCACTACATGCTTCAACATCATCTACGCCTTATTAGCGCCATTTTCCTCTGTGTTTTTTTTTTTTTATTATTGCACAAAATTGCTGCTGCTCTGTTGTTGTTGTTGTTGTTGTTGTTGTTGCCTTCGTTGCCTTTGTTGGTGGCACTTGTATGCTGTTTAACGCACTGTTGCGTGCGGCATCATAGCGCTGTTCAGGTGAGCTGCACACAAAAATTGTGGCAGCAACAACAATTTGAATGCATTCCAGATAAATCATGTGCGTGTGCGATTTAATTGCAACATCTGCTTTTTATTCTCTTTATTCAGTTGTTCTTGTTGTTGTTGTTGTTTAATTTCTTCCATTTTTCTATCCAACGGGCATATTTATTGAATAAAGAGAAAACAAAAGAGAAACACACAAATATTGATCAACCGATGCATAAATATATTTATATCTCTATGCTAAGCTTTCATTTTGCTTGGATTATGAAGGTATTCGCTTTAGTCACATATTTCAAATGTCATAGAAATTGCTTTTTGTGAAAATTAAGCCGTTTCAATTAGCTTATAATTAAGTCTATACTTGAGCTTAAACTTGAAAATACCAATTTAATAAAAGACTTGAACATTTTCCAACTCTAACTTCATTTAACAAAACGGTGTTCCATTTGTTATTCTTAAATGGCGTTTTATAAAAAGATCATTTAAATAGTATTTCTGTAAAAATCTTCGAAGAGAAATGTGAAAAGCATTTTGCCATAAATTGGATTTAAGCGCATATAGAACTTAATGCCATTGCGGAAATAAGTCGCATTGTTGTAGGGTTAATTTTTTGAAAATTTTATATAAAAGCAAATTATTTTTTTCAATGAGGATTTGCAACTGCCAGGCCTGCCAAACTTTGGTGTTCATCAGTTATCCGTTAAAGAGGAATACCTTTGTCTGTGTCACACCGAATTGTGTAATTTTGATCACTTATTTAAATTTAAATATTTAAATTTATTTAAATAATAAAATTATTTGTACGAAGGAATCACTTTCTGTACATCAAGAAGAATAAATAATTTAGCCTGCATGAGATAAAAATTAGGAAACTTGGAAAGGCATTTGTTCACATCCTAAAGACAATTACCAGCGAAACGCACTAAATAACTAAATAAATAAAATAAAATTAATAATATGAGTTAAGAAAAACTGATAATAATCATAATTAAAGTCAAGAAAAATATAAAAGAGAAAAATAGAAAAAAAAAGTCAAATGAAACTTAAAAACTTGTAATTGAATTAAATTAAACTGATTAAATTAGAAATAAATATAATGACTAGCGTAATAATTTAACTGTAATCTGATAATTGTAATATTAGGATACGTTTAAAAATAAAAAAATTTGTAAAAATCTAAACCCAATTATATAAAGTCTCATGTCCTTCGAAGGCTAACCTTCGAGTCTCATCAAAAACTAGCGCTACTCCAGATCCCTTTTGGAAAGAATTAGCCATGTTCGTCATTTTATAATGACGATACTATACATATTTGATTTGAAGCTAGCGATTACCACCTGCAAATGGCAAATATATATATACATATGTATTGCTCATGCGACAACATTTCTTCATACGTAAACGATTTGTGAATATATTTCAATACCACCGCTTAGACGATTTCATGCTTGAAGTGTTGCAACATTTTTCCGTCTCTTAAGCTTTGAACCTTCTTAAATTGCAAAACTCGAAACCGGTTACTATTTGAAAATGCCAATCATGGGTAACGTAATCGATATGCGTTTTCCGGGCTCTCCACTTATGGCGAAAGCAACACTATTACAGTGTCTAAGCAATTGACAAGTTGTCCGAAATGCGCTGTCAAAGTTACCACTTGAGAGCTGACACATCACACATGTACGCAGAGGCACACACACATACATACACACACACACACACTTGCTGCATATATGAGCATGCAATCAATTAAATTCGTTGTAAATTCAACGGCTTATCTGCCGTAATCAATCTTAATTTTCCACTTGACATGCAGCAATAGCGAGCAGCCGTTTCCTCCATCTATTTTCACAGTGTACCCCCCACCCTATCCCTTTTTCTCTCCCGTGTTTCTCACCCCTGTTCCTTTTCGCATTAAGCGGCGCGCCCCCTTAGAGCACATTACGTGCGCGCTTTACGCATTTTAAATCAAAATACATTTCCGCCAGCGCCTGCAAGTATGCTACAATTTATAGGCGATATAAAAGCACTGACCCTTAACTCCTTGGTGACCTGTGGACACAAATGTTCCAAGCGCACAAATGTTATTTTGATTGGGAACAAAAAGGAAATTCAACTACTATTAAGAACAATGACTCAGTTATATTAATCTATCAATTAATAGATAGCCAATATTTGCATCATCATAAATATTTAGCCACAGTATCTTCCTCATGGAATCTAAATGTTTCAGTTCCATCATAAATTACATTTACATAATATAATGTTAATAATTTGTAGTTAATAAATAATTTGTTGATTTAATAAATAAAATAAAAATAAAACGGCCCCCTTTATCGATGATTTAGTTTTGTGTAACAAACTCGTTTCCAATGGGCAGCAATACTCAGTCTGATTTAACAATTTTCAATTTAATTTTGTTAAATATTGCATTTTCTATGTTCTTATATGCCTAGTTACAAGCAATGAAATAGTGACAGCCACAAAAGCTATGCATTATACCACTTGTGCAGTGCTGGGAGGCCAAATTAATAAATAAACGAATAAAACCAAATACATTTGAAATGGCAGTGTTTTTCACTCTTATTGAGGAATTGCATAGGAATATTAAATTACTGAAAATATCGGCACATTTAATTGAAATTAAATTTGTAAGTACGAGAATATATTTATTGTATTAACACTTTTTGTTCGCTTAGAGTCATGGGGGAGTTAAAGCCCTGTCGCTCTTCGCTTGATGCACTGTGTAAGTTGCAATTTGTCTTGTTAAGGCAACCACACGCACTCACACACACACACACACATATGTACACACTTAAGCAGGCGAACACATTACTTAATATGTGTAAATTGTGTGGCATCAACTATGCATTGTGTGCGTTATCTATGATATCAGTAGAACTATAGCTATAGCTATAACCAACTACAACAACTACTGCCACCTAATGCCGTCGGTCAGCAGGTCGTGGCTGTAACAATTTATCATTTGAGCATGACGCACGCAATGCACACGCACAACACACACACACACACACACACACACAGACACAAGCACTCATACAAACTCATCAGCGTGTGCCGTAGGCAAAGCATTTAACATGCAGTTTATGTTTGCCGCAAGATCTATTACAGGAAATTCACATATGTACGCAAACGCCCAAGTGTGATGGCTCTTATGACCTCCACTCCTAACCCCACTCCCCACCCTCTTTTATGCCGGCGCCTTGTACAAACCGCAGCAGGCGCACAAATTGCTGTTAGTGGGGAACTGGAACTGGAGCTGGAGCTGAAGCTATAGCTGTAGCTGGACTATGACCAATAGTCTGGTGGTAAATCCCAATCGAGCAGCAAAACAAAACTTGATTATTTTGTGCGGTTGTCGGTTTACTTCGGTTGGCTGGCTGGCTGGCTGCCTGACTAGATGCCTGGTTTTTGGTTACCAACGGCTTTGCATTAAATATATTGTCCAAATGCCACACTTAACAAATATGACGCCTGAAATTATGCAACCATATAGAACAAACAAACATGAAAGCAAAAGCCCAAACACAGTGGACACATTCCCAATGTCTCTGTGGAAAAGTCCAGTAACTCCAAAAAAAGCTAGTCATGCACATATAGTTTAATTGAAAGTCATAATAAATTAAGTCCGATTAGATGATAATATTTTCATGGAGCTGTGACAACCCCTGCTCGCTCAAATTCTGTTTTTTATCGCTTAATTAAATCAAATGTGCTTTTCTTGTCTAGCGTTTCATTTGGATTTTATTGCCTCCTATGTATGTAAATCATTTTCATGAAATATATTTAACAAAGTGCAACAACAAAATTGCATACTTAATTTAATTAAATTATTGAACAACTCAGAAACTAAACAAACTATTTACTATAAATAGGTGAATAAATGCGCCAAATTACATTCACTTTTTGTTTTATTTATTTTATTCTCTTTTATTTTATTTTTATATATACAATTTAATATACTATTCGGCTTACAATTGTGGCCATTACAAAACAATTAATTATTATTCTTAACATCTAAGCCATATCTATCAAGGTACTTGACAAATAGGTCTCTTTAGATATTCGAAAAGCGCTTTAAAAGTTAGCGTATTTGGCTTCTCATTTAAAAACTCGTACTATTTATATGTATCTATATGGTAAGCCCTTTGAATTTGAATCAACGCTCGGTAAAAGATAAGTAATACAGAAATAGATAAATGATATATCTTATATCTATCTACTCCCAAGTTTATTCCAAAAATTGTGAGCGTAAAGGAAATTACAATAACCGACCTCTGTAGAGAAGAACATAAGCTCTTTAGTAAAAAAGTCTAATCCAAAGCAATACACATATCGGTCCTTGGACAATGACACTAGTTTGAAAACCCGTTTGGAAGCAATCTTAGCCAATTAACAATTTCCTTTATTGAGGATATAACCCTTCCTTCTAATTATTTTGTATCTTCATGCATTCATTTTGAATCACTGTTTGGCCACCTAAGTAGTATTCTGACAGACAGTGGACTTGCCTAAGCTTTGTCTGTAAATGTCAGAGAGTGCTCAGTACTCTGTATTTAGTTTATTGATTATGTGGCTTACACTACAATCGCACACACACACACACCCACACACACAAATAAACAAATACTTGATATGCATATAAATTTCATTTGTAATAACTTTAATTACTATTAGCACTGGCAGCTATATGCAAGAACAACAACAGCAACAAACAAAACATGCACAACAACAACAACAACAAGAGCAATATAATGCTATAGCATGTCACTTGGGCCAATCATGCGAAATGTTGGGCGCGCTTGGTTTTCCAAATCAGCTCTCAATATAATGCGGCGGAAGCTTTTGTGAAATCCTTACGTCCAACTTTTTAATACGAAAACTTTTCCAGAGTTTGGCATAAAGGCGGCAGCAGCAGCAGCGACAACAACAAAAACAATTGCAACAGTCACTTGTTGTAGTTTTTGTTGCTCTATGGAGCATCGAGATGACGACGACGACGACGACGACAGCAGCAGCGGCAGCAGCCACAGAAGCCAAAGCCACAGAAGGCGGCAGGACAGTCAACAACATATTGCATGTCCTTACGTCTGTACTACTGTTAGTGCCGGAGAGTATCCAAAGTACCAGAGAGTTGGTCTGGTCGAAAGCCACTTGAGCAGCACAGAAAACTAACTTAATCTTGTTTACATTCTATGACGAGTTATGAAAATGAAAGGATTAAGCGAGCCACAAACAAGCGCACCAACACACACACACACACACACACACACACACACACACACACACACAAACACTGTAACAAACATCCACACACACGCACATGCATGCACACGCACACACAACACTAGTCAGCAAAATAAAAATATAATCATAGACCCAGTCATACAAAATGTAATTGAAAATATTTGAAAGAAAACTTGGAAAAAATAAGTAACTGCAAGTTCTATAAAAAAAATAAACATTAGGTTGTTATTTTTCAAGTTTATCAGAACCTGTAAACCAATTTTGGCAATTCTAGTTCTTCAACGCACACAGGCGGATATTGTGGTAAACATTGCATTCAAATTATTCTATTAGCAGGGGGAACCCTGCCCCCAATTCGATTTAGGCTGAAAAATATTTAAATAATTAAAGAAAAGAAAAACTTTGCAGCAGAATTGTAAATTCTAATACGCTTATCGAAATATCATTAAAGGTTAAGAGAGAGGTTAATGCCAAGTAGCTTTAAAAGCGACTAAACGAAAGCAAAGCCCTTTTTCCAAGAAAAAATGCACAGCCAAAAAAAATAAAGAACACGGCAAAAATGAAAAATGACACCAAATGGATATAAAAAAGAATTGTCTGTTTATAAACCCAATCTGTTATTGTTATTGTAAGGCACTTGTTATTGTTAAACACTTGGAGTTACTTTGTGCTAATTTAGAAAATGTTGAGACCTTAAAAACCTTTGTTGAAATTTTGTATGAAGTCCCTGTCTCGTTTAACACGAGCTCTTCTAAAGATTAAACTTAAAGAGCATTTAAATGGGAAGCTCTGCTCTTTCCAAGGAAAATCTTTGAGCATGGGTTTTATTTCCAATATATTTTTTAAGTTTGCTGCTATTATTTACTTTTTTTTAGTAACAAAAAAGTATTGCTTTGTGTCATAGTGTCTATACACACATATGTACATTCACACATAAGTATGTATGTTTGTTTGTGTGAACACACATGCCAACGCTTGCCAAGCGTAGCTTATGCAAACAAAACTTACGCATGAAAAAGTGAAGAGCAATATCAACAACAACAACGGCAACGACTAGAACAAGAGCAACTGCTTTTGCATGCTCACTGGCCGGCAAACACATGATGCACACACTCTCACACTCTCACACACACACACACACGCACACATTTAGAAACACACAATGCGGCCGTGCAAATTAGTTGCATTTTAGTTTTATATTCGGTTAGCAGAGCCGCGCCTCCAACCGCCTGGCTTTGTATTTATTTCATAAAGCTAACCACGCCCAACAGCCCACAGAACAAAACCGACGCCAGGTGGTGCCGCTGTTTCCATTGCTGTTATTCCACTACTGTTTATAAATTTCTCATTTGGGTTTTTGCTCGTCGTATGTCAGACGCAGCAAAGGCTCGTTTCATTTTGCGCTCGCCCCCCTCTCTCTCTCTCGCTCTCCCCCACACACACACACACACTCACACACGCTTTTGTTTGTTCGCCATAATTTCAAGTGTAAAAAAAGCGTTTTGTTGTTGTTTGCGCTTTGCATTTATATATTTGTTTGGTTCACTGTGGTCGTGACACGTGCGCTGTGCATCCATCAAGCTGGCTTCCTCTCTTGGGCCCCCAGACCGTTTTTCACTTCAGTCGCACTCCAAATTTAATTTGCACATCATCGATAAACTGTTTGAAACTCGAAGCTTGCAGTTCATGTGTGGCATGTGAGGCATGTTTATGATATGAACACACACACACACACACACAAACCAACACTCACACACACAGACATAAATTGGAAATGGCAACATCAGCATGAAAACTTTGTTGCACTTTTAGGCCCAATCGCAGCCAAATGTGGTGGCGACCCTGGCAGGTTGCACTTCAATTTGTTTTATTTAATATTCAATCGTGCTACTATCAACACTTAGAAGTGCAAAGTGCACGCAAGTGCTACTTGTTGCAACATCACTTTGGACAAATCTTAATAGCTTTATGGCAATACTTTACGCTAATGGGTATTAAATATTGCCAGAAATTCCATATTCTTCAAAACAGAGTTTTGGTAAACTATTTTTTATGTGCTATAGTTCCAACTAAATGAACAATTGCAAATTCAATTTCAACAACATCAGCAACATCTCAAATTATTCGAGTATAGTACATATGTATATGAATAAGTTCTACAATATATATTAATCCCTTATGACTTAAGTGCTAGAAAGACTCATAAATAAATATACTATATATATTTGAGCGGCTAAAGAACAAATATATGATTCACAGTTTTCAAGCATTTTGTATAACATATTTTATAATATTTTAATTAAAATATGTGAAACCATCAAAAAATCTGCATTCGTTTAAAAGATTAGCCAAATGCATTTTTTTCAAAAATTTTATATTTTTTATTCCCATCGACTTAATGCGCTTAATATGCTCGCAACCAATTAACTAATTGGCTTATTATAATTAAACTTTTTTTAGTTCTAAGTGCGCATTTATTTAAATATTTATATTATATTTATATTACAACAACATTCTGCAATTGCAGCAGCAATCGACAACAGTAATGGAACAGCTTATTTATTAATTTTTATAGATTTATGAATTTATTTATTTACTTGTATTTTAAGCATTTAAATATTTTATTTAGTAAAAGCTACTTTATTTATTTATAAATTATGCAATTGTAGGACAAATCAAGCAATCATCAATGAACAAAAATGAAAAATTGTAGCTTTATTGGCAGACTGGAAGAAAAATATTAATGTGCCATCATTTTAATTTATTATTTAATGAACAATTCAAGGTTGTTGAGGAAAGATTTCAATAAAAATATACACTTAATATTAATTTAAGAGATAAGAAAGCCTCAAAGATAATTGTACAATAATTTATTTTGTTCATGTCATCATCAGTTTTGAAAAACAGTTATAGCCATAATTCAATTTGCAAATACAAGTACATATAAAATATGGCGAATTTATGACTCAGTTAAAATAAAAATAGATAAAAATAAAAGCACGCAGAATTGTACTTTCAAACAATACTTTCCCTTATTATGTTTTGTTTCATACAGACGTACTGTTTTATAATTAAGAACTCTAAGATCTTTCTTGCTGTGCAGTCCGGGGACTGAGTGCATTGTTTCGATGGTTCTGATATACGCGGCGTTATGATAAATAAATGAATATATTCGATAAGCTCAACATTTGACTTTACATTAAGCTTATTTATGCTACACCTGAGCCACAGATACCACTCATCCACCCATGTCCTCCCCCGCGTCAGATAAACACATGTTTGTGCAAAATATTTTCACTTTGCGGCAACAAAAATAAAAAAATGGATGGATAAAGTAAAATAAAATAAAATGAAATGCCATTTTGTATAAAAGAAAATGTGCATTAAAAATAGATGTGTGGCCATGCGGGTCGCACATGTAAACACTTTGCAAAACATTCTGTGCATACCATTCCGACGACGCCCCCAACTAGCCAAACGTCCATCCGTCCATCTGTACATACATCCTTCAAACCCGCTACATCCCACACAGCCGCACGCACATTTGCGGTTCATAATTTGCATGGCATTTTTATGTTGATGGACCAAAATCAACAAAAAATGCAGTTTCAACTTGAATTTAAATTAAAATGCAAACGCAGCCGTGCAAATTACAGCCAACACTTTCACATGGTCGCACAAACACATGTACATACGCAAATAGGCTGTAAATATATGTATATATATATATATATATATATATATATATATATATATATATAGTAGTATACATATATAGGCGATAAATATTGATTGTACGGTCACGTTAATTTCTCGCAATTATGCGGCGTTTTATGCTCGCCTCGCATTTTCCATTTGCCGGCTAAAGGCTATTATTATTACATACACACACACACACAGATAAACACACACACACACAGACATGTGAGCGCATTTGTTATTATTATTAAATATGTCTCGATAATTATTGAACTCTTTTCAATAGTCCCAGCGACTGTCGCTGCTCCTGTCTGCTGTTGTTTTTGTTGTTTTTGGACTTTCAAGCTGTGCAGAGCAGATGTTGCCAACCAAAATATTTATACACACAAATATAATGCAGATGCGCCACAACTGGCAATCACAAATAAAAATAATAATAATAATAATATCAAGCACCGAAGCTAGTACACCCTCTCCAAATGGAGTTTCTTGAGTAAATTATATCAACTGGTAGACAGACCTTAAACAAGTTTAATTAATGTCATTAAATATTATTTAGTCGTATAATAATAAAGCTACTTGTATAAGAACATATTAAAGCACTTTTATATTTTGTCCGAAAAATGTTAGAAATTTAAGGGTAGAAACTGTTTTCATTATTAGTCTAATTATAAAATTCTATGCATGGCTTTATAAACAATCCCAAACCTATGGCCACTAGGCTCGTATTTTTCTCCAACTTTTTCAAAACTTTTTCAATTAATTTTTTTTAAATCAATACCTCTTCTAAGTTTCCTTTTTTTCTACAAATAAGCTTAACTTTCTCCTCGTATTTAGTTAATAATTTTCGAATGCTCTCTAAATATAATCTGATTATTCAAAAAGGATCTGAAATCGAATGACGACTCTTCTAATATCTCTTATCACAGTTTTGCTTGGCCAATAAAAACAGTTTTTGTATCGGCCACTTTTCTGATGAAATAATGAAATATTTTTATGCAAGACTTATGCCTTAAGGTTACAAACTGCACTTGGCCAGTCAATATACTCTTCGTAAGAGTAATATCGCGCTGCCAACTGTACAGATTTATTCAAATAAGTAAGTACTTGCACACACACACACACGTACACATTCGTGTGGGTGAAGCAATCATATGAGATATAATTAATTACATAAAAAATTAAAGGCATTTTAAAGTAAAGGCAATATTATATTCATACACACGCTTTACAATGCCATTTAAACAGGCATCAAGCTTTGGGGTTTGTTTAGTTTTCAAATCAATTAAAATAATCTCAATAAACAAATGAAAATATTGAGAGTGCAATGAATACAAAATCTATAAACATACAAGCCTGTATATACATAAGTAGCTATCATCATTTGTACTTTACTTTTGAAAATTAATTACCTTTAAAGCTAAATTAAACATTATGCATATTTTATGATTGCTCGTCATGTGAATAACAGGTTAAGTTAAGCTGACAAGTGTCACATTTTAACAATTTTAACAAATTTCTGCTACTAATCCGAATGATGTCCTAAACATCACACGCGCACAATAAATATTTGAAGAGTAATAACTATAATAGCTACGATTTTAATTATTAAACAAATATGGAATTGTATTAATAGCCTTTTCTATTATTTGCAAAAAAATACATATTTAACATTAAAGTGAACACATAATTATTATTCATTATTTGTGATATTCATATGCGCATTATTAGCGAGTTCTTTATTACAATTCATAATTAAATTATCTATGTTAAGCTGATTATCTGTATATTGTCGCTAAAGTTATTAAACAAATTAAATGCATTTTCCAACTTCCATTCAATTTTAAAGGATAAATATAGCCTTCGTCTAACTTTAATTACTTTGCTTAATAAGACTACGAAATACGAAAATTCCATACATTTTTACAAGCTGTTTCTTTCTTTTCTTTTGTGTTTGTGGATGGATGCTTGCTGTATAAAAAAAATAAGGGGGGTCGCCTTTATTTTACAGTAATGAGTCGGCTGTTCTCGGTATATAAGTATGTTAAATGTTTATTGTTGTAGAGTTGTGGAGTTGTTCTATGTACAGAGTATGTGGTTGTCTACGGCGAAAATAATTGTTATTAATTAAAATACTCAAATATACTCTATGCCCCGTAAAGTATATACGTATATTCTTAATCAACCTGATTAAACGAATCGATATAGCCATGTCCGTCTGTCTGGGAAAACTCCGAGATACCAAGAAAATTAAATAAAGGCAAATCTTCTTTACTTTCTTGCTATAAGGAGACTGCAAGTCGCAAGCAAGTTGCTTAAGTCACTAGCTAGGACGAGATCAGACAAACAGCTGATAGAGCTGTCGAATGCGTTCTCTTCTTACTACAACTTTGGTGATTTAAATTTAAATGCAAAATAAAGGAGGAGGAAAATGTCAAAAAGATTTAGATTAGCTTACCAACATTCCTTTCCACCATAGAATTTATTGACCTATATGCTCGATTCGCTCATGTCTTGTTTAAAGCAAAAATAAACGATTATTCTGAAAGAACAAGTTGAAAAGCTTAAATATTAAATAGCTACATACATACATACATACATATGTAGGTGTTATTTAAGCAGCGACATAACCTTTCAAAAAATTCTGTTTGCTCAAGCAGCAGGCGCAGGCAGCGCAGTTTTCAACAGTAAACACACAATTACATACATACATACACATACATATACTGTAACTTGCTCTTGCAAGAAGCTTTCAAAGCTTTCTCTCTTTCTACATTCCTACTTGTTATCCCTTTCTCTAGCCGCATTGACAACCGGTGCAGCTGACATAACCTTTCAAAAAATTCTGTTATTTCACATAATTACATACGTATATGCATACACATAAATTGTACCTTGCTCTGCGAAGCAAGAAGCTCTCAATAACTCGTAACTCTCAATATGTTAGCTTTGATCGCGCTCAATGCTTTTTCTAATGGCTCTCTTTGCACATTCCACCTTGTTGTCCCTTTCGCAGCCACATCAGCGACCATCAGCGGTGCAGCTGCTAGTGAATTTAGTTGAGTTTAGTTGTTGTACTCTTTCGTTGAAATCAAATAACTAGTTGCCGGCCTCTTGTTTGGTGTTTGTATTTGGTTTCTGATGAAACATTATTGGCCCTGGGCGAAAAAATATACGCGTCTGTTGAAAAACATAGCGAGAGCTTGTTTTTTCAAAGTTGCTTTTCAATGCAACCATAAACTACATTTTGATCATGAAATCATTAGATGTTGCACCACCAATCAATGTTAGTCCAAATATCATCTGATTTATCATGGAATGACCGACTCAGCCATACAACGAACACACACACACGCACACACACACACATTACAGTGGTGCCCACAAGCTGCCAACATTCCCATTTTGGCATTTGCATTTTAGTGCCTCATTTTTTGCAGCATATGCGGCCAACATATGTATCTGTCTCTATAGAAAACCCGCACGAACATATGCACCACATGTACCACATAATATGTATGTACATACATATATGTATAGTATATGGATTGGTATATAAGTATGTGTGTGGGAGTGTATCTCTGTGTGTAGACTATAGTCGGCAGTAGTCTGTACTACTTTTTGCAGCTCACACCAAGAGCTCGCCCAGTTTGCGGCAATTATGAAAAGCGAAATAAAAATAACATTTTTAGCTGAGCTGGAAGTTTTTTATGCCGCAGTTCGCAGCTCGCAGCTCGTTGCCGCGAAACTTTGCAGCAACTCCCCAGAAAATGTCTATAGATTTTCTCTGCTCCTCCACGTACTATTTTTCGTTCGTTGCCTTATTTTTGCAAATGACAAAAAATTTTAGTGTAATTATCTTTTGAATAATTAAAGAAAAACGTTGCCAAAGCTTAACAAGAAGCAGAGCAAAGAAAAATACACGGTGGAAGGCAAGTGGGCGGCATTTGGGCCAAGCTCGACACATTTTCAAGTTGCTGTGCGACGGCATCGTCCTTTTGCTCCCCGCCCCCTTCCTGCTGCTCATCAGCGTCGGCGTCTAATGCCTTTTGGCGTCGTTTTGGCTGCGGCCCATAATTTCCGTAGGATAAAACAGGGCATCCTAGAAGACCACGTCTTCTGTAGCTTCTTCTGCTCCTTTAGCTGGCTGGCTGGCTGACTGTCTGGCTATCTGGCTGGCTGGCAGCGACGACACTGTCACTAGCGCTGTTGCCGTTGCTGTTGCTGCTTCTGTTTAGTGTTCGGAACACACGCGCTCTCTACAATTTACGCTTTAAGTTATGCTCATTATGCGCCAATTATTTATGCCAAATTACAGCCAAAATGGAATGCAAAAACGCAACGAAAAAAAAACACAATTTGGAACCCCTGCCAAATTTTACTTTGTTTCCTTTGCCAGCCCACCTGGCGTATACGCAAAATGCCAACGCATAGCTTTTACCTGTCGCCTGACTTTTAAATCACAAGTCGCGACTGCAACCGCAACACCAACAGCAACAATAACAATCGTCGCGAACAGACCCCCCGCCCAGGTAGAGACACTGAGACTAAGAGACAACAGAAAGAGAGACAGAGACACAGAGAGAGTGGCACAGATTTTGCAACTGAGTGGCTCACCGCTTGACGCCGCTTGACTGGCTGCTGAAATATTTAAGCAGCAATGGTGTTCTTCGTCATCTAGCAACATACAACCCCCCTTCCCCCCCGTCCCCGCCACCCTAGCTCCACCTCGTACGGTCTGTGATGCTCCCAGGAGTCTCGGGTTGGCTGAATGATGTGTGCGAACGCGTGAGAAGCGCTGCAATTCTTTAATGCCGAAATATTTCATGAGCTACTTTAATTAAACTTATTTACATATATGAATGCCCCTCAAAAAGGGTTACTAAAGAGAGCGCTACAATTTCAGATTTAAATTAAATTTTACAAAATACTTTTATTTGATTCTAAAATATTTTCCGGTAACTAGTTAGAAGAGTTATTTTATGCTTTTGGATCAAAAGTTTGTTTAACTTCTTTATAAATATAAAGGATAAGTACTTTCTTGCAAGCTTTTAAATGATATTTATTTGACAATGAAATATTTTGTATTTATTTATAAAAATAAATAATATATAAATATATATTATAAAATATTTATCGAATCAATAAGTTCATAAAACAGTAACCGGGATAATCTCAAAAGCATTAATGGGCACCCATGAGATTTTTGAAAATGTTCTAGTTTCGGTTTTAGAATTAAGAAGAATGAAGAACCTGGTTTATGACCGACTTCAAAAAAGGAGAAGGTTATTATAGTAAATCGTGTCTTTTTTTTTCTTTTTTTCTTTTATTTTATTTTATTTGTTCAATAAAATTTTGAAAACCATTTGAATCCTGAGAGTCGAATAATGTTCTGGCTTGCACGCTCACAATAACAACATACATTTGTAGATAAATGTTTATAAATAATTGCGCATTTCAAGTTAGAAGAGTGAGAAGAGATTGAAGAAAATTGATCTGTAGCTATACTGTGTACCCAAAGGGTAAAAAGAGTGTATTATGTTTCTGCAGAGTATGTAAATAGACAGAGGTAAGTAACTCCAAATCATATTCGTTTGTCCCCTTACATGTACACCTGGAATTCGAAAACAGCTCAACGGGATTATTGTTAATCAAGAAATACTGTGATGTCAGCTGTAAATAAGCCATCTATGTATCGAATAAGTATCAGATAGGATCAATAAACAAATATTTGATAGTGTTGTTTTTTTAAAGATAAAAACACAACAGTGCAGCAACTGCAGAAATCGATATTTCGTTTCGAGTTAAGTCTGTTTTAAAATAAACGCTGTTAGAAATTCTAAGAAAGGGAATAGTTTTGAAACGTTTAGTGCATAATTCTATTCTCGTGATTTGCTGGAAACTAATCCCAATTTGTGGTCACGCTGTCGTATCTAATATGCAGTCTCATGTTGCAGCAACTATCTGCTTAGTTAGAGTTTCTCGTCGTCGTCGTCGTCGTCGTCAACGTCTTGGACGCCTGCAAACACTTGCAGTTGCAATTTGATGATGCCACAGCAGCAGCAGCAACAGCAACCGTAATAGCAACCGTTTCCACCTGCGCGACTGTTCTCGTTTTTGCCACTTCCACGCTGCAACGGACTCCCGCCTGTTGACACGCCATTACGGCAGCTAATTAGAGAGTGCGACCCGGCGAGCGACCCCAGCGACTCCAACAAGCGCCGCGGCCTGTCACATGACGCCGTGATGTCCTGACGCTTTTGCACGTTGCTGTCGACGTCATCGTCATCGTCGTCGTCGTCGTCACCGTAACCGTCACCAACACCAGCACAAGAGCCAGCACCATTCCCATTCTTAGCCTCAACACAGCACCCCCCACTGCTTGTCAACTTCCTTCCACTTCTCATTTGTGTGGCATTTCCGGTACAATGGCGACGGCACAATGGCTGACGACGTCGACGTCGACGGCACTCGACTTGTTTGTTGGCGACATTTCGGTTTCCGCCGCAACTAAATCATTTGTAGACTGCTGCAATTGTCTTTCTTTCGCCCAAATAGTTTCGTGTGTCTCCGAAAGTTATTGTCGCCAGTTCATGAGATTTCCCGGTTTATCTCGCCACCTCGTCTACCATAGCCCCCATAGCCCCCCAACTGGAGACGGCCCAGCGACTTGTGAGCTGCGAATTGTGACTTGTGTGCGCATCTTTGCAGAGTCTCGCATAGTTCACAGTTAATTAGAAAACTATTCCGTGCGCAAGTTTTCAACTTTGTTCTCGTACTACATAGCTTGGCTCGCTTCTACGTTTAATTATAATTTCCTTTTTTTGTACTTTCGAAGGGGTTTCTAGCGCGCACTCTCCTCGGCGATTCTCATGAGAGTTGTGCGTGCGGTAATGATGGAGAAAGTTCATCGACGCTGCAAAATATGGGTTAAAACTTGTAGCAGAACTGAACGTATACTATATAGTATATACCTGCATATAATCTGCATGATTGCATTTCAATTAGTGTTTCATATTCAGTTATGATACTATTTTAACTTGTGTTGCATAAGAGTTGAGCATTCTTTACATACAGATTTCAAATATGTTGGTTGAAAATGAGTTTTGATCTCAGTCTTAAATTGTTTGCATTTATTGCGACAATAAAATATTGAAAAGTTTCGACAATTCTTCTTCAAGTCTTCTTTCGAATGAATAAGTATATATTTGAACTTCCTTTACTTATATCTAAACATAATGATCTAATTTTGAATATTTTTAGATTCGCTTTTCTTTTCTTTAATGCACTTAGCATGCTAATAAAAATAATAAAATAAAATCCTACGCTACTTCAAAGCTGCTCAAAGCTGCTTAATTCGATTATTTTTTATAAATTAATAATTACACAATTTAATCACAATTGATACTCCACAGTTTAAATAAAAATCAGTTTAAATAAGAATTATTTCGCAAATTTTTAATTATTCTAAATTCTAAATGATTTCCCGCACAAGTAAAGAATTTTGATTTCATTCCGTGTTGTATTAAAGAGTTGCTCTTTAAGTTGAGCTCTAAATATAAAACAATTGTGTGACTTTAACGCCAGAAAGGTTTCCATTTAAAAGCATTAATTAGCATGCTTTATATTTAAACACAATTGGTAACAAGTTTCTTGTTAAACTAACTATAAACCCACACTTCCAGATGATTGCCTGCATACAAAATGGACTGATTTGCTGATTTTAGATTGGTTTTCATATTTTATAAAAAGCTTAAACAGTGGACTTTCTTTATTGGACTATAAATATTAGACAGCCTCGGGGATCAACGACTATCTAATGAAATACATATATATGTATATATGCATCGGTAGTGACAGCAGCTCTTTATTTCAACTATTTTATGACCCCGCTGGCTGAAGCTTCAACTATTTAAGTGGCCGAGGCCGCTGGAAAGTGAAACACTTGCAATTTATTGCCGCCATCAACTGATTTGATTAGATAGGACAAGCGCTGCTAGTTCAGCAACTCGTGCTGCAAGCCAGAACGCTGTGGGGGCTGTTGGACCACCTCAGACCACCTTAGACCACCTCGGTGGTGGTGCACTTTAGGAGTGGCTCATTCGACACTGAAACTGAAACCGAAACCGAAAACGCAGGCCGCTTTGACTGGCGTCTGCCCAAAAGCAATCTCTTAATTTGTTTACAAGCTTTGCTTTGGCTTGCCGGCTTTCCTGCCTCAATGCCCGACGTCCTGCCTGTTGTCCTTGTGTCTGTCTGGCTGTCTCGCTCACTGACGGTGGCCGTAGCTGTGTGCTAGTTTTGCCGCACTTCTGAAAACCTCAAAAATATGAAGAAGCAGAAGAAGGAAAAAATGAGGAAAAAAAGCAGGAGATTCAACGTCGCTTGCTACATTTGTAGCATGCTTTGCCGCACCCAACGCAGCTCTGATAGAGATCTTCCTTTTATTTGTTACTTAGCATATTTTCACCTTGAGGGCAAACAATCTCCCACTAGACACACACACACACACACCTCATACACTCACGTACGGGCGAGGGCCACAACGCTCGAGTAATAAATATTTTTTGCAGTGGTGCTTCAGTAGACTGGCTTCTACTGACGCTTGAAACTGGGCGCCTCATACCCTTGGACGCTCATCTCGCATCTCGCATCTCTCATCTGGCATCTGGCATGCTCTGGCTTTATTCACTGCAGCTTAAAACATTTCGCAACCCGCAGCGTTCTGCTCAGATTTTTCGCTTTTTCATCGTCGGCGTCGTTGTGCGCAACGCGCATTGCCTTTTTCTCACATTTTTCATATTTTCATAACCTCTCAACAGGGCATCCTTATTTGCTTGCGACACACGCAACGCATCGAATATC
This sequence comes from Scaptodrosophila lebanonensis, assembly GCF_003285725.1. Classification (NCBI taxonomy): domain Eukaryota; kingdom Metazoa; phylum Arthropoda; class Insecta; order Diptera; family Drosophilidae; genus Scaptodrosophila; species Scaptodrosophila lebanonensis. The sequence continues at coordinate 2,931,229 of NW_022060564.1, read as the reverse complement.
ATTAAGCAATTTATAATTGAATTTAAAGGCGAGCTCTTCTTGAAAAAAAATGGTCCCACAAAGGACATTTCTGCATCATTAAATAAAATTAAACCTATTGGTAAATTTCTAGTTCTCCATTTCTATAGTTTCTCTCAACTACTTTTTGTTATTGCTTTTAATTCAAATTCAAATTCGACCACATTATGGCCATTATGCAGCTAATTAACTTATTTAAATACAAGCATTTTGCATTTTCTAAATTTATAAAAAAAAAAACTACTATGATTTGTGCATTAAATTGTGAGGCATAAATAAAGATAAAACAATCAACATTAACTGATTTATAAAGATTTATAAATACACAACTATGCTTTATACTTAGTATTTGTGTTGTATCGACACAGCACACTTTGTGATTTATTAAAATAAAATAAAATAGAGCGTCCACTGTCACTTAGTTCCTTTTCAATAGGATATTAGAGTGTGTTTGTAAACGACTTTAAATCAACTACTACCTGAGCATTTTCGTTTATCCTACATGGGCCGCCACTTACTTACTAGTTCGTGTAATGCTAAAGTTTATTTAGAATGCGTAATAAATCACTATTCAGGGAGCTTCCTAGGGCATGTTATCTTCGACGCGTCGACGTTTGCATTCTTTCTTGTTTTTACTTTGTCTATGTATGTATGTACTCGCATATATTTTTGGGCCACATACTATATATTTATGTGTATTTTTGAATTTAAATGATTGAATTGCCTTGTGCGCGCCGCCAGGTTGTAGTGGGTAGACCAGTTGAAGACCAGACCAGCTCTGGCCCGGAGTGGAGTAGAGTAGGCAGCCATTTGCAAAAATATGAAAATTACCTTTAATATGAAAAGGCAGCAGACATTTCGTTTCGTTTCGTTTGGTTTCGTTTTGCTTGCCACATCTAGATAGGCAGACAGATAGGCAGAAAAAGCGGTGCGGGATCTGTATGTGGATGTGGATGGATGCTGGGCAGGTGAGAGACGACTTCCCATCCCATTACAGCCCCTACCCTCCCATCCCGCACCGTCCGACAGCGACGAGCCGACGACGCTCTATTTTATTTTCATGCCTTTATATTCCTGTTTTGTGTTTACATAAAAGTGAAGTGAGGCAGATTGCGCTCGAGTGCGTTAATCAGCGCTTCCAGGCAATGCGACGGCAGATGCGAAGGACGTGGCCGAGGACGATGATGTGGACGCCACCCGGCGCGTTTTAAATCAACTTGAACTTTTCAGCGTTGACTTTTTTGTGTTATGTTTGCTGCCTTTTCTTTTTTTTTTTTTTTTTTTTTTTTTTTGTTTTTTTGTCTTGCTGATGTCAATGATGGGCGCTGGGCGGCAAGCAAAACAGATTATACTGATTTCATGCTGGAAAATCAAAAAATGAACGTGCGGCAATTTACATACTTAAGTTGTTTCAGATGCCGGGACAGAACAGGGACAGAGGCAGAGGCAGAGGCAGAGGTACTTCCACCTGCCCGGGGCTTTGCCTCAACATTTCCGGCTGCTACGAATTTATTGGCCACATGTTTTGGGCTACCTTCGTGCCAACAACAGCACAGCTAACACCAATAACAACAACAATAGCGCCGAAATACATTTTCTACAATTTGCCTTTTGACAATACATACACCAACACATGCACATACAGTCGAGCTTCTATATCGACAAGTTGCAAGAAATTGCAAAAAAAAAAAGAGGAGAGTTTAGTTGTAAATCTGAAATTTGCCAAATCCTTTAACAATCCATGAAGAAAATATAACCGCAAACTTCAATAACCACAAGAAAAAGAGGTCTACAATATTTAATAACTAAATAAATGTTAACGCAAATATTAATCATTATTTTAATTCATTTTCAAAATAATACCAAACAAAGACCGACAACTACTTTGTTAATTAATATAGTATATTAACAACTATGTTTTTAATTTTTTTTGGTCCTTTGTTTCATTAAGTCAACAATATTTCAAAACTAAATAAATTTTAAAGAAAGTATTATTCATTGTTTTAATTTATTCACGAAATAATCACATATAAAGTCTGACAATTACTTTGTTAATAAATATTAAATATAAATATTATTAAATATTTGTAAATATTTACAATATATTTAATTTTTTGATCCTTTGTTTCATCATTCAACTATGCATTTATTTATTTTTTCTTTTTTATATTGTTATATTTTTCTATATTCACTTTTATTCACTTTCTCTTATTGGTAGCTCAACTACTAAAATTTGTAGAATTTGTACTATACTTATATATTTTTACTAGTAATTTATCTATTTCATACATTTTTAATTATATTTATTTGCCTAATTAATCGTTTATTCGATTGTTTAATATTTTTATTTATCTAAATACTTTATTAGATGTCCATGGCAACACCTGTTTAGCCATTTGTCTTCAGTCCAATTGAATTCTTTACAGCTGAGCTTCACTGTATTACCTATGTTTGTATGTAGACCTGTTCTATATACACATGTAGGCGTATGTACATACAAATATATGTGTATTACTTTTGAGTTTGGGATTACAAGGAATTTCTGGGGATTCCTTTTTAATTGAATTTTTTGGCATTATTGCCATCTCTCTTGTTGTTGTTGTTGTTGTTGTTCATGATGTAGCTCTTGTCGTCACAGTTATTGTTGCTGTTGTTGTTGTTGTTGCTGCTGTTATTCCAGCTGCCTGTTTTGCATTTTTGCGTTTATTTTATTGCTTATTTTTTAGTCAGCAGATAATTAAATAGCGGCCGCCGGGTACCAAAATTTGCAAATGAAATGAACGAAAAAAAATTGTAGCACGCTTTCAGGCGCTGTCATTCGCTTCTTGTAGCTTTGACTGATTACGTTGCGTGCTCAAAGCTTAAGCTGCTTTAGCTTTAGCTTCTTCTGCTTGTCATACACATGTTTACACATAATAATTTTCATAATAAATGCGCGGTCTGACAACAAATGCATTTAAATGGAAATGCGGATGGGAATGAGCAAGGACTTGTTCCTTCATCCTTACTCCCGCCCCCCTTCAAACGACAAACATACAAATTGCAACTTAGTTGGCAAAACGCAAAGTGATTCTGAAGTGGGAAGACACAAGGAGTAACGATGACGTTGCACTGAAGAAATTAGGGGGGGTGAGTAGCACTTCCATTGGACGTAAAAAACTTGAACTGTACTTACAGTTTCTTTAAATGTTAGTAGCAATATTGCTATATGTCGGATATAAAGTTGTTTCTTAGATGTATTGTATTGTATTCTATGAAAATTTGAATTAAAACCCAGCAAGAAACTGCGAAGCGAAAAACTGCTTAATATACAAAATAAACTTTAAATTGGGGTTTGATTGAATTATAAAAAAATTAGCTACCTTTTTTCTAAAAAAAACAGTGGTCGTTTAAAACTAGTTTAAAGTCTTACGGAATAATTTTAAGAAATACTTATTAAATGTTATTAATGTATTAAATGTTATAATGTATGTATGTAGATCGATCTCAAGATTTCCAATTTTATTTTGGATTTTATTTGTGCTGCTGCACTTGCTAGTAAGCTTTTCGGGAAATCGTTTTGCACTGAATATTTTATGCTATATCTTTTAAGAAGCACTTATGTTCATTTTTGGGAACAACCAATTTTCCGTTAATTCATTTAATTAATTTTCAAATTGAATTAAAACTGCATGAACATTGCAAAATACATTTCTATCATATATATTAATAATTAATGAATTCTTTTTAGAAATATTAAAGATAAGTGGAAATTTGACTACATTTTCAAATTGATTCACAAAAAAACATTTCTAGTTATAGGCTTACATTTTAAGCTTAGAATTTTTCTCAGAGTGTGAAATGTTAGAGGAACGTTAGACTCTTAAGCACTTAGACGACTACCTCTGCAGGCTGCCATGCATTTGCCCCACCCTCAGGATCCTTTGGCAAGCCCATGCACAGACGTACGCCATTATAGCTTTTGCTCTAGGAGCACACTTACATATATATAGATATGTATGTATATATGTCAGCGTGTATGCGTGTACTGGTGTGTGTATTGCCGCTGCTGCTACTGTTGCCTCTGCAGCCTCTCTATCTGTCTGTTTGTCTGTCTGTCTAGGAGGAGTATCTGTATGAGTGTGTCTGTGTGTTTCTGTATGCCCCTTTATTTTTATTGTAGCTCTGATTCGCGCTTTATTGCATTATAATTGAATCTTGAAGCGCACAACTAACGCAGCAAACGTTGCCTGACTGCCTCTCTGCCAAGCTGTTGCTGCTACTCCAGCACCAGCTCCAGCCACAACTCCAGCTCCACCTCCTGCTCCTGTCGACCCTCCACTACCCTCACCCCGCCCAGCTGTTGCACTTAATACAAAGTGTTTAAAAAAAAACAGGATGTAATATTTACTTACTCTATCCCCTCCACCCGGCACGCTTCAACACTCTTACCGCTCATTCTGCTCATTGCCAGCGAAATGCAATAAAAATTGTTTTCCCATAGAGTCGGCGACGCTTACGAGCCCGAGAATGGCGTCGATGGCGATGGCGATGACGATGGCGATGACGAGGCTAAGCAAATGTTGTTGGAAATGAGCTATAAAAACGGGAAATTGTATTTTACAGTAAATTTTCGCAGCACACAAACTACAGGACCCCCCCGACCCGCCCCCCAAGCCTAACATCCTCAATCAGTGTTGCCAACTCAGCCATTTTGCGGTCATTATTCATCGCATTATTAATGAGTTAACGAGTTCCTGCAAATAACCGACACTAAGAACTTCTTCTTCTTCTAAAATGACATATTTGAACTCAATAACCGGTCAATATCTGCTTTCTTTTCTTTCACAATTTAATTCCACAATATTATTATGGAATTTCACAATTTAAATGTCCATTTGCCAGCGCTTAGGTACTTCGTATGAGAATCGCAGAGGAGGGCGTCCACAATATTTTTATTTAATTTACCAAAAATTGCACAATTTAGTTCCACAAATTAATTATTTAATTTTTTAGAAAATTCACAATTTAAATCTCCATTTGCCTGCGTTTAGGTACTTCGTATGAGAATCGCAGAGGAGGGCGTCCACAATATTTTTATTTAATTTACCAAAAATTGCACAATTTAATTCCCCAAATTAATTATTTAATTTTTTAGAAAATTCACAATTTAATTCAATTAAATTCCCATTTTCAAAGGCATCCGTTTTATTTGCTACGAGTATAAATAAATTGAAAGATATTTGTGAGAACCCATATTGATTCGATCGATTGCTTTACTTATTAAGCCTCTACATTGTGTTTCGTTCTAGCGTTTAGAGTTCGAGTTTAGAGTGCTTGGCAACACTGCCAGCGAACCTGGAGCCATCTTTTCCGCATCCACATTGGCGCACGTCAGCGCATTCGTGCTACTGTCGCAGATAATCCGTTGCTGAGTTGGCTTGTCTTGACTTGGCCTGACATTGGCTTTGGGTCGATGTACCAGCGAGCGAGCAGACGAGCAGGCGAGCAGGCGAATGAGGGCCCCAAGCCCCAACGTCGGCAACGTGTCTAACGCGGCTTATAAGCTGCCAATATTAAAATGATGACAAGTTTATGGCAAAAAGGCAACGGCGAAGGCAAAAAATAAAAAAAGAATATGACTGAGCGCAGCAAAGGAAAATGCAATTCATGACAAGCTGCTGTCAGGGCTTTATTTGTGCACCTCGGAGCGGCGCGGCGCTGGCACGCCAAATTAAAGCAATGAGAATTCTAAAATTTTAGTGCAGCCAAAAGCGAGCTGAAAGGCAAAAAAAAAAGAAGAAAATTTGGAAAAAAGCGAAGAGAACCAAATAACTGTGTGCAGTGTTTGCCATTTTGTTTGCCACATTTGAATAAAATATGAATAAAAACCGAAATGCATTTAGTTTGTTGTAGAAGAGCCCACGATGACGATGACGATGACGATGGCGAAGACGACACCACAGCCTTTGGTGTTGTAGTTGTAGTTGTTGCTATTACTGTTTTTGTTGTTGTTGTTGTTGTTGTTGCCGTTACTGTCACTATTCCGACAGCAGCAACAGCGGCAGCGGCAGCAGCAGTTTGTCACCTTTTCGTTTTATGCTAAAAAATGCCAAGAAAAAAACAAAAAGGTCGGTCTGCCAGGTATTGGATGGGCCAACAGCCGCAACATTTTACAGTGGATCATTCTCTTCATTTATCCTCATGATGAAGGCATATAAATATTGTTTATCTCTAGTACTATTCCCTGCTGTTCTCGCCATACATACATTATTTAACAAGTTCTAAAATTTATGTCGTCTCTAATACGGGTTGTATGCAAAGATTTATGAAGCAGATGTCAAACCAGCAGACGCCATTTTTCAATTAAACATCTTTGTTATTCAACGGCACTTTAGCATTTGTAGATTATAAATATGTACATAGAGTGTGTTGCAGTTTTGTTGTTGCAGGCCAGTGAGCTCTCTTGCTTTTATAGCAGACTGATTGCCTCTCACACGCCCTGTTCTCTTTCTAAGCTTTCGGTACATTCGCTCGCTCGAAAAATATTGCGAGCCTCTGAGCTGCAGGAGAGCTGACTGCGAGCAGCGAAAGTTAGTCTTCAGCATACGATCGAGCGATGTGGACGTGTGAAAGGGAAGTGCAAATATTTTTTGTATGTTATTTGTCTCCCTTTTTCTGCCTCCTTCATATTGACACAACAAAGTTTCAATTATTTCATCTCTCTCCTTGCTTGATAGGCAACTGAGCACCTCTTACTAAGCTAACGGTACATCCTCTCTCAAATGATATTACAAGCCTGTGAGCTGCGAGAGAGCTGCTTGTGTGCAAGCCTTATTGTGTTATTATTTGTTGCCTTCCTCTGCTTCCACAATATTGATAAAACAACGATTCAATAAAGAATATCAAATTTTCAAACAAGAATAAATGAATTAACGAATTAAAGAAAGATTCATATACGAATTAATTATTTCAACACTCATCTTAACTTCTTCATTTTTGGTGATAATTGAAAACTAATCATAACCTTTAAACTAAGCCTCTCAGTGGACGAGAGTTAAGTAGCCGGTCAAGATATTTTGGGGGGAACATTTAATTAAACTTAACTTTTAATTTAAGCCTTGCTTTCGAGGCATAATCAAAGCCTATCAGGTGTTAGCAAAACAAATAAAAACTGTTAGGAAACTTAGGCTGCTTTCCCTAGATTTTATATTTCAAAAGCTCTCTTGAATAAACAGATGGATTCGATTCGACTCTTTAAGCTTGTACCTATAATATGGGGTTTATTATGCCTCCCTCTACCTTTACAAAAACGTAATTTTTAAGGAACATTTTATATTAGATTTTTCCCTGCTTTTTTTCTGGAATTCCGCAAATAATCAGTCTGGCTTCAGCATAATAATGCTACGTATTATTTGTCAGCCATAAAGCCTGCAACATGGCTGTCACTTTTGCCATTTGCAACATGGTTGGTTTGACTGATTTGATTTCGGCGTTGCGTATACGCCGTGTGGTTCAGAAAAAACACAAAACTTTCTACACACACATTTTGTTAAATTTGAGCGAAATTTAATTATTTACCCACAAGACTGACTGACTTTGAAGTAGGCAGGACGAGTAATGATTGGTATTATCCTTAAATTGAAGCGGGTAGTCTGTTTAGATAATTCACGTAACACTCTAATTTATGTGTTTCCTGTTACATTTGTCGACTCGTTGCAGATTCTGATGAATGTTTTAGCTGCATTTTAGAAGCTCTTGAATCTTTAAATAAATAGACTAGAAAATTTTTAATTTTTTTTCATATTTCTAAGCAAGTTAAAAGCGCTACAAATTTAATTTGTCCACTAAGGCATTAGCAACTAATACAATAAATTATTCTTAAAGAAAATACATAATTCAGAAACCACTTCTGGGATGGATTCATTGATTGTCCTAGTTCTGCCTATTATTTGAATAATAGTTAAAATTAATTTATTTGTATTATTCTTATGTTGCATTTGTACAATTTCCTAATTTATTTATTGACTTAAGAATAAATCAATAAAAAAAACCACTGAAATTTTAATAGAAGTGTTTGTTATTTTCTGCGGACCGCATTTTCTCTCTCAAAATAAAGCCTCTGACCTTCTGCTCCACTGTGCCCTTCGTGGAGCAATGATAGTCACACAGATATGCTGATAATATTTGCATGCAGTTGCGTCCCATCCAGCGCCTGTTCGTTTCCCTGCTTCGTAGCTCCGCAAAAATAGTCTACCTTCTTATTTTGCCGTCAACGTCAGCGGCATGTCCTGCTCGTCTCGTCTCGTCTCGTCCCATCTCATCACCGAGTCCCCGAGTCTGGCGTCGGGCATTGGGTGTTGCGGGGCGCGTTTCTTTTGCCTTAATTTTGGGAGGCGAGGCCAAAAAGTGCATAAAAAATCTGCGGCGAATTTGCAATTTGAATTTGACTGTAGCTATAGCCATGACTGTGGCTGCAACTGTCTGCCTCAGCCACGCGCTCGCTGCGTGTCCTCAGCATCGCCTCACCTCGCCACAGCCATAGCCACGCCCCGTCCTCGCCCTCATCCTCATCCTCGTCACCATGCTCGGTGTCGTTCAATGTGGCGCCTTTATTGAGAGTTCATAAAGATGCGCTGCTTGGCAGCCAGTCAGGCGGCTATTTAGGAAGTAATTTTCGCGCTCGCTGTCTTTCTTCGCATCTTGTGTTTTTTTTCCTTTTACTCAGGCACGCCTTTAATGCATTTTTAAAAAGCAAATGCGCAAATTGAAAGCACGTGGCTGTGGCTTCTTCGTCTGCAACTGTCAGTTGACAGTTGGGCGAATGTGTCCTGCCTGCCTGCCTGGCTGTCTGCCTTCCCTTCCCTTCCTCACCTTTGTTTGTGTATTGCACTCAAAAGCTAATGCATATTTCAAGGCGCTGACAAAGCGCTGATATCTCCACACACACACACACAAATATATACATGCATGCATATATATATGTGAATGAATATTTTACCTGTAAATGGCAAGCAACTGCGTCAAAAGTCAACGCTGCTCATTTTCATTATTTCAATTTCAATTTTCTTTTTATAACTGACCCCACACACAAACATTATCATACACACACATACACAGAGAGAGAGATACACACACACACATCGTCACACAGAAATAATCTCGAACTCTTTTTGCAGCTTCCTTATAATAATGCCTGAGCTCATGCCACAAGCACGACCACAATTTAATCTCTGAGGCATTATGAACCACCCACACCACACAAACAAAGGGATGAGACACCAGCCACAGTGGTTTCCATTACATCGGCATATTTTGTAGCATTTTGAATGCAAATATGTTAATATTCATGGGCAGAGAAACCATTTGCTCATAAATGTGTCGAGTATTCATTTATTTAATTTCATTTATTTTCCGCTTATCTAAAAGGGAGACAAAAGGAATTCTATAAAACACCTTCATTTCCGCTTTGAGAAACCTTTTTATTTATTTTACAAATTGCACACATATGCCTGTGACTGGACATTACTTCAAGGACAGATCCAGTAATAGTTGTAACTTCTATAAAATGTTTCTATAAAATGTTCACAGATAAACCGATATTTCAAAGCTTCAGCGCGAGCATTTCAAAAGTTATTAGGAAATTATAGTAGTAAGAGAGTAAATAGTAGTTTTTAAAACATCCCGAGATTTAAGTCGCATAATAGGTTTACGTAAATACCAGGTTTCGTAAATCTTATGCATTGAGCTTATATTCTTTCCAAAATCTTTGCATTTAAGCATTCAAACGAACCAACAGATGTAACATTGTAGATCAAGTGGAAAGATGTAGATGATCCAAAAAAATCAAATTATAAAGGGGCAGAATACGTTCGAAAACACTCGAACACTCTAGTAGTACAATGCATTCATTCAACTACATTTATTAGTGGTTGGTAATAAGACTAATTGGACTGTTGCACCAACAGACATCTCAATAAGAATATCTTACTATTCGAATTAGTTATATTTACGTATGCATAATATTTTAGTGCGGTTTGAATTGGTCATGGATTTGTAATATTATTTCTGCTGCTTACATCACATTAATACTTTAGAAGAATACACATTTCTATCAAAAAATTTAATGCAGTTTTCATATTTAGGCGGAATATGTATTATTAATAATTAATCGCGGTGAACCAACTCTACGTACTTAAGGTCTCTCAAATAAGTAATTAGATTATGCGAATTTTCTTTTCTTCGCCAAAATTTCACATTTGTCAATTAAGTTGTCGATATATCCTCCCCTCTTGTAAATTAAACTTAGTCCACATTTTTCGCCATATTCTGCCCCACTGTGCATCGCTGCTTTTCAACATGCTGTTTCTCTTTGATAGGCACCCACGCTTCGGTTTTGTATTTGTTAATAAAGTCGCTGGCAGACTAAATTCAAATTACGCACACATCTTAAGAGTGCCAAAGTAAGCGCGAGTGTTGACGTCGACGTTGACGCCGACAGTGGCAGAAACAGAAACAGAGACTGAGGCAGAGGCAGAGGCGGAGACAGAGGTTGGGGCAGAGACGCGACATAGGCCAGCAGGCGCCCATTTTCGCTTATAGCGGCTCATTATGTCAGTCTATATATTCATATACACTCCTTGCATGCATGTCTGCCATCGTTGTATGCGTGAGTGCGTTCGAGTTCCTTTAACCTACACACACACACACACACACACGCACTCACACCTTTGCAGGCAAAGGCCTCGACAGTGCTGGCAACGCCATCGCTAGCTTCTTCTAACTTGGCTTGTCGTAACATTTCATCTTTATTTTGGCATTATTCCCATGGCGCCGCTTATTGTTTTTGTGGAAATGGCAGTGGCAACCAATTAGAAGCGTGTGCAGCACCTCGAACGACACGGGAAAATGAATGCTGGCAACATAGTCGCACAGTGCTACCAAATTTAGAGCTGTACTCACTCAACTTTTTCCCAAAAATATGTCTCCATATCGCTGTCTTAAAGGGTAAAAATAAGGGTTTAAGGAAGCCAGATCGCTATTAAATTAAATGAATACATTTTAGATATAATGCCGGAGAAGCTAAAAGTAATAGGACTTTGGCTCGAAAAAGAAAAGGCATAAATAACATAATTTTTTACCAAAAACGAGAAGTCGATAGCCTTAATGGGCAGAGAAATTAGATAAAGAGTTATTGAATTAATTTCTGTACTAATTAACTAATTAACTTTAAAAGAAACATTGGACCATTAAAAGCTTACATATCTATACATTGTTGGCATAAATTTTAGTTACACAGTATAATTGCCTCCAATACTTTGCACAGACTTTTGAGGCAGCTATCCTAAAAAGGCAGCTAACATAACTCTAACTCTAAGTAAATTTTATATACTTCTTTCATTTTCAATGCGGTTTCAGTAATTAAGTTGATATTATATATTTTAACCTGCATAAAATTGCATTAAAATAATCTGTAATTTTTCCTCAAAAACCCAAAGATCAACAGAGACCAGCAATATGCGTCTAAACTCTAATTCAAATATATGTGTATGTATGTATATACTTTTTTGGGACTGCCACGCCTACAATGCTCCATACTTCATTACCTTACATTTTTTAAGAGAACTCGTACGCTCTCTTGCTTTTCTGATTGATCTAACTGCGCTCTCTTGGTCCTTTGCAACAACAGAATCAACACACATGTAGGCAAATTAGCAATCTGTTATACAACATATTCGGCAAGCTCTGTAAATTGAGTTTTTTCTTTCTGTTATGTTATGGTTATATTTTGGCTGCTAATGTTAAGGCCACTGTGAGGGAAACCTGCTCATACGTTTGCATACATACATACATATATGAAAAAATCATTAATATAAATCGCTGCGTACTTACATTTACATACAGATTAATTGCGATCGCTTTAATTAAAAATTATTTTCAAATTGAACACCTTTACTTATTTAGATCATATTTATAAACACTTAAAAAATAAAAACAAAAATTGATGCACACATACATACATATGAAAGTATGTATGTATTTATGTACGCAGCACATTAATCGCGCTGTACTTTCGCAATAATAAACACACATTTTGCACACTTCACACACAACTTAACATGTACACATGCTTTTGCATAATATTTCTAATATTTAAACTATTAATTAAACATTTTGTCAGAGTTTCCGGCAACTCCAAAAAAAAGCGCGACGCGTTCAACAGGTCGAGATAAACTAAGCGTTGCATTGCAGCTGCAAGCAGAATGCTCTCTGCAAGAATGCAAATGTAAAGGCAAAGAATCAAAAATCATAACTGTAAATCCGCTTGCGGGAGTTGTGGAAAATAGCTAATTGCGTGGGAGAGGAGGGAGTAAAAAAATATAGATGGCGCAGCTAACTTTGTAGCATTCATAGAATATGGCAAAATATTACTGCCGATATGAGGCGATTAAGTGCCCCAAACGTAATTGTTTTCATACTTTTCAACCTTTTCATCTCTCGCTCAATCCTTCTCTATCTGAATTCTTGTTTCCCCATTAAGTATAAAACCGCATAAAACTATGTACAAATAATTGCCATTCGTGCAACAGTTGGTGCCACTGTGCGGCAAATTTCTCTAGCTAGGCTCTAGACAAAAGGGTCCAACAGCAGCAGCAGCCTTGACGATTCGCATTTTCTTCTGAATGCCCGAAAAGCATATTTTTTAATTAACTAATGGCTGCTTAAATTCGGGCTTAAATTATGCCGTTAAGCTTCGCACTTCGTACTTGTGCGTATGTGTGAAAGAATGTGCGCTGTCAGTTTACAGAGATGACAGATTTTAAAGCTCTGCGTCAATCAAAAAAATATATTACACACATGTAGGCCAATTATGTTGCAATCAACTCCAACCGCAAATGGCAGCGGGGAGGCTATTAATAAACAGTTTAATTTTATTTTCAAAAGCTACGCTTAACGGCCAAAAGCTGTCGCGCAGCGTATCGAAAGCTCGTTGATATGTCATTTGCATTTAAAGGTCTGGCAGGCCTGCCAAAATTCGAAATAGCTTTTGGGCGCGCAGATTCGTATCGAAACGGCAAGTTCGGCCAAAAGAACCAGCATATATTGCATTTTAATTTAATAATAAAACGTATTGCTCTTTTTGCTCTCTTCATTTAGTTTCATAATGCAACATAGTCAATTGTTATACTCTTTACATTCAAATTCATCATTTACATCTGTTTAACACTCTAGTTTACATTTTGGTTTATCCATTTCAACAGCTTCTATTGTTTAACTATAGTTACTCAAATTTCTTTTATGTTACAAAAAAATGAAAAGTGATCCATATATTGTCTGCGTAGCGACCCTATCCATAATAACATTATTCCTTTAATGAATATTTGTATAAAAAAAACCAGCCATCGATCTTATGATTACTTCTTCAAGCTCCAAGCATTGTTGCTAGGCACAGGAACACGTCGCTGTCCAGACTCACGAGCCAAAACCTCCATGATGCTGGTGGCGGGCATCCAGGACTGCAAGGCCAATTCAGAAATTAAAGAACATTATATTCACAGCGTACAGAAATTCTACTTACGCGATCCTTAAAGGCAGTTGCCACCACATTGCGATTAGGCTCCTTGTCATACGAAACGGATTCGATGCCAAACATTTCGCAGAGCTCGTGCACCAATTGCCGCTTCTCCCGATTCATTGTCGGGAAGGAGTGGGAGCGCGACTTTTGTTTGCTCTCCTTAGCCAATTTAACCAGATCGGTGAGCGTCTCATATACGGACTTGACCAGCACCGGGTTACGTTTGGCAAAACTGCGCACGAAATCCGAATACTTGGTCAGCAGCTTCTGTTGTACGTCCGGATTGCGAATTTGCAGCCCAATGGCAAGGCGTCGATTGCGCTCCAGCACGCGGCATTCATCGCTACAATCGAGACTGAAAGAAATATAAATTGATTATAGTATTAGTGAAGAACCATTTCTGATAGAAAGTTTGTGAAGAGCTCCTATAAACAGTCAGATTCACGAAATTGCGAAATTTATGTTCTCAAGAAGGCTTACATTTTTGTTAACCTGATCTGAATGCTTTGGAGAAGCTGATTAAATTATTGACACTTTTAATAACGCTTCTTTGTGGTCTGTCTCTGGACTAAGTTATTGGAATATTAATTTGATTTATTATTGATTGGACACAAATTTATTGAGGTGTTGAGGACTAAGTTTTGAAAAATGTAATTCAAAATCTTGTGAAACCATCTCTATTTGTTTTTCTAAAACATTCCCTGATGGCTGTAATATTCAAGTTTATGCATGTTCCTATTGAGAGGAATTTTCCTATTATTCCCTGTTCTAATAATATTTATAATATAATATAATTTCTACTCACGTTCTATTGGTCTTGTTAATTTTGACCGGCGCTAGTATTTCGCTCAGCTCCATGTAGTTTCCACGCGACATTTCGGCCATGGACGAGGCCAGCTGTGCGGTGGCGATGCGACTGTACTCTCGGGCCAGCTCGTGGCAGCTGCGATTCTGCTTGCGATTGCCACACTCGCACTGCACCTCGACGAGCTCCTTGCAGGGCGTTTCCGGACAGGCACCATCGTGACAGGGCGCCGCACACTTGTGGCCACAATGGGAACGCACTGTGGTGCAACTCTGGCGGCAGATTTCTCCCGCTGCCGGCTGGCAGGGACCCTCGTGGCAGGGCTTGATGCACTTGTGCCTGCCGCAGGGCAAGGCCTTTCCACAGGCCAGGCCGCAGCTGAAGTTGGCCTGCGAACAGGGAATGGTTTTGCGCTGTTCATGCTGTCCGTGGCACCACTTGGTTGTGAACATCATGCAGGGCGGACATGTGGCAGCCGCATGGCAATTGTGCTGTGGGGCATGCTCGCATGGATGCGAGCGAGAGCAGGGCCGCTTGCAGGCCGGTTTCTTCGTGCCACACGGCACAGGCGGATAAATGACCTCGGCGCCACACTCACAGTACAGCTCATCGAAGGAGGAGCGGTAGCAGGGCGGGCAGTTGCCACGATGACAGGGCTGGTCGCATTTGTGCTTGCCACAGCTAAGGGTGCGATTGCAAGGCAGCGGGCAGGCGTGGTCGATGTCGATGCAACACTCCTGATTGCATTTGTGTTTCCCGCACGAGCGCTTCTTTGTGCAGCGCTTCTTGCAGCGCGCGTCGTCGGCGCGCGTGGACAGCTGCCGGCACTTGATCATCTGATCCATGTGGCCGCAGCGGCAGCGCACCGCTGTCTGCTTGTTGCAGGGCGGGCACTGTCCCAGATGGCATTTGCTGGCGCATTGGTGGGGATGCGCGGGCTTGCCGCAGCGCAGTGTTTTGCCGCACACGCCCTCGCAGGTGGGCACGGCATCGAGGCAGGAGGTGCGCTGTTTTGGTGGCACCTCCACCTTGCCGCAGGGACAGCTGCTGACCTGCTCGGGACTCAGCTTGCAGGGGCGGCAGTTGCCGGCATGGCAAGAGTCCTTGCATTTGTGATTGCCGCAGGCCAGATCCTTGCCGCAGGGCTTGCTGCACGAATAGTGGCGACGGTCGTGCGTCTCTCGCGTGCACAGCACCTCACGCTGCTGCTTGCCGCAGTGGCAGCGCTGCTCCAGCTTATGCTCGCAGCTGGCGCACTTGCCGGCATGGCATTTCTCCTTGCAGGTGTGCTGCTCGCAGTTCAGCAGCTTGCCGCACTCCTCGCCGCAGGCGATCTCCTCCTTCATGGCGCACTGCATCGTCTTGGAGGTCTTGCCGCAGCCGCAGCTGCGTTGCACGTTTGCCTGGCAGGGCGGACAGGGACCCGGATGACACAGCAAGGTGCAGGCATGAGCACAGCCTTCAATGCGACAGCAGAGCTCCCCACAGGAATGTGGCAGCTCGGTGCGTGTCAACGGTGGATTCTTCAGCTTGCCGCAGAAGCAATAATATTCGCGTGGCACATCCTGCAGGACATTCTGGCAGGCGGGACAACGCCAACCGTTCTCCGCCTTCGAGCTGGACGCCCAGGTCGTTGTGCACTTCAGATGGAGCACGTGGTAGCAATTCTGACAGGACCACACGGCATGGTGCGCCTTGATCGGCTCCACACAGACGAGACACTCCAGACGACGCTGTTCGATGTCACGCACGAGCTTCTCACGCTGCGACAGTTTCTCATTGTCCGCCTGACGTTTCGGCGACAGTTGCTGTTGTTGCTGGTCGCGCTGCTTCTCTGGCGAGTTGAGGGGACTCTCGTTGCTGGTGTCCAGCAGCTCGTCCACGCGATAGCCGTTAATGCGATCGCGATTGCGATTCCAGTCATCGCGCCGCTTATTGCTGCGATGATTATCGTAACGCTGTTGCTTCTGCGGTTTCTTCCGCTCGTATCGCTCGTCACGCTCCTCACGGTAGTCGACAAAGGCACGACGCTGACGGCTACCGCCGGGTTTCGAGTCGCGCTCTCGGTCACGATCCCGCTCCCTTTCCCTCTCCCTGTCCCTATCCCTTTCCCTATCGGTGGGGGTATAATTGTGGGCGTCGCGATATTGCAACTTGCTTGTAGCGCCCGCACGTTGTTGTTGATGATGATGTTGCTGTTGTTGTTGCTGTTGTTGTTGCTGCTGTGGTAACTGATTGGCATTATTGGCAGTTTCGATAACATTTACATTGGCCGTCTCTTGACTACCGGCAGTGTTGCTGTTGTTGTTGTTGATGCTGTTGTTGTTATTACTGTTGCCGTTGACCAAACTGTTGCGTGTAATTGCTGTGGATGTTGCCGGCGTCTCCAGACTCAGTTTAGCAAAGTTAGGCACAAATTCTGGAGCATTTGGTTGCAGCTTGGAAGCGCTTAACTCAAAGCCGGCGGCAAAGGGATTGTGACCAAACGGTGTATACAAATCGGAATATGTTGCAGCGCCATTATTGTAGTTTGAATTGCCAAGATCGCCATTCTGATAAGGCGTAAATAACTGCGGCGGAAAGCTGGCATAGAACTAAAAAGAAAAGGAAAAACAAATATAAATATAATCTAGCAGTAATAAAAGAATACATACTTATTAAAAAATATATTTAATTTCTATATTGCTAGAACTAAATCAAGTATGTGTTACAGATTAGAATTTAAGCCCGAATTGTCTGCTATTTTATGACTATAATTCAGATTAGAAAAGAAACTAACGATGTAAGCAAAAACTTTGCAATAAAGATTGATTTAAAGATGTGATTTTTAAAGAAAAAATGTGTAAATAACTTAAAAATGTTAAACATTTAAGGTCTTAATATAAAGCTTCGCGTCTATTTTTAATTTGGTTTGAATTTCACTCAC
This sequence comes from Scaptodrosophila lebanonensis, assembly GCF_003285725.1. Lineage (NCBI taxonomy): Eukaryota > Metazoa > Arthropoda > Insecta > Diptera > Drosophilidae > Scaptodrosophila > Scaptodrosophila lebanonensis. The sequence continues at coordinate 2,913,925 of NW_022060564.1, read as the reverse complement.
AAATTTCGAAATATTGTTGAAATCGTATAGCTTGGCAAGGTTTCTATGGCAGCCACAGCTAAGAATGTTATAGTATAAGGCCTTTTATTCATTTTACTAAAGTGCGGATGTATTCTCTATTTGCATCCTAAACTAACACCTAGAGGGCCAATCAATTTTAAATGGAATCAATCGATTTTGCCTTAGCAACCGCCAGAAAAGCCTGAATAACAAAGTGGTGTATGCCGAACTCTTATAAATATATTCTGAAAAGACATTTAAGTCTTTCTTCCCTAGACAAACATGGCTATATCGATTTGTCTCACCAAACAGTATACCCTTTCAGATCTTGAGAACAGTCCGTTTTTGTAAGAAAACTCAGCTTGGTGCGACATCAATATATAATCAATATAAGCTTGCACCGTATACCCTGACTTAAGAAAGATACGAACTCATAAACTAATGAATGCACATACATATATGGTTTACATTTTTAAACAACAACTGTTTGAATGAAGTTCGTTCTGTTTTGTTTTAATTAAACCCTCAACCAGTACTTACATTTTCAAAACCGCTGGATGTCGCCATCGATTGTACTGTGCTGGGCGTCAGGCCAAACGCTCCGCCACCGCCGCCAACGCTGTAGTTGTTGCTGGCGTTGCTCCCGCTGCTGCCCAGAGGATGTTGCATTATGTTTGTTAAAGCGTTTGCAGTTCCAGCTGCCGATGAGGAGCCATTTCCACTGCCGCTTCCTACACCACCGTTTCCCCCTCCGCCACCATTACCTCCCAAATTATGCTGCATGATGAACTGATTGAAGTTCACATAGTTGTTGTTGTTGTTGTGACTGCCAACCGCATTTGCTGTTGCATTTGTGGTTGTTGTTGTTGTTGTTGCTGCTGCTTCTGCTGCGTCGTATGATTCAGCTGCTGAGGCAGCTGCAGAACCATTTGTCCACTGCGGCCAATAATCGGCCATTTCGGCAGACGCCGTTGCCGTTGCCGCGCACGCAGTCGCCGGTGCAGACGCTGCTTTCGGCGACGATGGTGCCACGTACAGCCAACTGGCCACCAAGTGTTCCGCAGCCGTTAGTGTGCTCAGCTCTTGTGCTTTGCGTTTTTTTTGCAGCCCACGCTGGCGAAAATGACCGAAGAGAAATCAAAAGAACGAAACACGTTGCTGCGAAGCAAATATAAAAACTGAGATTTAACAAGTGTTGGCAATAGTTTAAGTGTCTTTAGACTTGTCACATTTCACAACTAATTGCAACACTTACACAAATTTGTTGCAGCTTTTTACTTGGTTATTAAGATTTTTCACACGCCTTAGTGTGGCCAGCCATTCTCAATGCACTAGAGATTGGCACAGTATACAATTTGTGAACGATGTTGCGTGCTTGTGACTTTGTCACGAGCACTATATTGCCACGCGTAACAACTGTGACAATATTTCATAGCAGAAATTATTTAAAAGTCTTAGATGTGCTTTGTGGAAATAGTATTTTACACAACTTCAAATACAAAACATATTTTATTTCTTAATTATGCTACTGTTGCCAAACACATTATTTTAATTTGTTCCTTAATTTTTTTGTATTTGTGTTTAAACCGCACCATTTTTTTGTTTTATCAAAGTGCCAAGTCAAATAATGGAATATTATCAGCTTCTATCAGCACATTTTCCACAAAACACACATTTGTTCACAAGTATTTTATTTACTGCAGTCTCTATGCGAATTCGAACATTGCACATCTCTAACACTAGCGTGGCGCGCATTACATGGTTGGCAAACATTTACAAAAGTACGGCAGCACTGTTAGACGGTTAGACTGTTTTCATTCACCACATTTCACCTTATTCACCTTCGTGAATTATCGTGCTCGGCCACCAAACTTATTTAACTGACTTTCAGCCTATCACTTAATAAATGCAACAAGTAGATCTAAAAGAAATATTTCAATTGTGGTTTATTTTAAGCTAATAAAGCCATATTCTAATAAAGTTATTCGAGTTTTGTCGATATTCAATGTTGAGTTATCGATAATAGTATCGATGCATGCTAAGCTTCTGTAAAAGAAATTGTAATGGCGGGAAGAGAAATATACGTTTGTAAAATAATTTTTGTTTACTGTGAGTGTTTAAAAAGTGGATACTTATTGAACAATTGAAAACGTTTCGCGCTTATTGTACATCTTTAGTGCACATATAAATGGCTACAATGAGTCCGCACAGACGCAAAACTTCGCCAAAGATCAAAACCAATATAATGCCAATAAACAAGCGCGGCTGGAGAGCCGTATTTCGGACACCTGCCTCGCGTACAGTCCAATACGTTTATAAAATAAGTTTTGTTTACTGTGAGTGTTTAAAAAATGGATACTTATTGAACAATTGAAAACGTTTCGCGCTTATTGTACATCGTTGGTGTACATATAAATAAATATACAATAAGTCCGCACAGACTCCAAGCACTTGTACAAGAAATTATAATGGCGGCAAGAAAAGTATACGTTTACAAATAAATTTACGTTTACTGTTAGTGTTTAAAAAATGCACATTTATTGACGAAACTGAAAAGTTTCGCGCTTATTGTACATCTTTGGTGTACATATAAATGGCTACAATGAGTCCGTACAGACCCAAAACTTCGCCAAAGATCAGAACCAATATCATGCCAATGAACAAGCGCGGCTGGAGAGCCGTATTTCGCACACCTGCCTCGCCCACAACTCCAATTGTGTAGCCAGCCGACAGACCACAGAATCCGACCGACATGCCGGCCCAGAACTGTACGTAGCCCTTGACCAAGGGGTAAGTCTCGGAAGTGTTTAGCGAGCCAGCAATTAATATGGAGACGACGAGACCGTAAATCGCAACGATGCCAGCCATAACGACAGGAATCATGGATTTCATGATTAACTCGGGTCGCATGACCGCCGTCGCTGCAATTCCAGAACCCGCTACGGCCGTTCCATAGGAGGCGCCCATCGCTGTGAAGACAATGGATGTAACTGCGCCCATGATGCCATAGAACGGCCCATATGGGGGGTGGTAGATCAGTTGGGCGACTTCCATCCTGAAACGCTCTGTGTCATCCATCTTTGCGGGTAAGTGCTCGTTCAATCTTTACTTAACAAAATCGACAAAGTCGTTCGGATATCTTTAGTTTTATTTTAATTTAAATCACAAAACAGCAAAAGCAAATGCTACTTAAATAATAAACTACAAGCTAAGTAGTGCTGTAAACGGAAATTACTTATGAAATAAATATAAAAGAAGGGGAATAAGTGTAATAAAGCTTGTTTCTAAAAGAAGAAATCGGACATTAATTCAACACATTATTTGAAAATATATAAAGTAAATATGAATAGTATATACTTTTTAAAAGATAGTACATATATTTACAAATGATTGTTCAGTTCAACTTGAAAAGTAAAATGCCTGTACAAATCTTATTTGATTAACGAACAATGAGATACAGAAATGATTAATAAATGCTTGCCATAAAGTCGGAAGAACTAATTGCCGTTCCAGTTTACTGTCAATATTCCAATTTATGGAAAATGTTGCACTGTTGTTCAAACTTTAGATCAAATTTTCGATTATGATTAGATTTGAAAACCTTATCCAACTCAAAATTCTTAATGCGTTAAGGCGTGGGACAATATTGAGGGTTCACTGTGAACGGAATTTGGCTTAGAACGGTCGCAAGTTGCTCAGCAACGTTTGCTGGGCCGGCGGAAATGCTGCGGCCGCTGGCATCCCATATGGAGACGGGGTCGTTGTGGCCATGGCCAATGCCAGTGGCTGTGGTTTGGCTGCCATCGTTGTTGATGCTGTTGTAGTTGCCGTTGCCGTTGCTGCAGCTGTGGCTGTGACTGTTGCCGGAAATGCTGGCGCTCCGTCTAACGGTCTGTACTGACATTTCTTGGCATGTGTGCGCATGTTGCTGGATTGCGTGAAGGCCTGATTGCAATTCGGATGTGGACAGACATACGGTTTGCAGCCAGTGTGGTAATTAAGATGTGTCTTCAGGTGATGCTTCTTGGTAAAGGCCTTCGGACAGAGGGGGCAGCTGAAGGGCTTAATGCCCGAGTGCAGGCGATGATGCAATGTCATGTTGCTGCGATCGGCAAAGGACTTGCCACACACAGAGCACTGATACGGTTTCTCGCCGCTGTGGGTGCGCATGTGCTGTTTGAGCAGCATCTTGCGGGAGAAACGCTTGCCACATTCCGCACACTTGTGCGGCTTAACGCCCGTATGTATGCGCACGTGCATGTTGAAGGCAACGCGCTGGTTGAAGGACTTGGGGCAATAGGGGCACTCATATTCCTTGCGATTGCGATGGATCTTCATGTGACTGCTCAGATAGCCCTTGTCGTTGAAGGTCTTGCCGCATTCGGGACACTCTGCAGCAAACTCCTTGGTGCCGCGATGCACGGACAGATGATACTTGTAGTTGCGCAGCTGGGAAAACCCTTTGCCGCAGTCCGTGCACTCGTAGCGTGGTGATTTGTGCGTCTTCTCGTGCGCCTGCATTAAAAAAGCGAGAAAGAGAGCGGAAATTAATGAAAGATCGTTCATTGGTCGTGGGCAGCCATTTTGTTTCGTTTTCTGCCTACACTCTCTCGCTGCCTCTTTCTAACAAATGTCTTTAGACGCACCCATGCGTAAAACCAGTTCGCTGCGCCTCCATTTTTATGATCCGATGCCTGCTCACTATCTGCCTCGACTCTCAATTTGCATAAACAGCGCTCTCCTTACTCTCGCCCTACTCTCCCTCACTATCGCTCCGCCTAACTCTAAGACGATGCTCCACCCCATATTTGGAAACCTGCTCTTTAGCTTTAGTGGCAGAAAATATTGCGGAAGCTTAAGGAGTGGGGTCTTAGATATAGGGATGAGCTATTTATTTTAAATTTATTCTAAAAAATTAAAAAAGATTTGGTAGTACAGGCACAAAAGCATAGAGTACTACATGAACAACTCTAAGTTATAAAAAACAATGAAAGATATGTAAGATCTAAGCCTTTCTATTATTGATTAAAAAATGTAAAAATATTTCAGATGTATTTAATTAAGAATGATACTTCATGAAATCAAGAAAAACATTTTGATCTTAATACTTTGCTTTGAACGCATCTTCTTTTCGAACGAAGCTCTTAAGAAATTTTTTGTTTTTCGAATTCCTACAATGTGGCCGAGAAAGCTAAGGATCTATATTTCTACTTTTCTAAATCTCAATTGTATTACTTTACTGATCCGCAACAAGTTCTTGATTTATCCTTTTAATTTATAACCCATTTGCGTTAGCAATAGGTATAAACTAATTTTAACCATGAATCTGTTTATATTATCGGATATTTGAACTTTAATATAATACCTTAATTAATACTAATTCAATATTGAAATCTTTCTATTTTATCATCTATGTAGCAGTAATACAGATCATCTGGAATGATACCAGCACTCACATTATCTAAATAATTTATCAAACAAACAAAAATTAAGACTATCAAAAAAGCTAATCGTTTCGGGGTTAAAATAAGGTTCTTTAAAATTGTTGTTGCTCTATATTTTATACTCTTCAGTGGGAGTTTGCAATGTCCTTAAGAACGCATTGTACATCATATTTTCCCTACCAAGCGAATCTGTCTTTAATATGTTTTCTCAAGTCGGAATGAAAATTAATTGAAGCAATTTTTGAAATATCAAAGATTTTAGATTGTTTTTTCATATTTTTGGAACTTCAAATAACGTAGCTTTTCTAACATTTCGTCTAAAAAAAGCGTTAAGTTCCTACTATTATAGACTTTTTCAACTCACCTGCAAAGTTTCAGAGCAGCCGAAAACCTTGTCGCAAATACGGCACTTGTAGCTGATCTCCTCGGCGGCGACGGCGGCTCTGACGCCACTGCTGCTGATCCCAAAGCCGACGGAACTCGTCACACCACCGACTGCCTTGGCCATGGCGGCAGCCGTCGGCTGTGCCACCAAGCCATGATTGGAGCTGAGGCTCAGATTTGTCACGGTGGTTAGCGAGATGTTGGTGGCGGCGGCAGCGCTCAGCATCAGATCCCTGCCTGGTCGAGAGCTATTCGAGCTGACTGAGGAGGCGGCGGGCGATATCATAGGCGTGGCCTTATAGCCAACCCCATACTGTTTGTAATATTCCAGGCATTCGATGCAATCGGGGCGGGTGCAGGCAACGCTGGAGGCAAGATTGGTGGGTGGGCCTGACTTGGTGCGCTGATTATTGATGATGTAGGGCGCGAAGTAGCGTTTCTGCTGATACGGCGACGTGGGCGGGGTGCTGAGTCCTGCGGCGGCCGCTGCAGCCGCATAGGCAGGCAGTAGATGAGGAAAAAACTGCGCATAGAATTTGGTGGCATTGGCCATGGCCAGAAAATCGTGGGTCAGCATGGGATTTGGATACGCAAGTGTGGGTGTAATGGCCGAGTAGGTTAAAGCTGTGGCTGGTGGTTGTTGTCGCTCCTGCTGTTGTTGTTGTTGCTGCTGTTGTTGTTGTTGTTGCTGCTGTTGTTGTTGTTGTAGACTGCGCGTTTTTGAAAGATCCAAGATGTCGGATGTGGCCAAAGTTTTTGGAGCTGCCACAACATCCTTTTCTCCGCCCAAAATGCGGCTAATGCTGAAGTCCGTGACATGCGCCTGCGCTGGCGCCGCTGCCCCTACACCGGCGGCCGCCCCCTCAAGGCTGTTGGGCGTGGTGCGAGCTGGCGACGGCGCCACTTCGTAGCTACGCTGCAGCAAGGCATGTTTAAAGCCCATATTGGGATCGTTCATAGACTGAAATTATTTCGTTTGGGAATACGGAACGCGAGCTATCGAGCTGGAATATTGCGAGCGATCGAGCGCGCCAAACTGTCACGTTGCGCGTCAAAACTCGAAATGTGACGCTGTGGGGCTTACGAGAAGCCCACTACGTCTTAGCCTGAAGCCGAGATTAAGTCGAGAGCACTCACAACATATACACACGCACACACTCGCTCTCTCTCTCCCTTTCACTCGTTCACTCTTCCACATGCTCTTTTGTCGACTAAATTTAATTGGTCGAGCAACCGGTCCGGTCCATTCTGTGGCGCTCTCTGCCAATTAACTCCGATTGCCTGCCACTTCGTAGACAAACTGTCTCGCCTCCAATTACGCTTCGCTCTCTGCGCCCAGAGCCGCTCGCGAGCCATTTGGTAGTAGCATTTTACTAGTCACATCTATCATAACGTTTATCAACGAGAACATCGCCGCCGCCGCCGCCGCCACTCGTCGTCGTGTCTGTTCGTGGCTGAGCATCATCCTTTGCCTCTCATTCTCTCTGGGAGATCGCAGATAAGTGACTAAGATTTCTTTCTCCGCGTTTTTGTTGTAATTAATTGCGGTAATAAAATGTGCGCATCGTTAAATTTTCAAAATGTATTTCTCTTGTTTTCGTTGCCTGGTCTGTGTCTTCGGGCTCTGCCTTAGTACGAGTATGTGTGAATCTTACGGTTTATACACCTGGGCACCTTTTTAGCTCTGCGAGTTGCGCTCGTTCTGGTCACGAGCATGTGTGGTGCTTTGGCGGACGGCCTGAAGGTAGAGAGCGGAGAGAGACGAGCATGCAACTTCCTATGACATAATCAAATCACAAAGGACAGACAACGAAAAAGGCGCAGGCATAATTAAATAATGTAGCTTGAGAAATGAGATGTTTCGGGAAACATACATATACAAGTAGATCTTATTTAGGGAGTGTTTGGGTAAAAAGCGTAAATTAAATACATTTGTAGGAAATTCTTGATCTTAAAAAAATGGTTCATTAGAAGTTATATGCATTTATTGACCGCAATTTTCTGCCACTTCTGGATACAGTTTACTAAAAACTCGTACTGGACTCTGGCCTGGATTTCACTCTCAATTGAATTATCTATTAATATACTTGTATTTAACATGAATTCAAATAAATATTGTCAAGTGCACAAACAAACTTGTAAGCCTATTTGCAGGTTTTGTGATTAAAATAGGCAGGGTACGAGCATTGAATAGAAATTTAAAAGGGATAAGTCAGCTAGATAATAAAAATCTATATTGCTTAAGCCGTTGAAGTCATTTATAAGAATTTGATTTGTAGAAACCAAAATTCTTAATTCTGTAAAAGGCAAGGAACACCTTCACGGGGTGATTTACTCAAAAAGAAATCCATTCTATCATATAAATAATCGCCTCTAGAATATAACTTAAGCCTAGCAAAGTTAGTAATACTTTTACTTAAAGATTTAGCTTTTTTAAATAATCTAACTAGCAATATAACTAGAATTAAGTTTTACTCTACTATTTACTTTTTTTTAGTTTTCTTGGTCAATTAACTTATCTTGCTACATTTGGCTGTGAATTGGGGACGGAAGGCAAACAACATTTATTATATAAAAAATATATTTGGAAAATTTTAATGTAGGTTTTTCTAGGAGTTCGATTTCCCATAGCCCATTCTTAATTAGCTTCTAAAACGCACTCTAAATTATGTTTAACCTGCTCATTAACCTATCTGTGATAGGTTTGCAGAACCACATCGGAAGATCTATTTATATTTATTTTTAAGCCCTTGTTTCACTTATGTTTAGTGATAAGTCTATACTAGTTCGTATTTAATTCATCCTTTTAATATAAAAGCGAATTAGTTTACGAGAATTTTTCTAAAATATTAGCATAGCCACCCTCAAATTATAAAGAATATATTATGTTGTAAAGAATGTGAGATACAGAGGGAAACATCCTTAAAGTATATATTCTTAATTAGGATGACATATCGGGGTGTCTGTCTGGATGAACCGCTGCATTTCGAAAACGGTTCAACCCAAATTAGCCAAACTTGCTTTGGAGACTCACCTAGTCTCTAGTTAACATGGGTTTATTATAATTTTTTGAATTTTCCAGATGACTTTTATGCGAGATGTAGCTTTAGCTTTCAACATTCAAAACAGATTTCATAGTAACAAACATATGCCTTTTCTTTAGAAAGATATTCATGTGGGGATGATGGCCAATCAAATATCTCTGCTTCACAATATTTATGAGAAATAAGGCGTTTAGACTTAAAATTATATTGGAAATATGGGAACACATTTAGTGCCTGGCAATTTATGACGGCTATGAGTAATTATTATTGGAAATGATGTACAAGCTAATGTTATAAAATTCTGGAATTGCATATTATTATAAGCACAGAGTTCCCCTCATACATATGTATAGAGAATTCAACCATAATTTAAAGAACCTGCCAGTCAGAAGTCTGAACTAAAGTTCTGTAAAGTTAGGCTGCATAGCACCAGTAGCCTCCATAAAAATGTGCAAAACAAAACTGTATTGGCTGAAATCCAAGCTGGGCACATAAATAACTGCTGCAGACAGGATCCAGAAAGAGGAGCTACAAGAAACAAGAAGGAGCACAACGTTGACACAACAAATTTCAAGGAAATGCGAGGTGATTGCAAAAGATGAAGTGGTATCCATTTTAGGTGCATTTTTTATGTGCTAAGCTGCTGCGACCGCACACGAACCAGTTGTGGAACTTTGCTCCAATTGCACAGCCAATTAGAAGGCATCATCAGACATACATTAAGTGCTATTCTCGTATCTTGTTAACCATTTGTTTGCTATCACTTACACAACGCGATGCTTATCACTAACTACGGTGGCACTACAGTGGTAATAGATAGACAGCTAATGCTAGCCATGATCGATGATGGTCCGTCCCACTGTCAACACGCGCTGCTGCCTATGCACCCTAAACTGCATAAATTTCAATTATACAGACGATTAATTATAATTATCTAAAGCCCCCAAAAAAAAAAAACACAAAACTTCTTGAACCCTGCTTTCCTGCCTTTAATTTTGTTTCTTTCTCGCAGCATTGATTCGTGGAATTCCGCACGATCATATACATATACAAACATACTCTCACACGCACACAGAAATTCAGAGCGCAGAAGAAACTTTAAATTTTAATTACACTCACTAAATCATCGACTCGGCCCGTACCTCTACCTCTATGCTCCGGTCAGCGTCCGAGAGAGCGCAGCAGCTCTGGGTCTGTCTTTGTCGCATGACTAATGTTTATGAACTGCTAATGGTTTGTTTTACAAAAGCAAGAGCCAGCCAGAGGTAGAGGCTGCGGCTGCGGCAGAGGCAGAGACATCGCAACAAACTGTTTCACCCGTTGACATTTTGACAAATTTTCACATACTACCGTCCATGTGGCTCGGCTCCACCATGGGCTCCAATGTAAGCTGATACCTATCTGCCTATGGTGCTTTACTGCCTGTCTGTCTTGCAGCCTCTCTCTCTCTCTCTCTCCTGCTCTCTCGTTCGCCACAGTCTCTTTTTCAGCGTATTTGTATGGTACATCGTTCACACTATTAATTTTCCGCTCGTTTTTCGCCCCACCTGTTGTTGCTGTTTCTGTTTCTGTTATTGTCTTTGTTATTGTTTTTGTCGTCGTCGTCTTCTGTGTCTTCGTCCATCCATGGGGTGGTCGGTATTTATCACATTTTGTGTGCGCTTAACTCTTTCACTTTGTTGAACCTTTAATGTCATGTGTTATCGGATAATGATCAGTCGTTGCCAAGTGATTTTCTGTCAGCGGGTGTTCGCTCTTCTTCGACTCTTCGGCTCTCCCCACTCTCCTCGACTCTGTTTAATTGCCGTTGCCCTTTCGAATTTGGGATTGCGTGTGTCGTGTTGTTTGTGTAGCTTGACTAATATGTTGATTTGCGAATGCCGAGTTCTCCTGGACAAGAGTCCCTAATAATATTTATGCCTTTTGCATTTCCAAAATCTAACCGAAACGATGTAAGAATTTATTTTCATTTGTGCCGAAGTTATATACCCTACAAATACTTTACTCCTTCAGGATCATCTAATTACATACTAGTTCCAATAAAAATAGAGATTGTTTATGCAAAAATATATTTTCAAATTAGGAGAAGTAGTTATTGAAAGAGACGGATGGATATCAAGATTGGGATTTGTCTCCTCCATTTAATTATGTGTATATTCTTCGTTTTGGGTATTAAAAACATACACACCAAAAATAATATGCCCTAAACATTTTCAGTAAAGGTTATGAAAACAAATGAAACACTACTTCGGAGTATTTTTAATTTCATGTATATTTTACAGCACTTCAATTAAAAATACGATTGTCTTTATATGTGCACTCTTTCAAAATAATTGCAGAAAAGTAAATGATAATTCAACAAGCCGGTTCTCTTAAAAATTTGCTTATATCACTTTTTTATGGGACGGCTGGTAATCAGTTGATTTCAAAAATTATGAATAAAATTAATCACAATCCAAGTCGGTACGATAAGTAAAGGTATCCAATACCTAAATTGTATTGTAATAGAAATACAGAAATCAGATTCAGATATTTTTATTAAGTCAATAAACAGATTGAAATTGCAACCAATAATACTAATCTGAAAAAACTTTACTTTCTGATCAGCTTTTTTTATCATAGTCGTATTGACAGCATTCTGTGTCTGTTGAAGCCAGATTATTACTTTTAGCAATCGCTGAGCATCAGTTTTTATATCACATTAACTTTAATTTATTAAACAAATACATACTGCTCCAATTGATTTTCCAAAATCTTCTACCTTATCTTATAGGCTTCTAGTTATAAGTTTAAAATGAAAAAAAACCATCTACAGAATTTACAAATATTGGATAAGCTGATCATATTTAACAATTGGTTAACTAATTGTTCCGCTTATTCTAATGATAGCAGCTCTAGAAGAGCCAGCATAACATTTTCAAGTCCATTGTCAAAATCAATTGAAAATTCCAAACGTGGAATGCTCTTAAAAACTGCAACTTCCATTTTCTATAGCTCAAAAGATGTGAATGGAAACGTAAATAATGTCACCAAAGATAGACAGTAAAATTTCCTAAAGCCCATGCAAATTTTGACGCCCACGCAGCCTATTTGAGAGTCGAACGCCCCACAACATTAATGTCTTTGTTGACACAAACAATAGGCCACATTAAAAATGCCCCAACAAATCGCTCGGACTTGGCGTGTGCCAAACAAAAGTACCGCCTGCTCTGGGTGTGGGTCTGGATTCGGGTCCGGCACAACATCAACAGAAATTATATTGTGGAACCACTTTAAAGGTGTTACTATTGTGTGCCTTGTAATTTATACACATATAAATCGCCAAAAAGAACGCCCGACGAAACAAAAAGCATTAACATGCCGGCACAATACGAAATACATAAATTAAACATGCACGTTAATACATAAATATGTACATTTACCCTGAAGTTCGAGTGCTAAGAGGGGTCCTTTATATTAAGTTCATTGGTTCACCTGAAGGGAAAAAATAAGGGAGAACGAAAGGAAAAGTAAAGCAAAGACTAAAATACAGTGAAAACTTAATGGACACCTCTTTTATCCGGACACTCTCTTCGGCGGACACTTTTTCTAAAACATTCGATCGGTGTAGTATAAAGTATTTAAGTATCCCCTCCTCTTGGGAGGGACAAAAATCGGTCGACCGTGAGTGTCCGGCCAAGAAAGTTTTACCTGGAAATGTTTATTTAAACAAATATACTTAAATGTATTCTATTAATTTAGTAAACAATTAATTAATTCGTATTTGTTCTATTGCTGGCGATAAATTATACAAAGTATGAATACGAAGGGTCAATCAGGATGAATCTCTTTTCTTTTTTTTTGTTGAGACCTATCGCCGTACTTTCATGCTAATGTTCAGGCACTAGCAAGCGGTGACTTATCTGTTAGCCTCTCAAAAAAGGTAGCCCCCGCCACTAGTAAATCACTTAAGTTGTAGATGTGGTGTGACTTGTCTGTTGAACTGCAGGGAATTCCTACTTTTACACATAAATATGCATATGCCGCCTTAGCGATGTTGTAGATCACAATCATTTCAATTAATTTCAATATAAAAAGCGTTAAATAAAAGCGAACAGGCGGCTTTGCAAAATAAACCGCTCGCCACGCTCAAATATATCACATTTCAATATAAATGAGCCACAAAACATAAATCAATTAAGACAGGCCACAAAAGGCACCCCAACGAAAGTGTAGAAAAAGACGCATAAAAGCAGGTGAAAGAGCTCGTCACAGATATTCCTTCTTTTTTTAATGTACCCGTAAGCCCTAAAATTCTATTTTACGACTGACGAATGGCTGTCAAACGCTGTCTCACGCCGTACAACGTGGCGTATGGGTAACTTTCCTCAATGTAAATGCAGCTATTTTTCCCCCTTTTATTGCATTTGTTTACAATTCAGACGAACACTAAGAACAACAACAACAACGAGAACAAGTACTACAACGAAGATGGAGTGGAAAACAAAACAAATATACCTAAATTTGATTTTACGTTAATTATGCAAATGAAAACAGATTTCAAAAGCCAGCATTAAAATCTAATTTTTCAATTTAAATTCGATCGCATCGCATGGACCATTTTTATCGAAAAACACATTTCATTGGAATCGCGAGCGTTTTACACGCCAGCAGACGAGCGTGTGTGTGTGTGTGTGTGTGTGTGTGTGCGTGAGTGAGAGAGCAAATAGCTTGTTAATGTGGAGCGAGTTGTGTGAAGCGCGTAATAAATCTTTATGTCGGAGACAAGCTAGTCCGGACTCTTCTCAAATATACTCACTCGGCTGTAGCACCATATATGTATGTGTGTGTGTGTGTGTTCCAGAAAATGAGCGATTAACTACAAATTTGTGAATAGATTAAAATACACTCGAAGAAATGAGAGCGATACACATGTAGAAGTACGGGGATGTGCAGTCTTAAAAGCAATTTTTTCTGGGATTAATTTCTAATTTTTTTTTCTTTATTTATTTCTGACTAAGAACTGACCATTTTAAAAAACTAAAATAATAATAATAAATATGCATTCAAATAGAAAAAGAAAAATAACAATAAGCAAAATCATCAAAGATTTTAAATTATGTTTTCGCAATGAAAACTTTGTTTTCAAAGAAAACATTTAAAGAAATTATAACTTGGTACTTACAATATCTGCTGGCCTCTTCTAAATGGCTGGATCGAGAAAGTTTCCTTTTATCAGTCTTTGGTTTCGTGAGAAAGCCGACTGAGGCTAATTGCATTTTTCTTAAATAATTTTTTAAATGATTTACAAAACAAAAAAAAAAAAATTTAGAAGCTACTTATTACAAAAACTAATAATTTTTCAAAACATTGTTGAAATTTTCGCTGCGAACTGCGACAAATCTGCGTCTCTGAGCTTAACAAGAAAGTAGTTCCCAACAATTTTTGGAATATGTATTTAGAAATTCTTTCTTCTGTCTTTCACAAACAGTCGCACGAATCGAATAACCCCTTTGTGTAAAGAGCTTAGAAACATTCGTTGTTTCTTTTTCCATTCTGTACTTTTTCTCTGTGTATCGGGTGATTGACCAAAAGCGAGCCAGAAGAAGCTCTACCCAACTTTTTGCCTGTCACACACAGATTTTATGATTCCACATTTAAATGCGCTACATTCTCATTATTGGTGTGGTGTGGTGTGATGGCTATAGTGACTGGCCAGTGCGACTTGGCTTCCTGGCTGCTGACCAAAATCAATCAAAAATTTAACGATGTGACAGGTTAGCATGTCTCTGCGCGCTGGTTGGCCGTTGCTTTGGCCTCATCTGGGGTGTGAGCTCTGCTGGGCTTTACTCCAAAAAAGCTACACATTAGCCAACACTTTATGGGGCTCCTCCACAAATGCCCTGCCTGTTGGTAAGGCGCGAGGGGCAACTTTATTGTCGGTGCGTGTCGTTTTGATGCCGCCGACTCGAGCGCGATATTTGCATAATTTAATTATGACTTCTTTGTCAGATTGAGGTTTGTTGTTGGGAAACTATCTGGGTGGCTTGCTCGCGTCAATCGCGATAAGCGGGTGGCTTTTAGGCCGCACTTTGATGGCTTTCGAATGGGCCGAGCGAGCATCGAGCGTGAATCCTCCTCAATGAGGAAATGATGCAAAGCACCAGTTCTGAGTAACTTGACAATTGAGGCGAGTAATGTGGTTTCAATTGCACAACATCGGCCGATCTTCTCAGCCTGATAGCGCACACACAATTCTCACACAATTAAAATCAAATTTGAAATTTTGTTTCATTCACAAAAATCAGCTGCGCAATTTAACGATGGAAAGCGGTAGGGCTGATCATAAAAATGGGAAAAAGGATTTTCACTTTCCTCCTTCCAATAAACTACCGACCTATAAACGCTGTTGAATTCAGCAACTTATCTGTGCCATAAATCTTTATGGCCCACTCGTATGCATCGTTGTGTGTGTGCGTGTGTGTGTGTGTGTTAGCTGGAAAATTGTTTTTCATAACTTTTCATTTAATAAACTCAACGACCGTCAGCCAGCGACATACCAGGCGACTCTAATTATCTTAATGACAATTATTATTAAAGTAAAGCGACAAAGGCGGGTTAAAAATAAAAACAATGCTCTGCAAGACATGACACAATAGCCACAATTATCACAAATGACCATAATTATTATCAACAAATGATAAAAACAGAAGCGGACCCACAGAAGGATCATAAAAACCCAACTGCCGCTGGCCTACTCGTATATGTCCGTTTCATGGCTTTAATGAGCAGCAACAGCCCAGCATTTGAGATGCCCAGGAAGTGGTCATATAATGGAAAAAACTTGCCACTATGTTAAATGACAGCACAAACCACAAAATAGTTGGAAACGTGAGTGCCGGTGTGTGAATGGATTATTAGAAAGAGTGCTGTGAAAGAATTTTGTGTGTGTAATAGAGGGCCATATCGGGCACAGTATCTGCCTTTTATGTATAAGGTAGATATGTATATACTTACGAAAATGAAGAACAGACCTACGAAATGTGAGTTTATTGCCAGACCTCTAACTGATTGCAAATTCGCTTCGAAAGAAAAATAAATCTGAATGCCATGGTCCGAACTTAGGTCGAATCTTTAATTTCTATATCAATATGCTCGCAAATTGGTACTAGAATCGAATTTAAAAAACAACCTGATTTTATATTAAAAGAAAATTGTTCGAAATTAAATTAAAGACTGGAATACCTTTTATGTCGAAATCAAATTTCCTGAATTTCAATTCAGCTTAAGCTTATATTTGTATAGCTTTTACCCGAAGGCAGAAGGTAGCATCTCCGACGCCATAACGAATATATAATCTTAAGCAATAAGACGAGACAACTCGATCTAGACATGTCCGCTCACCTGTTTGTCCGTCTGTCTGGATGAACGCCACGATTTCGGAAAAGGCTAAGCGTACATTGACTAAACTTTTCAAATGAAGTTTATATATAATTCTCTACTTTTATTTAAAATTTCATCCAAATCTTTCGATTCTATGAAAAGTTATTAGAAAAACAGTACTACGCCCACAAACTACAGGATTGTAATAAGATTTATACGAAAAATAAGCTTGATTTCGATTTAAATTGATAAGTATATTGCATAAATAAATAACATAATTTTTCAATTTAAACAACAAAATATCTGTAAAGATACCAAACCAGAACCAATTCTATATACTGTACACTGTACTTCTCTTTGGCTTGCTGGTATAAAATTTAAAATTTGTGGAGTGATCTAAGGTGGTTTCCGTGGCTAACACGTAAATTATCCTTCTAAGTCGCCTCGCGATCAGCGTCCAAGCCTTTTCAATTCACCGGCTTTTGTGGTAATTGGGTTCAGACAATCAAGCTAGTTCTTAGGCACCTTCGATTTAATAGATCACAGCTCCAGCTAATGTTGCAAACGTTGAAACGTCAGCATCAATGGCATGTAATTTGTTGACTTACGCACAAAAGACGGCAACAGGTGGCCAATTACTTAAGAGCAAAAACAAGAGCAACTACTACCTCGAAACATGCGTTAATTACGCACAGCACCCAAAGAGCGGCCACAGCCGAGGCCCAGTGACAAAATTAAACTTAATTGTTTTATGACAACCGACAACAATGGCCCGACTGCCAGCCTGACTGAGGCAGGTCTGAGTGCCTGCTCGCCTGCCTGACTGGACAGCCGCTGGGCAGCACTGTGGATAAAATTTGAGAAATGAAAATGTGTATTCAATTCACATTAAACAGAGATACTCGTACTTTTTTTTGTTTTTTATATAGTTTATATATTGGAATATGATGTCTGCAATATTATTTATAGCTATTTAATAAATAAAAATAACAATATTTTATTCAAAAAGAAATTAATTACAAATCAGTTAGACAATAATTAAATTTTAAAAGAATCAACAAAAATCACAGAATATTATTAGTTACAAATAAATAAATAGCAGTTTCTTTCTTTTTATATTTTATTTAAACAGCTCTAACGTGTTTTTATCTGTGTTCTCATTTTAAAACAACGTTCAATTTTGGGAACAATTTTGGCTATTTATATAATATTGGTATATGACTTTATTATATATATAGATATAGATATTTTTATAGATTTTAAAAATTTCCATCTAAAACCCGTTATTTAAGTCAAATAAACATTCTTTGATGGAACTCTTATTTTTTGTAAATGTTGTTAAATAATTCGATCTAGTTCTTAGCGGTCAAGGGAAATAAGTACATTTTTAAAGATGCACCAACCCGACTTTTGTAAACCTTGTACGCTCTAGCCATAGTTTTCAATCTACAATGTTGTTTGACGAATCATTCCCTTTATCATAAAACCAAAATTTATTAAAAATATCTTCGTAAGTTATCCCAACAGGGGGTGTTTTTCCACCGCTTCTTCAGTTTGGTTTGAAATAAACTTGCTCTACCATTTCCAGATTTACCAGATTTGGTATCCATAGCTGTTATGGCTAAGAAGTGTTTATACAATTATTTATATATTATATATATATTAATTTGATTCGTCATTCTGATCATATATATACTGGTATATACATATATTTGCCTATTACATGCGGCTTGCCAAGCCACTTTCTGGCCCTTATAAACATTGGGCAATTATACTTTTCCAAATGTGAAGAAAAAAATTCAGTTCCAATGCCATTTCAATACAAATAATTTTAGTTGATTAAAATCCTATTTTGCCCACTGTTGCTTGGTCCGGCAATGTGTGTAAGTCTGTGTAGCCTATGAGGCTGAGACCTCATGCCGTTGAACGTGGAGCGCCCAGGCACACACAAGGCGGCCCGCAGATAGTTGACGACAGCTTGGAACAAAAAAAAATAAAATAAAATAAAAATGAAATCACAGTCCCAGCTTCCAACAAGCAGTTGACATTTTTTAAGGTCTTTAACTGAGTTACCGCTGCAGCTTTTGTTGATGTTTGTTGTTGCTGGTGCTGCGGCTTTTTTCTGTTTCGCATAGTTTAATTGTTTCTTGTAAACGATTTTTGTTTTTTTGTTTTGTTTTACTCGCTTATGTACTATATACTTTATATGTGTAAAATTTATGAAAAAATGTTTTACAGAGAAGCGTTTTTAATGAACAAACCGCGGATAGCCGCAGTCGCCGAATGATAGAAATGACAGGTGTTGCCTAGCAGTGGGTTGTGGAACCACACTTTAAGGTAGCATTGTGGCAAGTATGTGCCGCTCTGCTGCTGCAGCAACATTTCTAGCATTGTCTTAAGGTAAACTTTTAACATTTTTATGTCAATCATGGGCGGCATTCTGTGTGTACATTTATCTGTATGTGTGTCTGTTTCTGAGCAGGTTGAGCAGTAGGTTGCTGTGGAGAGCGTGTTAACTGGAGTTCGTCAAATAGGGAACAGAAAAACAGGCTTGAACTGCCTATGTAAACATGAGTCTATATATTGATATTGTATGATTACAAACTTCACAAATGAGATCAATATACGCAATATTAATATCAACAAAAATGGGCAGTAATACATCGACATAGTTTAAAATACACAACACTCTATAATTACAAAGCAAATAAAGGAAGGCCCGAAAAATAAGCACAGTTCAGCAATGCGAGCTATTCCCCGATTCACAGCTATATGTAGCAGTAGAAGAGATCCCCAGAGATGGTTAATGGTATGAAAAATCCTTATAATTTTAGCACAACATCCGAAAAACATTGCGAAAAGCTTAGTCAGTTGTATATCTACATTAGACTAGATCAATGGAAAATAAAAACTGTGAACTGCAAACCTAAGACGTACTTACAAGAGAAGTGCATATAGTTTAGTTACATAATGGACTTGATTAAGTCTAAGCTATTGGTTTTAAAATACTGTTAACTCCAGAGAATCTAATGAAGGGAAATATTAAGAAACTTTTGCGAGGATCTAGAAATGTAAAAATGCCCTAAATGCAAATAAAAATGTAAAAAAAGCAACTTAGTTCCGGCTACTCATATCCTGCTAAGCCAAATAAATTTTATACCTAACTAAACTAAGTTTTACAACTAAAGAATCTGTAGAAGTGAAATATTTAAAAACCTTTGTAAGTTTCTCGAAATTTAAAAATACATCAAAAAATCACTAAAAAGAAAGTTAGTTCCGGCTACTCATACGGATGGATTTAGAATTTTTTTATAATTTCTAGATATGTAAAAATATTTACACGAAATGTGCAAATAGAAATGTCTGAAGGGAAAAACAGACACCGTTCGACTTAGTTCCGGCTACTCATACGCCTACCCTGCTGCACAGATTAAATAACTAAGGCAAGTCAACTTGATTATTAGCTCTAAAGAAGAGAAATGATTAGAATTTTTTGGGAGTTTCTAGAAATGTAAAAATATTTACACGAAATGTGCAAATAGTAATGTCCAAAGTGAAAAACAAAAACCGTTCGACTTAGTTCCGGCTACTCATACGCCTACCCTGCTGCACAGATTAAATAACTAAGCCAAATAGACAATAAAAGCGTCGGTGCGGTGGTAAAGCGTGCTAATCAATCAGTAGTACGTCACAAAACCTGCACAATGGGCCGCATTTGTTTCTAAACAGTGCGTGCCAATGTCTTCGGAGACAAACGGTAGCTGTGCCAGATGCCAGATGCCTGTTCAGGCGCTTGGGGGAGTCCAATCAAACGAAATATTGCTACACAATATGATTTTATGGCCATGCTAATGAAAGAGTGGCTTGAAAGCACCCGCCACTTGCGCCCTCTGTTGACAGAAAGCGGCGACTGTCGCCGGCAGGCTGTAAAACATAAATAAATAAATTTGAGACTCGTGACATTTGTAAAATGTTTTAGACGCTACTAGGTAGTAGGTAAATACAAGTACACACATAGGTACGGAGATCAAACAATTAGCAAATCAATAAACTCAATTTCACGGCAGGCAGTCTCAATTGGCGGCATGTGATAATTGCCGGGTAATTGCATCATGAGGTGGCGATGGCCCAGGATTGTGCAGCAGAGCCAGCGGAGGCTTTTAGAGTCTGTTCCGCATTGCTGCGCCGACAATTTGTGTCAAACACCCGCCGATCTCTGTGCCTCCTCGGCACTCTGATTGATGGCGAAAATGTAAACCGTCACTGGTTACATGTCGTCAGCTTTCCGAGTCGGCCCAGGCACGGTGTGACAGACGGACGGGCAGACAGACAGACAGACAGACAGACAGACACAGAGTCCGGATGTGTGTGTCGTGAGGATGTTGACGTTTAACTGTGTCGCTAATTGGGCGCTTTTTGCTTTTTGCTCTCGCCTTCTGACAAATGACAATCAGCAATGAGATCCGATCCGATACATGCCTACCTAGTATTCGCATGGCTTGCGTGTAGTGTTGTGTGTGACGTTCGGTTTGTTTTTTACTCACATTTTGAGAGCTGTGAACACCACGACGTTGTAACAGTTCGAGTTTTTGCTTGCCATGCAGTGTAAAACTGGAAAGTAACGAGGCCCGTACATCAGGCACTCGTGTTAAAGACGCATATTTATTGGCAGAACAATTGCCGTCTGCCGCTCAGGCCAAATGTTCTTAACTTCCTCCCAAATTCTACTTGAAACTAGATATGAGCTAACTTAAATCGAACCCTTTGAAAAAAGAAGAAAAAAAATGGCAAACAAAAATAGGGAAAATACTGCTTAAAAGAATTCTAAAATAATGTTGATTTAACTATTTAACTAAGTCCACCAATTGGAGAAAAATTGCAGCCTGAAGTTTAGGCCCAATATTCTCAATTTACTCTCTAATCGTTCTTAAAACCCAACATTTTTTTTGTATCAGCAGAGTGTTTTTTGTTTAAAACTGTCCATCGTGGACAATCATTAAATTTGTTAAATAAACTTAACGATTAATTATTTGTTGTAGTATCCGGCTAGTCCCTAGGGAGATCCAGAGGATGGGTAAAACCCAACATGAGCTTACTTAAATGAAAGCCATTGATAAAGGCTAAGAAAGAGGCACATAAAAATGTTATTTGAAGAAAAAAAAAACTTCTTAAAACATTTATAAAATATGAATATAAGAATTTTCATGTTTTCTATCAAATTGAAAAAAAAATACACAAAAAAGTAGCATATATTTTATTTGAAGGGAAAAATCTGCTTAAAAGAATTCTTAAATATCAATATTAATAATTTTAATGTGCATTTAACGATTCAAGAGAGTTTATAACTTGGAGAAAAATTGCAGACTGTCAATTGAAGTTTCTCTCTAATCGTACTTAAAATATAACCACAAAATCGACTCGAAATTTGTTTAAATTAAACTCATTGAAAAACGTAGAAAAATAGCAAAAATCGTGTCTTAAGAAAAAATACTACTTAAAAGAAACCTAAGAATTTCCATTTTGATTTAAATACTTAAGAAAGTCTACAACAGTGAGAAAGAAATCAGATTTTCACTAAACTCCACTAGACTTTACGTTTTTTCATTACTTAGGAGTCGAATTCTGAACTCATTATTATTTATAGTATTTTCGACTGGAAACTAATATTCCTCTTTTCTACAAAATTGCATAAATAGCAGCATTAGGATAAATACAAATACTCTTAGTTTAAGTAATAATTGTAATTTTTGTTAAGCTGAAATTAAATTATTGTAAAAAGTAACAGTATAATTAAAGCGCAATTCCTATAAAAAAAGACTACGACAAAAGGACTCCGAAGTGAAAATGAAATAACTTTATCAAATAAATTGCCAGCACTATCGAAATCATTAAAGAAACATGTTCACATTCCGTATGAAATATGTACCTTAGGGATTGGCTAAAAAATCCATTTAATACGGGAACTAGTATTCCTCTTTCCTAAAAAATTTTGAAAATATTAGCCTTAGGAAACATGAATAGGAAACATGAATAGAGTAAATAATAGTCCAAAACTGGGTGAGATAATGAAAATATATATGACTCACCTAAAAGTTATTCTACGTGCTTAAAAAATAACTTAATAACTGACTAATCATATTTTATAATAAACTGTGTACTGCGCTGTAAAAACAACGGCCAATGCATTGTATTGTACATTAAAGGTTAATGGCAATTATAACGCCTGACATCTATTATAATTAATAATGGAGAGGAACAACAATACTTGTATAATTAATATAGCGGGATGTTTAAACGGCAGAGCCGTGTTGATGACAACAACAACTGCGACTGAGACTGCGACTAACAAATAATTGAAACTACTTTCGTGCGCTTTGGCCAAAATGGAACTTGTTTGACTTGCTCTGCGTAAGCAAAAAGCCAGCGACAGACGGCAAAGAATGCTTTAATGTGTAATTAAAGTAAATTTAATTAAACTGCCTCAGTCCGCCCCGCGCGCCGGTAATAGAATCGTTTCGCCTGAGTCTAACGTCAAGCGTTCACATCTAATGACAATTTATGGCGAAATTTTTTCGCTTTGTATAACCAAAACGTAGTGGTGGCCGGTAATATCTTCATTTGAAACGCGTACGCTGAAAATTGTCAACAATTTTGATGAAAATAATTGGCCAACTGTGGGCGACAGGCGTCAGAATTGCGAGCCAATTAAACCGGCGTCGACAAAATGCGTACGTGTTCATAAATATTGTCAATTAGCGCGCTGCGCAACAACAATAACAACAGCAACAACAACAACAAACCATAACATCAGCAGACCCAGACCCAACAAAGCCAAACAGTTACAAATGGCAGGGCTAATTGCGAAACGGGGCTCCAAACGCCGCAGAAGCAGACGCAGGCGCAGATGCTTCAAAGACTGGCCCCAGACCCAGGTCCGAGTCCAAGTCCAACCCGAACCCAAGTCCTACAAATTGTGCGCGTGCGCAGCAAGAATGACAGCGTTCGGTGCAGCATCAGCATCAGCCAGGTTTCGGGCCCTCTGGCTGCCTCCTCTAAAACAAGTTACGCAACAATCGATCTGTGACGACTCATCAATGGGATTGAGTTACATTTATGAGCTTGACAGCTACAGTCTTGTAGCACACAACAAACAGAAGCATCCTTGTCAACAGAAACAGGGCGCACTGGCTAAGGACGCTTTTCTGCTTGTGCTAATCTTCTCTGTTTATATAAAAAATAAATTAAATGTTGTTTGTTTAACAGGGTTTTTTTTAATATATATGCACATATATTCTTGTACACATTTTTTGATTAAATTAAACATAACTATTCATCTCTTGAAGATCACTCCAATTATTATATAATTGGGCAATTATTGTTTTTAAATAAGTTAAAAAGAACGCGTGCCATCATTTTTGTTCCTATATCTCATGAAGTTCTAGCCTATTTAATCTGCAGAACAAATTATCGTTTTATAATCGCTTTCGACTTTTTCTGTTTTTAGCAATACCTGAAACGATTTTCGTTAAAAGACTCTCAAGAAATGCGATTGGTTTGGCCAGTTTTATGCCTGCTTATATATATTTAATTATTTAACAAATATCAGGAAATAAGATATAACTCTTTTAAATGATTTATCGAAACTTACTATATTTCCAGTTCCTTTCTGCTCTGCTTCCAAGTCATAATATATATTTTTTATGATCATATAGTAGTGCGCCTTATGCGCTTTGCTTTCTCATCTCATCCTCTGGTCCAGATCCTTTTCCCATGCGCGTAGAATATTTCCAACAAAGGCTAGCTTTCCTCTTTGTGGGTCATTCTTGATATTATATTCTCCGTTGTTTGATCCCCAATTTCTTGTGCTAAACGCCTTCGTTTCCTTGTGAATTGTTCACAATGGAATATTTTGTGCTTAACTTCTTTTTCTTGGCACAATATTTTGAGAAACTATTTACATTGAAAGCTTTCAAATATAAGAATTGTAATGCATCAAGGATTCCTTTTTCTGAGAGTTTTTGTATCATAACAATTTTTGTTTGTATCGAATTAATGTTATTTGATATATAAACTTATTATTTATTTTAAATAACGTTTATTTAATGTATTTATTTTAAATGATGTTTATTTATTAAATTGTATTTTTGTTTAAGTATGAATCAGTCTTAGAACCGCCCCTAAGCTTACAATATTTTTTATCAAATACCAACTTTAGCAAGAAATCACTTTCGCCATTAGAACTCAGACGTGAAAGTGTGAAAACACAATCCGTCTTAAAAGATTTATTCAGGCTTGATGTGAAATCATTCCATCCAAGTCTAAACTAAAGGAAACTTAGGAAATTAGTTCCAAATATTCGAACACCAAAATTTAGCGAATGTTGAAAGATTTGAAAAACAAATCTGTATTCTTTTCTGAGTTTTCCAAATCCCTGCATTGGTTGAAATCTCAATAGAATTAAATGTGTGTAATCATTGGAACAAAACCTGTGTTGTTTCAAGTTCGGTTTTATATGTTTATTTTCAATAACCATTTGGAAGCAAAGGAACATAGATTCTGAATAATTCCTAAAGGCAAGATCCACTGTAGTTTCCCACTTCTGCGACGTCCACAACCTCATCTTCACATTCTCACATGGACGGCTGCGCCTGCGCGTGCGTCGCCGGCGGCGGCGGCGATTTGATTGATCAAAAAGTGACAATATGGCACTTACGGGGGCAATCAAAGCTGCAGAGTCTCCACACTCGCGCTCTCTGCGGCATGAGGCACTCTCTCGCATGATCATTATTTTATAAAGTGCACTTTGGAATGCCCCATGGGTCGGCCTGGTTCGGTTCGGTCCGATTCGGTCTGGTGCCGTGCCGTGGTCGGGGACTGCATAGCAAAGCGTTGCCATTGCATGCCGCTTGATTAGCGTGCCACCGCAGTGGGCTGGGGAAGGGGCAGCGCTTTGAGGCATCCCTTGGAAATTTATGTGCTCTTTAATTTACAGTGGCATGCAGTTGGGTGTCGTTCGGAGTGTAATCCTCTAGTTAATTAAATTAATTAAATGTGTGAATGCGGGATTTTTTGAGCGAACTTAAACGAAGTTTACGATGCATGCGAGTCCATAAAGTTTACTCTTAAAATGGCAAACCAGAAAAGAGAAACAAACGATATTTTTATGATTGGAGCATGATAAAATGTAAAAGTGAAAGCTGCGAATATTAATTAAGGCAGCTTGTCTTAGAAAACTTATAATTTTGGGTGAAATTCAAAAATCTTTTGCCTAGATCCGCCTAACTATTCGACTTGTCCTATTTATTTAAAAGGATTTTTTTTAAAGGAACGTGCATATTTATTTAATTTTAAAACTTTGTTAGTATATTTTGTGCCTTGAATTTAGTAAATATTTACATATTTACAGTCTTGAAACTTTATAAGCAAAAAGCGAAAGATTCGGAGTATACAAAGGAAAGACTGGTGTCTTGCCACGCAAAATTGAATTGAACTGAAATTTTTACCCTACGGGTTCTTCCACGGAGCGCAGCTTTATAATCAGCGACCTCTCCGTCGCTTGAGCTGACTGTGGTTTGGATGAACACCAATGTTTTTGAGATAAAGCCCTCATTACAAAAAAGATTTCTTATAACTGCTCAAGAACTGTAGATTTTCCTGTGTTGTCAAAGCCTTTTTTGGGACTTTCAACAATTTATCATTTAATAAAATGCTTTGTAATTGAGTTTATGACTTAATTTATAAAATCCCTTACGAAATCTTGTACCCTAGCATGGACTTCGAAAGTGTAGAAGCTGAAGTTTTTGGTTTTGTGAAATACATTTTGTTCAGCTTCGTCAACATCTGTCTGCATATAACAAGAAACACAATCTATTTAACTTCATTTTTCGAAAAACGGAATACTTTTTATACGTTTTGTACGTTATTATTATTGTGTGTACATATTTAATGAGAAAAACAATACCCCATTTCTATTCCCACGCAGTTTTCAAAAAGTCCCTCCATCGAAATTTTAGGATTGTTTACAAAAATAGCTTCTCCAATAATTATAAGGAAATGTTAAATAGCTTTAATGCTTCCCACGAGCCTTCCCAGAAGCCGCCAGTTAGTTAAAACACTTAGGTGGCATTCGAGCCATCATCTATCTCTCACTAATTGCACTAATTGGAGTACAAACGAAATTCCAAATCATCGATCGATCTTCTGAACCTCTGATCAGTGCTTAACAGCACAGCTATAAGCAAATAAATAAATAATGAATCGAACTGTAAGTAGAGCATAGCTTCCGTTTAATTTGTGGTGACTGCTCTAAGTACATTTCGTTTGAAATTCAATTAAATGCGGTCGAGAGACCTTTTTGAAGCGAGAATTTTGAGGCACGATTTCCAAAATCCGTCCGTGCACACACACGGTAGGCAATGGGAGGCCATAAAGCGGCTAAAGAACCGACTAAAAGTTATAGAAACAATTAAAGAGCACGTCTAATAAAAAGTTGGTCAGTCAAGCAGTGAAGCAGTCGAGCAGTCAGTCAGTCAGTTGGCCAGGCTAAAACGGCAACAACTATGGCGCTGAATGGCTCTGAACACGCCCGAGAGGCAACTCGGCATCGCGCTTGCTGTTCAGCTAATTAAATGTAATTAATTTTCACATGTTCAAAATTAAATGCATTTAAAATCAGAGAAATACGAGTAATGCGAGTGAGCTTTATGTTTATTCTGTGTGTGTGTGTGTTTTTTTTAATAGCGCTTCAAATGTAAATCCGTTGTATTGCTTCTTTATTTGTTGTTGCTGTTCTTGTTGTTGTAGCTGTGCTAAAAGCGATTTTAAAAGTTTCATTAAGATAAACGCCACAAAAAAAAAGACCAACAACTGCATGTTATGCGTCGCTGTAGTCGTCTTATGAGCAGCAACAAAAGCCAAAGCAATTTAAATTTGTTGTTTTTGTTTTCGGTGCTTTATTTTTACTTTGAATTAAGCGCAACCACTGCCAACAGGTGAATAAACCACTTGGTTCCAAAAACAAGTAGCGCGCTTCATCTCAAAGCGCAGATCTACTACACAGCTCCGAAAATGCTTACACACTCATTTTTTTTTACCGTTGCGCCCTCGAGGGCTACACACACACCTCTCGGAAGGGTGGAGAAGCTGGGGAAGCTGCCCATTCGTTGTCGTTCGCTTGTTTCATTTTTGGCACCTTTTATTAATGGCCTGGCCCCCTTCTGGGTCGCACAACGTACTGCTACTGCTACTGGACGCCCGAGTTAAAGCTCTGGCTTAAAGCGCTTTCTCGCTCTCTCTCGCTCCTAACGACCACAAATTCAACGGAAAGATGGCGTTTAACTGTAACTTCACCAACAATTTAAGCGCACGGAGGGACAGACAAGCGGACTACAATGTGAAACATTGGCGGGTCAGGTGCAGCAATAGACACAAACGTAGCTACCACTCAGGGGGGTCTTTAAGCTCTGAAACACCCCCCAAAATGCGAGTGAGTTCTAAAAAATGAATGTTGGCTTACACTTTCAAAATAGCAACAAATTACTGTGAATGTTAATTCTTATTTGTATATTTATTTTATTTTATTTAGTAAATCAACAAATAGTGCTGTCGATACATATACAAAAACTATGATTTATATTATAATATAATGTTATAAAATAAAATTTAAAAAATATAATGTTTTTTAAAAGATAAGAAAGTCTAAGAAAAAAAGTCTATTTATGCCTCCGACCCGTTGGTGGAATTTTATTTGCCATTTGGCCAGAGACATTATAGACCTTACAGGCTAAAAAAAAAATAGTAAGGAAAAATAATTCTACTTAACAGCTAATTAAGCATAAAGAGAAAGAATAAAAGGAGTAAAAGGGAAATCTCCAACCCGGTGGGGGAAAATTTGAAAGCCAGTTCGGCAAGCTCTACCCCGACTCACAGCAGTAAGTGGTCAGAGATTTCCCCGGAGATACCTAGGAATCTGTCACAACACAACACATTCTCTGTATTTATTTCTTTGCGAGACTACTTTTTACTTGATTTAATTATCGTTTATTTTTCTACTTATCTATTATCAGTCATAAAGAAAAATATATAAATTAATAACCAAGCTTATTATTTTACTTGAAAACCAAATAAATTTACCAATTATTACCTTGTGTGGGGAAAACCACATCTAGGGCGAACCTACAAAAGGCTAATGATTAAAATTAAATTAAATTAAAATGCGAAACCCTGCTCGAATGCATTGACAAGCAAATTTTGGCATCCCCACTCAATCCGCGAAGAGCGAGAATAACTCAAAGCTGTTCCAAGAGAGGACATAAAATAAATTCATCATAAATAAAACAATTCCGTTACTCTGCCGTCTCGCTCCTCTGTTTTATTTCATCGTATGCTTAAGACTAACTCCTCGCTGCTCGCAGGCCGCTCTCTTGCAGCGCACAGGCTTGCATTATTATTCGGGAGAGTATTTACAGTTATCATAGTAAGAGAACGGGGCGTGGCAATTAGGCTGCTTTCATGACAGAGAGGCCAAATGCGTGAGCAGTAGAGAAGCAACAATTGTGCAGAAGTCAAAACTTCAACAGCTCACATTTTTCAGCATATTTGAACCGTCATAGAGTTTTTTAACTCTATATTTCAGTCAATATTAGCCAGTTGTATTTATTTATTAATTAATGGTCTGCAATACAATACTCAAAAGATATTGTTTCTTCACAACCAAATTGTAATATTATAAAAGATTCCTTCACATCGGTTTTCCCTGCAGCAATAGTTTTAAGGAGATCAACAATCCAATGGGTTCGCCTTTTCTAGCTTATCATTTACACAAGTAAACAACAAGAATTTTTGAACCGTCATAAAGTTTTTTTAACTCTATCTTCCAGTCAGTATTACCCAATTGTATTTATTTATTTATTAATGGTCTACTCTTTTGGGTACTGTTTCTTCACAACCAAATTGTAGTATTATTAAAGGTTCGTTCACATCTGTTTTCACTTCAGCAATAGTTTCCATTTTAATTAGATCGCCCTCTCTCGCTTATCATTTAAACGAGCATACAACCATATTATCCCTTTCGTAGACCGCCCCTTTAAACAATTTTGTAGCTACGGCTCTGAGGAAAACACAACACAATTTAACAAAACGGTCACCGCGATTTCTCCAGACCTGCCAACGCCCCACAGTTTTCATTATCTTACGGTAATATCACTCATAAAGCTTGTAGTTTGTCAGTTGTTGCCCCCATGTTTAATTTTTGTTTGCACCCGGAGTGGACTGTGTGTCATCATCAGCTTCAGCATCATCACCAACATCAGCATCAGCATTACAGCCTCCGTGTCAGCCCCATCTGATCTCTAGGTACCATATAGCAACGCCAGCTCGTTATGGTTTCCTCCAGAGCTTGCCTTCACTGTTTTTTTTTTTAACTTGCTTCGACTAATGTGTGTGTACACGGTCGCTTTGTTTAGTTTTTGTGTATTTTTGCTGGTTGCTTAGCAATATTTTTTGGGGTCTTTGGTGTTTCCTGTCGTTTGCATTTTTGCGCAGATTTACGTACACGATTTCAGCATTTTATTGGATAGTTTTTATTGCAGCTGTGTGTTTTTATGTGGGGCCTTTGCTGCAATTTCCGGTTGTGTGCCGAAGCCGGCGCCTTCTCGAGGTTACACGTCGGTATGCGGCCATTTTGCAGTAGTCACGCAATGCGGAAGTAGTCTTGAGGTGTGCAGCGAGTGTTCCTCCGCTTGTTTTTATTAACCATTTCAATTATATGGGCGAACCTTGGTGCCCACTAATATGCATTCGATCAAATGAATAGTTTAGAAGGGAAATGGAGTTGAGGAATTAAAAATGTATTTCTTCAATTTAACAGTTGAACCCAATGGGCAGCTTAGATTTTGAAAATTCCAAACTACAAACACTCCTAATTCATAAGTGGCGATCATAATTTCCACTGTTTGTTATCAGACTTGGCATTCCATTCAATCATTTCTACGGAAGCTCTTAAGCTAAGCAGAAATATGAAAAATGTTCCCACAGATACTCTCGCAGACAAAAGAAAGCAAAACAATAATACAAGTATGATTATTTGACATCAAAATAAGCCAAGTGTGTGAGCAGGCACCATCACTCCAGCCATATCAAGCTAACCTAACTAAAAAATAATAATAATACAATGTTCCCATCTTAATCTACTTATAGAAGTGTTTGTGGTTTTAGAAATATAGCACACTTCTTTAAATAAAATTAGACAATAGATCTGTCTATATAGAGTATATGAAAAGGATATATTTGTAGAATAATTGACGTGTGTCGGTATCGAGAAGACAATGTTATTCTTTTTTAAATCAGTGCTTTCCACTGACGAATCTAAAAATATATATTTTCTAACTGCTTTTATGCATTATTTATTGAATCAATGCCCAAATTTTTACTAGTTTTTGTTGTTTGTAGTTTTCAAGCTCCCTCTGCAAGAAAAAGTCTTATATGATGTTTATTGCATTGTTGTTGTTGGTAAAAATATACTTACTATTCTTACACATAAATAACTTTAAAAAGAATATACAATATACTTGTATGTATTCAGGGCCACATTTAAAGCATGTAAGATAAAGACTCTTCAGCACTGTAATTTAACATTATGCTAATTATATTTAAAGGGTTTCATTTCAAAAATATATTTAAAATATATTATATTTTATTTATTTAATAATAAATAAAATTATTTCAATCTCTGTTAAAAATCCTCACAATTTATTTTGGAAAAGTCCAACAATATCGCTTTCCAAACTTTATGAATAAATATTTGAACTTTTCAAGAAGACTCTGACAAATTCGCTAATTAGACTGTTTATAAGCTTCAATATCATACTTATCGTGAACGAAAGCGGTATATACGATTTACATTTAAAGACGTGTATGCGTTTTGCTGTTCATCATATTTGGTTTACTCATCAAAAAACAAAAACGTGCTGTAAAATTCCAAAGCATGAGCCAGACGGAAAGCTGAAATATTTTAATTACTAGAACATTGACCATGTAACTCCAATAGCGGCAACAAACTGCAGGCAATTAAAATGACACATTGCACTCTGTTCGCATTCACATACGAGTACACCTGCGGGTCAAGGATAATGATTGGTCACTTGAAACTTTTCCAACTGCCACAAAATTGATTGCAGTTGATCCCGAGGCATGGTTTAATCATTACGTTTAAATCTAATAAACTACCAAGTACAAGTGTTTGCTATTTGTTGTTGTTGTTGTTGTTGTCTTAACAACATTTTTCATTTTGTTTTATAGCTGGAACAAAAACGCCCTGCAACGGGAATGGGAATGACAATGGCCATGGATATGGAGATGGAGATGGAGACGGGTCAGCAAGCCATACTGCTACACTTGGTTGCTGTGTGCCTCATCATCAACACACATGTCATTGTTGCAGGTGAGCTTGTCGCGTCGTTGATTTAAATTTAGTGATAAGTGAATGCGCAGCGATCTCTGGACAGCCCATTTTGTCCGGTTGACAAACGCACTCCGCACGTACGACTAATTAGCGCGCGTTTTAAGCACACGAGCGCACGAGTTGCCATTATGGCATGAGTGAGTGGCATGTGTTATGGCATGAGCGGCCGAAGCCAACGAATTATTAAGTGAAAAGAAACAACAAAAATTAAACAAAATGCTTAACAAAAAAGTGCATTGTTATCTGGCATTCCGGGCAATTGAACCCGAACCTAGAAAATAAAAAGCACACTGTGGTGTGAATGCACTCGCAAATTTACAATTTGGGCATAGCCATACAAACGATTTCCAAATTAATTCAGTACTTTTACATTTCTTTCCTTTAAGAACATAAAAAACCGTTACACACTGATCCGTTTTTCAGCCAAGAAAGCTGCGATCCGTGCACTTGCTTATAAGATGGGCTCGAACGTTTCACAAACGCGTTTGTTGTAATTCAGCTCAGCATCATTTTTTCTGTTTGAGGGTTCTTCAACTAAACAAGATAACTTCAAATTTTAACAAAATTCTTCAATTTTTTCAATTTAAATTACGCCCTGTTTTTAAAAGCATCATTAACTTACTACTTATATAAGTTTTTCAACTATAACTTACAACAAACGAGCGATCCAGATTTTTTATTGCAAGATCAAACGTTCAAGCTTATTACAAACCTTGTTATCTGTCTGGAATTCTTCCAATTGCCTTTTCTTTAACTTTAACCCAAACTTACCAAGTTCTTTATTTCTTAGAATAATTAACTAGTTTTAATTTAAACCAATTATATTTCCAGTAGAAACGATTATGTTTCCAAATTTCTAGTTTCAAAATGTAGCTGAGAAAAAATCCAAAAAATAATTAAAACTTTGCAAGAAAAAAGAAAATATTTTCCAACAATTATAATAAATATGAACGCAATTATTATTTGTAAAGACCTTGACCTCTTATCCTAATCCTTAACTTTAATGCCCTTTTTTTTAACTATTTACTGCACTGCCAACATTTGCGATTTTAAGTGAGCTCCGAAAAGTTTGCTACAGAAGACATACAAAACTGTTATACTGTTAGCATTTATTGGCTATTCATTGTCTCCCCAAACACAGCCGCAAGCTCAAATAAAATGTAGCATACTTTTGGGCAAAGTATTTTAAATGAATGTCCTAGTGAATCAAGTGAAGAAAAAAACCAACAAAAAAGTTGTGGTTTTTACTCAACTGCGCTTGTTTCTAGACTTAAAATTTTCCTTCAGGTCTAGTTTTCAGTCTATATTTATATATAAATGCATAATGAGGTAAACAGTCCATCATTATTAGCTATGTAAGCAAAATAAAACTGCTAACTAACATGAACAATAGCAGAAAAAGAATATCTATCTATTTATATCATAAGTTATTTACTTATTATGTCACAGATATTCAAAGAACTAGCTGCATTTATAAAGGAAAATGACAAGTTCAAGTTTTCAAATAAATTGTTTTACTCAATTCTCTTCTTTTTTTTACTTTTTCCATAACACAAGACCACGCACAATTTAGTAATTGCTAAACTTTTTACTTGAAATTTCTGTAAATTTCTCTTTACGCTTATATGCTAAACATTATGTACAAATATCATTCGTTACAGTGTGTTTCGTTTTCATCATCTAGTTCTATATAATTGATTTGCACTTTACAGCGCTAATCTGCTAAAGCCATAACTCAAAAAATAGTTGCAGACTTGAACAGTATTCGTTTAAATCTTAATTGATAAAAAGCTGCACTTTTATTTTTGTAAATATTTAATTGATTGAAAGCGAGAGCAATGTTACTTCTTTTCTTCTTTTTTTATATAATTATTCGTTTTTATATTTATTTGTATTCGTATTTGAGTTTGTATTTCTTCGTTTTGTATATGGAAGGAACAATGGACGACAGTTTAGCGCCAAGCTCGCGTCACAGTTTGTCGTTGTCAAGTGATGTTGATTGTTGAGGCAACTTAAAGGCAAATACACATACTTGTAATAACGAATGCGGCTAAAGAAAAACAAATACAACAACATTTTGCAACATTAACTACAAATAACTTCAACTGCTAAATGCTAAACAAAATTCGTTTCGTACATACATACTCGTACTATACTTTGTCTTTTATGCTAATTTGTTTGATTTGCCGAGTTGCGCGAGTATTTGAAAAATAGGTGTTACATAGTATTTATTGTTATTTAAACATTAAGAGTGAGATTAGTACTAGTATTTACTTCCAACTCTCTGGACAAGACACACATTCAGCAAATTGCTCATATCATCAATATGTTGGGTTATCATTGTTCTGGGTATATCATGGGTATCAAATCGATAGAGTATGTACTAAGTATATAGAGAACTGTCGTATAAGTGGAGGGGTGCATAGAAAATTATTTACAGTGTGTGCGCTAGGCTAAGCGGCATTAACTGCATATACTCGCAATATATGTATATAATATATATATATATATATATATATATATATTCTTTAATTATCCGTGTAATGCGTATGATGTTGTTGTTGCTGCTGCTGCTGATGATAATGATGCTGCGGCTGCTGCTGCTGCTGATGATGATGATGCGCGCTCGACGTCGCTGCAGAGTACGAGCTCGTCGTCGTCGTTGTTGTTGCTGCCGTTGCAGGCTTAATCGCAGGCTTTATATCGTCAATCTGTATTAACTGTTCGATGGGTATTAATGACAGCTCGCCGCCAACAGGCTGGGGCATGGGCGGCAGCTTAGCGAGCGCCTAAAATGAACAAGCAACAATATTTAATTTCATAATAAATAATGCGTTGCATAAGTATTTATATTTGTGTTTTGTTTAAACTCCTAGATACTTATTAAAGCTACCAAATTTTATTTTTTGTATCAGCAGAGTGTTTTTATTTAGAACTGTCCATCGTGGACTATCATTGAATTTGTTCATTAAATTTGACGATTAATTATTTAATTTATGAAGCTACCAAACGACTATCCGATATTTAATATTGGACTTAAAGCGTTCTGCACTCTGTTAAATAAATTCCACGATTTAACAATCTCTGTTTGATCTTTATTTTCTATTTTATCTAACTGTTGCTATTATTGGATATTGCTCAAGATCGTTGAAACTGTCTAAGAGGAAAAGCTATTTCTGTACATCTTGAATATTTTTACCTCACATTTTGATAGACATTTTTCTAAGTTTGCTGATCGATAGTCAGATATTTGATACAGTTTTTTCTAAGTTTGGTAATCGATGGTCAGATATTAAAAAATCCCTTTAAATCTTTCTTTGTATAGGGTTGCATTGTTTCTACATTTCTAAATTTTATGGAGATCGTTTCGAAGCGTTAATCCTAAATTAAATAAATTTTCATGTTTTATTTAACGTATATCTAATTGTAAATTAATAAATAGTCCATCAGTTGTTTTAGTGATAGTTTCTAGTTTTCTCTAAATCACAAATTTCAGATTCGACATTTTAGAGTGTCCACAGATCACATTTTAAAGCAACAGGAGTTTCTTTTTTTAAATGTGAAATATCATTATTATGGCGCACTATTTCTGCTTGAAATGGAACTGGGTTGGATTTGTTTTTCTGTTGATCACATGCATAAATTATAATTTATTATCTTTTGCCACTTTTGAGAAGCCATCTTCATAATTCCATCAATTTAAAACAAATTTATACATGAAGTATCAATAGGAATACTTCTCCCTGAGTAGATAATCCCCAAATAAATATAAACTAAATGAGACATGTTGGTGTTGTGGGCTACCTATTATTTAAAGCAATTTATGTAGAAACTAAGAAAGTCATATTGTTGTGTAATCCCTTTAAATTATTTAACAACACTTCTGAATTGTTAATTTTTTGTTAACTGGCAGAGAGAAATATATGCTTCAAGCCCTATTATTTAAAGCAATTTATGTAGAAACTAAGAAAGTCATATTGTTGTGTAATCTCTTCAAGTTATTGAACAACACTTCTGAATTGTTAATTTTTTGTTAACTGTCAAGAGAGAAATATATGCTTCAAGGCATCCAATCTTGCCTTAAGAAGCAGGTTCTTATATGTTATGTCCTTACCTTGGCATGCTCCACAGCTATGGTAGCCGCCTTCTCAGCCTCCCGTTGGCGTCGCTCCTTCAGCTTCAAGGAGAAAATGGCCACCGATCGTGCACTCTTGACCAGTTTCTGCTTGAGACGCGACTTCTTGGCGGCCAGTTCGGCAGCTGCAAAGAGGCACATTATAGGGATAATGCACACAAGAGTTAATATTTTCGTTAACCCACCCTTGGCTTCGTCATCGGTATTACCCGCTGATGTGGATGCAGTGGCTGCTTGAGCCTGCGACTGTTCCTGCTCCTGCTGCTTCTCCTCCTTCGACTGTTTCTGCGACTGCTGTTGTTGCTGCTGTTGTTGTTGTTGTTGCTGTTGCTGATGCTTTTGGGATGAGCTCGATGATGAATTCGAGAGTGCGCCCACACTCGGCCGAGACTGTGAATTGCTAATGCTGCTCGGGGCAGGTCCTGCGCCACTGGGACTAAACACACTGCCGCCACCGCCCGACGAGGACGATGATGAGGCCACAATTTGTTGCTGTTGCGGATGTGTGGGTTGTGATGGTGTGGCAATGTTGCTGCTGCTGGGCAGACCCGTCTTCAATGCCACATTACTCCAGGACGGTGCCGGCTTTAAAATATCCGCTGCTTCTGCATTGCTTGTTAGTTCCTTCAGAGAGCGCGTGTAAACAAATACAATACAATTAATTTAAGTGTGTCTTCTGATATAATTGCTGCGAGTAAACAGTTCAAACAACACACATTCAAAGCACGGGCTAGGCATAGAAACGGCAAGGATCTATAAATGTCATGCAATCTGTGTTATTTTTTAAAAGCCAGCGTGGGTTTTTATTTTTTGGAAATTGGTGACAAAAGCTTTAAAGCTTAAAAACCATCAGCTCGCTTAGCTTAATCCCATCTCATACCAATTAGATATATCGCAAGGCTATATAGAATACAAGGATTACCAAACAGCAATATGTGTGATTATTTTTGTTTAAAAACCAAACAATAGTTATTATAGTTTATGAATATTGGATATGTATGTATATGTAAATGCTTTTAAGCAGTCAATTAATATATATATAGTATATATACTTTATATCTGTTTATATGATAACAAGACACCCGCTCAGCCAAAACTTCAGCCAGAGCAGCCATGGCAGAGCAACACAGTATGTTTTAAAAATATGCATATTTATAGGTTTTTGGATATTTTTGTGTAATTCTCACTACCTTGGCAATACAATCTATACTTCTATGTAGATTGGCATTGTCGTTGACTTTCAAACGTGACATCCACTCGGGAGCATGGAGCTTAATATGCAGTTTATCCTTCGAACATCAGACATAGGGAGATGTGATTACAATGATTTCGAATTGATGTACATGAATTATGAAGCTATGGAAAAAATCATGTTTCTTCACCACAAATTCTTACTCTGTGCGCGCCTAAGAATTTTCTGTCGTTCTGTGTTAACTTTTCACTTGAATACTCATTTTATTAAAGGATGAGTACTTTTGATGTACTTGTGACTACTTTTTATGTACTTGAGCGTACTTTGTATGTACTTGTGAGTACTTCTAACGAATACTGATGAGTAGCAATACAAATTAAATAGAAATTATGCACTAGAAAGTTGTAGTTGTATGGGGTGCTGGTAATAGAACTATTTGGATACACGCGTATTGATACTTGTCTATTGTTTTAAGTGGGAGACCAGATAATAAATTGAAAACCAACTACTAGTCTTCAAAGTAAAAAGAGTTTGAATGTAAAAGTAATTCAATAAAGTATCAAAATCTATGCATCGTTACAGCTCTACTGATAAGTTCTAGTGAGCATTGTAAAGAGTACTGGAGGGGCTATTAATACGCTAAATTAAGTAATAGGATGTTTTTAAAAATGACTGTAATAGTTTATTATTTATCCCATAGTAGTGGTATCCAAGTGCGGATTTAAATTTGATTTACGAGCATATAATAATAATAATGGAATGTCCGGGTAAACAGACAATAAGCAAAGAAATAAACTTTAAAGGCGAATAAATTTAATCCAGTTATTTATATCAAATACTACAAAATGTGATTAAACTTCTTACAGAAAGAAACCA
Source organism: Scaptodrosophila lebanonensis (assembly GCF_003285725.1). Taxonomy (NCBI): domain Eukaryota; kingdom Metazoa; phylum Arthropoda; class Insecta; order Diptera; family Drosophilidae; genus Scaptodrosophila; species Scaptodrosophila lebanonensis. The sequence goes on along the minus strand of NW_022060564.1, from coordinate 2,876,028 downwards.
AACGACTTTATAATACAACTTGAAAAGGTCTTCGAGTTGATTTAATTCGATTGATTTTTTTGAATCACTTGTAGGAATGCCACTATCATTTATATGCTTTCAATCGATCGATTTAGTTTATTAAAGTGGAGGCTTAACTATGAAAGGCAGCGGAATAAGTGAGACACTGTGAAGGAACTACACAGACTAGATTTTCTATTTATAGAGAACTCCACAATGGAGTGCTGCTTCTCACAAAGCCGCTAGTATTTCGTGAGTGATTGTTTCCAAGGGTCTACAAATTAGTTTTTAACTAATACCTAGAGAGCTATTACGTGATCTACCACAGAAAGGAAGTTGTGTACATGGGCTGGTTTGTGAGATGAATCAAGTTTCCGTTTAAGCTTACGGTTATATGCAAATGCGTTGCACTCTCCGCAGATATCTTTCGTGTCTTATAAGGTGGTATCTCTGGAACTTTTCCGACTTGCTGTTGTTGTTGCTGCTGCTGCTGTTGCTGTAGACGCGCGGAGGCGCGTTGGGGACTGCTGCTGTTGCTGCTACCTGTGTGATCGGCAGAGTCAGTGGATTTCTTACGAAATGGCGGTATTTCTTGGATATGCATCGATCGAGCGGCATAGCTGGCGGCAGAGTTCAGAGCTAGCGTGCTGGCAGAAGCGCTGGAAATAGCCAAAGAAATGAGGGGAAAGATTTTGGGTGAAAGTGCAGCGGGATGGGATCAAAGGGTATAAAGATTACAAAAAGTAAGCGAATAGAAAAATTGTGGAGAGATAGAAAAAAAGACAAGCGATTTATTAGTTTAAGGTTTTTCGAATATTCTGCTCTGCTACCACATTTAAAAACAATTTGCGCACTAAGAATAGCTGAATAGATACAGTTTTGCCAATTCTTTGATAGATTTTTGTGAAATTTTGTTGCAGAAGCGTCGAAGCGATACAACACACAGAGAAAGGATAACGAACAGCAAACTACATATAATATTTTGTATACATTTTGTTGTATTTTGTTGTCGAAAGATTAGAGACAGACAGTCTTATAGTATAATACCAGCTACAGATAAGCACAAATCATTTACCCGCTTAGGATCTGTTGCTTTATTCTTTGACTACTGTGTGTTGGCAGCGCGCTTAGATTGCGCACCGAATATCCAAGAAATGGCGGTATTTCCGGTATGGAGACTTGCGACTTGCGCTTACAACTCTTACAAGCGCTAAGGCGGATGACAAATTGCATTATTTAATTAAAAACATATTATTATTTTAAAAGAAAGCAGGAGTTAAGTAAATGTTACATGATTACCCCAAAAAAACAGCTAGAATTAGTTAAGGTGTGAGTGTGTGCTTGGACTTGGGAGTGAAAAAAAGTGTGCTGCTTTATGCTGCGATAGCGTGTGTAGAGTACTTAAAACCCTCAATCCCTATTCTCGTATACCACGATAATTTATTCATACACACCCATTATGGCCATCCTGATGCAAACTGGTCAGCGAGGCGCCACTGTGTGGTGGAGTCGATTCGTGCAACGGTCGTATGAGTATTGTGCTGGTCTGCAAGGGGAAAATCAAGACGATTAGTAAATGGATTTGAAGGTTATTCTTTCAAAAACTGTGGACTCTAAAAGGGAATGTTCAAAGCTAGAACTCGTCTGCTTTTCAAACACTCTCACACTCTCAATATTATTCGAAACTAGATATTGTAACTCTTCTGCGAATTAGCGAAAATATATAACACATATGTATATACAAGATATATATGTAAGATATATCGGTAAACTTTTGTCCGCTTAAGGGCATACTTAAATACTTAGTACACTGAAAGAATGTTCTACATAAGTGTCCGCTTAAGAGGGGTGTCCGCTTAAAAGACGTGTCCTTTAAGAGAGTTTTTACTGTATATGTAAGGTTCCTATAGCAACAAGATGGCAGCCGTCAGTCTTTTCTGTCAACTACCGAAGCAGCGATCCTTCATTAATTTAAATATCCGTTGTTTACTTTATTAAGTTATATTTGTACTTATATTATGAAACACTTCTTCAAACTGCTCTATTCATTATATTCCTGATCAATTTATATTTAGCAATAAGCAATTCATCTTACGTATACTTGATAAATATTTAATATGAAACATCTTATACTGCTGAAATGTTATTAATATTTTGGCTATTCGAATTAGGTACCTATAAGCTGCAGAATAATGTAAAAAAAAATCAATGTTCAAAATTTTAATTTCTGCTTTTTTAAATAGGAACCTTTTTCTCATCAGAAAGATAAGAACAATTTCTAAAACCTTTTCTCCTTTTCTCCCCCTGCGCCATATATTTTGACTTCTTTAAGGAGTCTGTTTATTTTTTTTTGCTTCCATTAAACAGACATGAACTAAATAATTAAAATACTTTTTCAATTATTAATACACACATTTTGTTATAATAGCATTACAATAACGTCATCAACCGTAAAGCTGTATAGCACTCTTGTTTCTGTACAATTTCCATTTCTGCGAATTCTACTTTCCAAATGTCCACTAACTATATAAAAATACAATGAAGCTCTTATTTGACAGGCTTACAACACAAATACACAAATTTCAGCTTAATTATTCCAATAAGTAGTCTCACACTAAAACACACAACTAGAAAAGAGGGGTTATGCGTTCCATCAAACTAATTAATATCGCCAAAATCGCCAAACAATCTCAAACATTTCCTCACCTGCGATGGCGGCGAGTCTGGTGAGGAATCTCGATTCTCATATATATTCACATCCGCCTCAATGTTGCGATGCTGCAGTCCATAGTTGGCCAACTCCTGGCCATATAACAAATCCTCAGCCACTTGGCTCTCCATCGACTGATCCTGTGTGGTGTTCGCTCCACTATCCATATGGGCGGCACCCAAGCCAACACATTCATCTCCGGGCTGTGTGGATGTCGTCGATGGGGGGGTCGGTGGAGTGGGACGCGGCGAGGTGCCCTTGCATTGCATTTCCCGACGACAATGCTCGGCACGCGCAATTTCCGCTGCCAGCCAAGAAGGCAGCTCTGGCAAGAGCCAAGTTAGTGCTTGGCGCAATCCCAGCATGATGTGCTGCAACAAAAATAACAATTCAAAACTTATTTATATGTAAATGTTCAAATTTCTGCTGTCCTGTGCACAGAGTCGCGCAATATTTAAGAACCGCACAACAGAGTCGAGTGAGAGAGATTTGTGTCAAATATACATTTCTAAAAAAGAAAAAGAAACTCTTTACGAAATAGTTCTATCTGATTCAATGCACATTTTTCATAGTAATTAGTTTTAAAATACACTCGGGCTGAGAGAAAGGCAACAAGTAGTAGAATTTCGATATTATTTAATAGTTTTTCACTGAGATAAGCACTTTAATGTACGAGCACAAGAAATAACTACTTCTGCTTATCTGCAAAATGCTTTAAATGGTTATATTGATTTTAAATACTATAAAGCACAATTTTAAAAGAATACTTTTGTGGCGATACCTTCAATTAAATAAATAGATAAATAAATACATTTGGCAATAATTTTCAAACATATTTTTGTTCAAAAGTGCAAATTGTTTTTCTTTTCGTTCATAACGGTGGATAACATGATAAAATGCAAAATTTTATGCGCGTTCCTCCTTGGTAGAATGTTTCAGAAAATTTAGCATTAAAGGAAAACAAAGTCTCGTACAAAATTTTCATTAACTCAATCTCATCAGAATTTGTTAAATATGGAAAACGCCTGTCATAATCTGAGTTACTAGCAAGACACATGCCTACAAAATATTGTAATTAGCGACGGAGCAGTTTAAACTGGCTGGCCTATATGGTAACCACTTCTATTATCGAAACATTAGGCAGCCGAAGGAGTCGCGTAAAGCAAGAAATTTTAATGGAGGTTCACTTATAGGGTTAGCCGCTTCTATATTCAATGGCAAGACTCCAATATGCGGCAGCTACCTATTTCGCTCTAGCAATCTGAGCTCCAATATAGCTCCAATCTTAGCCATGGTGGTGACAAAAAATGGTAGAAACTTTATTGAGTTATTGAGAAAAACTTTAAAAATAAACAGGTTACTGCAAAATCTACCGATTTTTCCCTTGCTAACTTTATAATGTAATGGTTCGACTTGTTTTAAATTACTTATTATGCGTACGCTTCATAACAAACGTCTTGGAAAAGAAATCTTTTAATTGCTAGTTTTAATTGCCTTTTGACTGAATGATTTATTCATTAATTGATTTATTATTCTGCATCAAATCAAATCAAACTTTGTTTTGTGGCTATAACTCTTCTCTCAGTTCTCCTTTTAAATGGCTCCTTTTAAATGGCCTCTAGCCAAATGAAATCATTGAAACAGAAGCTCTTACTCTTCTTGCAAGTCCTTGCAGTGCGCCCTTTAAGTAAATATTTCCACAACTCACACAGTCGCCTGTCCTTCCACTTACCTCCAATGTAACAATCAATATTATGGTCTGCGCCGTACTGAGTCCGGGCCACAGACGCGATACCTGACCCGACAACCCGATGAGGGCGCAGTTGACAATGACAGCGGCCAGTGACAAAATGCTGAGTGCGTTCTGCCAGGTTCCAATGTTGGCCACCCGCTGTCCAAATGGCCGCTGATGCACATGCGCCAGCTTGAAGGCATCCGAGCGTATTTCCATCAGATTGTTGATGAGCGCACAGACGCCGGCGAGGGGAAAGGCGGCCGAGAAGAGCACCACATAGCCCATTTGAACGAGCATTTCCAAATGGTCCGAAAAGGTGCCGTCGTACTGTAAACCAAAAACATGGCATTAACCGTCGTCAGACTACTCGGTAAGTCGAGAGGAAGGTGTACCTTGTACAGAGAGCTTTCTATTTCCGCCTGTCCGATATTGCGTTTGCTGGATTCTTGTTGTTGTTGCGGCGGCGGCGGCGGTGACTGAGCGGGGGAGGGCGTGTCTGAATCCGCACCTAGTTGGGCTGCATTCGCCAGATCCCCGGCCAGACTGCGATTCGCGTGCTGTGTGGGACTCAAGGCGCCCCACATGTTGAAGCTCAGCTTCGCCAGCTTCCATTGCTCCATAAAATATGGTATGGCGGATTCGCGCAGATTGCCTATAATTTGCCGCGAAATGAGCAGACCGGCCAGTTGCTATAAGTAATAATACAAAATATTAATTGTATTATCATTATAAGTCTCTGAACTTAGTAACCTCCTTTAACTTGTCCTCGTCACGTAAATAGAAGGCTATATAGAAGAGCGACAGAAACGAGTTGACGAATTGAAAGAGCGCCACCTTCGCTATCAAATGATTCTCATATTTCGATTGCAGACGGTAGTTTTCTGTAGAATATAAATATACCCCTATATACAAGTAATATATAAATGAAGAGTTGCTTACCGCGATCATTCAACCAAACTGCTAGCTTGAAATAGGCCTCATCCATAAGCGTTATGGCGCCGGCGAGTAACACTTTTGGTATGACACTGAGAGCGCAAAGAACACTTTCCTCGGGCAGTTTAGAGTCCCACCAATCCTAGGGTGGCAAAAGACAAAAAGGAAAAGCGTTAAAAACCGTTTTAGAATACCCTAAATGACAATAATATACATATTTAAGTTGAAATGTGCTTGTGGATGATTTGTTTTGGGTTAGTATTTGTTTGTTTAAAGATTAAGATTAAAACACAAATCCCTTTTATTTATTATTGATATATACTATTGATACTTGTACATATTATTGTGTTATCTGTAAAATCCCTTGAACATTGATTCTTTTACATATAGTTTTAGGAAATCGCTTCTTGATTCAAGCAGCAATTTAAATATCACTTTAAATAAATAAATCATTCAGTTACTACTACCTTTGTTCCTTTTCCGAAATTGTTTAAATTTGCGTAAAACGAATATTCAGATATTTACAGATATTTTCCAAATCTATGTGCAGTGGGAAATAACTCACATGGTATTTAATCGTTTTAAATAATATGAATAAAACATTTATTCTAATTTTATATTCATAATGAGAATACAACAAATATTCTTTAATACAGTGATCAAATATTTATGAACAAAATTTAATATTTATTTTCCATTTATTGGACATACTTTTCTTATTTTCAAGCCAATAGTCTTTTAATCATCGTTGAAACACCCAGGAACCCGCTTGCTGGATAGTAATCAGAACTTCAGAAGTATAAGTTTGTTTTCTCACTGATGTACAGTTTCTTACGTGGGAAAGGTTCTTCATTTATTAAATTTCTTGTTGTTTGTCCAGACATCAACATTGAAATCTAAACCAACTTTTATTGCTATTTTCACTGCGACTGTTTGGCGATTCTTGTTAAATTGCTTCAAAATCCAACGTTTGGTTGTGGAAGACAGTTTTTCTTTCGCCTTTATCAAGACGCCATTTTTATAATTATTTATTATTAGCATTCCAAATTGTAATTAATAATTAATTAATGCTTTGTGCCACTAATTTTTCTAGAAGCTATTAGCAATTTGCAAAGAGATCTCACAGATTAAATATACAGAATAGCCAAAGTATACATATACATTCCTTTAATTATCTTTTTGGTAGTAAACTTTTTAAAGCAAAATTACCTTTTATTAAAAGTGGATGTGTATTTACATTAAAAAAAAATATATCCAGCATATGTTTGTTTAATAGAAGTTAATGAATCAAATTACCGCTTTTATGAAATGTTAAATTAAACGCTAATTGAAAAGCTCTTACTGGAGAGATTAATAGGAACAGCGCGGTATTTAACTTGTTGGCCAGCATTAAGCATTAAACTGGTCTGCACACGCTATTAACCATTATCATCAACCGAAACTCATCGCGTAATTTGTGCGTAATTATTCAGTTTGCGTTCGCACTTCATTCCAATTCCATTGAGCTGTTGTTTCTGCTTCTGTTGTCGTTATGGCTGGCCAATTTGATTCCATTACGATATTTCCGTTGGTATACCAACACACACACACACACACACACACACACGCAGCAAATAAAATCCGCAATTGTGGCCACTGGGAAAGCTCAGCAATGCGCTAAAAGGGCCGCGAGCGCTCTTACACAATTGGGCTAACATTGCGTATGCGTGATGTGCCCCCCTTGGTCCTTTGTTATTTAGATTGTACCAGAAGTCTGTCTACATGCGCGTGCGGCTCTTTTTCGCAATTACCCATACGGGACGTGCATATTTCTAGCGAATTATAACATGCAACTGTCAACCGCAAAGTACAACTCGTCAAATAGTGGTATGTTAATTATGCTGGCTCCCAGGAAAATAAGCCTAACCGTCATGCTAAACTATGCATACCCTTTGGTGGTTTTTTTGTTGTTGTATAAATGTTTTCACAGCTTATTTGTAATTCGATTTAGATAAGGCTTCTCTTGAAACACAGAGCAATGGGCAGCAGATGGTCGTGCTTCTCAATCTAGCGCTAAAAGCAATGAGCCCAGAACATTACAAAATATCTTCAGATGGTGAGAAGAAATGTGTCTGAAAATTCCTTTACAAAAAGTTAATTAATGGCAAGTGAGCTCTTTTTTTTATTTAGGTACTTTTCTCAAAAAGTAAAAAGAATTGGACAGTCTGTGGTCGCTGTCAAGTTAATATAGGCATGTGATTTTTCTGTTGAAAATAATCTCACTCTCTTTCTATATTCACGGAATAAAAGTTAAATAATTTAAAGAAAAATGTTGGTTTCGTTGTTTTACAAACTTAAATATGACAAACCTATTTTCGACAGATTTGTAAGATATGTATTACTTTTAAATTATTATTATTATTCCACATTGCTGTGAATAAAGCAAGCAATTCAAAATCAGATGAAGAAAGCGAACTTAAAGATGGTTAATAAAATATATGAAGCTTTAAATGCCACAGCAATCCCAAATTACTGATTAATTTTACCCAAGAAAGAGGAGCAATCAGAAGATAAGAAATGTGGAATACTACAAAGGCTAATATTATTCTTTCCTTGCCTTTCTGGAAATCTGAAAACCTGAGTCCATGTCTCGTTTCATACGATTTCGCTTAGCAGGAGGATTACTAGGAACGGAGGATTACTAAGCTACCCTTTGCTGTATTTATAATTAGTACAATAAACTAGCGCAGTTTACAAAGAGTTTTTAATTCATTTAGTTGACACTATTAGTCACTTATTAAAAAATATAAATTCAGTAGCTAATGAGGAGATCTGTAAGCAACGAGTCTAAATGTCTATTCAAATATTATTATTTTCATTTATTTATAGTTTCGGGGTCTATCGATGACAAACATTGATTTATTTATTTTATTTTTGTAATCTCTATCCAACAAGATTTCTTTTTAAATGTATATTGCTTCATTACTGAACATCTACAAATTGCAATCAGATTCGCCAAATGCCATATGCTTCATATTTCCATTATTCGAAAGGTTTAAACGTTGAAATCAATTGAGTGTATTGTATCTTAATTCGAAGCAATTACAAAACACCATACTTTTCATTATCCCAACATCCTTACAAAGAAAAGCTTTAATTTCTTTGTGTGCAATGCAACAAAGTCCATTGAAACGTTGAAGCTGTTATCATTCAGGATGTGTAAGGGTACAAAAAACACTGCATGCCCGCATGCCCGAGTCGCCGCCGCATTGTTGCGCTTTTAACAAAAGTTTTGTACTTTTTTACCTGCTCCCTTGGCTCAGCCTTTGTGTGGATGCTTTGCTCTCAACAATTGCGCAAAAATGTTGTGCAATTTTCAACTTAATTAGCAGCTCGTTGGGCAAGCTGCGAGCATGAAGATGGGGCACGTGATGGGTAATTATAAGTAGTTGGTTCAGCTGGCAGCATAATTTCATAAATTACACAGCTTTTCGCTTGTTCTGGCCACAAACACACACACACACATACACACGATGAATAGGTGCAATATGTTTTGAGCAGGTTAATTAGTTTCATTGTCAAATGCCTTTTGAAGCTACAGAATTATGAAACGAATGCAAGTGAATAGGAATTTGTAATGCATTTACATTTTAATGAATACAAGTATAACATATATCTAATATACATTTTAATTTAATGAATATAATTTATATATAAAAGAAATGTTTTCAATTGTCCGAGCAACTAAGGAATCTTCTTAATCGTACTGCTCTAGACAACTTTTAAAATAAATCTTTTGGAATTAGTTTGGTCAAATTCAAATTATTAAAAATTATTTATTAAATATTTCCCGAACTAGAGTAGAAGTTAAATAAACATTTTCTAAGAATACATGAGTTTCTCTTTCGAAAAATTAAATAGGTTTTTTCATTTATTTATTAAAGCTCCAGCTATTTTCTTTCTAATAATAATTTATTATATCTTACTCTTATTTATTTTAAAATTAATTATTGAATTATATTAGTGGCCTGAAGTTCTCCTTCAGTTTGTCGCCAGGCTGGTTGGTCATATTAGAGATCTTTCAAAAGGATTTGAATGCAAAGCGAGCATTTTTTGATGTTCTGTAATCCTTTTTCTCTAGCGAATTTGGGGTATCTGTGAATACTCTCGTTCCGGAGAGTTAGGATTTTCAACTTGCTCCGCGTTGTTTTTATTTGTCTTTTTTTACTATATTTTATTTATTGTCTATTGTATTTGTTAGTGTATCTATTTTTTATGTTTATACATATTTTTTATTATTTATTTAAATCTACCATATACGTACATTTTTCGGACAAACAAAGAAACAAGTCTCTTGTTTTGCCAAACAAGTTTAGTTGCAACGCTCATGCTTTATGGCTCAGCAAGGATATATAATAGCTATTAGAACGAGACAAACAGCAGCTTCAATTTCGTCTCGTTTTGCCAAACCAACACTTTGTATTCTGCAACCATATGAGTAAGCAAAAAGTACGACAAATAGCCCTATTCGTATACCTTTTACTCTTTCTGCTCACGTACAACGGGACTGTCCCTTTAACCTTCAAGCGACTGAGCGTGCAACACTTTAAACATCAAAAAGGCGCCCAGCACTTAGAGCAGTCGACAAAACCATTTAACTGCCACTTGGCACACACACCTTTGGCTCCCACTTGGCACCCGGTACTCGGTACTCGGTGCTTGGCACTGGGCATGGTCCATGGTCCATGCTCGTGTTTGACAAACGTACGCACATTTAATTCCCCGTACGCTTCATTACTGGGACGTTTAAGTGCTCGGGTGAGCAGTAAAAAACCCAAATCATATGTCCACCATTTACATTATAGGTAGCTACTAGGGCGCACACACACACCAACACACACACACACTTCAGTGGCAACAACAATGTCGAGAGTGTGGCAGAAACAACAAGCATGACACGCCAATTGTCAGAGCACTATAAAGTTCAGACTGATGAGCTGGAATCCGTAAAAAGTGTGAGTTAATGTGCGGCACTGCGATTACTTTGTAGGTAAGCATTTCCGCAGGATAATTTTCCTATATTTTGTGGCTTTTGAGGTATAGCTTACAATTGTGGTTAGTTCAAGTTCGGTCTAAATTTAGACTGATATATTAGCAGATCCCCACAGGCTCTATTTTTGATGGTGGATTTCTAAAACTTACTTCCGTAATTTAAAAAAATTGCCTTATCTATTACAACTTTATACTAATTTTTGAAATTATTTGCACATAATTGTTATTTTAAAACAATTTGTCCCAATTCTACCATTATTTAATTATTGCAGAAACCTTGAAAATGCTCTGTTTTTTAAAATCGAATTTAATTAATTAATTTTTTGGAATTTTACATTGTTGCTTTATTCGTATCTGTCTTAGGTATTGGGCTTAAATAAATTCTTAGCTAGATAAAATCGCTATTCAAAAGATGCTTGAACCTTGAAAATTCAAATTTTTTTAATCGAATTAAATCAGTTAATTGTTTTGAATTTTCCATTGTTTATTGCTTTATGCGAATCGAACCTAAGACCTTTAGGTATTGAGATTAAATAAATCCTTAGCTAGATAAAATCGCTATTCAAAAGGTGCTTGTCAAACAGCTAGCATAAATGTTCTCCAGATCTATTATTTACGTCTGTACCGAGATATAATAAAAAGGGATGCTGCCAACTAGTTTAACATAAGCTGCTGATTAATTCGCAAGATAAAAAATGTTAAAACGTTGCTGTTGAATTTTCAAAAACAACTCAATTTCCGATTACAAAACATCTCAGTAATATTTCAGCAAATTAAGCTCTATTAAGGCCTTCGTTGCTCTGGCCATATATATATTTTTATGTGTATCAAAATTTTTAATTTGAGATTAATTCTACAAACTATTTAATGTGTAAAATAATTGGCAAAAAAGGATGTGCCTTCTTCCTAAAAAGCGCAAGTCAACAGCTCTTGCTTTATATAGTACTTTTTATATAGCCTGCATTTCTGTGAGCCAATTCGAAAATTATATTCAACTCATACTCATTAATGCAGTTTTTTCGATCCCCCACACATCTATCAGTTATTTTCTATGTAACAACAGCTTTTCCATAATTAATCATTTTTTGTAAACTGGCAGAAAATTCATACAAGTGTAACAGAAAAAAAATTAATTGCTTTTTATATAACTTGTAATTATTAAACATACTATCGAACAAGAAGAATGATATTTGTTTTGTACAAATTTTTGTTTTGAATTGTAGAAGAATTAATGTGAAATTGTTGGAAAGGGTGTTTTAATGTTTTCTCTAGAACGAAAGTGTTCTGTAAAGTGCTTTTAAACCCTAAATACTATCAAAACAAATTTATAGAAAACAGAAAAGTTTGTTTGGTGATTCCTGGCTGGCTCAACTATAAACATTAAGTTATATTTTATCATCAGCTTTGAGAAAATGTCATTATATTAGTTGTTATTATTATTATTGGTGTTGGCGCGATTTTAAACCTTTGCCATTTGCGTATCTACATGAAATAAATTGCACATTTCTAATTCAGTGGCGAGCTCTGCTGTTTCTTCACACGCAGCAATGGCAGCAAGCTGGCTGAACAGCTAGTCATATATTAGCCTACCATTATTTATGTTGAGTTCATTTTATGCGCTTGCCTGCGGCTTTTTATCTCTTGGTTTACTCAGTTTTTCTTTACATCTGCTGCGACTGCTGTGCTATGACAGCAAACACTAATATCCGCCATTGACACACACACATATATATATATGCGCTCATATTCCATTTGCTGGCTGTTCCTTCCGCACATCCTTGGTCTGTTAGAGCTATAAAGAGCTGTGTACGAGTAAATACGAGTATATGCTAGCTATGTAGGGTGAGAATAATGTCTTTATTGGTGAAGGTCAGCAGCATTGTGAAAAACTGCGAATATTTCATTATGCTGTGACATGCTCGCCATCATCCTTTCATGCTAGCAATCGCTCAGGCCGTCATTAATTGTTTCAATATCCTTCGGCCATCATCGCATGGAAAACTATCAGAGGCTGTCCATCTATATAGCTTGTTCGCCGCTGCCTTGGCGCCTAAATTATTGCGATGCCACTTACTGGCATTATCTCTGTCTCTCCTCCTGCTTGACATCCTAGTGGTTGTTGTTGTTGTTGTTGTTGCTGTTGCTCTTGCCATTCAATTATGCGTGAAATTTGCAAACGTCAACTATGCGTCTCGGCATTTTGTCAGCTTCCTTTTTTGCTACTCTTTGGTCTTCACATTTTCTTGTCCTGTGTCCTCTGCTTCTTTTCTTTTTCTATTTTTCTTTTTATTTGCTGTCTCTGCTGTTGCAGGGAAAATTTAAATGATGGCCCCAAGTTGGGTTTCCTTTTTTTCGCAAGCTGAGCATTTTAATTAATGCCAGCTGTGCGGGCGTATCTAGTATGTAACAACTATGTGCATACGTATGTATTTGCTTTTAAAATGCGTGTGCAAAATGGCCGCCGGGCCATACATACATACATACATGCGTGCGTCGGGCTTGTATTGGTGAGCAAAGTTTTAATTGAAAATTTCTTGGTTTGTGGGCACGGCGAATGAAAATTTACATATAAATGCAAATTTAAAACCGACACAAAATTAGCATGTAAGAGAAAAATGCTATTCGGAGCACAGCAAAGAAATAAATGCGCTTCAAAAAAAAAAAAGAAGAAATACATTACTCTTTGTAGCTCCTGTTTGGCCACCCAACGGGCATACCTTTGCTAAGAATTGTCAAAGGCACCTGAAACTCTTAATTTCACAATTTAAATCTCTGTTTGCCTTCACTTAGGTACTTGGTATGAGAATCGCAGAGGAGGGCGGCCACAATATTTTTATTTTATTTAATTTATCAGAAATTTCACAATTTAAGTCTCTATTTGCCTTCACTTAGGTACTTGGTATGAGAATCGCAGAGGAGGGCGGCCACAATATTTTTATTTTATTTAATTTATCAGAAATTTCAAGGCAAAGTAATGTCACATGCAGAAGGAAGCATCTCCGACCCTATAAAGAATAAATATTCTTGATCAGCTTGACGATAAATTGATCTAGACAGTCCGTCCGTCCGTCTGGTTGAATAACTATAAAGCTGGAATAAGCAAAGTTGGTATCCAGTTTATTTATTTTTTTTTTTGCATTTTTTCCCCTTCCCGCGCTACAGAATTTCGTCAATACTGTCCGTCAATACTGTAGGTTTAAAAAACCTACCTCAAACAAACTGGCACACGTAATTTTTATACAATTATCTACTTTTCTTTCAAATTTCAGCTAAATCGGTCAATTGTTGGAAACAATTCGACCCACAAGCTGCGGCATCAAGTTCGCTCTTCTTCTGATTGCTTGTGAAGTTTCTCTGGGTATAGGGTATTTCACTGTCGGGCTTACTCGACTATAGCGTTCTCTCTCATTTTGAACTTTAGAAGAGCCATAAACAGGCCAGATAATCGCAACAGCAAGACATTCCCATTATTCTTACATTCACATAAGTCCTAGCTTTAATACTTAAGCTCCTAAATTTGCGATGATGATGATGATAATGATGCTGATGGTGCGTTTGTTTGTTTAATGAACAAGCATTTTATTTAAGTAGTTAGTAGCACGAGAGAACACACCCACATACATGCACACATTTGTACTTATACAGGTACGAGTACTCGTACATAGTCGTAATAATAAAAGTAAGTAAATGAATAAAAACCTTGTGCAAATTATACATGCATTGAGCAATTCCTTTATCAGGTATCTTATGGTGATCCAGCCAATCCTGCGAAAAAGAAAAACAAGAACACAACGAAACGAAAAGAGGAACACAAAATGTAAAAACAATTCAATGAGGCGTGATGAATGATAAATTCGTATACATACATATGTATATATGTACATACAAGTACGTATGTATATAAGTATGTTGTCATTTGCTTTTATGTTCGTTTTGCGTTGCAATAAAAGGCAGAAAAACCAAACAATAAAAAGCGAAGGAACGAACGGAAAGCATAAAAATTCATTGCAGTAGCGCAGCGGCAGGACGTAATGTGTTTATGTCCTTATGAGTGCGTGTGTGTTAATGTTAATGTGTGTATGTGTGTGTGTGTGTGCGTGCGTGCTTGTAACAGCCAACTTGATAATATAAATGACAAAATCAAATCAAATCTAATAAGCAGACACACACCACAAACACACGCGCAAATACCGCGGCCGCAAAGCAATATCAATTATACGCACTGTGTGACAGGAAGGTGGAACTATTGCAAAGCCATTGCCAGCCATTGACTCACCTGAAAGCGCAGCATGAGGAACATGACGGCAAACACGAGACACAAACAAAGGCCAATGATGGGAAAGCTGACCAAATAGCGAAAGGCGCGACGCTGCCAAGCGGGTGCTTCCTTTGGCTCCAGGCGGCCCGTCACATTATTCTCCTCCAGCGGACCCTGAAAGTAGAAGCGAACAAGTTACACGAAAGAGCGCAATAATTGATCCATGGATTCCATATTCAGGAAAAATTTCATAAATGTTCATTAAATAGGCGTCGGAAAAGAACACAGAAAGTTTTAATTTCGAATAGAGCTTAACTCTACGGACTCCCACTCACCTTATATAGCGGCCTAGGCGGCTCGAGTAACTCCGGCGGCGTTGAGAGCGTGCCCCAACGAAAAGCCAGTTCCACAGAGTAACGTTTCCAGGCCTCCAAATATAATGAGGCCCAGGCGACATTGAATAGCGAGAATAGCACATGACCCATGTCCTGTGCTGTCTGACCTTTGCCCCAGAGTATGAAATACAAAATCGTACCAAAAACAGCAGGTACGCCTAAAGCGCATGTATAGTGACCCAGCCAGGCGAAATAGAGCGCAACTTTCACGCCAAAATACGCAGCAATGTCGTCTGTTGAATAAAAGTTGTAATTTAAAAATATAATAAGCATAAGTACTATTTAATTAAGAAAGGACTATAAGGAAATGTACAGCGAGAAGTTCTGGTTAGTAGTAGGAAAAATTTAATTTTGATTTTAAAAACAATTAATCATTGGCTTATCTTTCTTAGATTGAATATGGAAAAATAATTATAGCCACTTATTATTCACAAAGAAAACAAACGAAAATCTTGCATCCATTTTTTTCATGAAAAATTAATGATTATTTAAAGTTTTAAATATATTTTACTTAAGACTCAAGAACAAAATTTTTCGTACCCTGAAATGGCTTAAAAATAAGACCTAATCATACTTAATACATATATCGCTTGAGAGTCTTTTAGTAGGTATACTTGTACTATTGTATTTTAAAAGATATTTCTGAATATTTAAACGTTTCTAGTTTAAACAAAAATATTTAAAATTATAATTTTCTCACGCGGTAAAGTTGATTTTTGTATAAAACATTAGATTGTTTTAGAGATGGAATATTTAATTTTTTTAAATTCCATAAATTTGTTTTGGAAAAGGCAAACTTTACAAGTTACTCTTTAGATGCTGTTAGCTGTACCCCTTATCCTCTTAGTATTGATACTCACCCAGCGGTTGTGGCGCAAAGATCTGTTTAACCCAATGTGTTTGGAGTTGTGACAACGATCGCGTCTCATGCAGGGGAAAAACTTGCGTTATTAGGCCCGACTCCTGCCAAGCAGCCACAATGCTCTGACCCTCGGCCACTGCGGCGCGTCCATGCAATGCGTCGATGTCACTGCAGCCGGCGCGCAGACCCTGTAGCACCTGAAGGACCAGCCACTGTCGCTCCTGTGATGTGAACAGTGCCGTGCTGCCCACATCGCTGCGCAGCTGCTGGAAGCAGTGGCTCTCCCGTGTTGTGAACTCACGCAGTGCGCCACCCAAATCAGGACGAAGGCGCTTTGGCAGGCGTGCATCCTCGGCGGCTTTGAAAAGTCTGCAAAAGAAACCGTGTGCTTCTTAAGTATAATTATTGCTTCAGTTAGTTACTAAATGTAGGAAAGATAGAAGGTGAGAGTTGTAGTGTACCAGGCAATGAAGGAATGGCAATCGTTCCATTCATTCGCCAGAGTATATTAGGTTTCCTGACCTTGCCGAAAGAGTCCTGATACGTCCGTAAAGGAGCGGGTTCCCTGCACATACATTCTATAAACTAATCATAAAATAATGAAAGTACCTTAAAAAAATGATTAATTGAAGTACGATGTGTAAAACCCACATAAATTAAATTTTTTGTTAACATTCAAATAGTTTCAAATAAAAGAAATGTGAGCGATTCGTAGATATATAGTCCTCCTATACCAATTGTACATTTCAATGTAATTAGCATATAACTAGCTAACAGAGGGAGCGAGGCTACGAACGCGGGCAGCGCGCTGTTACTTAACAGCGGTCGCTTACAGCTGTAGCTAACAGCGCGCTGGCACGTTAACACAATTCAAAGAGTTTTTTAATTAACAAAATATTAACAGTGCGCTGTGGTTTATTTTATACCCTCCCTGTAAACTAACTAAATCGCTACACCTAACACGTATGGCAGGCTCGAGAGTTGATTTACAGTTATGATTTTTGATTCTTTGCCTTTACTTTTGCATTCTTACAGAGAGCATTCTCTTGACAGCTGCAATGCAAAGCTTAGTTTTTCGGTCTCGTCGGTCATTGGAGTTGCCGGCAGCTCTTAGAAAACCTATAGTTAATGGTTTAAATATTAGTAAAACTATGTGAAAGCATATGTATGTATATGTATACATTTTATGTTGCGAGCGAAGTGTGCATAATATGTGTTTATTAATGCAAAAATTCCGTATATTTATCTAGGTATGTGTGTTGGCCTAATATCAAATGAATTGCGCAGTGCCTCAATTTTTGTTTTGTTTTTTTAATTGGTTATAATTGTGATTCAATAAGTTAAAGTTTTCCAATTTTGAAATGTTCAAGTATAAATATGTAAGTACGCACTGATTCATATTTGGTTACTGCATAATATATAATTTTCACTTTTCAATTTACTATTTTACTGCGTAATTTAATATGCATATGTATGCATGTATGTATGTACAAACATGTAAACATAACAGTTCATGTATGTATGTATGTATACGCATAATTCTCTCAATTGGCGTTGATATTAGCAGACAAAATGTTACCATAACATAACAGAGACACAAAATAGGAAAGAAGAAAACGCAGTTTAAAGAATTTGCCTAACTGTTTGAAAAATTTGAGTGTAGGAGGATATCTCACTCCCATACTTCCTAAACTGACAAGTGCTTAGATAAATTCTTCTAAAAGCCATTAACCATTAACCAACCTAAGAACAAAAGCAAAAGTATTCCCTCATGCTTGCCGGAAGCCTTGCTCCCATGATTCATTTCAGAGTCCCATTACTATCCTGATTATTAAGCCACATTGATAGTCCCTCTGCAAATTCCTGCTGGTTTGCAATATATTGTATTTTCAAAAAACTAGTAAATTGATATTGTTCTTAAAGAGAAACTGTAAATAGTTACTTGTTGAAACTACTAATGAAATCCACCTCTCTCAAATCCAATTACTATGAAGTTCAAAATATTTGCCACTTACACATTCACCGGCGCACTCACATAGAATGCATTGCGACGCGTGCTCTCGTGTGCCTTGACTTGGACAACCAGACCCAGTCCGGCGGGGGGCGGAGATCGTATTCGTGCCAGTAGCCAGCGAAGTGCTTCATCTGGCGCATCCTCGGGAAATTCAATGACCACGTCGCATTGGGTGGGTATTTTGTTGAGCCACAGACGTCGCGGCGTCATCAAATGACCGGCGTACGGCACTTTGCGGCGTAGTTGGCGGGAAGCTGCAAAAAGCAAAATAAATTAAGGATTTAGTTAGTATTAGACATAAACAAATGCGTTCATAACAGCTTAACTAACACATCTTGTTCATCATTTCTACCCTTTTTAATAAGATAAATATTCAGACAAGTAAAAACACTAATGAACGGACAAATGTTATTAAATTAAACATGAACAACAAAATTTTAATTAAGAATATTTAGGTAAACATTTAAACTTTCATTCTGTATCCCAAATTGCATTGTTTATTGAGGGCCATGACTGGATTACTATATATACTATATCCTACATTATGTCACTACCAATTGTCGCAACTCTCATCCGATTGTCGTCGAAATGGGTATTATTTATCTTAAGTTTCTTCGAAATCGTTGCACTATATCATAAACTGTCAAAGGAGTAATTAGCACAACAAAATTGCACTTCAATTGCAAAACCGTGACTGGCTGAAGCGCTGATGCAGAGTATACATAGTCGTACTTGAGTGACTTTAGCGTTCTACACGCTTTCTTAATTCTTTTGTAATGCTTTTCTATGCATCGACAGCCTTTTTTTTTCCACACAAATAACAATGAGAAAAAAATCTTACTTATTTATTATTTGTAGTTTATTTTAAAAAAAAATTGTATTCTATAAAATAATATTTTAATTGCTTATAGTATATATGTATATATAGTATATCTTTTGAAAAGTGCCTTTTTTTGCAAACCTGCATTTTCATGCCCTGCTGGCGACAGGAGCAAGATAGGCTACATAAATAGTTGCCTGAGCGCCCGTGAAAAAATGTTCAAAGTAAACGAAAAATGCGATAAGCGCATCAAGAGTGGCATCCACAGGCCAAAACGAGGGCTGCCTGAGCAATAAATAAATGCTGAGTGCGTTGTTCGCTATAAATGGAATTAATAAATACAACGTTTGAAAGCATTTAAAAAATGTTGCAATTATGCATTGCTGTTGAATAATGGAATTCAATTCTCTTTTTTAACAAGAGAGAACGCTACAGTCGAGCAAGCCCGACAGTGTAATACCCTGTACCCAGGTAAACTTCCGTCACTGAGTTATATGCGCCCATAGCAGCAGCAAAAAGAGGAAGAAGAAGAGTGAGCTTGTTGCTGCAGTTTGGTGGGGTTGTACTGGCGAGAATTTGTTTTGCTAATAACTTTTCTTAGAATTGACCGAATTGAATAAAATTTTAAACAACAGTAGACAATTTTATATTAATTATGTGTGCTTGGTTTAGGTAGCATTTGAAATGTGGACACTATTGACGAAATTCTGTAGCGGGGGAAGGGGGGGAAAATTAAAAAAAAAAAACATAAACTCGTCCTTACTCGGACCTAGGAGAATCTGGATGCCAACTTTGGTTATTCTAGCTTTTATAGTTTCTGAGATCCTCGCGTTCATCCAGACGGACGGACAGACGGACGGACAGACGGACGGACATGTCTAGATCGATTTCTCTCGTCATGCTGATCAAGAATATATATACTTTATGGGGTCGGAGATGCTTCCTTCTGTATGTTACATACTTTGCACAAACCTAATATACCCTTTTTACCCTACGGGTACAGGGTATAAAAACATGCGAAACTACAACATTATCTCCCATCTAATTTGTCCCAAAGAGCTTCTAATTTGTTTGTAAAGAGCTCAGAGTTAAACTTAAACTGCTGAGTAATTGTAGTAAGAATTCTGCATATTTACAAAAACCAGAAATCATAATTAAGCAAAGCTTCTCCTTTTTCTTTTGAAATTTGTGCTTGCTCGCAGTATAAAGAATTACAAAGTCAATTTTCAATATTGATAGCTTTCCAAATTTCCCATTAGCTTACCCCATAAATCGACATCCATACCGGCCAGTTTGGCTTATCCGCAAATACTTCTAAACACTTTAGCAGCTCAAAAGAGCTAACAAGCTCTATCAACTTACCAAATAGCTCTCTTTGGCGCCAAATATGAAAAACATGCCAACCCGTAGCCGGCAGCTCAAAAGCAGCTTTATGTTGCATGCAACAGCAACAACAACAAATGGGTTCCTGCCAGCACAACACAACACAAATAACAACCGCACAAAATTTGCCACAACTTTTAATTACGATGGAAAAGGTGGAAGGGCAACGGCAACGGCAAGGACTAAAAAGTTGACTGCTGCTTTTTTCTCATTTTTGCTCCGCTGTCCTTTACAGAAGGCGCGGAAATGTGAAAGCGCCTGATAAGAGCTGAAGAAAAATCACTAAAATTTGGTAATGACAGTGGAAAAGTCGAACTAACGACGCGGCCCAAGAAGCCAACGTTCCGCTGAAATATGCCTTCCACTTGGACAACACACTGAGGGTTTCAGATAGGCAGATAATTAATGGGGCCCAGAGCAACTATAAACACAACTGCTGTTCCGGAACAGATAGCGTCGAATGGCTATGGAATGGCTAGCATATTGGAGCTCCGTGAAAGGTTGCCGTATCCAAGAAGAAAAATCTAGATATCGTGTTTGGTTCTTATAAGTAACTCGAATAGTTTCTGAGATCCGAGCAGACAGATGACTCATCATACTGATCAAGAATATAGCATCTATACTTTGGAAACAAACTTGTTTGCTTAGATACTTTAAGTGCCTTTTTATCATATTGGCAGCTCCTTCTTTATTGTTATTATTATTATTATTCAAATAGTCCAATCCAATCTTATTTCCCCTTCTCAAACATATAAGTAGCCCATGCCAGAAAATTATTCTTGTCTTATCATTTGTTATTTATTATTATTGTTATATATTTATTCATCATTTTCAATGATAAAACTTTCCAATTTACACGCATCATTATTAAATTGTTCATCCAACACTCGTAATGCCAATCAATAATTTATTAACATCCCTTTTCCACTCTATTCATAATATTTTCATATTCATGTTGCAATCCTTTTAGCTTTTTCATGCAGAACGGATTTTGTGTTTTTATATTTCTAAAGAATTCGGGATATTGTGAAAGATTTTTGATTGAAACTTCCTTAACCTTATGGGACTCGTGTGAAATTTTGTTACATTTTAAAACATCTCTCCATTCATTGCGTTGCAATTCGCTTATCGCTTCCAAAAGCAGTGGCAGACAAATGAAATATTCTGCACGCTCATCTGAATAGTCCATCAAAGGCCTTCGTCCAAACTGATAATAAAAAAAAAAACTGTATGGCTAAGAACGTTTTATGTTTCTGAAACTTACAATAGAATAGGGAAGAAGAATGGCAAGTGCCCAGACCAGCCAACTCATTTTATGTGTATTTCTCTACTAAGAAAAGCAGCTTCGAAATACAGTTTTAAAAACCATGAGCAGAAAAAGTTATATGTAACCAATTGATTTCAAATTAAATTCGTATGCTACATAAATAAATAAATAATTAGATTAGTTTTGAAAGTCATTTTAAAGTAAACAACTTTTAACTTGTTGCCTTACAGCTTTTGCCGGCAGCGTCTTTATTTTTTTAACAAGTATTGAAATTCTATCCACATTTTAATTCTCTTACTTTTCCCATATGCTGAGGTATGTTGACTAATGATTTATTGCTAAATTGAACAAATTTATTAACATCTGTCAATTCTAAACTTGTCAAGTTAAACTCAACAAAAATGCCGTTAACAATTTCTTTCATATGAATAATCTACAAAACAGAATCTAAATAGCAGAAACAAACCCCAAAATATAACCATAACGGTCGCTGAATATTTCTTCAATAAGTATAAATTATTTTTGTTAAGGCCGTTTTGTGTAGAAAATAAATTTGTCAAACTGTGATAATATAGGTATTTAAAACAAAAAGCTAAAACAAATATTCTTAAATCATTATCTACAATCAAGGCAAAACTTGCCCTTAGCTTCTTACTTCTATAATAATCAAGTAACTATACTTGTATATATTCAACAACCATTATCTATCATTTTTCTTATTTCATCCACTTTCCCGAGTGTCTTTCTTTCATTTTTAGCACAAGCAGCTTTCTTTTTCTTCACTTTCCGCAAATAGACTGACACCTCATTAAGTGCAGAAGGCCCCTCTTTCCGCTTATAACTAATGCGGGAGCATTTTCCAATTCGAGTCAATTCAGCTTCAAGTTTTCCAAACAGATACAGGATACCAACAGAATGCAGAACACATTTGTAACTCTTTCGCCCTTCGGTTGTACTATTTTCGTCCATTGATTGCTCGCCAAGCTGTTCACAAATAACTATAAAACCTTGATTTTATATGATTGGACACAACTTACGATGGCACGTGGCAAAAGCAACAAAAACATCAAATATATTGGGGTCATAGTGTAGCGAATTGTGCCAAAACGAGAAATTTGCAGCACAGTTTATTGAGGTGAAACCAATTGGCAACATTTACCAGGCAGGCATACTATAGTATCTCGATTTATGACAGCAACTGCTTATATTGATTTTCAATACTAGATGTTCATGACTTTAAAAATGAAATCATTTAAGCTTTGCAATGTAGTGAGTAAAAGAATAATTCAAGCGTAACTAAATCCATCAGCGCCAGTTTGAGAAAACTTTACTTCCTTCTGAACAGCAGAAGCTAATTGTTATTGGAGACAGTTATTTCAATCTCCTATTTGTTAATTGACAAATACTTGGCAGGCATAGAATAAATCGCCCCTTCAAAACGTATTAAAGATATTAATTAAATAATAATAATTTAGAAAAATTAGACGTTCCAACATTTTCATTTCAACAATCGTAGCTTTCATCATGTCTTTGAGGATTTTTCATTATCCCTTAGCAAACGTGAAAAGTTCTTGGAACGGTTGACGTCACACGCTAAGTATCTTATCAGTTGGTAGCCGTAACAAAAGTTATATAAATCACACAACTCAGCTATTAATGCATTAGTTAAGCTGAATGCACACAACAAGTCGAGATAGTTATAGAGCGCTAATTGCGTGGCAGCAAGCAACTAATCCCTTATCCACACAAAGATTCACACACACTCGTATATAAATGATTTTCCATTAGTTCAGCGCTACATGAACTGGAAAACTAATGTACAAGAATAAAAGCCACAGCACTATATATTTATTTATTGAAATCTGGCAAATAACTGTCAATATCAAATGAATCGAAAAGCTTCACCAAACCACATCATCTATAATCAGAAAGAATTTTATGATTCAGCTGATTTGTTAAAACTGGATAAAAACGGTGTAACTACAATTCTTATTTACATTACAAAAATCCACAAAAATTTCCACACAGTCATATTTTTATAATAATTTCAAACAAAACAATACCTTTGGCCACAAATTGGCTTCAAAATAATACATGCTCTAAACTAGTTTCCCAAAAAATAAATAAAACATCTAGTTCCACAAACTGTGGCAAAGCACACAGCTCTAATTGGGTATTGTACGATAAAGATATCCAAAACATGTGTGCACTGAAATGTGAGTAATCGCTCAGCTTCACAAAATTTGTTAAATATGTAAATCACATAATGGGCGAAGCGGTAATTAATATCATAAATAAATCCCCACACACTAAGACCTGTGCGCCCTCATAGATAATTGCAACGTTGTGGCCCCCGCCTTCTTTCCGCTCACATAACAAATGAGCTGTAAATTTTCCCGAAACCAACAAATTGTTCAACAGCGCAAATAAATGCAAATCGTCAGTAGAACCAATAAATATACATATAGTATGTGTAATATATACGCACGGTTAAATATATATACATAGCATACATATTTGTATGCATATATTTAAACATGCTGCGCATAGAACACGCCCCCTGGGCGGGTTGGGATCACAAAGATTTGACATGTGCCCGCTCTGGTCATAAAATTGTGACAATAGTAGGCTTTCTGGACCCCAAGGAGCGCACATACGCGCAATAAATAGTTGAGACAGCTTAGGCAGCTTGTTGAATGCTAACGATTGGCATTTTAGGGAACATTTTGGCAGTGCTTTGTACGGAAGAAACTCTGTATAGTGGACAAAATTTCCAACTCAAAAAATCGAAGGAAATCTTTGATGGCCATTTCAAGCAAATGTATACCTATGGAAATGAGAAGAGGCTATGAAGAACAGTAGGGCAAGCCCGACATTGAAATACCCTGTACCTAAACAAACGAACGCTGCTGTGTTAGGCGCCCATAGCAGAAGCAACAAGAAGAAGTCCAAGGGCGTACCCCTCCCTGCAATTTGAGAGTATAATAATTAATAATAAATAAAAATATACATAATAAAATAAAATTATTTCGCTAATTACATTTCTTCGAATTTAGTTTTATATTTAAATTTATTTATTTATTTAACATATGTTAAACAAATGATTAAATACAGTGCACATTTGAAATGATGTTGAAATCGTCATTCAAATGAAAAGACAGTCAGATAACATGAATAGTAACATTTGAAGGAATTTATTGCTTTGTCAGATCGAAAGAGTGCCGTAAACTTGCGCTTGTGGCTGTCAAATTGTTGGCAGAAACGGTGCTAAACAACCGAAGGACCCACACACTCACACACACACTCCCACACACACACATTGTGCCATGAATAATTAATGAAATCAACGACGTTGCCTGTCGCCACAGGCGCTTCTTGTGGGTGTCGAAAGCGCCTCAATGCGCATTCCTCCCACTCGGTTGGGTATCGGTTGGGAAACAAACTCGTAATTTGTAAGCATTGCATAAGCATTGCACCACCCCCGAACCACACGAAACCACTCAAATTTAATCAGCAGAGTCGCTGCTCAACCTAAGCTTGTGTGTGGACTCGTAATTGGTGCAGCTTAGACGCCATTTTCACATTTACTTAAAACAGTTTAAGCTTTCATTAATGTCAGCGAATGATAATGATGTAATGATGACGATATAGTTATAATGCGTTCAGACCAATGTCACGAACAGAGCTGAAGAATAAGAGAAACTCGTTAGCAACTCAACTGTATCTAATTGCCTCGCTTACAAAAGCGTCTAATTGAAATCTGATGATGTAATTTCGTGTGATGGCAGCTCATCTCATCTCTTCTCAGCCAGCACCTGACTACTTACTCTCACTCCCTGGACTCGTTAGCAAGTCAAGTCAGGCATTTGACTGACCACTAATATGGGCAACACGTGCCCATATGAATGCAGGCGCATGTCCAGACATGCGTGTGCATGAGAAAATACACACAATTGTCCCCTGGAGCTGCAGCCTGAAAATGACATTTTAAATGGGCCAATTGGATCCGGGTAGTGGAGTTGAAAGCTGTTTAAGTCAAGCAGAGCAGGCAAATTGATTTGGAAATTTGTTAGTCGGTTGTACCACAAGGAGTGGTCCTGCAATAATTAAACCAATTATTTCCGATTAGAGATGAAAGCATTAACGACGTTATTTAGACACGTTTCGAGCCATTTCCAGTTGCATTTCTGATCGTTTCTGATATTTATATTTATTTATTTAATATGTCGGCATTGTCTAACGTTATAATGACGCCTGAGAAGCTAAAAAAGTCTAAATACTTAGAAAAAAATATAATAAAATTACAAATATGTCTAATAAACGCCTTCGACGCGATGGGAGAATTTTATTTGCAAAAATAAAAAAAAAAAATTAAATAAACATTTAAAATTATAAAACTTTAAAAGAAAGGAAACTTGAATTAATGAATAGCTTATTTCTGAAATAAAACTACAAATAAATGAAAAAAAAAGTAATCTTCTAAGGCGATGGGGGAAGATTTATTAGCCAGTCCGGCGAACTATGACGTGTGTGGCCAGAGATTCCGGAAATGCCCAAAAAGAAAGGCTTTAAGAAAGTGAAGACAGATTTTAATTAATTAAATTGGTAATTTAATTTTTAAAAAACTCCCGAAAAGGCTGTAAATTGTGGCAAACAACTCTTCCTCCATCGTGTCAGAACTAACAGCAGAATTCATTAAAAAATTATTCACTCAAAATTGTTTTTGTGTTAGTTGCGCATTATCTATTTACTTATAGGGATTTCCAATTTTCAACCTCCTTTCAAATAATAGAGCGCAATACAAACGCGAATATGTAACGAAATATTTAAACCATGTATTAAAAAGGGTAAACTCAGTTAGCTCTTAACAGACATATAAAAATAAGTTATCGTAGTTAATAAAAAAAAGTTGTTTAATTACAACCAATTAGAAATATCCAGAAATATGATTAAAATCGGACATAGGCGACCCAAAGCTATGGCAGCTAGTGCTCCAAAACTTTAACTAGTTTAATAATTAATTGTTAATCATCTCATAAATAAATACATTTCCTATATTCTTCAATTTATATCGCTGCTGTATGGAGTTAGAAATGCTTTGACATTATCAGACACTCCCACAAAATGAAATGCCGCACTTTTCACATAATCCTTTAATATTATATCTTCTTTTCTTTATTTCGATGCAACATGCCGTAAATTTTACACATGGGTGCAATAAAGTCGACGTTGACCAAATTAATGCCCGTCGTCGTTGACAGTGGCAGGAACAATAAAAAAAAAGAACAGCAACAACAATATCTACGAGACAGTCTACAACAATAGCCTCTGAGCATTTGCGCCACCTAACCATAGTTGTCCTTTAATAGCATTGTGGCACATTTTTATAGATGCACTGAACTTTTCTCGTGATTAATGTGAAGACTAACTGTGTGTGTGTGTCTGTGTGTGCTTGTGAGTGTGTGTGTGTGCCGGCTGACTGCCCACACTGTTATGTGCGCTCTCTAGACCTTTGTTGTCTGGTCAGCATAAATTAATTGCATTTGTGTGTGGAGGAGTCGCCGTCGAGTGTTGTGCACAAGAGTGTGAGCGCGAGAATGGTTTTTGTTGATGTTACTGTTACTGTTGCTGTTGGCAGTTACTGTAAGCAGTACGTTATATGAGGTACGTGGCCTATATAGAAAATGGCACGCAATTAATTTGGCTGACCCACTTACAAGTTAGTAAAAGGTTAGTAGTTATTTAAGTCGTGTTTAATTTGACTTTATCTAAGGCGAAGGTGGCAGGGAATTATTTCAATAAACTCAAAATCCAACACCATAATCTCGATTGTGATGAGCAAAATATGCAAAATTGTGTTGATGTCTGCTTCAAAAAAATTCTGAAGCTTGAGTGCCTATTTTCTTGGTTATCATTATCTATGTTGCTAGTAAGCTGTTGGCAAAAACTGCAGCTGCCAGCGTCCACGAACAAGCAGAAATTCTGCAGCGTTTCAGGTCGCTCTGAAATCCCCGGTTAAGCTGAAAGGGGAAGGCCTTTCTAGGGCTAGAACTCTACTGCTACTCTGGCTGGTCATCAACCAAGTCAGAGCAGAGTAATTCTAGAAATAAGGGGCTAACAGCACATCAAGTCTCTTAGTAGCATACTTCACTAGCTTAAGTACGGGCGGACTATTAAACCATAGCACATCTTTTATACGAGTGTAGGGATCTTTAATCTTCAGTCTTAATTTGCAAAAATTATACATTTCTCGATGAGAACTGGTCGCCTTTAAATTGGAGGTAAAGCTCGTTTGGTCCCTGTAGGGAGCACATTAATTTGGGGCTCAAAAGAGCATATCAGATCGCTGTTCCTTGTCCTTACTCTTTCGTAAAAATCCACATTAAAATAACAATAAAAATCATTCCCTTTCTATAACACATTAAAAAGGTATATGTAGATAAGAAACTTTAAAATCCATAAAAATAAACATTTCAATATATTAATCAACGGTTCAATTATTTTAATTATAGCACTTGATTACTAATATATGTTAGTTTACTTGTACTTGCAAATTAAATTACATTTTTTGAAACTGAATATCCATTTTTTATATATTAGTCAAATAAATTATAACTAAAAATCGTTTAAACATTGCTAACAGGAATAGCAGGAACTATAATCAATTATGAATAAAACCAAAAGCAAGGTATTTAAAACAATAAAAACGGCGCTCCTACATTTTTTTAAAGCATTTTCTCAGTAGTGGCTGAAGTGCTGAAACGAGTTCTCAAACTATAACATCTTTTATTCAGTGGCATAGGTATTCTCTACGCTTCACACGCCCCTGCAATCGGACGATGGCACAATATTTGTTAGCTCACACAATTCCGAGCCCGATACCCCAAAGCACGCCCCCAACACTTAATATATCAGAACGATGGCATAGATATTTTATGCAAAGAATTTTCATAGCCAAGCTCTT
Organism: Scaptodrosophila lebanonensis; assembly: GCF_003285725.1. Lineage (NCBI taxonomy): Eukaryota > Metazoa > Arthropoda > Insecta > Diptera > Drosophilidae > Scaptodrosophila > Scaptodrosophila lebanonensis. Next base: position 2,847,656 of record NW_022060564.1, on the reverse strand, counting down.
TCCTCCTACACTGACAGCTGAAACCACTCAAAGTGTCAAAACGCCCACCAGAGCCGCTGCTGAGTGGTGCGGACACGGGCTCGGTTGGTACCCTCGAGCGCTGAGTCTATTGATTGGATCTGCATATATAATTGAAGCGCACAATTCAAAAGGTTGCGACGTTTCTGTCCGTCATTTGATGGACGGACCCATGAAATGTGTCATAAATAGAAATTGTGGCTTTCAACCGAAAGCTGCAAATCAGCTCTGCAAATATTTCATTAAAAATATTTGCGCAAGTTAAAAGCGTACATGTGTAAACAATCGCCAGCTTTAATTACTCTTTTCCATCTGCCGCAGACAATTTTCATTTTTCTCTGCAACTCATAAAATATTCCACAAGTTGCTGGCCAACTGAAGAGCAAGTGGCTGTGAAACACAAATAGACAGCTAAACCAAAAAAAAAAGAAGAAACTTGTCTGTCTGTCTGTCTGTTTGCTTGTTTGTGTGTCTGTTTGTGTCAGCTTGTGTGTGTGTGTGTGTGGTTATGAAAGGGTTAATGAGCACAGACGTCTACAAGTGGCAAACTGTGAGGTGAAGCTCAAAGAGATATGGCCCTGACTTTTGGCAGACAACAGCGAAAGGCATGCCCCGCACACTGGGCAGAAGTTAATTAAAGCAAGCAATCGAAAGGCAGAGCAACAATCAATTGCCAACAAGAACTTTAGTTGTGGATAAATGAAGAAAAGCTTTCAAAAACAAGTCTATTCATTTCATTCTACTGATTTATTTAATTAACGACAAACAAAACTCGCCACGTACAAAACACATTGAACTTAAAAAGTTAAAATAAACGAAGACTATAAGATCACAATCATATTTCAAACATTTAGACTCGATTACATACACTCAGAAAGCAAACGCGGTATTAAATAAAATCTACAAGATAAAGCGGCATCCACAATTTGGGCTGAAACCTGCTCGGACTTAGGAATTCATTCAATTCATTTTTTTTTTTTTTTTTTTAATGTATTTGATTTGGTGTCCTAATGCACTGCTTCACTAAATCTTTTTGTATTCTCAGTACTTATAAGTACATATGGCTTGCAAGTATATAATTTAATTTAATTTAATTTAATTTAATTTAATTTAATTTAATTTTTTAACAAAAAAAAGTCACTCAAAAATATAAACAAGAACTGCAGCTGCCACACGAGCATTACAATTCTGGACCAATGTGCGATGCAGATAGCTTTTAGCTCCCGACGCATAAAAGTGTGCTACACAAACTTCAACAAGCACCAACATTTCACTCCTTAACTTTTTTACAACTTCTGCAGAATTTTCGAGCATATTACAAAACAAATTTATGCAGATTGAACTTATTATAATGAAAGTTGTGGATAGAAAAAGGAAATAGGCACACAGTCACAAGCAAATAATAATAAAAATTATTGCGAGGCTCGCATGTAAATGTTCACCCAAAAGGTAGATGGCTAGAGATGGTCAAACTACTTATGTATATGCTCTACGCAAGAAATATTCTATTAGAAGAGGAGGAAAAACGGACATCGCTAATCATAGATTTCCCTATTACATTTCATCCAACATTCTTCCTTCAGGATGTTACGAACTTTAAAGTATATACAAATAAACAAAAGCATTTTCTAATTTTTTTCTTGTATGCCATTTCTTATAGAGGCAAGAAAATCATCTCATCTAAAATATAACCAACAGCAAATAACAACAATAGACTAAATAAATGTGGTTTAACTTTAAAGATTAAACTCTTAGACTACCCCAAGTCGGGCGAAATTAAGATATGAATCAAATGAAAATTTGCATTACCAATCAGTAGCTGTGGCAGCATTAAATTAACATGTATATTCGAACAAGTGTATTATTATAATAAATGAAATATTTATACCAAACACAGTTCACTTGGCATGTTCAGGAAGTTCTAACATTATCACGCATTGCCCCGTGACACGCACGACCCTCCTGCCAATAGCATTTAATGTGTGTGCTCAGTTCGTTGCTGCTTAACACAACAGTTGTCGATAAAAGTCAATGCCTAGCCATAATTACAAATTATGTGCACAAATTAAATAATAAATCTTGCTTATGTTTATAATGAAAATCCACTTATTGCGAGGACGAACGCACAGGGCGCGATAACAACAAACTGACAGGCAGAGAAAACAAACTGTCGTAGAAACTCAAGGACATGCTAAGCACCTAAGCACACTGAGAGAAATAAAGCTGCTGAAAACTGGTAGAAATTTAAACACAAATGGAAACAAATATATTTTACAAATTAAGAATACTTCTGAAATTTCATTATTTATCCGAATTCACAAATGCAACTGGGGGTAGTCCTTTTTCCCTTTTGACCTACTAAACGATGTCCTCAACAAGCAGGATGCGAAAACAAATGAGAGGCATGGAGAACAGAATCTGATCTTGAATTTCTTTACATTAGTCTCATAATCTGCTATGATATATGTATATATAAGCCGGCATTGTATTGTCAATATTATAGTAATAATTACACACAAATCGAATCTAAATTCTTCACCGTTTTCTTGAGCTTCTAATACTCTTCTTTCAGTGTAATTATACCACACACAATGCATCCTTACTTGTGTGTGTGTTGAACTTTATTTAGTTGTTAGTGTTGGCATGTTAATATCACGTGAAACATGAAATTTACTCACACAGCCACACAAGCATATAGACAGGCAGGCTGGCAGGCTGGCAGGCGCAGAGACAGGCAGACATGCAGGCGGACTGACAGGCTTTTAGGCTGACGCTCTTCAACATTTTAATGGCTTTTCAGCCCAGCAGGATAACGCGAACTAGCAGCAGCAGCAGCCATACAAATGCGTTCACGTACGGTCGCTTAAAGTGCGTGTCCGTGCTTCAGCTTTAACATTTTAATTGCTGTAAATTAATTATGATTTAAAAAGTGACGAGTAATTACGATTTAAGTGGTTACAGATTCAAGTTTCTAACAGCATTAATGTCGCACGTCTGCCTGTCTACTCGTACACATAAAAGTCAAAACCTTAACTTAGGTGAGCAACGGGGCGTATGCGTAATGTGCGTATACGTAATGTGACAATGAAAGCCTCAACAGCGACGCTTAATGTCACTCCCGAGTGAGTGCTTACTTGCCATACGATTCGTGCACAATGTAAAAAGGTAAACAATTCAAAATATATGTGTGTACATACGAGCTTATATGCAGATATACTTACATATAGGTATGTCTGTATGTGAGTTATATGACAGAGATACAAATAGGCAGGTTAGCAGGCTTTGCGGAGCTTAAAACCGCACTCCGCATTAAATTAGATGGCTTAAGAAGAAATCCCACAATGACATAAAGCAAATATAATGATCCATAATGCAAAAAGTAGAAATGAAATGCTTTGTTGACTTAAACCAAAAGAGGCAAAAAAATTGACTTAAAAAAGTAATTGGTTCTCGAGCGAAGTGCGCTCTAAGAAGTAAACTAAGCAAGAGCCTATTTAGTATTGATTGCGATTTGAATAAAGTAGGCATGTCTATGATAATATTTACTTATTGGAGGTAAATGTGAAAACACATCGATTTATTAAACAAATATTTACTTTAGCGCATTTAAAGAAAATCATTTTTTAATGGTAATGCTTTTCCTATAAGTTGTCATTTAAAATGTTTAAATTTCCTTAACTGCTTTGATTAGCTTTAGCTAGCCAGCAAAACAAGCTATAACTTAAAGAAATATTTATTTTTTCTGAAACGTATAATTGTGCCACTAAAGATGTAATATTTACATATCTTTGTTATTTTTATTCATTAAATATTGCTATTATTTGTTTTTAAAATATTGTCTGGCTGATTCAGCAATATGTATTGAGTTATGGCAGCTGAGCAATCATGCAAACTCTATTAAAAAAAAAAAATAAATAAATAAAATAAATAATCTAAAGCATTTAATAAATCTCTCTAATTTTAAAGAACGTTTTTAAAATCTTTTTTTATGGCTATTAATGTTCTTTTTATGAAATTTAAATTGAATATTGATAAATAAATTATTGTTATATGTTTTTGTTCTTAACCCGAAATAAATTTATTAAATTCTGACTTTGATAAACCTGTTATAGAGTCCTACATGTTTCGCTTCCCTACACTACCAAAACTAATTAAATTCGCAAACATTAAGTCTTCACAGTTACATTAACACTTTTTAAATGGATATTGATGGCAAATTTTCCCATGTGTGGTTTTGTTGTGCAGTTTGACAAACATTTTCATTTTCAGCTCAATTTTTTTTCAACAATTTCCATCAACGTAAAATCAATTTCCGTTTTTGTGTGAAGAGCAAACAGCAAGCATGCCATAACATTTGCTTGATGCATTGGCAAACTATACTACCTACTTCAAATGCCCGATACATGTGGTATATGTTTATAAGTGCACCACACTTTCCCCTCCCCCCCCCTCTCTCCCCACACAAGCCCATTCCAGCTGGCGTTTGTTTTGCGATGCTTGCTTCATTGTCCAAGCTGTAAGTTTTGCTCGTTATTGCGTGTACACTCGCTCTCGATCCAGCTCCACCCGCACCCCCTCCACCACTATTCGGTCCAGCTTTGTTTGCTTGGCTGTTTAACATGACATCAAACACACACACACACTCACACACATAGACACATAGACAGACACACTGAATCACATGTCAGCAATTCAATTATGTGCCATGGTTTCAGCCACCTGAATGAAACACCTTTAATGGCTGCTTTGCTCTCCTTTTACACTCAAAAAAACGAAGCTGCTTAGCCAAAAGTTTGTAGCTCTTGCATATCAATGCTTTTTTAACACTTATCGTAAGCTCATGACTTATCATCAGACTAGTATTAGTACAACTAGTAGCTTATGCAATTGATAAAAAACCTGCAAAGATCTTGGCGTACTTTTTAAGACCACATTAAGCTTCAATCTTCGCTTCTCTTCTAACTTAAACAAGGCTAAGGGCGTTTGCTTGTCCCCGAAAAGTGGTCCTTCTAGGGTTAACTATATTTTGCCTTAATGGAAAGTTGTTTACTCGTTTTACTTAATATATTTATATTAAATTGTCCCTATATCACTAAACTACTGTAAAGTTGAATGGTACGGCCTGTAAAGCTCGATAAGTTTGATTTAAGTCTCTTCTCCTTCTTTTTGCACTTTGTGGCATAAATTGGAATTCCAACCTTCCCCCTACTCAAGCAGAATTCTGTCGTCATCAAGTATCAGCTCGCTTAATTTTTAAAACACACTTGATGCATGCATTCTTTTCCAATTTTAATTGCTTTACTTTTTGCATTTTTTAAATACAAATATGATACTTTCTAAGTCGAAATGAACATTTTTCTTTGCTACGATGATATTTCTTTTGGTGTACGCTGCCCTGGTAGCTGTGCAGAACACGTTTATCATCATTATTGGTCGCCAGAGCGACCACAAATCATAATAAATTCAAATGCTATGCGTGCACTCTTCAGACCTTAACTCTTGCAGCCAAATGAGACCCCATAGTGTCGATGTGGAAGTGAAACTAAAAGTTTTTGTGTGTGTGTGTGTGTCTGTCGTAGCCAAAATATTCTTTTTTTTTGGACGTGGACGTGGGCGTGGGCGTGTCATGTCGTGTCGTATCGTGTTGGGTCGAACGTGCCTCACTAATGAGCGTAAATGTGATTTCCTGTGCTTCTTTGTCGCTCCGGCTCACAGTTTTGTGGCTTGCTCTCAATTTCTGTGGCTATTTTTGCTTTGTCGGTTTGCGGGAAACCTTGAGAAACTATTTTTGTGGGCTGGGGCTTGTTGCTGTTGTCTTTTTGCCTTTGACAATGAGAGCAGCAATCAATCATGTTTTGCATGGACACAGGCGTTGCTAACATGGCCAATCTACATAACTGGCCAAGAGCTTACATGCCAAAGCATTTTTGCAGTAATTTATCAAATACTCGTACATGAAAATACGCATCATCGAGTTGATAAACAGGGTGCATTTAATGCCAAGTCACTCCGAAATCTCACATGAAGTGATCAATGTTGGGTAATGGATGGCTTCAGTTAAATAGTTTCGTGTGAGGGTGCAACAAATTATGTTTTCAGATTTTAAAAAAGCAATAAAGATGCTTAATTTCTGTAGATTATGTTGAAATTCAGATCAAAGGAAAATACTTATGTTAGACATTTATTTTGTGGTAAACGGCAAAGGACAATAATAAAATTTTTATGCTGAACAGGCTGAAAAAGAGCTGTTAAAGATAACTCTTAAAACAATGTTTCGAGCTCGTGATAGTACGCTCTGTACTTTATTAATTTTCCTTTACATACATATATATATTAAAATGAGACTTTTGAGATGTTGGACAATTTTTATCATGTATAAAAAAATGACTTTTAAAGCCAAAACTGCAGCGAAGGGACTTTCTGAGAACTAGCTGTCAAAATTAGGAATTTCAGTTGTTAGAAGAGCTGGTAAAAATCTGTGGTTAATACTGAATAGGAAACTTTAACACTAAATATAAATTTTTGGAGAAGAGTGCAGCAACAACCACCCTTTTTACGGAATCTGATGGAAAGTAGCCTAAGAGCATATTTACTAACATTGCAAGCTAAGAACTAATAAATATGTTTAATATTTTTAGGTAAAACGTGCATAATTGAGTACATAACTTTTATTTATTTTAAGCCCTCCTGTAGATATAATTTTTCTTTTTTTTTTGAGTCTTTTTCCTATCACAAAACAACCAACCAAACTGTCAAACATATACTCCATTTTGCTCGCCACTATATATTCGAAATTAAGAATAAAAATTCCCAAAACACCATCAACAATCCTTCTTCTTAAACAGGCCGACAAGCATGTAATATCTCTGTAGTAAAGAGCTTTAAAGAAAATCTACTTTGAATTGAGATTTATAATCGTGCAGCTCTGCATTTTTCGAGTCATTGCCAGTAATATTTCTGCAAAAGTTCAATAGAATTCAGTTCAATTCAATAACGCGACACTAAAACGAAGTGCACGCCAATAATAATATATGACCTAACTGTGCGAAGCAAACGAAAATTCAATTGAATTAACGTTGAGCGTGGCAACAGGGCGTATGATTGATACACAAATCACAAAGCAATTTGAAAATAACAAAAAGCATATGGTTGCAAGCGACAATATAGTATACATATACATATATATGTATATATATGGGTGTGTGTGTTGGCAGTTAACAATTTTTGGCGCAAATCTCAAAATAAACGCCGCTGCAGCTGTTGCAAAAAATCGTAGCCTACTTTTTTGCCTGACAAAGAGGACAATTGTTTTGAAATGTTTGGTGTGCTCCGATTTTTATATTGTCACATCAAGAATGCATGAATTTATGGCCAGGAATTGTGGCTTCTCTTTAAGCCATTAAAGCACGCATAAATAAATTGTTATGCTAATGAAAATTAATGTTTTAAAGCGCAACACATGCGAGAACACACAGTCCTGCGACGTCAGCGACTTGCCGCATCGATTTTGTGACCATTAGTTTGTGTGTAGACGTCTTTGCGCCTGGTACTGTGCTTGTTTTGAAGTGCACTTGCATTTTGGACTGTTGCCAAGCAAAATGGCAATACCTAGTATTCACATATAAAAATACCCTGCTCAACAAAAAAAAACCATTTGGATATTTCTTCTTCATTTTCTTTTACTATTTTTTGGCAATATTTCCTCCTCTTTTTTGGACTGTTTGTATTTTGGTAAACTGAGTGAACCAGCAATGTCGTGGGCGTGGGCACTGTCTCAATGGCATGCCATCAACTTCCTCCTCCATGTGCACTTTCCTTTGTTTCCCATCGAGAAAATAAAAGGGAAAAAAGAAAAGAGAAACTGGGTGCGGTTACTCGGCCGGACATGGGCATAAAAATACAATGTTGTGCCCAAAATGCAGGCGTATAAAAGCAGATTGGCAAAAAGTGAAAGAGCTTTCTTGCCTTTCGTGTGCTACGATGTGGCAAAATGTTAAACTTGTGAAGCTCATCCACAATCTAGTTTAAGGGCAATGCAAAATGACGCATGTAGTTAGCATAGATATACAAAATGGAATCGTACGGCATGTTTGAACTGACGTGGCTATCGACGCTTTAGATATGTGTATATGCAGACTAACAATATATTCAATCTGCATATTAAAAGTTAAAATCAACTATATTTGAAAAAAATAACATTTACTTTAAGTTTGGCCTTAGATATGTTTAAATTCTTTTAAACAAAACAGGAAAACTAACAAGAAAAATAACTAATAACTATTGGAGGATAAATCGTTTTAATTGTAAAATTCTTATTCATGTACTTAGTGTAACTGAAATATTTCTCTGTATATCATTGGGCGTTTTTCTTTAATTTTTACAAATATTGAGAAATAAGGCGTCGCTAACATATTGTAGTTGTAAAAGCTTAGCTAGTCAGCGAATTGATTTAATTGCAATATTTCCTTATGTATTTTTTTGTTTATAAACTAATAAGAACCTTTTGAAAAGCGAAATATTCTTCTCGCTCGCTTTGGCTGAGGAACGAACGTATTTGCCGGGGACGCTGAACCGGATTAACTCGACTGCATTCAGTTTTCACATTCACTGCCAAAGTGGCTGGTAAAATGCTGGCTTTGCTATTCATTCATCATTCGTTTATTTGTAGTCGCTATGAGTGTGTGCACACGATTGAGTTTTGTTAGGCAGTTGCTGTTGCTGGTGTTGTTGTTGTTGCTTAAGATGCAAGCGCGAGATGGCAATAACTCTGTGTAGATTTTGTTGTTGCTGCTGCTGTTGACATCGCTTCGCACATGTGTGTGATTTGTTGTTCTTTTTTTTATAGTGTTGTTGGTTTGTTGTTGAAGAGAAGCCTTTCATACGTACATACATATGTCCGTCTCTTGTCCGTCCATTGGGCATTGCAAGCTCCGCATAACTGCTTGCATGTAAATACTTGAAAGTGTCACAAATTCTCTTTGCATGTTGGAAAACAACAACAAAGCAGTGATCTTTTCAAGAGCTACTCTCACGAGAGGGAAACCAAGAGCATAAGCGGCCGCAAAAAAAACCACCACCAAGAAGGCGAACAATGTTATTAATGTTGTTGCTTATGTTGTTGTAGTGATGCCATTCATTCATACGCTCTCCTGTCCGACTACTGGGTATTGAAAGCTCCGCATGGCTCTATGTATATGTAAAAACCGCAAAAAAAACAGCACCAAAATGGAATTAAATATACAATGATAGCTGAAATTTGTTCTTTAATTAATAACTACTCGCTTAGCTTGTTGAAGCCAGTTTTTCACGCAACATAAAAAACGATTATGTTACGTTACGAATAGATGAAGAAGGTCATAATAATTTCCATTCGATTGCTAAATGGGGGGGGCGTTTCAACTTCTACCTATCCAATCGAAATACATACTGCAAAGTCATGGCATTTCGTTGCAAATCTAATTACACGCTTCAAATCGAATCAAATAAAGATATAAACGAATTAGAGCAAATACTCGTATAACATGTCAGCCAGCTATCGTTGCTCTAGCAACTAATCAGTGTTTCTAGGAATAAGAAATTAAACGCAAACCATCAAATTGCATTGACAAGAATTCCACACACATACATATCTACATATATCATGCACTTTTTCATCCGCTTTAACGGAAATTAAGCTGCTTCAATATCAGGACACCTTTTGCGTTTTCCGCTGTCTACAGGTTCTTTCTGCCATGACTGTTATGACTGGTGGCACTGACGTTGATAATGATGAGGTGTCGCCTCGGCTTTAACCATTTTGATACACCACCACATCCAATAGCTTTTTGTATAAACCTACTAGTCGGCTGTCGAACTGGGGGCGACGACTTACATAGTAAATCCTGCGGCACATCGCGTAAAATGTCAATCAGTGCTTGCGCAAGCATTTCCACATGTCTCTGCGTCTGTCTGACAAACGATACAAGATACGATTCTGCAACTATGTATGACTACCTGACAAATACAAATACACTCGAGTACGCAAATCACACACACATACATATACACACTACATACTATACGTAACGTATTTATGCACCTGCATGTGGCAGCACCCTCTCATTTGTCGAATTTGCAAACTACAACTTTTGTATTTTTGGTTCGTGGTGTCTTGTGCAAACAATACATTGTTTTCTCCCCCATCTTGTATGCCTGTGTGTCTATGTTGAATTTTGCTCGGATTTGCATATCAAGATGTTCATATTGCGCTAACAAATTAGAGCAGCTTTAGTCGGAGTATGCACATTTTCTGTGGAAAGTTACAGTTTGATGAAGGATGTGGAGAGTGCTTACTATTTGAGGAACTATTAGAGCAATGAACGAAAATTCATAGAGTGGAAGGTGGAAACATATTCTGTTAAAAAGGATTTAACACAAGTTGAACAAAAGCAAAGGCAATCAAAATTAAGGCAATCAGACAGAGAGACTTAATTAATTTTTAATCTATTTATGTATTTTTTTTCCTTATTTTCCTATAGAAAAAAGGTAGAAAAATTACTTAATAATTAATATGAAATATATACAACAGATATGAATTATGTGTACATATTTGCAAGAGAATAGTGTAGCTTAAATTTTTTTTATTAATTATTCCATCACACATTATTCCTAACATTCCACAGACATCGAAATATCGATAAAATAGCAAGAAGAAATTTAGAAAAATTCGCCTTTTTTGTTGCTAAATGATCATCTTAAAAAAAAAAATTAACTCACAACCACTACTAAAAACTTCAAATAAAATATAATTTGATTAATGTAGTCTTCACACCTTAAAAAGTTTTGAGTTCTCTCAATGATTTTTCTGCTGTATTTCAAATTTTTCAATGTTTTGAAACATTACCCCTTCTGTGTAATATTGTTTATGGTCTAACTTAAGCGAACACATTTTGGGCAATTTTTTAATGAATGTGTATGTAGATTAATGATTGGTTGAAAAATATATTAATAAATTTGTATTTTTAAAATCAAATTGGGATTAAAAGTAGTAATCGAATATTGATAGCTGAACAAATGAACTTTCTGCACATTTTCCTGTATTTTATTTAAAGAAAAGTTTCTGTATGAGTATGAGTAGCCGCCAGAGAGACATTTTTTCTCAATTACTGCTACGGATACCCAAAGCATGACTGCAATATTTTAGCCATAAATAAACCTGTAGGTAGTACTACATGCGTTCACCATTTCAATTTCCTTTTTGTACACCTGTGCTCTGGCAAGTCCCTCAGCACGTGTCCCCAACTTTGTTGCTTTGTTAACAAAAACAAAAATCGAATTTTTATGTCTCTGCTCAGAAAATGTGTAACTTTGGCACAAGCCCCGATTAATTTGCGTATTACACTGCCTCCCTTTGGTTTATTTGCAGAGACAAAAATGTATCTGATTTCGTGGGCGTAGGTGTGCGTAGATGTGCTTGGATGGATGTGGGCCTGTGTGTTTATGTTGGTAAGTAAATTGATTTCGTTTATGTTTTGAAATTGTTAAAACATTTTAAGGCGTTTAGACAATGCGCAATTGTAGGTCACATTTGACAAGGCATTGTTAAGTTAAGAAAAGACATAAATGTCTGCCTGTCTAACAACTTCAGCAGAGCCCAAGGCAAATCGGATTTAGCTTGTTCACATTTTCGCATTTAAATGCAAATAACTGACATCGAAAAGGTTAAGAAAATAAAGAAGTAGATGAGCGTAACGCCAAGGGCAGACAATACTCGTATCTGTTTGGCTCTGATAAGAAATACAAAGAATGCGTGAAGCAGGCTGAGCAAAAATAAAGGTAAAATGTGAGCTGCGCGTAACTGAAGCATTCAATAAATACACAGCGAGAAATATTGTCAATAAAGGTATACGCAACATATTTGTATTACATTTGCCTCCATTTAGTTTCAATTTCAGGGAACCAAAAAATTTTAACAGAGCTTTTAATTTTATTTTATTTTATTTAATTTATTAGAAATTTCAGAATTTAAATCCCGATTTGCCTTGGTATGTGAATCACAGAGGAGGGCGGTCACAATTTTATTTTATTTAATTTAAATCCTAGGTCCGAGAAATCACGAGTTTTTAAAAATTAAGTATGAATAATTTATTAAATGTTTGCCATTACAGCAAACAATGGTTTTGAAATCTAAATATCATCATTATATAAACAAAATTAATGCCTCGATTTAGTTGTATCATTCTGCTTTAATCTTTAGCGGAGCTAGTGCCATAAATAATCTTTAAAACCAAAAATCCACATCACATTCATTTCCTCCACTTCAAGATGTATTGGGAGACCTACCTCGTTTTTTTTATTGCCGGTTTCATTTCACTTCTGTAGAATGCTATCGAAAAATAATTTCTCACCACTAAAATGTTGCTCCTCTAAGAAAATGTATTATGCTTTCACAAAGAATAACACACTGTGCAATGGTTCGGAACGTTGGCTAAGTAACGAGTGTGGGAAAATATGATAAGTGCGTATAAATCTCATACTAATATCATCAACATCAATTTCTTCTGTCCCTTGAGAGAAATAAAAAGATGCGCCGCAATTTTGTGCCCCACCCGGCTGCTCCAACTCGAATTGCTGTTGCCAGACACTTAAGCTCGTTCAACTTTGACCTTTATCACGTCGGAATAACATTTATCAACTAAAGTGTCAGTTGTGCAAAATCAAATTTACTTTCAATGAGCCAAACGGATCCCAAAATGCAAAATGACTGCCAACAACGGAAGTGGCCAAAGAATAGAGCAGTTGCAAACGGCTACACACATATTATGATTTATTAAACATAGCACTTTACAATGGACCCGCAAAATGTTCAATGTCCATAGCATATAGACAATAGAACATAAAGTTTCAAACCGAAAACGGTATCAATTTTTCAATAGCCACTGAAGACGAACTGCACCATAAAATGGAGAGGCAGAGCCAAGCAGAGTATTATTTTTGCCAGCAAGGTCACAATTCAGAGTTAAAAATTAAAGCACTATATAATGGGAGTGTAATGGAGGTTGGTAGAAAAAATACAATTCATATTTTACAAGGCCTCATTATCAACAAATAAAAAAATATGCAACACATATACACAATAATAAAAAATAGTCAACAAAAAATGTAAATTTAATTTTATATATAAATAAAAATGTAACTTTTAAATAATATCGCGTTATAAATTAAAATAGAACAAATCAGAATAAGATTAAATTAGAAATGCATTTAGATAAAATTTATATCGAGCTAAATATTTTTACTAACTTAAAAGTAGCTTAATACTTGTAACGCTAGGATAGAGATTACAAATAATTAAATGAAAATGAAATTAATATTTAAATAAGAATTACTAGAAAATACAAAACCACCTAAGATTTACTATATATATATATATAGATACATATATATATATGGTTGCTTTATTTAAGATCTGTCTGGCATCTTACAAAAGACAAGATTAAATCATTTTTATAATTTAATTTAAAATTAAAAGTGATCTGGAAGTTCTTGTTGCCCGGGAAGGAAAGGTCTAGCGGGTGGAGTCTTTTGAAACGTCTGTGATGCTGTTATCGAGGACATTTAGGGGAAGTACATTTACGTGAGCTGAGAGCCGCAGGACGTGTCGATAATCTCGTGATATAAAATCGAAAATCCAACTTACTGCTAAGCTTCATAAAGAAGACATTTCTTCAAGACTCTTCAAGTCAAATTAACATTCAAAGCTGACTTTTTATGTCTTCAACACTGAAGTGGGCCTTTATATGTGCCACTATATAAGTCGATTTTTTATGTATCATCTGGTATATATATTGTATATTGTATACATATGTGTGTGCTGAGAAGAAAAAAGTGGCACATTGCTATAAATTCGAGCAACTTTTTATGTGTGCACGCAGCCTTTTCTGTCTTCTTGAGCTAAAGGCTTAGATAAAGGCATTATATACACATATATAGTATAATACATATGTGTGTAGTATAAGTATGTTTGTATGTATTTATGCCCAAATAGACGTTGTATGCACTTTTTGTTTGTTTAGAGCTCAGCATCCAAGTCGAATGTGGCTCAAGATCAAATCAGGCCACTTTCGTCTGAATAGAGCAAGAGCTTGTTGTACATACTCGTACATATGTACTTGTATATGGCATATAAGCAAAAACTGTTGAAAAATTGAGTTGAATGTACTTTGGAGACTGTTGCTAAGCCATAAATATATATGTATGTAGATTGGGTTCGCGCATTACAAACAATGTTGGAAGGAGCAGCTGAGGCTGAAAGCAAACAGTTTTCGCTTTGGACAAAAAAACACGCACTTATAATAAATTGGCACAAATGTGTGCTGTCATTTACAAAGGCCACAACATCTTCAATATACTTATATGGGGTAGGCCCAAGACCAATCTGTAAATACATCTATCCATCTCGAATATATAGCATGCATAGCCCATAACTAAGCGGCGGGCAAATGTCGTCGATGTGATTGACACGCCCATAAATGACAACAAACAATCAGCAGCAGCGGCAGAGGACAGTGGACAGAGGACAGACAGTCGAACAAAGGCAATGACAGGGCAAAGTAATAGAAAATATTTGCTATATGCTTCCATTACTCTCATAGGCAGTCTGGCTGCAAAAACTACTCGCACTCCAAGAAAAAACAAATAAAGCGAAACAAAAATCGATAGAACATTTAAGCAATTCGTGGATCTACTCGAGCGTCTAATTTTCAAGCGCCGCGCAACTCACGCGATTTTTCGGTCGTCATTGGCAAGGCTTGTCAGTCCGTCACTCCATCAGTCAGTCAGTCAGTCAGTCAGTCAGTGAGTCAGTCAGGCAACCGGTAAAGTTTAAAAGTCATGTCTGTTCTCTGGCACACGTAAATCCTTGCACACATGTGCACGTCCTCCAATAAGTGGGCGTGCATCGAAGCCCCAACCCGCTGCCCAACCGCTACCCGCCATGCCATCACAACAAAGGCACAATATTACTGAAAAAGTTGTGCAATTTTCAACTTTTTATAGGCACAAGGCTGCAAGGCAGGCTATAATTGCTATTTGTGGAAAAGGATATACTTAACGCTTTAAAATACAGCAGTACAGTTCTGAAATTCAATTGCACGTTTGAAGTGGACGTAAAGCTGTTTTTAAAATAAATGCCTCCTCTTGCTAAACACTTTTTTTTAATATATGTATACTTGTATATAAATGTAAAACTTTAATTATACTGTTATTATTTACAACAACTTAAGTTAAACTTAAAGAAAAATACAACTTAAACTAGGTGTTTAGTCTTATTTAATTATTTATACTTTATATAAATCTATTGGCGAGATTTAGCGGGGTGTGACCTCTTCAGCCTCCTTCTTACTAATCTCCTTCCTTTAAACACTATCTAGCTTCAAAATTAGTCAACAAACTTATTTAAAACGAAACTATAGTTCATTTTCCTAAAGAACAGTCATTTCGAAAGAAAACAAATTATTGAATTAGAGTAAATATATTCTTTTGAAACTATGCAGCTCTATGTACTTGTTATATATTTATTATATTAATTACTTTAAGGATCTTAAAAATTAATTTAAGAAATAATTAATAAACAATTTTTTTTTTTATACCTATACCCTATATTTAAAAGTTGAGCTCACTGGCCTCTAGCATGCGTTTCTTGTGTTCTTGTTTTGCTATCAATTCTAAGCGCATTTAAATTCATTTAATCATGACAGCAAATCACGTGATGTACAATGCTGTCAAATGAAGATCTTGGCCAAAAATAATATACAGCCAATTCCGTTTTTAAACGGTTTTGATTTAGCACGATTTGAAATTAAAAATGTTATATATAGTTGCATTACTTTATTCCATTTAGCACGATTCAAAATAACATATGATTAATGGCTTTTTTACACGACTTTTTCTGAAACCAATCTACCGTGTAAATACAGAATTAGGTGTATATATTACAACTAATCTAGACTGTTAAATTCTCTTATTCCGAAAGAAATGAATAGCAGCCGAGCCGAGTGCTTTTACGTCGAATGTGCCTGCAAAACTTTTCACTATGAAGTGAGCTTACAAAACATTTAAAATAGATTTCAGATAGTTACTTATCTAAACAATCATAGATTGTATAGATGAAACAGTGTGTTTTGCATATAAAATTAATAATAATAATTAATAATAATAATTAATAATAATAATTAATAATAATAATTAATAATAATAATTAATAATAATAATTAATAATAATAATTAATAATAATAATTAATAATAATAATTAATAATAATAATCAATAATCATTAAAAATATTCAGCATGTTTCGATTAGAGTATCTAAGCTGTTTTCATATTTTTGTTGTTCTTTTTTCAACACGATTTTCTTGTATTTTTACTTTCCCCCTAATAGTTCTGCTGAAGCTGAAGCTCTACCTCTGCTCCCTAATTTGGTAAGCCTTGATATTCGATAATTAAATTAATTTCGATCGATGCTATTACCCACTTCTGACAACGCTTGTAAGTACTCTGCATGCTCGTAATTCACACTTCAATTAGGGAGCCACTTCAAGGCTCTACTCGATGGTGGTGTCCATTGCCATGTTAATGAGCAACTAAGTAAACATGTATTAAAATCCAATATGTTGTCATTTATGTCACAACTTGCGTGACACGCACGCACCACAAAAAACAACCTTGACCCATTCTGCCAGCTAATGATATTAATTAGTCGATAGCCTGCCTTCCTTCCTTCCTTCCTTCCTTCCTAATTTCCACCTTTCTATATCTATATGGCCAGTACACACGCATGGCGAGAGTCGTATGGAAGTTGACTTGCTGGCTGGTCAGCAAACATTTGAACAAGAACTTAAGCCCTTTGCAAACACCCATGAAGTGCATTCAGAGTTGAAGTTAATGAGGCACTTGGAACGCCAATCAATAAGTCCCTGTCAGCTGAGCGAAGATACTTAGTTGCGAGCGTTGTTGGAAAAGTTTTAGAGCCTGAGAGCAACACATAGCGACTCGAGCTGACGTCTAATCAATTAAGCAGCACGCCCAGCAATATTGCAGTGCCAGAGGCGTTGTGCAATAAATTCTTTGTGCCTTTGTGCCCTGTCTTCATACACTCACGAAATTCAACGAATAATTCAAATACGTTAGCCATTCATGGCCAAGTAATACAAAAGGCTCGCCACAAAAGCTCCAGACTAAAGGAAAAAAAGAAGAAAAAGGTTAGTTCCATTTGTCTAAGGTTGACGACAGCGCCAGAGAAAAAAAAACAACAAGAATAAGGATGACAGTGGCTGCAGTTGCCGGTAGAAGGAAGTTCGTCAATCTGAAAGTCATTTTAGGGTAATTTGATAGTTGTTCGTGCTTGATGGCCTCGAGCTGCTGCAGGACACAAAACATGCTTCGTTTTAGGAAATGCTTTATGAGCTTCTTCAGAAAACTCTGAGCACAACAAATTTAATGTGAAATCAACGACAAGAAATGACGAATACTTAGGAACATGAATAGCAGTAGAGGGAGATGCGAGTAAGTCCTTAAGCATGATTAAAGGATATAATATTGGGTGACAATAATTTTGCTATACATAGTATAGCTCTATTGACAAAATCGGCTGAAAAACGCCAACTTATATGCCTCAGAAGCAAAACGAGGCTTTTAAAGTACACGCAATCCTGCAAAAATTCCTGTAAATGTGGAGGGGCGTTCCTGTTGGAGAAACTTCTTAAAATGGCGGCCAATTTTCGTTTACTTGAAGCTCGACTGCTGTAATTTACGTTATACTTAAATTTAATTCAACATTTTCGAAAGCATTCACTGAGAGTAGAATTGACTAACAGGGGAGAGCGGTATGTTAATGCGGACAGCGCTCTGTTAGTTAACAGAAGTCCCTAACAGCTGTTGGCTTTTGTTGCCTTTTTTAACATTTACAATTCCAAAATAAAGTACTGCGGTCAATCAACAAAGCTCATCCCCTCATTCCTAATCAGGACATGCATCACAGACGAAATAGACGAAAGACGCAGCACCAGATATAGGAAGCAGCTCTCTGATTACACAAACAGCCTGGCCATAACCCTTCTAGACAACAGCAGCATCATCAAAAGACTAAGACACCCATTAGACCTCTATCCTCCCTTCTTTAAATTCCGCTCCTTAAACATAATTATTGAGAATGTCTAGATATTATACAAAAAAATTTATGAAATAATTGATCATTTCAGATTTTAAAAATGTAAAAAAAGCGTTTGAAAAGTCCTCATCCAATTTATTTATATAAAAAACTAAGTTAATTTATCTGTAGAAAAATCAACTCTTGGAAGGACTTTGGAAAAGCCTTGGTTAAATCTTTTTTAGTGGTCCATTGTGTTGACTCATGCCTAAATCCAGGAAGAGATTCTATATCAAAATTTGTTTAATTCATTTATTCTCAGAAAAGAAAGAAAGAAATGAAAAACAGTCTAAAGAATAATTTCCCACCTGCTTTTGTCCAAACTGAAATGGACGCCCCTTGACTTATATTTACTTCTCAGACGAGGTATCAGATTTCAGCCGCCTTTTCTAGACCGTATCCTATCGTTGTTAAAATGTATTTAAAATTACTGGAACAATTGTGTCCTAACTTTTTTAGCATTTCATTGATTTCTTTTGAAACTAGCGTCAATAACAAATATGAATGGCGGTGTGCTTTGAATATTTATTGAAAATAAAATAATTTACTCTTGGAAATTATTCCTTCTCCTGCCTTAACTACACTTGTAGAACATAAAGGAGGAGTTAAAAATCCATTCTTAAGGGCTGCCAAGGCTTGAATCAAAAGCCCCAAACTATCGCGCAGGAAAGCTAACCAAGTCACTAACCTTTTTAGCAGTTTAAGAACCTTTTCAAACACTTCAAACTAAATTTAATTTAATTTAATTGCTAGGTGTAGTCGTTTGTTTCTCTATATTACTTATAGCTGACGCGTATATAAAGCGTAGAAATATAGCTGAGTCATATTAAAAAGTTTGGCGAAATAGTTTCGGCAACAAATCAAATTATTGCTTTAACGAGCGTTTAATGGGTTAACCCACAATCCATATGACTATTTATTCATTAATAGAGCTCGGCTACTAAACAATACATTTTAAGCATTATTATTATGCGGCCTAGAACTACTTACTTATGTATTTTCATTCACAAAAGCGGTATTTTGTTTTGGCTGGCACACTTACCATGCTCAATTGTCTCCTTGGCACAGGATATTATTTTGCCTTTGCGTCTTCGCAGATTCGACTCAAAATTGTTGTCATCGGTGAAATCATCATCGCCAGCAGCCGCTGCGCCGCCATCCAAGGCACCGGCATCCTCGCCAGCTGTTGTTGTCGACTCCGGCACCTCCTCCGACGACTGACGCTCCGACGAGGCCTCACCGCCGTGAATTAAACTTTCAAAACTTTGCCTCATATTCATTTCCCTTTTCAGCTTTGTTTTTGCTGTGGCAAATCTTTTTTTTATTACGTTTTCCTTCTTTTTCGATTGTTGTTGTTGTTGTCGTTTTGTTTGCCTCAACTTTTATTATTACTTTTCGTTGCTGTTACTGTTACTGTTGTTGTTGTTGTTGTTTGTGTTTTGTTTTGACAAATGGCTTTTAAAATTTTTATTAATTAGTTTTCTCTTTTTGTTGATTCATTTTGGTTTTTGCAACTATCAGACTAGACACCTATTGCGTGTCCTTCCTATGCCCATCATTAGTCAAATTTTATGATCGCGCAATATAATACTAAGAGAGTCGCAAATTATGCTTAAACATGCCAACACATCCGTGCGCCTCTTTTCTTTTTTTTTTGGCAGACAGTCAAGTTTTGCCGGCCCCTAAATGTTCGTGCATGTAATGCAAATTCGAAAGCCATTTAACTCTCAATTACACACACAAATTTGTCGGCATACATACGTTTTTTGGCAAAGCGGAGAATACTTTCTATAATCGTTTTTAGAAACTATCAGCAGCTACAAGCAAAAGAGCTAATATTAAGAGTTTAATTAACTATATTTGGGAATTATTTGTTGTTATCAAAGAAGGTGAACTTAAAAAACAATTGAATTTATGAAGTGCCCATAGATATTAGCAGAATTACTGAGATAAACTAATCCAAAAAGAATGCTTAAATTGCTTAATTAAAACCTGTTTGAAATCATACAATTGAAAAGGATTCGAAATTGTATTCGTTCTCACTCACTGAAATTAAGCAATATTGCAAATATATGTATGTTTATGTATGTTCATAAATTTAATTAAATTGCACACACACCCGCAGATTCCCACTTATCAGCGTAAATCAATCATGCCGCCTACTTTTTAATAACAAAAGGAGAGCCACAGATGACGCAGGAAACTCATTCAGCTGCCAAGTTTATTTCAATATCGAGCAGTAAAAGCCCGCAAACGTAAAAGGAAAAAAATTATGTAAATAAAATATTATGGAAGCTACGTGCGTGTGAGAAACGCAGAAGCTCGGAAAGAGCATAAAAAATAAGCTGAGGCCAACACGCAAGCACATGAACAAATTAAAGAAAACACTTGAGTCTAAACTTTGAACAACAAATGAAGGAATGACGTGAAGTTGGCTGAGAAATGCCAACGCATGGCTACCGGCTGCAGCAGTAACATAACAACAACAATAACTAGCAGCTCACATACATACATACTTATACATGTATATGGCTAATGAAATGAGTAATAGGTGGGGAAAGAGCGGCTGCGTCTATTTCCGTCCTCAGCACCAAAATATATCTCCAAAAGCGTCCTCTGAGGGTTGTTGCTGCAACAACAGCAGCTTACAAATGGGTTCAATGTGCGTGGGTATCAAGATGGAAAAAGAAACACTTGAACAACAACAATAACAACAACAACAAAACCTATGCCAAAGGTTGAAATTCAAACAAATTTACGAACAGCTCGGTAAAAAATATATATGTAAATAAAAATGTTATTAACGATCGTTACTATTTGAGCAACTAACTTGGCTAACTGAGCTGAACTGTCTCGCTGCTTATTTCATAATCACTTGCATTATTTAGGTTAAACAATCACACACACACACATACACACATACTCGTAACATTCGCTTGGACACGCAATGCATTTTTATGGCAAAGAAAAAACGTAGTATGGTTTTGTGCGCCGCATTAAAATTACTTTGCCATCGTTCCACTGCTTGAATTTATAACTGCTTTACTGCTTATTTTCTTAGAATCACACTAACTTTAACTTAATTAATTGCTAAACTAAAATGTCAAATGTTCGAATTGCGTTGGTTATTTCTTGTTTCTTTGCGTTTAATGCGTTTTGTGCGTCCGCACGTTCAGCGATGCCGTCAGAGACTGGCCAACAATTTCAAAGAGCAACGTGCACTGTGGTGAGTTTCTCTGGCTTATCGATTTTGTTCTTGTTGTAAACGCACGCAAAGACAACAACGGCAACAACAACAGGCGTAGCCATGTGGCCGCAAACACACCCCCAAAATACAATAATTCGTCGTAGTAGTAGTATTAGCAGCAAAGAGCAAATTCGTAACTCCTTGTTGTTGGATTTGTGTTTATATACGCGAGCCCCTTTTGGGCCCCAAACAGCCCAACAGTCCGTCATACGGCGGCAGACAGTTGGACACGTTTGCTGGGGCTTTGGCCATGGGGCAGCAAACTCGTACAGCATGCAAAAAGCCGGCTTCAAAAAGCCAAAGTCAAAGTAAGAGAACGGCAGCACAAAGAGAGATGCGAAAAAAGTGCAACAAGAACCTACTATAACCACGTATGTATACCACGAAGTCTAAATACTCTCCATATATGTATATTTAAATAGCATTTTAAGCAGATTAAGTGTAACATTATATACAAATCAAATGGTTTACAATCTAAAATACACATTTTAATGAACACATAAACAAATTAAAATATAATATATTTACAGATTTGCTCTTAGTTGCCGATCCAAGGAACCGTTTGGCTCACCTGTTCTTCTTTTTTTTATATGAGGAACTGGCTTGCTGAATTATAGTCACCGTTATTTAAGCTTTACCTTTATCCTTAAAATTGTCCCTTACACTAAGGCAAATATTTTATACCGTTTTATTTCAAATAAAGCCACAAATTTTAAAATACAGCAACCGCTTTTATTTTTCTTATTTATTTGCTACAGGAAGCCTCAGCCATTTATCTATTCATTTATTTAATAATTGGTTTCAAACCCGCCTTAATTAAAAAAATGTAGCATACCATACAGGCGCAAAAATAAATGCAGCAAGGTTGCAAACCATTTAGCACATTGGTTTAAAGACCGGCTGCGGAATGGTTTGAAGCCCGGCTGCCAAATTGGTTTGAAGCTTGGCATAAAATTTAAAAGCGCCCTCTTGCTGCTGATTTCTGTTCGCCTGGTACTTCAGATTTTGAACATTGTCATTTGCAGGCGATTTTATAAATTTTACGAAAGCCGCAGCTGCCCTTCGCTTTCGTTTGCAAACTGGCACCTTTGCTACGTACCAGGCGAACATAATGCAGCAACAAGATGATTATTGTTAAAAATTTAAAAATAAATGTAAGCCAGGTTGCAAACCATTTGGCACGTTGGTTTGAAGACCGGCTGCGAAATGGTTTGAAGCCCGGCTGCCAAATTGGTTTGAAGCTTGGCTTAAAATTTAAAAAGCGCCCTCTTTCTGCTGATTTCTGTTCGCCTGGTACTTCAGATTTTGAACTCTGGCATTTGCAGGCAAATTTACAAACTGGCACCTGCCAAATTGATTTCAAACATCCTTTAAATATCAAAAATGAAACAACATCTTTCCGTTTTCGTTAATGTTTTATTATTAAATGTCTGTAATACATTTTGTTGTATTTTAAAATTGAATCAGGTGGCATATCTTATGCATATTTCGGGTTATAAAAGGTAGTCGTTGTGGGTTTGAAACGTACGCAACAGCAATTTTGGTGTGTTTAAAGTGTTGTTTGAAAATAATAATGTAAGAGAATGCATTCTTTTGCATTATTTGTTAATATTAGCATTCTATGATATGCTAGGCTTATAAACTAATTATTCTTGCGGCAAAGCGGCGCTCTCATGTTTCCGTCTACCACTCCTCTTCCAGTTCCAAGTTGACCGCGCATCCGCCAGACTGTAACGGAAACAAGAGGATATATATATTTTTCGGTCGATATGAAACTATATAAACAATTTTGTGGCTTCACAACCATTACCTTGCCGCGCACGTCGAGGCCACCGAAAGCGGAGCCGCAGCCGCCGTCAAAGCCGCTACCAATTTCCCGTAGGAAATCGGGCACCGGTTGCTTGGCGCCCTCAAGTATCTTGATGAGCGGACCGGCTAGAGCGCGATCATGATCAGGATCAAAGAACGAAGTGGCACGTCCATTGTTGCCCACGCGTCCGGTGCGGCCAATGCGATGAACATAATCATCGATATTTGCAGGTAAATCATAATTGATGACATGTTTGACATTCTTGATGTCTACGAGAAGTGGATGGGATGAGCGATATTATTAAAATCTAACAAATTAATCGATAATCACAAATTATTTACCCAATCCACGGGAGGCGACTGAGGTGGCGATGAGAACTTTCATTTTCCCCATTTTAAAATCCCTCAACGCCTGCTCCCGTTGGCTCTGCAATCGATCGCCATGAATAGAAGTTGTAGGGAACTCGGTCTCCGAGAAAAATGAAGCCAGAAAGTCCGCACCGCGTTTAGTCTCCACAAAAACGATTGTACCATCAGCACCATCACGCAATATTTCCTGAAAAGTAGGATACGGGGAATATTACAAATACTGCGGAAAAGCATTATCATTTTTGGATAATATATTTGGATTTATCCACAATTTTAAATAGTTTTTAAATGTATTTATTTCCCTTGCCTAAAGCCTACACCCAATCAATAAATAATGCTGTTTGTCTATTTAAGCGATTCTGTAATGTTTACGTTCGAAAATGCTAAGTTATTCTCTCGTTTATTTTAGTTTTTTATTTATTTTACCCACCACCCCAAAGGGTTCATTTGTTTGAACAAGATATTCCCAAGAGGTATATGAAGTAGAATTAACAAGCTTCGTACACATATTCCTAAGTCTGAAACAAACAATATAATAATATATGAAAAGCATGTAACAGTCAAAGACAGGATCGATCTGGATATTTCCCCTCGTCCGGTCGCCACGACGTCTGTCTATATGAACGCCTGAGTTTCAGAAACGGCTTCATCCGCATTGACCAAACTTTGTAAGTAAATTCTACTACACCCTACGCAACACAAGTTATTTTATATTTTTGATTTCCATCCCCTTTCTTGCCACATATGCAATTATCTATAATTATTTAAACGGTTAATCCTTTTAGGGAAACAAACTAAGGGCATTTCTACGATTAATATGAGGAAATGGATACGAAAATGGAAATCTAAACACAAGTGTTTAATGGTAATTCACTCTTTCCTACTCACCAATAGCTTGGCACGCTTCTTGAACTTGGACACCTGGTACAAAGTCTGCTCCACATCGGAGCAGGCGCCACCGACGACACCAATGGTCACAAATACGTAATCCTTGAGGAACTCACCGGCCATGCGCTGAATCTCTTCGGGAAACGTGGCCGAGAACATGAGTGTCTGATGCTCCGGGCGCATGGTGATATGGGTCATCATTTGGCGCATGCTATCAGCGAATCCCATGTCCAGCATGCGATCCGCCTCATCGAGGACAACGAAACGTGTATTCGTGAATGTTATAAAGGTACGATTAACAAAGTCAAGCAAACGTCCCGGAGTAGCAATGAGGACGTGGCACCCCTTGGTGATCGAATCATTCTGGTGCTTTACAGAAGTACCTCCATAAACAATAGCTATCTTCAAATATGAAGTGAATGAGAACTTCCTAGCCTCATTATATATTTGAATAGCTAGTTCGCGTGTTGGCGACATGATAACAGCCAACGGTTTACCAATTTCCATACCGATATTTTCTTCTAAGATATAGCTTAGAATCGGTAGCAAAAATGCAGCAGTCTTGCCCGAGCCCGTCTGGGCGCAAGCCATCATATCGCGTCCAGCCGAAATGATGGGAATAGACACCTTCTGTATAGGTGTTGGCACCTTATAGCCAGACTTGGTCACGTTCTCGCTTATAATGCCGCGAAGATTGGCTTCGCTAAAAGCCTTAATAGGAGCTGGCACATTTTCGCCAGTAACCTAGAAAATCCAAAAATATTATGAAGTATATTAGCTATATAATCGGAGAACTATTAAGGGCTATAAATGGTGGGAATAATAACCAAATAACCTAACATATTTTTAACCAAACATTGCTATATTTTACAGACCTTTTTTATAATACCAATAGAATTCTAAATCTTACAAAAGCTGGTCAAAAGCGCATTTAGTTTATAGCGCTTTGAAAAAAGCTATATATTCCGGAAAATTATATCGAGTGTTCAATAAATGTTTGTGAACAGTGAAGTTAAGTTGTTTTTTATGATCTTCAAAGAAAATCGTAGATATCTGACTATATAATATTATATTGAAGACACACATTGATATCAAATGTTGCTGCACAAACGAAAAAACATTCTGTATTCATCAAAGATACATAAAAATCATTTAAATCCAAAGATATCTATTGATTTTCCTAGAATCATTTTATCAATAAGTTTCATTTCTTATTTCGAAAATGTTTCATAAAAGGAAACCCTTATTTATTGGTTTTAAAAGCTCGCACTCACCTTGACTGGTATATTATCGTATTTGCCAAAATTAATGCCCGAAGAAATACCGCTACTGAAGACGTCAGACTCTTCATTAGACGGATCCGGCGGAATGTAGAACTCGCGTGCCTTGCCGCCATCCTCCTCGTTATTATTCAAATCATTGTCACCATCACGACGACGACGACGATCGTCACCGCGTTCTTCGCGGTCCCCGCCGCCATCACGATCGTCGCGATCTCCACGATTGAAGCCGCCGCCGCCACCGCCTCCAAACCCACCGCGACGCTCTTCACCTAGATTTTAATTATTTTCTTACGTTATTTCTTTTTAAAGAGTACAAATATCATTAACGTACTACACACAAATACACACAAATACTAGATACAGTAGTAATTTATTACAATACATAGCAATAAAAGGTAATGAGAGGTTTGCAAAGAAACTCTTAGTTAAAAGCATTTCTAAATGCCAGGCAGAACTTTTTCCATACCTGTATAAAACATTATGCGTTATAAAAACTGATTTATAAACTTGACATTCTTAGTCTACAGCAATTTGGAATGTTTTATAGGCAGTAAGGTTCCAAGCCAAAGAATACAAAGAGATGTATGATCTCATTTTATCTGAGAGTCTTCAGAAAGGCACAGATTCTTAAAGAGTATTATACTAGCTTGGCTTTAAACAATTTAAATGTATACAATAAAATGTTAAAAAATAGGACTGAATTCAAACATATTTCACAATAAAACCTATTCATTTCACGAATCATGAATCAAGCACGATAGAAACTTATGCTCTATTAAATGAAATTATAAAGATCGGAAAATGGTTAAGCGCTCGTTTTGGAATGAAATTATAAAACCATCGAGACACGCCCATCGCTGCCAGTTGTAACCAAGCCAGCTGACTTAAGTTCGCAAATCAGTTGGTTGGCTGCGATCGCATCGGTACGGCTCTTTATGAAGTCGACCCGACGCAAGTCTACCGATGGGCAACGAATTATGGCGCCAATAAGGGCGTGCATTACACACAACTTTTGCGTATCCATGTGAATCAGTAATTCTGGATCATAGCTGGGAATAGAAGGCAAGCTGCAGTAATTTGTAGGCTTGGCATCCGACGAGCTGCTCGGCTGCATATAAACCTGTCGCTCGTTGTAATTGGCCTCCTGGTCTAACATCACACGCAACATATCCACGTTTTGCGTTATAAAGCTCAAATCCTCGATATTCTCGCGATAGAAATGATCGTTGTTGAAAAGATTCTTTGGCATATCGCCCCCGTCGCCTTGTATTGCTCCTGCGATTGTTTCCGTGGTTCGCAAAAGTGATGTCGGAGAGGGGCATATATCCATGGGCGCTGCTGCTTGATGCAGACATAATGGGTCCATTATATCCCCCATGGATATGGAGATGCTCGCACTTGGCGGCACCACTGGTGGAATTGCTGTTTCTAAGGGTGTTGTTGTTGGAGGAACTGCACTTGGCTGTGGCGCATCATTTACGCTGTAGTTAGCCGGTGGCTCGCGTATGACCTCCACGGATGTTACAATGGGTCGCTCTGGACGCTCGCTAAGATTGGGTATTGCAGCTGAAGTTGAAACACCCTCCTCCAAGGTAGGGACAGGTAGGTACTGATCGATGTCCATGGGCATGGCTGGTGCTGGTGCTGGCGCTGCTGAAGCCTCGCCTTCTCTTTGTAATATGCTGGCGAGAAACTCCAATGTCTGATGACGTTCGTTTTGTTGCGGCTCGCCTTCCCGGGCAGCAAGTTCCGTTCGCAATTGGCTGCGTGCTCGCGGTCTGCGTCTTCGACGGTTTTGTTGAGTCGGCGCAACTTGTCCTTGATAGTTTGCCAGCTCGTCACGCGGTCGAAAAATGCTTTCCCAATTGCGGGGAGTGCTCGGTAAGCCTGTTCGAAGTGGCGACTGTGTTGGCTGTGGCTCTTCTTGTGGCATATCCACCTGCAGAGAATGTGGCAGCGGCAGTGAAGGTGTTTCAGTTATCTCTACCACAACATTTGAAGCAGCTTCCCCGCCTATTTCTGGCAATTGACCTTCAATCATTGGTAACTCTTCCTCGGTCATTTCAAGCATTCGCCCTATGGTATGACGATCAGCTTGCTCCTCGTGTATGGCCGCCAATTTCGGACGATAGGATAACATGGGCGTTGAGTTCGCGAGCGCCGGAAGGGAGCGCATCAGCACTGTTGAAGCTTCCGGCGTGTCCAATGACAAATCAGCTCCCAACGATGGCACTGGATTGTCCATTGCCATTTCTTCTACGTTGCTGTGTAGATGTGTCGCCGACGTTGACCTTATGAAGCTGCGAATGTTAGTTATGATGGCTGTGAGTTGTTTAATGCAAAATACTGATAGCAACTGGAACTAAATGAATAGAATGGTCTTCGAATACATATAAATGAGTGTAAGCTTCCTAACAATTCAAAAAAGGCTAATTAAATTACTAGAATAATTAAATTACTGCTACAATCAGCATACAAAGATATGCTTTAACCGCTTCAACATGTTCAACATTTTAACTCTTTTTTAAGCAAACATTAGATAACAATATTAATTGTTAAACTGACATTCGCCGGTCTTGAAAACAAGATCGTCAAAACTTTACCTAAACACAAAAACTATATGACCGTATTAAATTAGTTTTGGCTCTTTTAAAGATAGGAAAAATACAGATCAACAAAACGAAACAACTCATTAGTCTGTAAATATTTTGGAAACTTGGTGTCCTGTAGATTTTTATTCAAAACGATTAAGAAACGTTTGCTTTTCAAATAGACTTCTAACATCTGGACTTAGGCACCATTCGAAATAAACCTTATAAGCCTTTTCCATTCATTTAGTTCCAATTTAGTAATTGTTGTTAACTTTGAAAAGATTGTCTATTATTGTATAAGTTGTCCTGAAGAGTAGCATTTGCATTGAGAGTAAGTTGAAAAATAAGAAATATGATGTTAAAAAAGAGACAAAATTAAGTGCCAAAATTAATTTTATGTGTTTTTCTCCACATCTTTTTTTGTTACACATCCTTTCTTTTTTTTTTTTTTTTGCTTCAGTCGGTTATGGTTATGCGCGCATGCAATTAAAGTCAAGCGATTTGGAGGCATAGAAGGTAAGTCAAGTCAGCTAGAGAGATATATATATAATATAGTTTAGATATTACTTAAGAATTATCAGTGAGGAGAGGTGCATGCGAATTTAACTGTTAATAAGATTATACCCATCGTTAGTATGTGTTAGGGGAGTAGTTGGCAACGAGCGTACTTCTCCAGGCGTTGTCATCATCACATCCTCTCCAGCACTGCTAACTCCTCCACCACCAGCACGTGAATAGTTCATTAAACCGCTCCAGGATGCCGCATCCTGTGCAGCATGACGGGCAGCATGGATGAGACTGCTATTGCTCGTAGTGGCATGGCTCGACTGACTGCGTCTTTGCGACTGTAGTTGCTCCCGTCCTACATTCCACTCCATGGTGATTCTGGCCAGAAATGGCAGTGGCAAACTATTCGGCTGTGCCAACAGTTTAGGAAATTGCTGCCTACGCATTCTTGTCCTTGACATCATTTGAATCTCAGTTGCCATTGAGTAGAAATGTAGGGGCCTTGGTTCACGCAAATGCATAAATTCTTGGCTCAAAATCCGATGTCTTTGTCGTGCTGCCGGCAGAAATATCGGTGTTGCAGTTTCTGTTATTGTCGCATCAGGCTGTTCGACTTCCGTGACAGGCAAACCATGTGAATAACGCTGACAATTGCGCGAATAGAGAGCTAAAATTTCACTCAATTCGTTATCAATGCTTCGTGGCGCAGTACTGCGTCGCACAGTAGTTCCATCTTGCGTTCGGCGTGGGGGCCTAGGGATCACAAATGAACTGGCAACACCCGTGTCCTCAGGCAAGGGCAACGGCTGAATGGAATCTTCTTCTGGCTCTTCCAAAGCCACCACTTCATTAGCTGGAGCCACATAATCCTCCTGAAGCAACCGATTGACCTCGACCAGTATGCGATCTGTCGGCATTGCATTAATGGCTGCTGTACGCAGAGCACGTTCCCGTTTCCTGTTCTTATCCTTCTCCTCAGTCTCCTGCAGTTTTGTCCATTCAGCATTGACGTGATGCTGATAGGCCCTTAGAAGATATTTACGGAGCTCACGAGATTTATGCACTGTGCTATAATCGCGTATGTTAAGCTGATCTATGAACGCCTCCACAGTATCCTTATCATAACTGCTGGGCAATTTCAAATAATTGGGCGACAACAGCTGCACATCATCCACTAGATAATTATTGACAGCAGTTTGCAGGACGAAATTCAAAACAAATAGACAGGCTACATAATTGACAAGCACACGCATATTAACTCACGCACAATAGGACTAAACAAATGCATACAAAATATACATATAAATAGCAACATTGTTGGTATATACTTGTACTATGCAGGCTTATGCTGAAAAGCATTAGAGTTGGGTGCGCAGGAGTGTCTTTCATAAAGTTTTTATTAACTGTTTATGGAAGTGTTTTCGCTTTCAACCCAATTGCAAGCGAGCATCTCTTACAAATTGGTTGAAATGTGTTGAGCAGAAGTAATTAATTGAATAATTGATTATATTCGGTCTAAATTGTTTAAAAATATAAAATAAAAATTATGCGACCGATTTTTCTGTCATTATTCTTATAGTTCTTTTGATTTAAAGATCTGAATTTGTAAAGATAAGGCACTCCCATTGCAAGTTTACATAAAGTTCAATTTTAAACAAACGTGCAAACTTCTGAAATAAAGCCGCCACAACTCTAAAGTACAGTCTGCAATCGAAAAGCTAGCTACTTACCGTCATTGTCGTAGTCGCGACGGCCACGATTGCCACCGCCATCATTATCGCGACGATTACGAAAGCCGCCGCCGCCGGCACCGCCAGCAACGTTGTCGCGTCCTCCGCGGTAACCACCGCCTTCGTTGTCGCGTCCTCCGCGGTAACCACCGCCTTCGTTGTCGCGTCCGCCGCGAAAGCCATCGCTACGGTTGTCGTGTCCACCGCGATAACCACTGCCGCGACTTCTGTCGTCGCGGCGACCCCTGCCATTCCGATCGCCATCACCGTCACCACCTTTGTTGGTGTCCTCCTCATCATCCCAGCCCAAAACTTCCTTGGCCGGAGCCGGGGCCGCTGGCTTACTGCACCAGCCATCATCAGTTGACTGCAACAAGGCAAAACAGAATCCACGCAACCCTGTTTAAATGTACGTTTCATTTACTCTTTGACGCTTCTTACCTTTTCGTCCCAGTCAGACATCTTAAAGCAGCGTTTGCGTCAGCGTTTATTTAACTGCAATTTGAAAAAAGCATATAAATAAAAACATAAAAAAATTAATGTACAAAAAAAATAAAATAGCTTAATTGGTTTTTATTTTTTTATAGCTTTTGTTGCATCTAAATTATTTTAAAAATCAAATTACTTGTAAAAAATGTTAATTCAAAGTCTTTTCTTTACAGCTTTCAGAGACCACAAATAATTTAAGAACATCCGTCACACACATAAATGTCTAAAATCCAGGGAGCAAAAACAGTTATGCAATTGCAGCTGGCTGCAAACGTAGCGCCAATATTAAACGTAACGGTAAACAACAGCTGCTTTTGCCTTCAACGCGGCCATTTTGCATATTAAACACAGCAAGTTGCCACTCACCGTAGCCAACAAACAAGCACAGCGAGTAACCAAACCAGCGAGTCACCGCTAAAACGTGAGTTCTCTGTTTTTCTATGTATACCACCATGCTTTCTGCTGCTGCTTCTTCTTCTCTTGGTTTGGCATGTGTTCTAACCACACTATATCCACACATGTGCGCGTTTGTGTGATTGTGTAGGTATTACTAAGCACAAGACGGACGAGAAAATACACAGAAGAGGCCAGAACGCAGAAAAATTAAGGTTAGAGTGCAGCACACGACGGTGAAGAAAAAGAAATAGTAAAAGAAGAACGTATATTTTATTCTATTCTTTCGACACCACTCATACACATACACACGAACGTCAAATACATACAAACAGGCGAGAAGAAGCAGAGGAGGAAAGCAGCAGCGAGACCGACCGACACACGAGTTTTCATTCTGCATTTTTTGACAGAAATCGGTGTGTTTGCATAAATCGTGTGTGAAAAATCAATTGCACATCGAGTAAAATTTATAATAGCAATTGCAAAAAACATACATAGCAGCCATTATGGATAGCGCCGGGAAAAATCGTTATGAACTTTTGTTCATGGACGATGATGTTAGCGATCCATTAGATAATCTGGTGGCGGCCAAGAAGAAGCAGCCAGCCGCAGCTTCGACGTCGTCGTCAAAAACGGCGGCAACAACGCCAGCGAACGCAAAGTCGACAACCAAATCACACCAACAAAATGCTAAGAAACCAAATCAGGCTGAAAAGGAAAACAAACCAGGTGCACTGAATAAAAATGATGGCAAAAAAAATTTGACTGCTGGCGGCGCTGCTGGTGACAAGCTCAACAACAACAACACTAAACAAGGTGGGGCTGGCGCTGGAGCTGTGCGCTCTGTCGGCGGCAAGCAGCAGCAAACACGTGAAGGTGGTCAAGGGCAACAGCAGCAACAACAACAACAGCGCAATGTCAATTTTCGCCAACAGAATGGCGAAACGCGCGAACAGCGCAACAATCGTCGCAACGTGCGCGAAAATGGCGCTCCCGGTGGCAGCGCTCCTGGTGAGCGCCCCTATCGCGGCGGCGCTGGTGGCGATCGTCCACCACGTAATCGCAACTTTGATGGAAACAATCGCAAACGTGAATTTGATCGTCAATCTGGATCTGACAAAACTGGTGAGTTTCAAAACTGAATAATTATTAAAAGTCTCGCAGAGGGGGGAAGGGAAGAGGGGATGCTGCGTGAATTATATGTAATATAAATACCATACCGCCCACAACAGAACATGCGTTTCAACATGCAGAGCTGCGGGCAGCTCTAGTTAGCAACAACAAACAAAAATAACAACGGCACAAATTTCTCAATCTTCTCTACTTTGCTGTTACCTTCCGCTCACGTGTGTGAGGGCGCGATCGCGTTTTTTTTCGACGACTTGTTGAAAAGAAAGAATGGGATAGGCTCAGAACACTTTGAAAATATAAACAATTCCAAAACCAAAAATTGTGGGTTTTTTAAATGTTCAATGAACGACTTGGTTTAAAGTTCAATTTCCTCAATGCATTGGAAATACTTTTCTAAGTTTAGCATAACCTTACAAAGATAGTGGCTCTTAAGAACTTAAGCGCACTCATGGGTCGACCTAGTCAAGTCATCAGAAGAATATCATCACCGTCGTCGTCGTCATAATCGCCACCGCCATGCGTTTTATGCGCGACGACGACGGCGGCGCGGCAGTGATGGGGCGGCGATCGTGTGGAATATTATCCAAAATTAATATCGTGAACAACTGCGGCATTGCCGGCAACGGCAACAGTTGCTCGACCAGCACCAAACGGCCAAAGAAAATCAAAGTAGAGACAGAGGAAGGCGGCAAGCGCACCACGGCACACGCACATTCAAAGAAATTTGTATAGAAACGTAAAATGTTTCACAGTTTGAAATGTTTAAAAATAGTTTAGTTTGCTTCTTCTTCTGGCCACAACGATAGCGCCAATGGCCGCCACATCGACGGCGACGACGACAACGACGATGATGTTGTACTTTTAGTTGGTCTCCTCCCTGTTGTTGTTGTTGTTGTTGTCGTCGAGTGGGTAGCAGGAGGAGGTGCAAAACATTTCACACATTGGTAAATCCCTATAACATGCCATTTGTTTGTAGGTATACAAGTTGGGAGAAGAGCACAGTTATTGCATCTAAATCCATGCACACATACATACATACATATGTAAATACATGCATTAGGATTGCTGATTACTGAAACGATTGCACACACACATACACATTTCCCATGCCGTTTGAAGGCGGCAGCTTATCTCCAAGTGACCAAAGCCACGTGCAAACAACAAAGAGTGATCCAGTTTACACACGCACACACACACATACATGCAAGTCATGTATAATATATATATATATATACACATATATATTCAGAACATAATTGGCGGTGCTTGTTGGCAGCGGGTATATAGATAAGAGCAGAAACCGGCAAATGTTTGAGCACAAGCTGTGAAATTGTTTAATGAAATCAAATCAATTTAAAACAAAATTGTGAAGCTAACGATGATGCGAGCCTTTTGGATTCATAAAATATCACTAAAAGAACCGAAAACTACAAAAAATGTACGATTTGTACAGAGTTAAAGAATAACTTACATGAAGCACAATACAAATTATCCGCGAGGTCGTCCTTAAATCGGGCAAATCTAAAATAAATAGAAAGCATATTACATATTTAATGTGGTATATAAAAAGAGTTTCGAAAATCATATTTATTTTAAATATATATTTATTTTCTTCGCAGGCGTTAAGGCAGTCGACAAACGTGATGGCGCTGGCGCACACAATTGGGGCTCCGTCAAGGAGGCCATCGATGATGTGAACAAAAACAATGAGAGCGAGACCAGTGTGAACAATGCGGAAGGCAAGGCCGATGAGTCCGGAAATGAACAGCAAAACGAACAAGCACCCGTCGAGGAAGAGACCAAAGAGTTGACATTGGATGAATGGAAGGCACAGCAGCAGCAACGCATTAAGCCCAAGTTCAATATACGCAAGGCCGGTGAAGGTAAGCGATGAACTCATTTGATATTAGGGGAGGGAAAGACCAGATTTAAAAGCAAGTCAATTGTCCTAGCCTGACCTTACATATACAAGATATAGTGGAAAAGCCAGAGAGGAAAAGTATTATTGGAAAAGCCACTCTAAAATCCAGAATCCTATATCAGCTCTACAACCAATAAGTAAATAAGTCTTATGCTTAGAATGACTAAGAAAATATTTATTTTGTGGATAGTTAGTTTTTAAAAGAACAAACATTATGTTCAGATACAATATAAAATCCATCAAGGGTTATCCAAACTATTTTCTAAAAGCATCGTCCGATTGAATATAATAGCTTCTAATTTAACTGCAAGTTGTTTTACAAAATGGAAACACACATTTAGCTCATCATATCTATAGGTCATAGGTCTGGATTGCTTTTTATGTTTCCCCTTTAGTTCTAGCGTTGTGTGCGAAACGTGTTCCATCCATATGACAAATTTAGTATCCAGTCTATTTTAATTTAATAAAAACTCATCATTGTTGGGCCTTCAATTACATTTTATTTTATCTTCTCTCGACCAAACTAAGGTGAGGACACATCGCAATGGAAGAAAATGATTGTGCTGAACAACAACAAGAAGAAGGAGAACGAAAGTGAGGAGGAACTTGAATACGATCCTGCCATGTATCCACAACGCGTGGGCCGTCAGCAGCGCGTGCTGGACATCCAATTCAATTTTAATGACGGACGTCGCGGTGGTGGTGGCTTCGGTGGACGCGGACGTGGCGGACCACGTGGTGGACCGCGCAACGAGGGCAATCGCGGACCAGTGTCGGGTGGTGGTGGTGCTGCCGGTGGCGCCGGTGGTGCCTCCAATATCGAGGGCGGCAGCGGCGCTGCACGTTCCGACGGTGGCAACAGGCCGCCCATTGAGCGTCGTGGTGGTCCAGGCGGTGGCATTGGTGGCGGACATTCCGGCACCAAGCGTTTCGGTGGTGAGCGGCAACAGAATGCGGCACCCAAAGTCAACGATGAGCGTCAATTCCCGACGCTGGCTTAAGCGCAAACATCGATTGCACTCGTCAGGGAAGGAGGATTGGGAGGAGGAATGAGGCATGAGGAACGCGAAGTGCGAATCAAATAAGGGCGGAGAAGGGAGAATAGAACTGTAAGCTGCTGCTGCTGCTACCACTTCTGCTCCGGCAGCATGCCTTACATTTTTTTTAATTGATAGTAGAGTTCGATGTGGCCAAGCCCACAATTGCAATTTATATCATTCACACTCACACACAAAACACACACACACACAGAAACCCACTCAAATACCGCAACAACAAGAACACTAAATTTACAAATGTCGCAGCAGCGCAGTCAAATTTTCAACAAAGAACAACAATTTGAAGAAATACTATTGGCACAACATTTATTGAATAAAAAGGAAGCAAATAAAATTATCACAAATATATGCAAAATTGATTAAACAAATGATGGCGCGCAATGGCAGCATAAATTTACTGCACATATATGCATATGTGCACTACAATAACTGCAAAATTGTAATGTAAATTTATTTTTGTCTTTTACAAATCAAACGATAAATTAAACATTAAAAGAAACAACAAGCGGACCGTCGTAATGAAAACAACAACATAAGAGCAACTGTATTTTACATAAATCGCCAAAGGTCACCACCCAGTGCGAAAACATCACTAACTGGCGGCTAACAGCAACAACAACAAACAGGACTGGCGGACGGACAGACTGACTGACTGACTAGACAGACGCCTCAGCTTCGGCTCTGACTTCTCTCCTACCAACCAACCACAACTCATTTAGAAACGAAAGCAGTTTATAAAACTTTTCATTAAATCATTGCTCATTTATTGTTTTACGTTTTTTTGATATCATGCCACTTTTCTTTAATGTTTATTACTATGTTAAAGTAAAAGAGGAAAACCTATATATTATATATACTGAAGTGAAATTATTTAAAAACAAAAAAATATATAATATTAAAAAACAAACAAAAATTGCAAAACAAGAAACAATTTAGTAGTGGGAAAAATAGTAAGTGTTGAAAAAACTAAATATAAAAACTTGTAATTGTGTTTCTAAACAAAACAAAAAATACATATAAATATATATATATATATACAAAGCGATATATATATATATACACTTATGATGCAAAAAGCAAAAATCTATAAATTTATATATACATATATATATATAAAACAAAACTTTACATATATATTAATTATAAATTTAACAAAAAATGAAAAGCAAGCAAAAAATACGCGTCGTATATAAATTTAATTTTAAAGAAAACAAAACAAATGGCAAAACCCTAACAAATTTTGCTAAACAAACACAGACACACACACACACACACCTAGGACACAACAATATTGATGAAACACTATAAATATAAGCATTATTAAAAACAAATTACTAATAATAAAAAACATAAAAAACTATTGGAGCAAATTTAATAAACCTTATTAAGTAGAATTACAACCGACGACATAAAACAAAACCAGAAACCAACTTAAGTAGAGTTGCCCGCTTACCAAAATAAAAGCAAATATTTTAGTTCAGCAACAACAATAACGTTTATTACAACATTTATGCGATGCCACAAGCCTCTGTAAAATGTATTGCTTTTACAATTCAAAATTGTAAAAGCTGTCTGAAAAGGAAATGCATGCGTACTTGTATATCTTCTATATAATGAATGTAATTATAAAACAAAATGAAAATGGTAATAAAAACGAAAATGAAAACATTATAAAAGGGCAACAAACATTTTATGAGAAAGCAAAACAACAACCACTTAGATGAACAAAAATATGGAAATTTTTTGAATAATATTGTATTGTATTTTGACCCCAAAGAAAGAAACAAAAAACCATACAACAAGTTGAGAAAATCGTTTAAAAAAATACAAATTATTTGATAAAAATAAAGAAAAAACTCAAAAATTCAACTAGAGTTTTATTTTTGACAACAAAATTACTCAAAATGTTAATTTTTTTTTTTTTCATTTTTCACCAATTAAGCAATACATTTATATTAACAAGTAATTATGAATGAATTATGGTGGCGAAAAAGGTTTATGTTGCATTTATTTATATATATAGAGACGCCTTAGTCTAAATTTCCATCTTAATGTAAATAGATTTAGAAAACAAGCATAAAAGGCATAACATTGGAAATGAATGTACAGAGCTTCAGAGATTAAAATATTGAGATGGGTACGTATAGGAACCAACTGCCTGGTTCGTCAGATTTGGAGCCGCAGCCAAGGAAGCAGCAGACGACTAAAATGAGAATGAAGCGCAGAACAGCGAGAGTATACAATTGTACAGACCTTCGGCATTCTATAAAATGCACAAATTTATGGAATTATAGACACAGGTCTCACAATCTCTATTTACGTAATTACCGAAGCCTGAACTGTTTTTTTTTTTTTTTTTTTGCGCTTCTTAGATCTCGATTATAGTAGCAGATGGACCTATTTATATTTAAGAATTTTGACAGTCGTGTTATTTCTTAAGCACTAAGATAATTTAATAGTGTGCTAGAGAGTTTAAAACCCTACCCCAGCAATAAAAGGATATATAGTCCTAAAAGGTAAAATATAGTATGAGTAGTAGAGAAAAGAGAATTATGTTGGTGTAAAGGAACTTGAAGAGTATACAGCTGTTGTTAAAAAGCATGTTTTTTTAACTTTAATTTGAAAAACATTTCAGGTACAGGGTAAAACAAATATAAGACGTGAAATACTTTTAATTACACTATACAAAAAGTATACCAAAGTATCCAAAACGAATATTAAGTTTTTCTTTAAATAAAAATGTGCAAAGCAACCATTCCATACGTCAAAATAACGTTATGAAATGTCATCGGACAGCCAAGCTTTTTTCTTAGCCCTGGTTTGTAATATCGATTGTGATGTCCGTTTTACAAGCATACTAAGACGGCTGGTATCGATAATTTTGTAAATTTATGCTGTCGTAATGTCCCACCTTTTCAAAATTTGCAATCTCTTTGTGTTACAACTCTAATTCGTATATCTGCTAGTTATTGAAAGACAAAGTTGCATGACTAGGCATTTTTCCAACTGACATTTTGTAAAAAAATTTATTTTAGAATTTATTATTTTTTACAGGACAAGGAATCGGAACAGCATACGATGTACGTTTGTCATTTCGTTGCATTTTTCGCATGGGAATCCAAATAAAATACCAATTATTTGATTATTAGCTATGTTTTTCTTATCGCAAATGTTAAGAAAAAAATCTCGTACACATACAGTGTAGGTGGGTCCTAACATATAAATCTGCAGCAACGAACGGCTGCTACAAAGAATGGCAACGCCAATGGACGCGAAGCAAACCGACCAATGACCAGGCGACAAAAGTAGACGGAACGTTAACTTTTGTTCACTGTCCATAGAATTGTGCACATACATATGCATATTTCTACACATGACGTTTAAACACACATGCCTGCACTTAACTTTTTACAACTACGTTATTCTCCCGCTTTGGTTATGACGTGAACGTTGTAAAACGGTAAACAGCGCAAAACACACACGCATGCACTTAAATGCATCATTGATGTTCCGACGCTTCATGAGTATGTTTGGATGTATTTTCATTTTGAAAAACTCTAAGTTACCGATAACTACAAGTAAAATGTATTCGCTAAGCCCACGCTTGTGCGAATTGTTTGCAAATAATTCTGCGAAAGGCTCTCGTACGCACAAGATTACACCGGAGAAACTCACCAACAAAATAAGAAATTTTATTCGTTGATTGAAAATTTTTGGAAAAAAGCACAAATCTTAACTATTTTCAATTATTTTAAGAATCAAAACTTCACTTTTTTTTGCAAATCACCAGGAACACAAAATTATACGTCCGAACGCCTCTATGAGAAACTTTCGAATGCGACATTTGCCAGCAAGCAGATCAGAAAAGTCCTGTTACATACAGGGTTGCCAGTGCTCTTTTTCGTAAGGAAAAAAATGAAGTTCAAGTATTTAGTATTGGAGCCCAATGAGTATCCAAAGTGTTGACAGCCCTATTCGACAAAGTAGGCCGAAGATGCAATAAAGCATGTAGGACAAAAAAACGAAGTGTTAGAAGAAAAAGAAAAGAAAAAGCGCTTGACAACACAATGCCAAAAAACGATGAACTTTAATAAATGTTAATGCAATTTTATTTGTTGTTGTATGGAAAATGTATAATATTCCAAAAAGAAGATCAGTTATGATATGATATTTGACACACACTTCATAATACATAATTTTGCTAGTATAGTAGAGCAACTAAAAGAGTTCACTCACCGTTGAATGTGTAACTTATAGTTTTTGCGGGAGAAATTTGTGAATTAAATTCCTTAGCGGTTTTCGCACAACGTACAAGTTGAAGGAAAATGAAAGAGTGACCGAAGCTAGAAATTTAAATAATGTCGAATTATATTGCTGGAAATACAGTCCCACTAACTCACCACAGAGTAATACAAAACTGAGCCACACGTTTCGCATTAGTAGGTACATAAACCGCATAAGTTGGTGCAGTGTTGCACTCGGCTGGCGACCAACCTACCTGTTGTACATTAGCAAAATTAAAACAGAAATCTGTCCATACTATTTTGTAATTATACCATCAGCTCATCAGTTTAATATTTTCGATAACTATTTAAAATTTGTTGGTGATTGTCGAATAATTGCATTACTCCAATATGTAGCTCGTTTCACTAACACACCTTACCTACCGTAGAAAAGGAACAATACACCACCTATTGGGCACTTTATAAACACTTAGTAGTTACACGAACCCTAGCTATACAGCGTTAGAAACTTGAAATTTAAGAACTTGGCCCACATTTTTTCCATTTTCCTTAAAAGCCATAGAATTATTTATTATTTCACTTGCTGCTTCGGTTTTAATATTTCATGCTACAATTTACAACTATGTGCTTATTGTTGTTTACTTAGGTTTTACAAAAAACGTTCTGCTTATTTAATTATTAAATGTATGTTATATGTGTGTGTGTTTGTGTGTATGTGTAGACTTAATAATGCTTGCTTGCGTTTTGCTTATCAGTTCAATATTCTCCGTAGATATATCTAATATATGTATGTATGTGTATGTTGATTTCCTGATGTTTTATGTTTTTAGGCTTCATGTTGATTAGCGTTGTTAATTATTTGTTTTCTGTTTTTGTAGTTTTTTTTGTTGTGGCATGATTTATGACTTATTTGCTTACAATTTTCCAATGCTGATGCTGATCTTGTGGTTGTTGTTGTTGTTGTATAAAATATAAAATGCATATCAAATTGTTTATGTTGCTTACATTGTTTATGTTTTATGCTTTAGTTTCGCGCTTATTTATATTATTAATTATTTTTAAATGTTAACATATGTGTATGTATTTATGAATTATGTTCGCCAATATGGCTCGCGAATTGTTGCATAAATATATATCTATATGTATATATAATTGTATATGTAAGTTTTGTATTTATGTTACTTATTATTGTTATTGTTGTGGTTTTTGTTTTTCGCGTTTATGCTCTGCTTTTGCATAAGTAGCTTGATTTCTAAATAATGTTTGTTGTAAAAATTTGACTAAAACAAAAAACAAAAACGCGCGCACAGCAAACTATATAAACAATTGCCAAACACTTTAAAAAAACAGCAATTAATTGGTAAACGTAAACATAACATAATCGTACACAATAATAATAATATTAATAATATTAATAATCATAATAATAATAATAATTATGATGATAATTGCTTTGTTATAAAACAAATCTCATCAACTACTCCGTTTTTTTTCTTCTATATAATACTTTTGGCATTTAAAAAAACATTCTTGTTTTGTTTTTGCTTCAGCCCTAACCTCAAATTGCCCGCGATTTGTAAAAAGTAAAAACTAATTTCAGTTAGAATTTTGGAACAGTCTTGGTGCTTAGAGCCCGAGCCTGAGCCTGAGCCCGCGCCCATCTACAACGCCTTCGCAAACTGGATGACAGAGCTCATGCGCATGTGTTTGGAGTTGTTGCTGTTGTTGTTGTTCGCCGGCCCTCCAGCGGCATCTGGGCCCGCAATCGTTGTTGTTGTTGCATTTGTTGTGACGCCGCCCGGTCCGGCACCACCGCTGCCCGTCTCCACACCCGTCGTCCCATTCCTGCTCGTGTCGCCCTCGTTCATATAATGCTTTCGTTTTCGCAACGGCAAGGTCATGACATTGCGATCGGCCATCATCAGGGAGTCGCTCTCGGGCGAGGACGAACGCTCGGGGGATTCGGTGCTGGACCGGAGACCAATGGCCGCCTCAACACGACGCACAATATCGTGGTTGACCAGGGAAGATCTGTAAGCAATGAAGAAGGGAAGATTTGTTTAGTCAAGCGGAGAAAATAGAACTAAACTACTAGACTTATTAGAAAACTTAGAAAATCCTTTAAAAAAAATAGCAATTCAGGGTTAGTAGAATCGTCTTTGGAAACAGAACAGTCTGAAACATTTGAAATTCATTTTAAATCCCATCCTTTAACGTTGATTTGGAAACTCGGGGTTCTTCTTTTGGCTAAGATATGTTTTTGAATAAACCACTAGCTATATCCTATTATTCGTATTTCAACCGATGCTTTTTAAATCAATTTTTTAATATTTGTAAGACTATTATTAATGATATTGTGGATCTAATAACTGGCTGCTCCCATTTGCGAATTCGATTGAATTTTGCGAAACGTAAATTGAAAAAAAAGATTGAATTTTATTTTCTTGCAGTTCCAAAATTCCAATCGTTGGCTATATTTGTGATTTCCGATTCCGCATAATGTCTTCGAATTTGAAAACGGAAACCTGAACAGAGCTGCTCCAATTTTGAAGTAAAATATATATAATATTATATAAAATATAAACTATAGCCTTTCTGATTCAAACGAGCAAAAAATCGTTAGCTGTATTTGTGATTTCTCTAGCGATTTCTTCCCAGACATATTTCTAATGTTCTATATATTTCTGTTTGAATACAATATCTGATAATCTGAACAAATACGAAGCAACGCACTAAGTTGAAAGCTATTTAGCTATAAGTTGTAGACCTTCTGCTTCAGAAGCTTTTGCAGTTCATACTGTCGAACAGACTTTCTTCTCTACCTATTCCCAAGAACTTAGTAATTCGCTAAACTTTTTCGAAAATAGTTGGGTTTTGATATTTTGTAACACTTACTCATATTTGGGGACCGGTGCGTAGCCCTTGTGGAGACCATGGCGTGCCAATTCGCCGCGTTTGAAATGCTTGATGAGCTCCGTGGCCTCGTGCTGATCATCATAGTTGGCCGCCTCATCGCTGACATGTAGTGTGGGCGGTTCCAGGGCGGGCTGGGTAGTTGCTGTCGTTGTTGTTGTTGTTGTCACCTCCTCCTTTGGAATTGTGGGCGTGGAAGCTGTGGGTGGGGGCGTGGCAGCATGTCCACGACGCAGCTGCATCATCTGCCAAGCAGCCACCTGCACATCCTCATCCTCGTTGTTCGTTTGATGCTCGTCATGATCCCGACGCGCCAAATTTGCAGCCTCGAGCAGAACAGGATTGATGGTCAAGGGAGCTGCCAGGGGTGGCTGTTCTGGCTTCTGTTGTGGGGGTATGGCATAGGTTCTGTAGGGAACAGAAGCCGGATAGTACGGTGCGATCGGATAAAGCTGCTGCTGTTGCTGTTGCTGCTGCATGCTCAGATCCGTGGGCATATCCTCGTCTGCGTAGACGATGGCTGGTGGCTGGCCGCTGGATACGCCGCTGTCGCGACTGTGCGCATCGGCTTGAACCACATATTGCAAGACGGCGGCTGAGGGTGGCGGCGGCGACGAGAGCGTCGATCCACAGCCGGGCGAGCCAAGGGAGGCGCGGGAAGCCAAACTGGAGCTGGATGGTGAGTAGGTGGAGCTGGGCGAACCAGGAGATGAATGCTGCAGTGCGGCCGCCGTAGCTGCTGCTGCTTTGGCACCTCTTGGTTGGCGCGGCTTTTTGGGCCGACCCGTTGCCATGGGAGCGGTAACCAGCTCGCTGGGCGGCGAACTGGGCGGAGAATTGTGGCTGCTGCTTTCCGAAGAAGTTGTGGGCAAGGCGGAGTCGCCTCCAGTGGCTACG
Source organism: Scaptodrosophila lebanonensis (assembly GCF_003285725.1). NCBI lineage: Eukaryota > Metazoa > Arthropoda > Insecta > Diptera > Drosophilidae > Scaptodrosophila > Scaptodrosophila lebanonensis. The sequence goes on along the minus strand of NW_022060564.1, from coordinate 2,803,983 downwards.
GACGCTGCTGCCTCCACCTCGTCGTCGGGCAGCTCGTTGGCATGCCCCTTGATGTGCGCCTCCATTTCCTTCTTGTTCTTGAACGTCTCATCGCAAATGGTGCACTTGTAGCACTTGGCCCCATAATGCTGCACCCGATGCAGCTTGAGGACGTGGTTGTAGCCGAAGTCGCGGAAGCAGATGTCACAGTGATACGGTTTCTCGCCCGTGTGCGTCCTAGAGTGCACCTTCAGCTGCTTGGAGCAGGTGAAGCCCTTGCCGCAGCCCTCGACAGGGCACTTGTAGGGCTTCTCGCCCGTATGGGTGCGCATGTGGATGACCAGCTGGCCAGATTGGATGAAAGTCTTCTGGCACACGGAGCACTTGTGCGGACGCTCGCCCGTATGGATGCGCATGTGCCGGTGCAGCTTGCCCGAATGCTCAAAGGCCCGACCGCACACGTCACACTTGTAGGGTCGCTCCTTGGTGTGGATGCGTCGATGCACCTGCAGGTTCTCCTTTACGCTGAACAGCTTGTGGCAGAATTCGCACTCGAAGGGACGCTCGCCGGTGTGTGTGCGATAATGGCGGATCTGTTAAGCGAATGGGGAATATCAGGAATTAGTGATATGGCTAGAGATGGACAGCGAACGAGTTATATTCGAGAGAGAGAGATAGAGAGAAATTATAAATGGAACTTACCAGACGTGCCGGCACCGCAAAGGTCTTTTGGCACACATTGCACTGATAGGGATCCGCGCCGGCGGCCACATTCGCCAGCGGCTTGATGGGCGGACTCTTTGGTATGCCCAGCGGCAGACCCGCCTCGTTCAGTTCGATGGCCGTGGTGGAGGAGTTGTTGGCCCCCAGATCGGCATTCTTGGCGTGCGATTTGGTGTGTGAGGTGTGAGCAGATTTGCTGCCAAAGATCATGCCACACTGCTCGCACTTGAATTGCGGCTTATTGGGATTGGGTTTGCGGGCCAAGGAGGTGGAAGCGGTGTTGGCAACAGGAGCGGGAGCGGGAGCGGAAGCAACGGATGCGGAGCTAGCAGCAATGGCTCCTTTGTTAGCTGCATGGCTGGTTGGTGTTCCCAATGTTTCTGTGATCGCGTAGCTGGTGGCTGTAAACTCATAGGGCAGCAGCTCCCCTTTAATGCGTGGCGTGTGCATTGTTGCAATATTTTGCAGTTGTTGTTGTTGTTGCTGCTGCTGCTGTTGCAGCTGAAAGCCCGTTAATTGCACATGTTGTTGTTGCTGCTGTTGTTGCTGCTGCTGCTGCTGCTGTTGCTGCTGTTGCAACTGCAATTGTCGCTGCTGAGGCGTCTGCAACAACTCGTATTGCTCATGCTGCACGGCAGATGGCGCCATACCGCCCCCGCTGCTACTCGCCGCCATTAGCAATGGCGTTGCCTGCAGCGCATTGCAGAAATCCGTTTGACTAGGTTGCTCCGTCTTTATGGGCAGCTGATTTGCGGGATGATAGTAAACCATATTGGTTGTTGATGAATCTGTAAAGTAGGCATACAAGTTGTGGTTTAAATAAACTTTATCGTTTATAAAAAGCTATCATCAATTATCTATTATGTTGCTCAAGGAGCTAGCAAGAATCCCACAATGTTGGCAAAGCTATCATAAAATTGAATAATTGTCCAAACTAGGACAGATCTTAAATAAAGATTAAAGATTTAAAATAAAAAAAAAACCCCTATTATTTGCATTTCTCAAACACTGTTTTGTTGCTCTTTAAATGTAGAAACTGAAACAGTCACCTAATCGACTATTTATTCAATAAAATAAACGTTATTTAACTGCTCAACTACCTGTAAAAAGGTTTCGAACATCAACATTATATTTCTTTTAGAATAAATCCGTTTTTTTAAATTTGTTTTTTGTTTTTGTTTTAGACACATTCAATTTTGTTTTCCGAAATACTGGCATTTCAAATAATTAAAGTTTTTATTCCATTTTAAAAATAAGCTGCTCATAATAAATAAATGTTCAACAAAAATTAGTAATTTTTTGAAAGAATTATGTATCTACATATTTGTTAAATTATCTGCTTAAATAAATCCCATTTAAACCCACTTAAGGAAACGGTTGCTAACGTTTACTTGCACGGGTTATTTCCGATTTATATAGTTCAGTTAAAAATATATATTCATATTTCAAAAATTAAATAGCAATTAATATAAGTTGCTGAAATTAATCATTTATATCTCCTCCATTTATAAGTTCTTTCTATGCACAAATGTATAAAAATTAAATACAAGTAGAATATTATTGCATATTATTGCTTAAAAGAAAAGCAGTGCCCGATATAATTAGTGTTACAAATTGCTGTTTAAATGCTGTTAATTATTTAATAATAAATTCCAATTGTGGCTCAAAATTCGATCGTCTTCCTATCAAATTATTCATTATTCAGCAAACAATATACGATGTTTATCTTTTTTTCGATAAACTGCGACTGTTGTAACATTTTCAGAATAAACCTTGAAGTGCACAACTAACCCCCTTCCCCCTCCCCATCATAGTGGAAAAACAGAGAGAACTTAACAACCTGCATTACGAGTTTCCTCAAAGTGCGTTCAATACTAGAAATAATAAGTGTGTGAATATTACGACGCAAAAGCCCGGAAAAGAGAGCGAAAGTAAGCGGGGGGTGGGGGGTGGGATTGGGAAGGGGCTAACAAAAACCCACCCTACTACGCAGTTTTTCCCACAATGTTTATTGCCGGCCGCCGCTGTTTTCCAACTGAGCTTTCATTTCTGGGGGAAGGTGCGGAGCGCGAGAGCGAAGAAGTGAGAGTTTCTATATAAATATATATAGGGTTGGGCAAGGCAAGACGGGGGGAGGGGGCGTCAAATGGGGAGTTACTACGAATTAGAGACATCATTTATGCTCTTACAACTCCAACAGAAAAAGTGAAGAAAATTCCCTTCGACGCGGAAAAGCTTTGAATAAGCGGCCGGCGTTTTCTTGCTTGTTTTGACAGAAATTTTCAATAGGCTGGAAAAACAAACTCTGTATACCCAAAACAAAATGGCGCAAGCTCTATGCACGGCGGAGGCGGAGTTGGGGAAATCAAGCAAGAAAACTTCTTGAATTTTCCGATATAATACTAATATTACCTTTTGCATTTGCTTTCTTTGCCTGATTCTTGGCATTGTGTTGTTTTTGTAATTTCGATTTGGATATATCCACCAGTTCGGTGCCCGATTTCGACAGCACATCCTTGATCCAATTTTGTTTGGTTGCCCAATTTTTCGTCTCTTTATTACGTTCAGTCATAGTTGAGGGTTTGTTTTTTATTTTATTTATTGTGTAAAGTTTTTTCTTCAGCTTTTTGATTTATGCAGTCTATGTTTTATAATAGAAGTCTACGTATTTCTTTTTAGTCCATGTTACGATTGATTTTCGACAGTCTTTCAAGTGATGTGAAAACTATTTGGTTTTTGGTTTTGAGAGATCTTTAAATGGGAACATATTTTTCTTTTATTTACATTTGTACTTTTTAGGGAAACCACACGACGTATTCATATTATATTTATAGTGCTTTTTAAATCAGTCTATGGGTGGATATATATTCAGCCATTTGGTCTCATAAAAATATTAAATAAATTGACAGTTGCATTATTTTGTAATATTTTAGTTGTTATTTTTGTTCAGACGACGATTTTCATTTTTCGCGTTATTTTCTGCTTGATAACATTCTTTTTGATAATCTTGATGATTTTTTTCAAGTCTTTCGTTTGCTGCGCCACCGGCTGATAGTCTTGTTGCAATTGTTGTTGCAATAGCTGCTGATAGTTAAGCAGATTTTGGGGGGGTTGGCGTTGCGTCTGATGGAGACTAGACGGAGTGCTGTGCTGACTCGAGGTCTTGTTCATGCGCATCTTTCTAAATGATCTCAAGATATCGTTCATTAGGAAATCGGTCATTGTAAAGCGCTGCATTGAACACGCACAAGCACACTCCAACACTCACACCCTCACAAGAAGTTTTATACACACACACACACGCACTCATTCACATATCTTTCGGATTGGAGGCGCACCGCACGCCGCTAGTTCTTTCACGTTTGATGGTGTGCCGGAGACTGGTGGGTGCGTTGCCGAAAAATATGCTGCGAACCCAAACCCGAACCCAAACCAACTCGAAATCAACCACCACCACCAAACAAACAAACCATAGGCTGTGGGCATACATAGGCCCATTGATCTGTGGCATGAACAAAAATTTCCCAAGTGCGTGCCGCTCATTGAATTGGAAAAGCGGGCGTACAAGTTTTCCATGCTGTGCATGGCATAGAGTGAGCGCGTTTTGGGTTGGGGCAGTATTTGAGTGGTTTGGGTTGTGTTGAGTTAGGGGAAATTTTGGGGGAATTTTTTAAAACGGTATCATTTTTGTTCAATTCGACAATTTTACGAACTTTGAAAGCCCAATATTTGAGCTGAGCATATTTTGAGTAGTTTTTCAAAAGGGATATTTCTTTGGGAAATTTTGTATAAGCACTCAGTTTTGAAAAACTTTTAGCATTCAAACCTGCACAGTTGGCATGAGTCATGCGTTTAAAATGGGGGGCGTATTTCTTCTTATCAATTGGAGAGAAACTATGCCCAGAAACCACTGTCGAACTGTGTTTCTGAATTGTTTTTAACTGAATCATGCTGAGGTAAGCGAAATATATTTATAGCTCTATAAACAAATCACAGAAACGTTCAGCAAATAAATTAAAATGACAATTTATAACAATAAAATTTAAAAAAAAAACTGCTAATGTTTGTGGCTCATCATGTGATGACTGCTTCATGTACACACAAATACTTAGCAACTGATCACACGACTTGTCGATAAGAATTTGCGTGCCTTGCACAACATTATTTTGGGTGTGTGGACTAATTGAAAAAAAATTGGCACCAAATTTTAGATTACTTCAACATTAACTTTGACCAGAGCTGATAAATGGTATATTTTAAGTACTGATAAAGTTATAATTTATGGAATGGCGTAAGTCAATAGAGAAATTTCTGGATCGTAGTTAAGGTTCCTGGTAAATCGCTCAATATTCGTTTCTATCGTTCTGTCATTAATACCTATAAAAAGATAGCAGTTTTTTCATCACCAAATGATCACTTTCCCCTTGGATTACAGATCCTCCAAGCCGACAACAAATAAAGTCATTAGCCCACCTTTGACAAATATGTACCAAAAAAGAAAGAACTCAAAGAAATATATAAAAAGTTTACTGAGCGCGCAAACAAGACTAGAAATACATACATACATATGTATGTACATATGTAGCTGCAAGTTCAAAAAACTTTTTCGGTTGCTTCCACGCTTTTGTTAACACTATGGCCCAACGAGAATACATACATACGTACATAAGTTTGTACATACATACATATGTGTGTGTGTATTTATGTATGCGAGTGTGTGCGCAATACATTAAACTAGCGCAAAAGTTCATTAACATTCGACACAAAAACTATTTTCGTGCGCGCTCTCATACGCTCTCGCACTGCCACTCGCTCACTCTCCTGGTCTCTCTCTCTCTCTTGATGTTGATCGCTGCTGCGTGGATTGCTCGGTCCACAAAAGTAAGCTCGACTTTTTGAAGGTAAAGGCATAAAATAACAGACGGAAAACAAATTAAAAAACAACAACAACAACAAAATATGCTATTTATCTATTATGAGGTTAAAAGCACGCAGCAGACGCACAAGGCGGTCGGTCAATGATCGCAGCATGGCAACAGCAACAACAACTACAACGACGGCCCAAAAAGCGACTGAGAACTCCCGTCCCTTACAATATTGACCGAGTCGCTGCCAACATGTTTATTGTTCTCTTTTCGAAACACAGCACGCTTTTACCGTTATTTTGTTGGGATAGCTCAGAAACTGAGCGCAGCGGCTTGACGCTAATTTCGGGGCTCAAAGTGGAGTGGGTGAGGCTGACGTCTGATAAATGTTGGTGTTGAACGGATGGATCAGTTCCATGATTATAGAAAGCTACCGTGGCTTAAAAAGACAGTTCTATCGCTAAACTAGGGTGTGAGCTAATCTTTAAAATATAACAAAAGCGTTACTTGGTTTTAAGACTTCTTTTAAAGCTAATAACAATAAGTATTTGATTGATTTTTTATCTTGAACTCAATGTTATTATTCTATAGAGCACCTTATGTAGGAAATTAGGGTCTACTACCCAATTTTCGTGCTGTGATTACTAAATATTGTATGATTGTACTTTATCTACTCACAATATTGATAATGTGCGATTTTTCAAGAAATTAAAAAGGAAATTAGAACTAGAGCTGGGTAATAATTTATTTATTTAATGAGTAGTTGGTTAACATAGAACAGAACTAGGTATACTTTCATATATGTACATAATAAATACATATAGAATACTGGAAAACTTTCAAAATGTATTACCTACTGCTGAAAAGTTTTATGCTTCACAGATGATTCTATTAAAGTTAATCTATATTTTACACTTATTTCGAATTATTTAAAAAAAAAAATGCTTTAAATAAGTTCGCTCGCTTCAAGCACTAATGGAATACACAGCCAGTGGGATGGAATCATATGTATGTATGTACGAGTATGTATATATTTAGTATTACATACATATGTACATATGTATGTAGCTATCATACAGACAACACACCTTTTTCCAAACATACGCAGACAACAAACTCAGACTATCTGAACACATGTACGTCTAAGGGTCAATGAACATTTAAATAAGCAAAATGGAAGCTTTTTTGACATGGCCATGTTGTATTTTTGTTGGTTTTTAGTATTTTTGATTATGTTTCCATGCGTATCTATTACAACAAGCTGACATACATATCTATGTACATATGTACATACATATGAATGAGAACGTTTGAATTTGTTGCTTTCAGTATCTGTATTTTATGGTTAATTTCCCTAGCTAGCGATAAGATAGAAGCGCTCTCATAAATTGTTGTTTTTTACATGCGAAATAGGAAAAATACTCAATGAAATATTGTTGGGAAGGAAACTAGGAAAACAACACGACAAACGATAAGATTCTCAAGTACAAAACAAATTGTTTCATTGATACCGAATGTGAATGATTGTATGTATTTACGTACATATGTATGTATATATACATATGAACATAAACAATTTGGGTTTTTTCTTCTTTTCAAATCATGTCATTGTTGTTTAGTTTTATGAGCAATTTCTACAACTTTTAATTAAATTACTCTTCTAAAAGTCTATTATATACAACATTCCCTCATGAATGAAATACAAATGTATCTAAACAAGCTAAAACATCATACATATAACAGTTGTTTGAAACCCTCAATTGCGTAGCTTGTGTAGGCAGCGACTGAGGTGCGCCGGCGTTGGCAGCGCAGCCAGCGCTAGCTAGACATCAACTACACGCACTTTTATGCGTGCGCGGGCATGGAAACAAAAAAAAACAACAACGACGCAACTGAGAAAAGTAACGAATTTTACTACATGGCGGTTAGCCTAGGTCATCAAAAATGACGACAACGAGACGAGAAACGAATGGCGGCAAAAGCTCAGCAAGTGAGCGAGGAAGCGAGATACAAACCATTGCCGTTCGATACTGAGCTGAGCGGCGTATTGCATGTTGTTGTTGTTGCTGTTTGATAGCGCGTGTAAATAAAATAATGGAAATAACAGCATGACTTTTAGAAAATAGAAAATATGACGTAATTTGTTATTGCATTAGCAGAATGATCTACATACATACATATGTATGTACATATGTATGTATGTATAATATTGCATTACCTTGTGAAATTATTGATTAATAACAATTCATCTACATATGTATGTATGTATGTATATGGGAAACTAATATTTGTTGATGGAATTGTTGGTATGTTTATGTTTAGGTTATGTTGACTTTTTACGTTATGTGCACATAAAACTATCCTTGGAAAAACATTTTCACTTTCGTGCAGATTTTTTTGTTTGCATACAAAATGGCGCACATTCACGAACAACTTCCCTTTCATTTGTCAACAGCATAAAATACGCTCATGCCTGTGTAAGTATACTTACATATGTATGTACATACATGCATATGTGTGTATGTATTTGCAAGTAAAGAGGCTAAATAAAAGCACAAGCGCAAAGTTGCAGTCAAACACGCGCATTGCCTTTTTTCTCGTTGTCAGGCTGTTGAAAACTCGTGCACTACCTCCTTATGGGGCACACGTATATATTCATGCAATGCGCATGTTGAAAACTGCTGCACAGCCTCCACGTGTAGTTCAAGTTCATGATACAAAACGAGCGAGAGCCGACGAACACAATGGGCGAGTGTGAGTGCGAGAGAACGACGCTTCGCCTCGGCCTTTTGTATTCTGCTGGCGTTGACTGAGCCGATAGCAGCGACGCTCACTGCAATTTGCCTTTGTTGAGTGTATGTATGACGACTGACTCTATGTGTATGTATGCGTACTTGTGGGTTTTGCATTTAGTGCGAGGTAATTTACAAAAATTATTTGCATTGCATTAATATTTTTCATTGGTAGAACGCGTTTGTTTGTGTTTTCTTTTTGGCTTAGGTAACAACTATGACAAATTCATGATTCAATAATTGTTAAACTGCAATCCTAGTGCATTTTGTAAGTAATTCACTTAAATTTCGTATCGTTCCCTCCCCAACCAACAATGAAGAAAGACGCTTAACTCAGCGGTTTGCTAGCAAACGGCGACGCTGACGCCGCGGCGTCCGACGACGAAAACAACAACAACAAAGCAGCAACCTCATTTGCCATCCAAGAGGGTCAATGAACGCAACGCCAAAAAAAGCTCATTTACGATGACGGCTTCTGTTGTTGTTGTTCTTGTTTCTTGTTGTAGCCGCTGAATAAAGTAAAGAGAAGAAATCGAAAAGCAAAGAAACCCGAAAATTTCAGCTGGAGAATGGGGATCGCGATGTGCTGGGATCTGCACCACCACAACCACCAACAACCACAGTCAATACGTTAAATTGTGTGGAAACCTCAAGTCAACACATATGTATGTATGTACAAATGTATATACAATAAAAAATGCACAAGTGTTTTTATATATACACACACACACACACATGTTGTACATACATAGACATTTCTTTTAGTTGCCAAATTTCTTCATTGTTCGCTGCGTTCAGAAACGCTGGCTGGAGTTAAGGGGGGCGGGGTGCCGTTTTAAATTTAAATCTTGCCATAACATTTAAAATGCATTTTAATTAAAAGGCTTCACCAAATGACGTTCAAACTGAAGCGATAGCAGGAGGTAGGGCGACAGGCGAGCTTTGTGCAGTTGTTATTGTTGTTGTTGATGGTGTTTTTGACACATTGCGTGGAAATCTGTAAATACTTTTGAAAAACAAGTTTACAATCATGAGGGGCCCGAGTTTCCGGTAACAGAAATAACACAATGATTAAATACAAAAGATGGGCGTACAAATGGAAGGTGTGGTGACAAAATCGAAGACAAGTTTTCTTTGTATTTAGCACTTAAGTGTGTAATTAATGCGACGGTGCTAAAAGTACACATTTGTTTAAAGATTATTTTAAACTTAAGTCGCAACGAGATTAAAACAATATCAAGCTTATAAATGATTAATTATTACAGAAATTGAAGAATTGCTCTGCCCTGCTAATAGTTAATGTTATTCATTTTCACAAGTTTTGTGTGCGAACAAATATTTATTAAATAAAAATTGAAGTGGAAAATTTCCAGTTCATCATTACATGTGCTTATTTAATATTTTTTGTTATGCATACATACAGACATTGCTGTCCACCTAACCGCATATCCTGTGCCAAAAGTATCTGCTTGCCTCAACCACTTGTGCGTATTTCTCAGATACTTTTTTGGCATATGTACATGTGTATATGTCTATACAAACAGGGTTTGTTTTTTGTTTGTTAGCAAAATTTGGTTTTTGAACACAACTCGTTTGGCAGGTTTCTACCTTTGGCTTTATTGCTACCCCCCACCAAAAAAAAAGAACCTCAATTTAGAATTCGTAAGTCTCAAAAGTCGTTTTATATTAACGTCAATGATGACGATGATGCTGATGACGATGATGACGGTAGATCTAGGTAGAGAGCAGCATTATCATATTTGAATATCACTGACCAAGCTTAATGCATAAATTATTAGAGGCAGATGCTGCTGCGGAAATAGAAATATTTTTTTGTATTTACGGGGTCAAACAATCTGTGTTGTGTGCATTTTCCGTGTTATTTGCTTTTACTCGTATTTGTAGTAGAGCTTGTCACACAGCCCATAGCTTTGCCAGTTAGTGCCCAAATGCTAATTAAGCGCACTTAAGATCATGAGATCCACATTTAGGCACGATGTGGCTACGCAAACAAACTTGGAAAATACAGCTGCGCCTTGAACTTGACCACAAAATTGCGACGCTGGATCAGATCAGAAGTTCAAGATGCGTCAGAAAAGAATTCTAAATGGCCCTAATTAGGTTTATAAAATTAATAGAATAAACAACTATTTATGGTAATATAGTATAATGTTTATAGTTATTAGAAATATAGAGAGAAAAATGAAGAGTCATTTGAAACAATAAAATTCCAAAGTCAAGAAGTTAAAGATGCGTCTGAAAAGGTTTCTAAATGTCCTCAATTAGATTTAAAAGCATAAACAACTATTTTTGGTAATATAATGTTTAAAGTTGATAGTAAGAGAGAAAAAAGAAGAATCATTTCAAACAACAAAACGAAAATCAAACAATGCAATGCTAGAGTCGTGCCGTTCCAACTTTTACAAACCCTATACATTTATGACTATACGTTCCTTTAGAGCTGATCTATAACAATGAAGCTGGACATGCGGGGATTTAAGCTACAATGGGATGTATGATTATCAACTCTGGTTGCAAAGTAATTCCCAGATATACGCAAGTTATGAAGAATATCGATGTATATCTGTCGTACTGGTCAAGAAGGTATACACATACTTGTATGTGCGCATTATATTTGCCACTCTTTCTCCTGATTGTTACATACATACGCACTTAGCTAGAATGCCCCCCTTACCCTTTGAGTAGAGGGTATTGAAGAAATGATGAGCGAAGTGGAGCGGAGCGGAGAGAGAGAGCTTGTGCGATTACTGACTGAGAAGAGATGGGCGAGCGAGCGCAATATTAAGTGCAAGCGTACAGCCAGCAACGGCGTCAAAAGCGATTGTGCCGCTCTGCTTGTGCCTGTGCTTGCGCCCGTGCTTGTGCAGTGGTTGTTGCAGCTGTCCTTGAACTTGACAAACAATTTTTTGTTTTGTTTTGCGTGAAACGAAGGACAGAAGCTCACACCCATACCTGCAAACATACAAACGCACACACACACACACACACACACACATGGATGGATGCATGAAGGGCATTCAAAATGCTGAACAAATAAACGAATTATACAAAACAACAAGACATTTGCTCAAATGCGTTGCAGCATTGCAGTGCGGCAGCAGACTCCTATAAGGCTTCAGTTATTGCAGATGGTTATGTGTATGTATGTATATGTGTAATTCTTCTATAAATACATATGTATATGTATGAGTGTGTATGTGTCCTTTAGCAACGCTTTCGATCTAAATTACTTTTCAGCTTCTAGTGGCTTTGGTTGACATTTCAGGGAATTGCTTTTAAAATTAAGAAACACTAATTATTATTGAAACACTCGTAAGTATTTCTATAATAACTTCTTATTGCTGCACAATACACTTAAGCTAATTTGTAATTGTTGCCAAGAGTAAAAGCTGACTAATATTGTTTCTAAATAGCATTATTATTTCACAAAAATAAAAATACACATCACTTACTCTGTTTCTATTTTTTTATTACAAGTATGATTCTATCTAAGAGTCAAATGAATCATGGGATCCACAAATATAATTCACATTTATTTGTATTTCATTGTTGCTTTAGAGTTTAAACAATTTAAGCTGTTGATTTATTCCTAAATATTAATAAATTTTTGGTTTCTGTGTTGAGGTGTTTTTCAAACCGTAACGTTATCAGATGTTCGGGATCGGCGAATTTTTTTAAAATGTGTAAAAAAGTTACTAACAATTTTCCCAAAACCGAAGTTTATTAGAGATATTTTTTTTTATAAATTTTGAAAACTGCTTAAAGTTAATAGTTCAAAATTTAATAAATTAATTTATTTAATTACTCTGAACTTCTACAGAACTTAAATCATAACTAGAAGATCTTATTATGGTGCTGAAAAATATTGAAACACTATCCTTTATATGGTAGGTTAACCATTAAAGTACTGCTCTCTATAGGGTCAATTATTCCCCTCGACCCCTTATAGCATTTTGAGAACTATACTATGTAATATACTCGTATGTGAACAAATGGATCGATTGTACAATTTCACAACGAAGTAAAATTGAATGTAGAACAAAAGAGAATGAATCAAGCGACAAATTCACAGTCATTTCATTTAGCAAGAAATAGATATTAGAACAAAGGCACACCAAGTAAATACATACATACATACATACATACATTCATAAAAAAACACATTTGTATATGTATGTATTCGATGATGAGAGATAAAGCTAGCGCGCAAATTGTTAACCAAGGTCAATATTATATACACGAATGTACATACATACATATGTCTATACTCATTAAAAAGGAAAAAACCAAGCCAAATATTTGTTTCATAAAACCAAACGTAAGCACATAAATAAGTGTTAGTAAGTATGTATGTATATATATGTACATACATATGTATACATCAGTATGCCTCTGATAGAAAAATAAATAAACCACCAAGAACTTTCAAAGAATTCCCCCAGCAGCAGCAGCAGCAACAACAGCAACAATACGAGGCACAACAATAGCAACAACAATAATAACAAGCGGCAAACGGCAACCGGTAGGTAGAAGCGAATAAAAATGGCGGATCGTTTGCAATATGGCGTACCAAAGAAGGAAAGTGTAGGAAGGGGGGAGGGGAGGGTGTCACGCCAACGCTGCCGAAATTCTCTTTTTTTCGTTTTGGCAATGCATAGATACAGATACAGCCGATTCGGCGGTAGATACACAATAAATATACAAACACACGCACGCACACATTAACGCATATTTGCGCACCGCTTTTTGGAACCGGCTTTGCGTTAGAATATCTGTATCTATATGCATGAGTATGTATCTCGCAGATACATAACCATTTTTTTGCGCCGTTTGCGTTTCAATTTTTGTGTATTTTTTTTTTCGGTCTGTGTGTGTTTAATATGAAATTTAATGGGGTAGGCAAAGGGTCTTTTGATGATGACGGCGGCTAACGACGACAATGCTTTTCGATTTCGTCTTTTCAAAAACCATCACGTGACATTTGATTTCAATGATAACTTTAAAATAATGTACGATTATATGTACATATGTATGTCCATTTGTGTTTGGTTGATTGGCAACTGAAGCATTAATCACACTGCTGGACATTGTACAGGTTCAACAGAAATCCGATTAGGTTTATCGTCAACTAAGTATTTTGGCAAGACATTTTACTTTCAGCGAATTTTTAATTCCTTTTGATAAAGGCTTTTGCAGCTGGTGCCATTTATTTTATATATGACAGCCACTTAGGCGATAACATTAAAAAGCAACATTTTAAGGCACTTGGGAGCACTCTCATATCAAACTTTTCGGTTGACTCAATCAGTATTTTAACTTTCCATTTCAACATCGGAAATTGTATGAAAACATTCAAATGTTGAATATTTAATGATTCGCATTTTAATGATTGTAAATTAAATGTGGAGCTTAGTATAATTGTTTCTAAATGCAATTAGGAATACAAAAAAAGATTTACTATATATTATATAGCAAGTTTGAGAATTATTTTCGTTGCAATAACAATTGAAATGATCTTCTCAATCAAGTATCTATCTTCTTCTTATTAGCAAAATAAATGAAAGTTTAATATAAGTTATAATTGGGATATATGTACATAGACAAAGAATCAATCTGCCATAAAATTGTATAGAATCCTAATTGTATTTCATTTCTCTTTAAAGAAATTCTCTTTTGAAATCGCAACTCGTTCTGTCAACATCAAACTTCTCAGATGATACTGCATATTATCAATTCGATAAGGATCTGAGTTAATTTCCGCGTTCTGTCAGCCCATTTTTTCTGCACAAAAGACACGTAAGTTTCGTGCACAGCCTACGCGTATTGTTTGCGTCAACTATGATAGTTGCTGGTTTTTGAATTGTTTATCACATTCTTGTGTGGAAGCGCAAGGTGGAATGATTGGCATTTTGTTCAATTAAATCCATGCCATCAGTATGATATGACAAAACAGTGATGTCTCGCAGCTGTTTTCCGGCTAAGCTGCTCACGAATTTGCCATGTGCCGCCAAGCACATTTCAGCGACCTTTATCTACAATCTGAGCCCAAATCAAGTTCTTGAATCTCATTCATAAAATCAGCTGCGATTGAGAAAAGCTTCCAAGTTGCATGCAAACATTCCGAACAGTGACGATAATGAAAAGTGCCCCCCACACCCATCTAAATGGCTGACTTGTCGGATCGACGACTCTGGCTGCCTGATAAGCGTCGAGGGTGGAACGTGAATGAACGCAGCTAGCCCACAGAAAAGTATTGGTTAACGCTAACCGACCAGACCCGCTTCACCCCGGCCCACCTAAAAACTTGGAATTTTGATAACAGTTACCAACAATAGGGTAACGGCACTCGGTTCTTGTTTTATAACAATTTCCTGTACACAGTAATACTAACTACCTTCGTTTACTTTTCTCCTATACTGGTATACGAGTAAATGCTCAAAAGATTAATCGGGTCCACAGTTCTCGTATCAAAATAGCGAGTTGAAATGTTTTGCGTTTGTTTTTGTTTTCCTCTATTATTTTTCGGGGGTCGACGCTGTTACTGACCTTCAGACACAAAATTAGCAAATATATAAAATACACACTCTCACGCATACTAACAAATCTTTGGATATACCGATGGATGGAAAACAAAACCACGGCTATCATAATTTTTTTTATCGCAAATAAATTGCGCAAGTCTGCGGCAAAAGATAGAAGGTTCCAAATAGAAAATCGCCCATTAAAGTGTGCGTGCCCATGTATCGTTAAGGTATGTATATAAGTAGATGAAAGGTCTTTTTATATGGCTTTCGTATAGACATTGTAATTGCATTGAACTTTGGATGCCTTGTCGATAATCAGCGATGATATATGTGGCAAGGGAAAATTAATGTCGTACAGAAAAAATATGAGAAGTGACAGGTCAGCCGAGCTATGTATAAGCAACATTTTTAAGTAATAATTCTCAAGTACAATTTTTGAATCAGCTTCCAAAAATTACAGCAAAAGAGCTATGAGTTTGAGCACATTATATTGTTCCAAGCAAAGAACACATTTACTATATAAATCGAATAAGCTAGAATCAAATCAATTAAAAACTTAAAAAAGAATTTTCCGAGAATGATTCGAGGCCTTTGAACTAAAAAGGCAAATTAACATAAGCTATATATTTTCAAGCCATAAAAGAAGTCTCAAAAATTTGCAAGACAAGTCCTCAGTGGAAAAAGTCAATCCAGTTTTAAAAATAGTTTAGATAGTTTTCGAGCAAACTTAATAAGATTGAAGACACAATGTGCAAATATATTAGTAATATATCTTGTCTAAATATTCCATTATATTTCAAAATTGGTAAATATTTTAAAAACCAATATGAAAACATTTTAAGCCAGGTTCAGATGCTTTAAATATTTACTCAAAGCGCGATCATATTATAGTTCAACTTAGTTCAAAACTATTTGTTAATTTCACTAATCTGTGCAATCAAACTTGTTCTAAACGTAACGAACCTACCCAGTCGCTATATCATTTGCCGTCTAATCAATATTGTTTATCATTGCTAATTACCGAGTTGGTCGTGTGATCCTTGAAGTGTTTCTGTGATTTTCTAACGGGTGTGACTCATTGAGCCTATAGAATGACTCATGGGTAGGCCCTAAGTATGCAGACATGTCATGGCCATTATCGAAATCAAGAAGTTGGCATAAGAACTATAAAGCATTAAAATGAGTCACCAACGGGGTATTACAATCTAAAATTTAATTAGGCAGTGTTTGGACATTTAAATGAAAACAAAAACTATGTTTTAAGCTTGCAAAGACTAGAAAACATGTAGTATTTCGTAGCGTTAAGTATACGCAATGTGGGCTTGAAGATAATATTGTTTGTTTTGAATAAAACGTGATGATTTGTTTTAAGTAACACGTTCGTTATTTGCAATAGATTCGAACATATTTCATCATTCAGAAAATTTATTAAGCCATAAGTGAATATTGATCCTATAAAATAAAAAGTTTGGAATATTTTATTTTTATTTATTAACTATTCAATAGTTGGTAAAAATTAAATGTAAAGAAGACAAATTCCTAATTCTGCATTTCAATTTTGATTAATACTTTCTTTTCTATTTAAGACTGTATATTTCCTGTATATAAATTTGTTTTCCCTTCTAAAAATATATTCAGCTAAAAATAGGGGTTCTATTTCCATAAACGATATTTATTTTAAGGAATTTTTAACTTACCATAAAAACAGGACGAAATCCACAATGTTTTTTGTTACTTGTATTTAGATAATCCAAAAAATGCGTAAACGGGTAAATTTGTGTTCACCTTACAAAAAAAGTGTTCCTTTTATTCTTGGTATTAATTATTAGAATATTTATTTCAATATATAACTTGTTGCACTGACTGAACGTCCAGACACGGGAATCGATCAGCGGCAAGTGGTTAGAACTTTTTCACTGTTGCGCACTCAACTGCTCGCAAACTGCCGTTCCGTAATCGGTAGATTGTGCACATACATACATATATGTATGTATTTATATATATGTTGTTATATATATGTTTGTATCTGTTTCAGTATTGTTTGCCGAGCCGCACGTAAGGTCTGCACCCAATGTTGACCAATTACAAAATAATTCTTAGCGCCAACCGCAACCAGGCGAGGGATTGAGCGTTAGAACGATACTGCGACGATGCGATAAAAAAAAGAGTCGAACAAGCAAGATGATCATCTAACGTTTGAAAACTGAGAGAGGGCTGCCAAAACTGTTCTTCTTGTTGTTGTTAATTCAGAACGACGACGACGTCGGGAGGCGAGAGCAACCGAACAAGTGAGCTTTATAATTGCGACTGCCTCGTGTCCGTGGGTGCCTCTGTGTGTGTGTATGCGGGTGTGACGCGCACTGTGTGTGAGAGCTTATTTAATTTCTTGCCTCCTCGGCTCGCTTCGGCTCGTTTTTTCGGAAGGGGCAGCAGCTGTTGTTGTTGCCTAAGGTTTTGCCTGATTATAAAATTAATTTTCAAGTTTAATTTTTGCCTTTGGTGTGGTGTGTGTTATCGTTCCTTCAGTTGTTGCTTTTGCGAATTTCCGTGTGCGCTTTTTCTTTGACGTTGTGTTGTCTCTATGTATGTATGTGCGTGCTTATTATCTCTTTCTCGATTCGTATTAGTAGCTGCGCGTCTACACGGGCACTATTGTTATTGTTTTATTAGACGTTTGTTGTTGCTCACATACACGCCACTATAAACAATATTGACCTAGGTTTACGGTTTACGTTACGCATATTTGATGATTGCGAAGCTTTTGTTGTTGTTGTTTATTTGGCATGTAACAATAAGTTATTGTTTAGAATAGAAATGTTCTCGTTTGCTTGGTAAAATGCTTATCTGTTTTGCACACACAATTATTCATTACTTAATTAGCCATATGGTTTCAAGTAATTAACGTCAACGTTCAATAATATTAAACACAATTGTTTCTATTTTTCAATTTATCAATTGTTTTTCCGCAGTACATTGATTATTTTATTATTAAACTTTATTTAAAATTCATTAATTCGCATTAATCGCAAACAATGATTATCAGTCTTTGATTTAGCACTAAGAAAATATTATTAATTTAAAAAAAACACACACATGCACACATTAATTGGTTTAAAAAATTGCACTTTAGTTAAGATAAATAAAATTTTTGACTAAATGGTTCCTGTGCAGTTTGCTGCAATTTTCACATATTCCCTAATATACGAACATAAGGCGGAGAGATCGATTTAAATTTTGTGTCGTTGATTATTTCACTTAAATTTGTGGTTTTTCTAATATTTACAGCTTGTATATTTGTGGATTTTTGAGCACAAAGAACAAGCAACAAAAATATTGAATTATACTAGAACAGTTAATGTTCTTTTTCTCTTTTTATTTTGTTGCTGATTGCTTTCGAACAGTGTGTAAAAGCGTTGTTGTCGCGTCGCCAGCTCAACGAGAAATACGAGAAGCAATGGCGACGCGTCGCAGTGAACAAAAATCGTCGAGAACGACGAGGCGGAAAGCAGCGACAGCGGCGACAGCAGCGACCGAGGCAGCAACGCTTGCAGCGCAGTAGCGTAGGCCGGCTCTCATGTACATAGCAACTTTTTGCGGCTTTTATGTGCATGTGTGTGTGTATGTTCGGTTTCTCAGTACTCGAGCAGTTCTCAACTTACTCAATACAATTTTTATTATGATATCTGCGTATGTATATAAATACATGTACATATATGCATGCTTTTATACATTTGAATGTACATACATATGTACATGTACGAAATTTATCGGCGGTTGATTTTTCTGTATTGTTGTTGTAGCAATTTTGTTACCAACCTTTTTATTCATCATTCTGAGCAACCTCTCGACACAAACAAGTATTCTAGCTAGCATAAATTTTTGGAACTTTAGAATCGAAGCTTCAGATATTTATGGAATTTAATGCTATAACCACAATCCCTTATCTCTAATTACTTTCAAAAATAACATCTGGCAGCTCTGCCAAACATTAGACGAATGTATTAATAATTTCAACAGTAATCTCTATTTTAACTTCGATTTTAAATATACGCTCCATTTTCTAAACCATTATTCAGAGAACCGATCATCTACCTCTAAATTATTGTTTGAGATCAGAATAGGTGCAATCGGTGTATCATTATGCATACATACATATGTATATATTTGTAGATTCAATAATTAAAAACGTATTTGAAAGATAATAAACGGAGCTATATATATACTCGTATTTGCAGCGATCATTTTTTCACAGTTACCACAAAAAGTTGGCGCATCATCGGTGCTTAAAAGAACAAGAAATTTATCTAATATTGATATAAATCATTATTTACTACTTAATTTACAAACACAACCAGCTTTACTTTAAATATCGATTAGGATAGATTAGGAAATACTACATCAAACCTCTGTTACTGAACTATTTCGTTTAACCGAAAAGTAATAAGATATGAATAGAGCCAGTATTTCTCAAACGAAGGTAACGTCGTCGACACTTTGATTTCTGAAATTAGTTATTCATCTAAATCAAGTCAAAATCAATATAACGGTTTAGGAACACATTCTTTTATGATCAAGTGTTGGATATTTTACACAGAAAAAAACATACATATACATATGTATATACATACATATATTTCCCCAAATAAGTTGGGGGCAAGTTTGAAACATTAGTTCGATTTCATCTAGAAGTTCACAAACATCAGACGTGGAGAACAGCTATAATGCGTACTTTATCGCCAATTTTGGGGCTGCTCCTGGCAACAATCGTGCTACTAAATCAGAATGTAACTTGCAAACTCTTGCAAACTAATTTCGTATTTAATTGAAATTATTAATATTTCCAGCATGCTGCCTTCTTTAAAATAACAAATGCTGTTTGTGAATCTCTAAATAAATCATGGATTGAAATTGAATACTGTCGGATAAAAGCGGTTCATCGCAACAAAACCACTTTAAATATAGTAATTAATTATTTGCATCCGACCAACAATATCGACCTCAGACTTCAAGTAATGAAGAAAGCAAATGGTTACAAGCCATGGCTAATGGACTATAAGGTCGACTTTTGCGAATTTGTTCGAAAAAAAAACCATCCGGGTGTGAAATTGATATTTGGCTTCTTTCAGAATTTTACAAATTTCAATCATACGTGTCCGTATAAGGTATGTAAAAAGATTGTACTTTTTAAATAAAATATATTACGATTTTACTGCAGGGTGTTATCATTCTGAAGGACTTTTTCTTGGATCCTACTAGAATTATGCTACCATGGCCAACGGGCGATTATCTTCTGATCATGACCTATACCTTCGATAAAAAGCCACAATATATGATACGTACTTATTTCACGTTTGTTGAGGATTTTAACAGAAAATATATTGCTAAGTAAGAAAATAAAATTAAAGTTCCTTTAAAACCACAATAAGGTGTTATTAAAATATACGTACTTGATTTTGTAAACAAATGATTAGCCCCCTGTCTTGAAATCTAGTTAATAATACTTACTAGCAGTTTTTTGTAAGCCCAGATAGTCTTTTTTTTGTTTTCTACATATGTATGTACTTCCCCTACCCCCGTGCTCAAAGAATGCAGCCATTATTTGGTTGTTTTATTCACCATAGCTGTTATTGTTGTTGCTGGTGCCGCTGCTGCTGTTATTAAAACAGAGTATTGACCTGTGATTTCTTTTGTGATGGCGACAACAACGACGACGCCGATGCCGATGCCGACGCTCCAGAACCCACAGACCATAAATGTTGCTCTTTGAAGAAAGGGAAGAAAATAATGCCGTGTGTAAAATTAAAATTATTGTGCATAAATAAACGCGCCACGAAACGCAACGACACAAAAATTCGGCGAAAAAATTAAGAAATTTAAATAAATGCACCGAAAAAAAAAAACGAATAAGAAGAAATGAGACGCGCAACTTTCGAGCAGAGCCTGTGCAGCAGACGATTGTGACGCGGGCAGAGATGCGGGAGTGAGCATTTCCGCTGCTGCTTGTGCTGCTGCTGCCTCTACTGGGCACGTATAATGATATATATGTATGTATGCAATGCATGTGTATGTGTGTGTGGGTGAGGGCAGGAGGAGAAGCTGCAATAAATTCAGTTGAGCAGTGCAGCAGCAGCAGCAGCAGCAGCAGCACAAGCAACCCCTTTTTTGCACGACCAATACCAATACCAATGCCAACAACAACACTCACTCAAACCCAACTTGTCTGGTCTCCGCAGCAAATTCAATGGCGACGTTGATGGCCACAACGACGCCGGGCTACAAAGGGCAGCTTCAACGCCGGCAGCGACGCAGACAGCGCTGCCTTTGCCTTGGCTGCCGCCTGCAATGCTGCCAGTTGGCCACGTGGAGGTCGTGCAGCGGCTTTCAACAGCTGTGAGGCAATGCCACTGTTTTCGACACATGCTGCACATGCACAATATACACACAGATACACACATATATATACTATACCAATATGTATATGAGTGTGTATACAACATGCACACTTTCTTGTCGTTGGCAAGCAGGAGGCGGAGGCAGAGGAAAGTGTCGTGCGGCGTGCGCTTGCGTTTGTTGCAGGGCGACATGTACATATGTAAATAATTTGTACAAATGTGTGTGTGTGCGGCGTACTCGTGTGTCTGTTAAATACGAGATACTTACATACATATATACATAAGCAATATGTTGTGGCGCATTCGTTGTTGCGACTGTTGCATGTTGTTGTCAGCAGGTTGTGTGGTTGAGTCATCAACGTCTTGCCAACTAGAGACATTTACAATTAGGATAATGAAGCTTTATTCGTTAAATTCGCATTAATATATCAGTACGCCGATGCTACTAATTCTTTGCCAAAGATTAAAAAAAAAGGATTACAAAAGCTATTTTAAAACTGAATAGCAGACAATGGACTAGATGAAAAATTACTAAAATGTACTACTTTTTAAAATTTGATAAGTAGCTATAAAAAATTAAACCTAAATTAAAAACCTAAAAATGTAGAAACATTTATTTAGTCGATTGGGGTAGCTTGATTTTAAATGGATATCTTGAAATATCCTGTATTTGGGATCCATTTATTTATTTTATTTAAATTTTATTTATTTATTAGCCTTCCAATTACCTTTTAATCTTCGAAGCCCCATTTAATCTTGTATTTTGTAAGATGCCAGTGCTCAAGTCTCATGAACTAATTTAAAGATTGTCCTTTTAGGACAGATCTTAAATAAATCAACAATTACAAAAAATTAACATCAGGCAAAGTTTTTCTTATAGTTTCTTAAAATTGGATTCATTTCCGACACCGCGAAATCCGGGATCGAAAATTCCGATGAATATAAAAAAAGCAAAGTCATGGGAATAACAAAGTGTGTGCCTCGTGTCATTGCCCTTTGTAGGAACCTCTATTCTAGGTTCATGTACCCATACAGACGGATGTATCAAAGTTTAGACTACATAAAAAATATCGTAATAATGTTAATTATATATAGCGTTTAGTTTGTGAGATCTCTCGCTGCCAATTTTGGCAGCTAAAACGAATTCAGAAGGCCGTCAAAGTCCAACATCTGTTTTATCCCACATATACCTACTATAGGTAAATGGCCATTAACAGCTGAATAGTTGCGATAAAAAATAATTACAGATGTCGACATATGCGTTCAAAGTGTGCTTATTTTATTTTTTGACAATGACTATGAAAATATTGTTGGACGACGTAATATTTCTATTGAACTTACGAATGGTCTAAAACTACAAAATTTCTAACACTCGTAATTGTTGTACGACTATAAACAGAAAATATTTCAAAATACGTGCTATATAGACATATTGAGAAGAAATATTGCTTAAAACCTCTTTAAACCTAGTATATCTTTAGAAGAATATACGAGAAAGTATGTATGTATGCAGCTATACGATAAAGAAGATATCATTCTATCTCATTCCAATTCCCAACTAAATTTAATTTATTGATTTGATACCGCTCTCTGGAACTTCCTTATATTCTATTTCAATTCCATTTGTTTTAATCGAAATGGTTACCATCCAATACATACCGAGAAATGTATTTATTAATGAAGAAGTTTTTAAACCGCGTTTGAAAAATTTTAGAGGAGGGAATGTTAAAGTCGAGATGGAAAAAAACCTAGCGTAAAATGCTTATAATTTTTGTTTATGATGAATCGGTTTAGATAAAATTGAAAACAGTTCAGAATATAGTTTTAGAAATATGGATAGTATGCACAGAATACTTTAGCATTGAAAAGACTCATGAATATTTATATCTTATAAAGTCGGCGATAATTTCTTTGGTCTGGTCCCTACATTTGCATAAACAGCAGTGACATTTGTTTATATTCCCTTTACGTTTCATAAACTATCATACAGTGAGTGGTGTCAATGGAGGAGGGCTTATATTGGTACGAACTGGCACCTAATACTTATAATAGATTCCTAGGAAATTATTCTGAAACCTATACAAATCAGCTGTTTGCAAAACAAGACCTTAGCTGAAGAGAATCAACTGATTTTCAGTTTACATGATTTCCAATAGAAATGTTACCAATCAATAGGACTCGCCTAACAATAGAGGCCTAAGTTGCGTTAGTTTAACGGATAATGAGGATAATGTTGGTGCCACTACATATAAGTCGTTTTTCGCCCTCATTTCCTGTCTGCATACCGAAACCTCAAGTCATTTGCCCGTCACCTGACACTTGCAAATAGAAAATCACCGTGTTGTTCTTTTTTTTCAAAGGAAAATAAAAAAAAAACTAAAACATTTGCAGTTTTGTGAATCAGTTGGCGTGGACGTCGTTTACAAGGTTATATGAAATGTATTAGGCAGGTCTCCTCTATCTATGTATCTGATATTGTCATAGATAATGGTCGAGCGTGTGGCAATTTATTTATTTTTTTGATAAAGACAATTGCAACTAGTTTATGAATTTTAATTGAATACCTTGGTGCCTCACATGCGAAATGGTAAACAAAATGGGTGGTAAAAGTATGGAATTAATTCTATTATTATTATATATTTTTATTAGAAATTTATATACTAGTTGAATATTAATGGGGAACAAAAGAAATGTCCATAGTATAAAACCATAGGACACTATTGAATCTAATGGAATTATTAAAGCAGCCATTATTACAAGTAGTTAACAACTAAACTTCAATGCTAAATCAGACGCTGCGAATAGAAGCTTTGCACAAGATATTACCAAAAACAACCGAGATTTAAATTAAATTTGGCGTTAATTTGAAATTACAGCATTGCAGGTCAACTTGTTCCTTCCCAGACTTTTTTAGACTTTCAGCATTTTAACAAAATCACTAAAAAGGAACTATTTCTGCGGCTTCAAAAACTTTAAAGAATAGAAGTCTACAACAAGGCAGATAAATATCTTTGCCTAAGATTAAAGAGCATCCAAAGTTTCTTCAGCACATAGAAAATGTTGCATTTTCTTGCAAAAAGTATCGCCACCATAACGTACTCCTTGTCTGCTATATGTACAAATGTACATACATACATAAGTATTATGACTTGGTCGAAGTGCATAAATCTTATCTGGCCTGTCATTATATCATTATTTATAAGGGCCGCGCAACCACGCGCATTGGGCAAAGCCAATAAGAACTATAAGTCGAAACAATAACAACAAACAGGCAATTTATAATTTCACAATGTGTATACAAAAAGGCGGAAATAAAATGAAAACTATTTATATCGCATAACCTGAAAATCGAAGTCTATCAATTTAATTCACAATTCAAGCTTTTAAAGTTGAACAAACTGTCTACTTGACTCCCAGTGGAGCCTAGGGCCGCGGTAATTCTCCTGATTCCAACTCAAATGTGTGCTACAGAATTGCCGTAGTTGAGTTTTTCGTCGGAATGTGATCGCTTTTGTCTCCAGATATCTTCTTTGTTAGACTCGTAATATGTTCCCAATTCAAACATCTGTTCTTTTCTGACGAATATTCCAGGTACAAAAGTTAAAAAATTCTTAATAATGTGGAATAGGAATCTTGTGGATCTTGCTGTTATTATTCATCGGAATCGCTAGCGGAAACTAGAGGTTGCTGGCAGAAGAAACCTATTTTAATTGCTAGAAATAAGTTGTTGGCTGCATTTATTGATTCGGCAATATTAATAGAATTTTATTAATAATTTTCTTCTTGTAGACATGCAGATAAGTTGCAAGACGAGTTATTTAATTTTAAGGCTTTAGCTTAAATGTTTGTAGATGCCGATAAAAATTAATAAATCTTTTATTATACGGCAAAATAGATGCTAGACCTTGACATTTCGACAAAATGCATATATATTTCTCAATATATTCTTGAAGTTTCTTGCAAGCTGGATTAAAATAAAATACATTTTTGTAAGTTTAACAAATATCTTTAAGATGTTTTAATCATACTACATAAATATATGTACATATGTTTATATTTGATTTAACTTATCAGAAATTTCTGAATTTAATTTCACAATATTATTATTTAATTTTTCAGAAATTTCAAAATTTAATCCGCGATTTGCCAGCGCTTAATTTATCAGAAATTTCACAATTTAATTTCAAAATATTATTATTTACTTTTTAATAAATTTACATACATACATGCAATATATAGGGTTTTAAAAAGCTTGCTTTCGTATCGATAAAACAGAGTCCACCTAACAATTTTGCCATTCTAGAGCATCAGTCTCCGATGTTCATAGTTATAGAGAGAAGGACAAGACGTGTCGATATTAATTTGTCTCTTCAAAGCTGTCTAAATACTATATGTACTTGTATGTGCACATGTACACATGACATGGGGTCTATCCTAAGATTCATTGAGTAAAGGGCATAAAAAAAGCGTCTTCCGAAACATCGAACGCCAAAAAAACATTCTAATTCCTGAGATTACATTTTCATTTTGTCCAATCATCCTGACACCTAATGAAGTGAAACATTATAAGGACATGTAATCGCACTTGATAGATATGTTTCTGGATATGCCAACAGGATTCAGAAAAAGAGGTTGACAGTTTTCAAGCATATCACGTATACGCCGCATAGGTAGAACTTTGTGTGGAAGTTCCTGCTTATGTATGTGTGTATGTTTGATAGTGACTTGCATCTTCTTCTTCAAAGTAACTTGCATAACTACAACTATTACAATCTGCTATTACCCATGAAAATATTATGTGCTCAAAGCAAATTTGTTATTGTGTTAGGTTTTTGAAAAGGTACATATATGTATATCTTTATATGTATGTATGTACATATTTATCTGGTAATATTTACAATCAGCTGAGGTAATTGTTGTTATATTTGTTCTTCATTATTATTGTAATTTATTTATTTGCCTAGCGTGTGCGGACACTCTCTCACAGACACACACACACGTACGAGCACGTTATTATGAGGCAGAAAAATGAATATTAGAAGTGGAAGCAAAAACATTTGCTTAGTGCTTGATATATCTATACACACACATTTACAAATGTACATATACTATATACATATGTATGTGTGTGTATGTATATTTATCATTCCGCTGCTTATTTGAATGTCAATGTCAGTCACAGACTTTTTCATGCTGTACTTAGTCGTACTAGTTGTTGTTGTGTTTGTGATTCTCGCTCAACGAAGTTGCCACAATTCAGAGAAAAATGAACTGCGACTTCGAAGAAAATGGCTTAACAATGTCTGGGCCCTATTTGCCTTCAATACATACATATGTACATATGTAAATGGGCAAGCGAATAAAAATACATCGTTAGCTATTTTCGGTAATAAATAATTGCCTGTTTGCCTGAGACTTAAAGAGAACTTATCCACGACTGCGTTAAAAAATCATTTAAGTGTGCCTAAATATAAATGAAAGTCACTCTTTTTTTTTTTTTGAAAATAAAGTATGCTCACACCTATTATTCTGTCCAGGAGTGTATTTCCCTAAGCATGTTGATATTTCAATGGATCGGTACATCGAATAGGATAAATTTATTTCAATCTTTGAACTTGCAACTTTTCATCTGACTCGATCACTAGATATATACATACATATTTCAAATATTAAAAAGCATAAAGAGTATTTTGATCCCAAACGGTTAGCAGCAGCTTATCAATATACTTCTTCCACCTCTTTTTATAAAATGTGGTTCTCTCTGATACATACAAATCTTTTTCCATCGCATTAGGAGCTTTACGAGACTTTGTATTTTAACTTATTTTTCTTGTTTTTTTTTTAATTTATAAATTTTGATAAATATGTATATGTATTGAAGTTCTGAGGGGATTCACCGTAAACCCTTTTTGCTAATTATAACTTAATTATAACAACATTTCCCCATATCTGTTAAAGTCATTACCAAGTCTATTGTAATACTTTAATACGTTTTTAATGACTGAACTGGAAGTACTACATACTCGGTTGGTGCAGGGCTTGCACACTCCCTGCAGCAGAAAGAACTGGCACTACCAGAGTCATAGACAAAGTTTCAACCATCAAGGAGACAGATAAATATGCAAGTAGTGGAACTTATGGAGAAGAGGTGTGAGCCGAAGAAATCATTCGGGTCTAAAGCAGAGATTGTCCAAACTTTTTAATTTTTTTTTTTAGATAAATAATATAAACAGGTCTTTTAATATGTATTTCGTTTAAAACAGTTAATAAAGTTCGCTTATTTGTTTTTTTGAGAGTTCATTAATTAGTAAATATTACATGAGTGCATAAATATAGATATGTAAATATATATTTATTTAAAGATATAATATATAAGTCCAAATTATATCCAAAAACTTTTTTGTTTTTTATGATATCGTAAGAAATGTGATATCTTTGAGTTTTCTCTCTGAATCTATGTATACAATCTGTAATATTCAAGTCGTATACCTATCATCAGCCCGATTACACGTTTTTTATATACAAGTATAAAGATATCGAATTCTTAGCAACAATTGTTTGCTTGTAATGATATTTTAAGAATATTTGTCAATTAGAGATTTTGTAAAGTAATCTGAAGATTTTTCAGAATATGTAAACTATCTGTAGTAGTCTGTGGTGGGGAAAAGGCCAGATACAGGATATTGAAGCGTCAAGGTGGCTAAACTTTGGACTTTCCGATCACCCTAGCCCTGAATAACAGCCAAATATCATCAGATGGGTCTTTTAACGACATTCTTAGGCCTAACAGATACAACAAAATTAAATAATTAATCGAAATTCCCCGGACTCGCAAAAAATTGACGCATACTTAATGTTAAAATATTGTTACTCGTGTACCAAAGCCGCTGCCAGAGCTGTTTATTATCTCTAGGATATATGTATGTATGTATGTACAAAGATATTTTATTTGAATCTTAAAACGTTGCAAATGTGTACTAATTGTTTTTGTGGATTTGCTTTCACAAATGGTTCTCTATATTTTTTAATGCGGTTCCTAGCTGTTTCATAATATTATAATATTGAAGCAGTCCCTTATATGTACATGAAACATTTGTATGTTAAATGAAACATTTGTATCTGTGCTCTTGCAAACAATTTGCATTGCATTAAACAAATTGAGAGCACAAACATTGGGGCTACCAATCGCTTGGCAGGAGGCAGGAAATCGAGGTATTAATTAAATAAGCAAATATTGCAGCAGGGCGTGAATCTGAAGCCAATAACAATAACAACAACAGCAACAGCGACAAAAAAAAATAGCATAAGCAACTGCCACTGGCATTTTGCACGTACACCGTGTCGACATCAGTGACAGCGGCGGCAGCAGCGGCAGCAGCAGCGGCGTCGTCGTCGTTCAGAGCTGACTGCGTCAATAATAACTGCATTACACATGGTGGCTACGACGAAAACGACAACAACAAGCACAGACAACGACAAACTTATACATACATACATACATACATATATATGTACATATGCTTAGTAGACGCTCTCGCTCTGACATCAGGGAATACACAATACACACTCCCTCCTTCTGCAGTGCAGCCACACATTTGTGGTTCATTGACCGTTGCACGTGCGTCGAAAACTGAGGCATTGCCTCTTGCATTTTAGCGATCTGAGTCGGCAACGTTGTCGGAAAACCCATGCACGGCCTCTTTGGCTGAGAGCGCGAGGCACGGGACGCTTCCACATTGCACGTTGCATTTATAGCATGCACATGTCGCCTCTGTTCATCCCCGCTCACTGCATCGTTCCCTCTCTCTCTCTCTCTCTCTCTCTCTCTCTCTTACTCACACACGCCACACTATGCGCCTATTCGGCTAATAAAACGGCTTTTTATAGCTCCCTGCTGCTGTTATTGCTTATGCATACATTGTTGTGGTTGGTTGTTGATACTCGAACTATTGTGAAGTGTATCACAATTTTCCCTCTAAGATGGCAACGGATATTTCAATTGCAGAATTAATAAGTGGGAAGCAACTATTAAGGAAGGATTTGAGTAATAATAAATAAATCCAAAGTGCAAAGTAAGCATTAATAATAACGCTACTTAGTTTGTAGAAATGTACGAGAAAATAGGCGGCTCCAAATCAGATTTGGTCTTACGATGTGAATTAATAAAATTAATAAATATTAAGTAGATCCTAAAAAACCCCAAAAAGGGGTAATAAAATAAATAAATAAATACTTTAATATGACCATAAATAAATAAAGACTGCAATAATAGAAATGCTCACAAAGCCTTATGCAAGGGTATATTTTATTCGTTGGGGGAAATGTAAGGCATATTCCTGTTATTTTCTTTTAATTTTGTTGTGTTTGATTTTAAACTGCGCGTGGCTTGCACTTGTGTTTGTTGTGATTGTGTTCATGTACATATTGTATGTATGTATGGATGTATGTATGTACATACATGTATGTGTGCACACATGTAGCTGCATACACATGTCTGTAGGTATGTGCATTATTTTTTTTTTTTCAAGTAACTTGAAATTTTAAATCTTTTTCGGGGCGTGCACTTGCACATTAAGTTCTCGGAGCTTGAAGTAGACGCTGCTGAACATCGTTTGTTGTTATTGTCAGGGCTGTTTCACAGTTATTTTTGAAACTTGTTCTTTGCTCGCTTGCAAACACATACAACTACATGTATGTACATACATAGGTAGGTGTGTGTAAAAATTGTAGCTTGCCTGCAAATGCAGCTCCCAACCGCCCCCGCTAAGATCCTCATACGCAGCAAGCATTTCTTGCCAGACCCATTATGTCATCAGCCAGTTGGTGTTGAATTAAAAGAGTTTTTTTTTCGAAATTACTTTTTGGGATTTTCCTTCTCTTCTTTTTAAAGCAGAGCCAGGAAATGTTTTTCACATGCACATCAACAAAAATAAATTGTCTGTGGTTATCAACACAGCATTTACATACATACATACATATGTACATATGTACGCATTATAAGTACATTTTATACATATGTATGTATGTGTGTACTTATTTATATTTATGGCTTGCTGATAAGCAACAAGTGCAAATATTTGCCATATTTTTGGCAAGCAGAAAAGAAAAACAATTGGAGCATTATATTATGTTGCGGCTTCTTGTGACTGAATAGCTTTAGCGCTTGGATCAAGTGCTTTTTATAGTCAAGTTCAACTGGAATTTATAACAAAAATTCGGATGTTAAAAGCTAGCAAGGTAAGCAACAGGTATTTACTAATATTAACTCAATAGTACTACTAACTAATACATACACAATAGCAAAGGTTTGGGCTATAATTATATAATGTATGTATGTATTTGTATCAATATTGTGGATATTGTAAGCTGAAGAGATATTGTTTTTTCTTTGAATTAATCGTCAATACCTTGTAATAATACATATACAATAGCCAAATTGTATCTAGATAGTCAAAATACATGTAAAGAATGTATAAATTTGTTAGTAAAAGTCATCTGATATTAAAAAAATTTAAAACTACTTTAAATTAGTTATTCGAAAAAAAGTACCCTGGAATTACTAAAAAAAAAAAATTAAAACAAAATCAACATAGTAGAATTTAACAGATGATGATAGAAGATTTTTCTTAAAAATGTGTTTCACCCCTTTGAGTTCGAATTATTTCCAATCAGTCAAGACAAACTGTAGTCCCTCTTAGAGCCTCCTAATGCATAATATAACGCCCCTTGTATTTGGTGACATAAATAAACAACGCCACTTTTATAATTGGAATTTGATTTGGTATTTAATCTAAAACGTTGCCTATTCATTGTCAGCTGTGTCTACATATGTATGTATGTATGTACATACACATGCGAAAAACTAGATTAAAGAACTCTTTGTAGATACCGAAGACTTTATTCAAAAAAAAAAAGAGAAAACTAAAACCAATATATTGGTGTGGTTCCCCAAAATTCAAAGCGTTTAATAATATGGAATGACGAAATCGGATCTTGACAAGCGTTATTCTGACTTATTCACATGGATTTGAGCAACATGTGTGCGTGCACTAGACCTAAACTAAAATTATATAAGTCATTAATTAAATAAAAGTTAAAACATATTATTGTTCGAACCATATGCTATGTAAATAACCATTAAAAAATAGTAAAGAATGAGTTCTCCCATTCTTCATCATTCAAGTTATATTTTAAAGTTTTCGAATTCTTATTAGGTGCTCATATCCATGACTATACAAGTATATTCCACTCAATTGTTGAACACATTTTCAGATCAGATTCTGATTTTGATCTTAGATTCTTTTTGCTATCGAATGTATGTATACTTTTTATCAATTCAACGCTTTTATTCTACAAGAATTTCAGGTGCTAATTAAATGATCAGACGTGTCATTAATGGAGCGAACTAAAGTGAATCGAAATAGAAACCAGTTTTTGGACATAAACACACAAATATGAGAATCGAAAGAATTAGAAGAGTCAACATGCAGTGATGTTATTTAAGAATTGAATCATTTTTTTAAAGGTTTCATTTGAAATTTGATTGATTA
The DNA here is from genome assembly GCF_003285725.1 of Scaptodrosophila lebanonensis. Taxonomy (NCBI): domain Eukaryota; kingdom Metazoa; phylum Arthropoda; class Insecta; order Diptera; family Drosophilidae; genus Scaptodrosophila; species Scaptodrosophila lebanonensis. Next base: position 2,772,137 of record NW_022060564.1, on the reverse strand, counting down.
TTTTTTGATTATTAACAGAATATTGTAGCGGCATTGAATCTGAATCTCTGTATATTAATTTTCTCCCCCTAAACAAAATTGACAATTGAGTGCACTTGAGAGTTTCTAAGTTCTTCAGTTGTGTTGTTTACAAATAATATTCGATATAAAAAAGGCAGAATATTATAAGGTTTAACAAACTATTTCAATGTTGAGATCTACTACAAGTGTATATAAACAAAAACTCGTACATGAAATATAAACATAAGCTAACATAGATCCACCGATTTTATTTGGACTAGAATTTTAATTAAACAATCGGTTTTGAAATATTGAACTCTCTCCGGGTTGATCATTTAAATGATCGTCAGATGAGTCTATGTATTAGTAGAAGTTGTTGAATTGGTATTGTGATTGACAATCTATTTAATATATAATTATTAGTTTATTTCATAGCCCTATATTGTTTACACTTAATTGGTTTTAATTGGCGATTAACAAGATCCAGTTATTAATAATGAATAAACGTTTTGTTTCATCTATATATTTTACATTTATTTAGTTTTAAATTAATTTGTGATACACTAGCGTGCGTTGTCGATTCGCGATAAATTGAGAAGTCAACCTCAATCGGAAATGTCAATAGGATGTGCATGCCGATAGAGGAGAATGAGGTTGTCACAGAATCTTATCAAACATCTTATCAAATATATTGAAATGGGGCAATTTTTTTAAATACAGTTAAACAATTCTTCCTTTCAAGAAAGTCAAAGAACCACATTGAGTTCCAAATATTTCACAATTTTACACCAAAAACATTTCCATTTCTTTAGGTTGAAATTGCTTTCATGTTGATGGATTCAGATAAGAGATAATAGTATTAGACTTGTACCAACGCGGAAACTGTTCGATTAAGTGGCTTATCACATATTTGCTTATAGTGTACCTGGTACCAGATACTATATGCATACTATATATATATTTCGTAGACACCTACTACATATGTGTGAATAGAGAAAACTATTGCGCAATGCAGAGAAGTGAACATGAGATTAGCGACCCAATTGAAAAGCGCACACCAAGTGTTTGATTGTTGTCCGCCCTTACGTAAAATAATCGTGGCATGCATCGGGCTATCTATATAGTCGTGCTCGCAACTACATATTTATGAGGCGACTCGCACAATGTCGCAAAATGTAGACACAAAGTTGTCTAAGGCGGCCAGAAACCACTTGAGTGGCTACTATTATATGGTTCGAGTGCATATATGTATATATTCACAATACTTATAGAGAGTGCAACGATTTGGAGCGACCTTGACACATCTCGAGGCCAACTTGCCGTGCATTGCACCCAGCCAGTGCGATAGTTGTTCAAGATAGAGCGGGAGGGGAATGACTTTCTATAACTTATAACGATTGCACGCGCCATTTGGCAGCGGAAGCATTTGGTTTAGAATTGTGCAAGTGGGTGGAGGCGGGGAGAAAATAAACTTAGTGCGCATGTAATATTGTATATTATTTATGACACGTTCTATTACAAATATAATCTATATGTTTAATGCCTCGAAGTTTCTCACTTTCCCGATGCCTTTGTACGCTTAATGGCCGGAACGTGCCTTTTACGTCAGTGGCCAGTGGAACTGTCAATGTGCAACGAGCAACATTTCTTTCTGCACTAAAATGTAATTACTGACAACAACAACAACAACAGTGCCCAGACTCTGCTGATTTATGTGCCAGACAATAACAATAATTAGGCAAAGTACCTGCTACATGACGCAGAAAAACATGCAACTAGTACTTGTACAAAAAGGTTTGTTGATAAGCCTTACAACAACCTCATACCTTCTTAGACACTGACGTCAATGCAAAGCGTGTCTCTGCACTCCACAAAATAAATTAACCTTCAAAATGGGTGAAAAGGGAACAACAGTAGATGCATTTCTTAGCACCTCTTGGGAATACACAACTGATTAATCAGCTGTATATGGTTTTATAAACACTGACCTGTCGATCAGCACAGTGCGGACGAGACTTTGAATAAAAAGGATATATTATTTCCATTACCGTAGACTATTCTAATTCAGATAGTAGCCATATTAATTCGAAATTGTCAGTCAACAATTGTATTTTCCAATGAAAATGAAAAGCAAAAATTTGATAATCTTTTTAGTATTGATGCTCTGCTCTGCGCTGGCAGATCCAAATTGGACCGATCCAACAGTGGATCAACAGCTTCAACATTTGAATCGCATGATCGTTGACAAAATTAGCAGTCAGTCTGGAGTGGGGGCCATAAGAGAAAAAAGACAACAGCAGGAAGAAGAAAAGAAACCATCAAAGCCTTCCAAGCCATCCAAACCATCCAATTCTCCGTCAAAAGAATCATCGCAAAATCTGGTTTTGTTGCAGATTTCATTTTGTTTTTTGATGCAAAGATTTTAATGGTAATATAAAATGTAGATATTTTTAACGGCGCTATTAACTAATACTACATTAATTACTCACAGCAGGCTTTACACTGTTCTGAAGCTGCCATACCCTTCTTCACTTTGTTTCTTCACAGTTTACTCTCTTGTTGGGCATAACAAAGCAAAGCTATATTATATTACTTGTATGAATGGAACAGGACTAAAGAAAGTTAACAAATTTGAAGAATTCCTTTGACGGAGCCTTACATATAGTCGTTACTGCCAGCAACGGTTCCAGATTTTTCATTAACTTATGCACGAAAGAAAATGTGATGCCTTAAAACTGATCACAAGAGAAGAAAATGCAGTTGAAATTGAAAAATCTGGAGTAACTTTCTTCATCTATCTATACTAATGATACACAACCTTTTTTACTTAAACATACGTCTAAAGATTTCCTTAAGATCAAAATATATCTTGTGAATAATGCTCTGATACTTAAACGGAGAAATTTGTCATTGGTTCGACCTTGTCGAATTTCCAAAGGAATTTCCCATCTATGGTGATAAGAAAGTGTTTATTGTGAAACGATATGGCCATACCCGTTTGTGTATTTCATTCAGTACTTTTTCGATACACATGTACATACTTGTATGTATTACGGGGCTTCATAAAATATAATACCCCGGATGGGAGCTGTAAATAATGTGTTTAGCTGTGATAAGAGAGAAAACTTCGTATGCTGACGAAAAGGGTTAAAAATGGGTTCATGCGGCATGTTTAAATGACTTCTTCAAACACCCAAAAATCATGGCACTTAGTCTTCTGCTTGAACTAAAGAAAAATTATATGTTTATGTTGGATATTACGAATTGTTTTGCAAGTACAAGTAAGAAAAGATACGGATATACGATTAAAGAAAGAAGAAGAACCACATTGAGTTCCAAATATTTCACAATTGGAAAAAGCTAGTACGAGTATAGTGGACATTTGTAATACATGTCGAAATTGATTTGAAGTTAAAAATTTACATCAGCATATCTACTATATGTATATTCGAATGAAAATGAAGCGCGACACTTTGTTAATCACTTCAGTATTGATGCTCTGTCATGTGATGGCAGAGTCGAATTGGACCGATCGAACAGTGGATCAGCAGCTTCAACATTTGAATAGCAGGATCGTTGATAAAATTAATAGTCAGGGTGGAGTCGGGTCTGCTGTAAGGAAGGACGCTGCAGATGATAGCGAAAAAGCAGGAGTCCCTCCAGTATACAAACCTAGACCACCCAGACCACACAATTGTGCGTCAAAAGATTTTACGCTAAATCTTGTTGTGTTGCAGACAGCATTTTATTTTTTTGATGCACAGATTTAGGCGGTAATATAAAATGTAGATATTTTGAACTGAGCTATTTACTAATGCTGTATAATGTTAAACGTTCCTTTCTGAAGAAGCCATCTTCAGCCTCTTTTATCATCAAACTATTGAACTGCCATTCTGCTGTTGAATCCCAATTAAATAAAAATCTTTTATGGAAATTTGGCTCATCTGTCTAAACGGTATGTATTTTTTCTACACTGTTTTTGAGGAATTTATTAATTTGTTCCAGCAAGTAAGCAGTTTCTTTTATACAAAAGTCAGCGATACCCAAAAATAAACTAGGAATTAATAGACTTGGGTGGTTCTAAGTGTAGGAAGTTTGGTGTCCTTAAGGGTTGCCCTTTTTCCATTTCTCAATCACAGCAACTGATAATATAGACATCGAAATGATCTTCTCGTCCAGCTCCAATTGTGTAGACGACTGCACTTTTTCCAAGTGTAGATATTAGCGCAAAGTCTCTAAAAATACCTTTACTCGTCTTTTAATTATGGCACATGTGCTTTAAAGTTGCAACTAATCACATACTGGATGATAAGCTAAAAATTAGAGGCATTAGAGGGCTTGCAACAATGTTGCAAAGATTGACGTCAACAATAATTGGTGTTGGGCATTAGGGATGAGTCAAATATGTATAGATTCGAAGAGTTATGAGGCAACTATTATTTTTGTCCCAGGTAAGTGCAATACGAAAATGTTTAGCAGACAAACTATAGACTGATATTGCATTCACTGATAAGTCAGTCTGCCAGACAGACAAGTGTATTTTTTAAATATTATCAATTTTTTTTATGGCGCACGCGTTGTTTGCTGATAAGGTTTGTATTGAATAGATTATATATTCGCTGAAAAGGGAAGGGCTCAGTAGGAGTAAAGTAAAAGACAATAGTCGCGGACCGCCGTGCGTCTGTTCGCTTTAGAGTTTTATTGGAGACTGACACTTTTGCTATACATATTCTTTATGCTTACATTCGTATGCAACAGTGACAGATAACTTGTAGATAACATAAGATTATTATCTGCTTATATTAACATGCGTGCATTGGTACTTATGTTTGTATTGATTTTCAACACCCTTCCTCAATGCAAACATGTTTTACAAAAATTTTCAAATCAAATTTAACAGCTTTGTAAAATGAACATGCTTCGCTTTAGGGAGATTTTTCGTTAAAATATCAGCTATCATTTCATTGGTTGATGTATACTGTAAAACAATTTGTTCTTCGTTTACAACCTGTCTTGCAAAATGATATCTAATATCAATATGCTTTGTTCTTTCATGGTGTACAGGATTCTTAGCTAATTGTTGAGCACTTAAATTATCGCCATGAAGAATAGTTGGAGTACTCGAGTCACCGCAGCCAATCTCCACTATAAGACGCCGTAGGTATATGGCCTCCTTACACGCAGTTGAAAGAGCCATATACTCCGCCTCCGTGCTGCTAAGTGCCACGCTGCGTTGCTTTTCAGATCGCCAGGATATGGGTCCTCCAGCCAAGTAGTATACATAGCCAGTATACGACTTGCGATCGATGCGGTCGCCACCCCAGTCTGCATCCACATAGCCGGTAAGGGGTTGTCCACACTCTTTGTAGTGCAACTTCAGGTCCACAGTTGACGCCAGGTATCGAAGCACATGTTTTACACCCACTAGGTGCTCTGCATGCGGATCTTGATTCCGTTGAGCTAACTTGGCAACGGAATGCAATATGTCTGGCCTTGTTGTAAGCGCCAGCCACATTAACTCGCCAATTGAAGACTGGTAGGATGCAATGTCAACCTTTTGACAATGCTCGCTGGTACATATCACTTGGAAACCAGCATCCAGTGGGGTCGCTGTAGGTCTACAGGTCTCGCATCCATGTTCACGCAATATGTCTTTGATGTATTGCGAATTGCTTAGCGAAATTTCGCCAAGCTCACCGTCGCGCTGCACTTCCATGCCAAGGAACAAATGCAGCTCTCCCTTGTCAACACATTCAAACGATGTTGTAATGGCTGACTTGATGTTGGCCAAGTCCTCTTTTGATCGGCATGCTATAATTATATCATCAACATAAACAAGGATTAATGATAAGTCACCTCTTCCGTTCCTTTTGTAAAGACACGGTTCATTTTCACATGCTACAAAATCTATGCCTTGTAGTACACAATCGAGCTTGGAGTTCCACTCGCGCCCCGACTGCTTCAATCCATATATTGCCTTTTTAAGCAATAAAGCCTTACTTGGATTATTGGGATCTGTGTATCCCTGTGGCTGCTTCATATAAACAGTTTCATGCAGGTCGCTATTCAAATAGGCGGTACACACATCTATCTGGTGAAGGTACAGCTTCAATTCCGCTGCTAACGCCAAAATAAACCGCACGGTTTCCAATCTGCAAACGGGTGAGAACGTCTCTACATAGTTCACGCCATACTTCTGGGAGCACCCTTTAGCAACGAGTCGTGCCTTGAAACGTTCGACTTTTCCATCAGAGTCACGTTTCAGGCTGTATACCCACTTGCAACCAACTGCTCGCTGATCTTTTGGTAAATCAGCCATCTGCCAGGTTTCGTTTGATTGTAGTGCCTGATATTCCTTTTGCATCGCCTCTTGCCAGAATACTGCATGTGTGCTACCAACGGCCTGATCATAGGATGTCGGAACCATTACGTCACTAGCAACCAATGCTCCAAGCACATTGTATTGCTTTCTTGGACGACCAGGTTTACCATTTCGAACAATTTTAGGCCGGCCTGGCCCAATCTTCACAGTATCCTCGTCAGAGTCTTCTTTTTCGACTGCACTCTCATATGCGTTGGAGCTGCTGTCGTCAGAACTGTGCTCACTGTCATCGTCGTCGATGCTTCTGTCACCATCCGTGTGAGTGACATGCTCTTGAACCTCGCATGCAGGAAAATCTACCGTAACGGTATCTTCATTGGTATGACCACCACAACGCTCATCAAATAGAATGTCTCGTTTTTCGACAATCGTCCTCGTCTCTGGGTCGTATAACCGATAGCCTTTGGCTGCTACCGAATACCCAACCATACGGTACTCATGCCCTTTGGGTTTGAATTTGCCTTTACGGGGACCCTTTGCAAGTGCAACTGCAATGGAACCAAAAACTTTTAGATGGCTAACACAGGGTTTCTTACCTGTCCACGCTTCCATTGGAGTCAGGTTGTTCAGTGCACTGGTAGGTGATCTGTTTCTTATGTATACTGCTGTGTTGACTGCTTCGGCCCACAAAGACTCGCCTAGGCCCGACTGCACCAATAAGCATCTGGACATCTCCGTTAATGTCCGGTTTGCTCTTTCCGCCACGCCGTTCTGCTGCGGAGTATAAGCCACGGTCAATTGCCTTGCAATACCATGGTGTTTCAGGAAACCGTTGAATGTTGTGTTGACAAACTCGCCTCCATTGTCGGTTCGAATACATTTGAGCTTTTTATCTGTTTGCCGTTCAACCAAGTTTTTAAATTCGACGAACTTACTGAACACTTCATCTTTCTTCCGCAAAAAATAAACAAATATACGCCTGGACTTGTCATCGATGAAGGTCAGAAAGTATTTGGATCCAGCAAGTGACTTCGTGTCGAATGGGCCGCATACATCAGCATGAACCAGTTCCAACAGCTCTTCGGCACGGTTAGTGCTTACCTTTGGGAATGGCTGTACATGTATTTTGCTTAGCATACACGTTTTGCAATTCAAGTTGTCTGGGAAAACAACCTTTCCAATACCACGCACTAGCTCTTTGCTGATCACTTCCTTCAGACTGGTAAAATTTAAATGGCCATAACGCTTATGCCACAATGTACCATCTGATTCAGTTGCGGAATAACACCTATTTTGTTTGCCTTGAAACATATAAAGGTTCCCAACTTTATTCGCTTTCAGTATACACTCGCCGTTTTGTATAACTTTAGCAAAATGTGGCCCAAAATGTATAACATTGTTCTTTTGCACTGACCGGCTGACGGACATAAAGTTGCCATTCATTTTCGGTACATACAGTACATCTGACAACACCAAGGTACAAAGTTCTGTCTGTAACTTCACCTCTCCTCTGCCTTCGGCCTTCAGGAAACCAGCGTCAGCTAAACCGATCATTTCAGTGTGCGCAATAAATTTTGAAAATAACGTCTTATCGCAACACATATGGCTTGTTGCTCCGCTGTCCAGACACCACATGTTGTTCTCTATCTTTCCAACGTCCAACGCATTTAACAAGCTGCTCTGCTTTTCCATCTCTTTCTTTGTCGATTGCTTTTTCCCTTCACCGCGAATTTTCTCACGCTTGCACTGTGCCTTGTAGTGCCCTTTTTCGCCGCAGTTGTAGCAAACGACGATTTTTGAATTCCTTTTTGAATTCGCTTTGGAATGCGCGACGATCTGCTGCGTAGCTATAAATGCTCTTGCATTCTCGCTCTCTCCATCTGCATTGCCTCTGCGCTCTCCCTCTTCCATCAGCTTGATACATAACACATCAAATGACGGTAAATTGTCACGCGTCTCAATGGCGACGACAAAATTTTCGTATGGTTCGGGCAAGCTTGACAACAACACGATTGTTTTTAACTCATCATTTAATTCGATGCCAACTGTACACAAACCATCCAGAATTTCGTTAAATTCGTGTATGTAACTTGAAATGCTTTGGCCTTGAAACATGCGTTTGCCTAGCAATTTCTTGTACAGCGACACTTTCCGTACAGGTCCACTCGGCTGATGAACGTCCTTTAACTTTTTCCATGCCTCGTACGAAGTGTTGCAATTTTTAATGAAGCCCAATTGTGAAGCTTTTACACTTAGCGTTATAATTGCTAATGCCTTTTCATCTTTTGGCCTTGAACTCTCAGTATTACTAGGTTCAGCACCTGATGCCACACTCCACAATTCCGCGTGCACTAAGACAGATCGCATCTGTATGCTCCATGAGTCATAGTTATGCTCTTCCAATTTGTCTATTTGATATAGCGCACTCATTTTTTAAATGTTATATTTCTTGAGTCACCAAACGATTACTATTTCACAATACTTTGAACTTCTCCTATGAGCCTATATGCCCTGGGCCCATAACCTATTGAATAGATTATATATTCGCTGAAAAGGGAAGGGCTCAGTAGGAGTAAAGTAAAAGACAATAGTCGCGGACCGCCGTGCGTCTGTTCGCTTTAGAGTTTTATTGGAGACTGACACTTTTGCTATACATATTCTTTATGCTTACATTCGTATGCAACAGTGACAGATAACTTGTAGATAACATAAGATTATTATCTGCTTATATTAACATGCGTGCATTGGTACTTATGTTTGTATTGATTTTCAACAGTTTGTAGTTGATGAAGGTCACACTAAATGAGCAAATTGACAAGATTAGAAAAGGAAGTTATTGATTGCAAACTGTTAAGTGCATTAGTTAAGGACACAATGAGTTAACAACAACAAAAGCTTATAAAATTCACAAAAGGCCAAAAGCAGCAGAACGGCATTGTTTTGGCTTTAAAGAGATTTCTGAATGTCTGCAGTCTAGCTTCTTCTGAGATTCTTCCACGTTATCACTTGGAGACTCTATTTTAAATTCAGATTTATTATTTGTCAAATGCAATTGGACCCTACTTTTGATCTTCTTTTTACATAAATCGAGTTATCGTTTAAAGTTTTTTTAACATGTCTAATGACTTACCTTACGCAGTAGGGGATAAATGTTTTCCCAAAATGGTGAGCATTCATGAAAATCTCTTTAAATATAATAACAGCTTTGGATATCGGTTACACCAGTGTCTAATTAATTTCAAATATCGCATAACAGTTTATTCTGAAAATGAAATTAAAAATTTGTGTATGTATGGTGGTGAGAAAATTGTTCAAATTCTTACATTGAATTTAAATTAAATATAGCTGTGAATAATGTTGTTTTGTTTTCAATTATCTGTTGTATTGTTTTTTCCACATCGACAGTTTTGTTTGTCAATGAATTAATGAATTCTCGTATATGGAATAATTGTGTATCCAATGGCTAAGAGTTCTTCAACTGCTGCACTGAACATGCTCAGAAATCCTCCCTAAAGGTAAAATAAAACTTTTCATTCAGTTGAGGTGTCCTAAACACTATCCACTAAAAAAATATTGATAACAAAAGTTACTTTTAGAAAAGCACTGCCCCAGAGCACTCACAGAGTAGGGACAAGTATGATTCCCTGTGGGAAAGTTTCGAACCAGATTCCAAATCATTTTCACACCAGGATGATTGCGCCTGCGCATAAATGTGCAAAAGTTTATGGTATAGTCCATGAGCCACGGCTTATATCCATTCTCTTTCTTCATTAATTCATTCAGTCGAAAAACTATATCATTGATCTCCTCTAAAAGCGTCATGTTGATTGTCATAGTTGTCTTGTTGCGTGTTATGGCCCTCAACCTGCATTGCACACGATATTTGTGGGCTTGAAGAACGCAGCATTCTGTTGAAATGAAACGGAATTTGTTGGATCTTTTTAAGCAAATGTACTCGTACATACTATATACTGACATTTTGTTGCAGGGTTATCATCAGAACCATGATGGGCAGACAAATGGCAAGCGATGTTACGACCCTCATCCTCGGAGTGTTTTGGGAAATGTATCACATATATATTTTAATACAACTTCACAAACTATAATTTGATGCGTAGTTAGTTCTGCCTGATGGCCAGATTTAATTGATCTTTATGTTGGGCTACTTAATTAAGCTTCGATATTTAGTTATGCCGAATTATTTTCTCATTTGCATAATCGACCATTACTTTTTTGTATACCCTGTTAAGTAGGGTGAAAATTTTGGTTTGTGCAAAGGAAGCATCTCTAAATGGAGTGAGGAATCAACAATCAAATTGTAGAGGAATATAATGTCGGAAACTGGAAAGAGAAACGAACATCCAAAGTATCTGCTTCTAATGCTAATGCGTTTTATGTTGAGTAGTTACAGTAGTTAAGTAATAAGGATTATATGTAAATCCAATAATTCCCTTCGAATTTTTTATTATGCTAGTGCAGATATAAAGATTGAAGTTTAATTTTGAATCAAAAAGTACTTCAAAATCATTAACTGGCCATATAAGTTGCAAAAGCATATTGTCAATCGTATAAATGACTAAGTAGATCAGTTTAAAATGCAAATAGTTAATAATTCTCCAAAAATAAATTCAAATAAATTATTACAGACGAATATAACACAAAGGGTCGTTATAATCTATCGTTCCACATCGTCGACATATAGTTCATGAGTAAGCAAAAAAGTGGCAAGATAATTGGGGAAGTAATTTATAAACAGAGTGAATAATGAGAAACGCCAGAAATAACGTGAACAGTTTTGTATTCGACCTGACCAATTCTTTCTAAAATATGAGAAAATCAAATTCAAGTGGTCAATAGTGTAACATTTAAAGAAACCAAAGGATTTGAATTAAAGAACAAAATCTGTTGGTCACACGATAAATTACAGCTACAAGTATTTGCCACATTCTTGCTATCTTATTTAATTCACTTGATTCGTGAGCATCAAGAGTACATATTTATTTACATTTCCCCAAATAAAAAGTAAACAAAAATCAAGAAAAATTACGCACTTCCAAACACACACACACATACACCCTCAAATACAAAAACAAGACGCAATAAATAAGCCAGCTGGCTAAAAAGTCAACAATACTGTAGTCTACTTTATGGCTGTGACACTGGCCCGTGGCCCACAATCCGCCATTGGGGGCATAAAGAAAATGGAAAATGTGACAATGAGCCGCTTAAGCTCAGCCAAAACGCATTTCATTGGTTGTCAGTTTGTTTTCATTTTATTCTCGCTCGAGGGACGATGTCACGAAGACCAATAGACTTGTACTTATAATAAACATTTTAAACTGGCATTGAAAAGCAGTTTCCAACTTAAAATTTAGCCTTAATGCTGACGAGGAATTGTGTTGTTTTTAATCCATCTTCATAATAAATAATCAAAAAAAATCCCAACGGATTACTCGATATAGGAATTCCCAAATGGTTTGCTGTGATTCTCTGGTAAAATAATTTATGAATAGTAGGCTATACTTGCACTAAAATTATTAATTTATTCACTTATTTGTGTTGGCAAAAATAATTGCAAATAACAATTAATAAGTTAAATAGTAGAAAGCTTAAAAATGGCATTAATATCTAAAGATCAGTCCTTTTTGTTGCAGAAAACAAAGGAAGGTCTTGTCCGGCCGATTAAGAATAAATGTACTTGGGTGTTATAAAAACATCCCGTTGCACTTTATAAAATGTAATATTAATTAATATTAATTTTAATGGCACTTTAAGAGATTTCAGGATTGAAAGGATGCCTAAATAAGGGATGTTGTGCTTTTAAGATGGTTAAATAGACTGACTGACTGAATGATGAAATTCAAAAATCAACCTTTTGGGAGCATTAAAACCCTGTAACCTTGTGATTGATAATTGATATGCTAGAGATTGAAGTAGTAGTATTGGGTACTATTTTTAGTTATCGGTTAGACAACAAGCTGATTACGCTCTTCTAAATGCGCTAATCTGACGCATATACGAGTACTATGTCAATGGAAATACCTGAAGGTTATTTATAGGTCTATATATTTCATGATCGTAATTATCACTTACGACTGTGAATGAAAAAACAAAAATCGCTCGTCATTGCTGTTAAACTTAAAAGCTAATTAGCTTGCTTTAGCAATTGAGCGATTTCTATTCTTAACTTTTCATTTCTCTAGGCAACAATCGTTAAATCAAATCCCTAAGCTCCCTTTTTTTTGGGGCCAACGACTTAAAGGCAGTTTAGGGAACATTAAAATGTTGGGGACAAAACTTTTGTTTAAATGCCCTATAAAATGCTAACTTTACGATTTCGATAGCCAACAACAACAACAATAACAACAGCAACAAAGCGAAGCTCTTCCGTTTCAGTTTCGGCAAGCTGTTCGCGTTTTATGCGCTCATTTCCGGTTTTTATCTGTTTTATGTATACGTATGCTCATGCTCAGATGTGTGTCAAATTTCCACCCACAGGCAAAGCCGCTCCCGCTCCCGCACGCCTCCCCGACCCCTCACCCCTGACCCCACCTACCCGCCTACCCATCCACTCGAAATTGGCTAAAGGTGTACGCACATATTGCGCATTGCTTTTGTTAACCGCAAACCAACCCCCAGAGCCCTGCACCAAGCCAACAGCAACAACTACACAGCATGTGTTTATGTCTTTTTACAACAAACACCACAAAAAAAAAAACAAAAACCAAGAGGAAGAAGAGAATTCCCCTTTAGGGGGTGGTGGTTTGGATTTGGTTTTTCTTGAATTGGTTTTTCCCGCTTGGCTTTTCCTTTCGCCTCCAAGTTCATTGACCTTGCAATTTTCTTTTCACTTTCTTCGACAGAAATTTCCTTTACACTTAGGGGTTGACTTCTGCGAGGGTGAGTTGCCAGTTACTCGAAGATTTTCCTCTACTATTGACATGCGCGCAATTTCCTTTGTGGGTGTTGGAATTGACGTTGAAACAAGATTTTATGTTTTAAGTTTTTTTTTTTTTTCATTGGGGAAGGGGGGTCGGCTTCCAAGCTTTTGTTGGGGGTTGCCCGACATTTTATTGTTATTAGCAAACATTGTTGTTTGTTTGCTTTTAATTTCGTCTTTCCTTACTCTAGTTGTTGCTGTTGTTGTTATTGTTGTTGTGGGGCTTCTTTTTTTGCTGTGTGTGTGTAAGTATGTTTGTGGACCGGCCGGCAAATTTTGGGGATGCTTAAAACCGGTTTTGTAGGCTTGCAATGAGCCAGCAAATAATTGCTAATGACAGCTGGGAGTAGTGTTATGTGAAGCAGCTTTGCTGATATACAAACATACACACCCATATAATTATAATTGTATGCTTAGCTGTAGTGCGCTTGCCTCGCGCAGCATAACCGCTTTTCAATTCTTTTTTTTTTTTGAGCCCAGAAGTAGGCAAAGGAGTTATTTTGGTTCTCTTCTGTTTGGTTGTTCCTATTTCGTAGGATTTATCGCCCTCTGGTGGATAGTGAAAGTGGTAACGTCATCAAGAATTTCTTTTGGTATGACACTCGTTGTCAAAGGACGGAAGAAAGGAGGAATTCCCGCAAACAAAGGTTTCCTTTCTTCGATGTTGGTCAAGCTCTTTCTTTTTGGTTTCGACCCCTGAAGTGAACAGTTGTGCGCGCTTAGCTCGATTATAAGTGGAAAAGTTTAACTTATATCAGATTATTTAAAAGTAATATTGTGGTGAACGTGGCCCAGAGATATAATTATTTATTCGGTCACTGTCCAAGCGCCGTATTTACCAGTAAGTGGTCTGTGTCTTGCCTGCAAATTTTACAAGGTTAGTGTTGACTTTTTGCTTTTTTTTGCACCATTTCCATATGTGTTGATTAGTAGGAATGTAATTCTAATTTAGAGCGAGCGAATGAAGCAATAGAAGCCCACCCGGAACCGAGGGAATTAGTTCACATAATTTGTGGTGCTGTTCCAGTTAGGGTAGGTTATTGGCATCATATATATATTTGTTTTTTTTTGTTTGTAACAAGGCTCTCTTATATTTAGAATTGGCACCACAAGTGCAAAATCAAGCACAAGTGCAGTTTCAAGCACAATTGCTATTTTGTTCGAGGTATTAGAACAAGTGCAGCCTACCCCCCGAAAAGCTCTGCACCGACTCCGTCACCCTGATGAAATAGGCGACAGTTCACCGTCGGCCTTTATATACGACAGTCGCCGCGTGCCGTTCAATTTTTAGTTTCGGTCGTAGTGTGCCGAGTCAGCTGCTTATGAGATTTCACCCAGTGGAGTCATTGACCTCGGGCCACCGAAAAGGGAATTAATAACTTGCGTCAAACGGGCCAGCCACGGGTCTACGTGGAAGATTCGGCTTGAAGCTGAAGCTGCGACAAAATTTGGCTAAGGGTCCGTCCCCTAACCTTAAAAAGGGCGCAGACGACACCCATTTCATATATAGTTATATATTCTTTTATTTTATGGTTTGGATTTTTTTTTTTCTGTGAAGTCATTTTTCTTTCTTTTTTGTTATAGTGCATATATTGCGATACAAATTAGTGAAATATTACATATGTATATGCAGAAGCCAAAATATGAGCTAGCGCAAGGCAAAAGTGAAAAGAAGTTTTAACACCACCAATATAGTGGAAAAAAAAAAAATGTACAGCAATTTGCTTTGACGCCGCCGCCTCTCTCGCGTAATATTGTTCTGCTTTTCAGCTGGCCGCCGCTCACAAAAGATCTTTTGGACGTGGATCCACCAGCTGTGAATGTGAGTACTCGCTTTACTTATTTACTCCGCCTCTCTGAGAGAGCTTTTTTTTTCCTTTTTGTTGTTTGTGTTTGAGGGCGAATGCGCGGGTGCTGCAAACCGGCAAACAATATATATATATGAATTATTATTACGATAAATATATTGTTTGTCATATGTTCGCTGCATACGGCAGGCCACTTGCTGTCTATAGTAATTACAAAAAATTTTTAATTAAAAGAATTTAATTTTGAATATGGAAAAGTTCCTTTTAAATTATTTAAAGTTGCCAGTCATATTATTTTGCCCTGATGCTGCACCTATACCTTTGAATTTTTAAATTGTTAACCATAATTTTTATTATTTTATAAATTTTATTATTTGCCTTTACATTATATACATCTTTATATGAATTTGTACAATTGATAAGCAAGGTTGAAATTGTTTTTATTGTATGGTTAACCACCACGAATAGTTATCTAAATGAATTTTATTCAAAATTCAAATTAAATGAATAGTTACACCATGATGTTTTAACGTGTCGTAATTTGTTAGAAGCCATGACGAGAGGTGGGTTTTTGACGTAGGTTCTGGTAATATTAGGGATCACCGGTTTCGACCTGCGGCCAAAGGTGATCATGGTAGGGTGGGCACCGAACCTGCTGACGCAACACCAGCAGCGCAGCAGAGACCAGAGGTAGAACCCTTTACAACGACAATTTAGTTTTTCCGTACTCGCTTTCTTTTCCGTTCTAATACTTTCCTCCAGACATACCAAAAAAACAAAATATCAGTAAAAAAAAAAAAAAAAAAAAAAAGTAAATAAAAGTACGCGAATTTTAATGGCATTAAATATTAGCGATCGAGCAGGTAGCACTGCGGCCATAAAGAAGAACCACCCCCATATTGCCGACGACCGCCGTAGCCGGAACAAGCGCGTGCTCCGCTTAGCCGCTACACCCACCATCAGCTCGGCCCAGAGTAGTAGCGATATACGTTGCATGCTACATAGCTTAAGTGTAAACATAGCAGATTTATAATTCCGTGAAAATTAATATCTATCGATTGTTGCAAAAAAGTTTCTGATCAAGCGGACTCTGCACTGTTTTCAAGATTATTGGAAAATGTTTTTGTATGCGCAGATGATCGACAGGCAGATAAACATTATAGACAAACCATATAGAGAAACAATATAGACAAACATTATTGACAATCGCTTACACAAAGCGGTGAAATCTAAACATTACTGTAAGACAATTATTGCCAATTCTTAAATGATTAAGTTAATTATTAAATCAGTAAATTTTATATAATTTTATCACCTATTTAAGCATATCTTCGGTTATAACTGACAAATCCCAATGATATATAAATCAGATTTTTAAAAACCTGATTCATTCCCATTAATAGGTTCAGACTTTACGGGTCATAGTTATTTGTTTATGTATTTAAAGAAGTTTGCCCAAAACTTAACCATTTGTGCATTTTTATATATTTAAATTGTCGAAATATAGAATATATTCATTAAAATAAGGAAACGTAGAAGTGATTTCTAATATATCCAACATTGAGTAAAAAATTAATTTAAACAAAATCGATGGTTTCGTCGTTCTTCGAACTCACAAGAGTTTACTGATTCTTCTGCATAATTTATTTAAATTGTCAAAAGTTATATTAAAACTTATAATTTTGAGAAATAATTTCATTTTACGGCGCCATGTTTAGAGAAAACGATTTTCTTAGCTGGTTGCGTCGAACTAACAAGGCTACCCTGATTCCTCTCCTCTCCAATCAAATAATTAAATTTTACTCTAAATTCTATAATCTGGGTACTCACAAGTATGTAATTGAAATAAAGCTCGCCCAAAATAACTATGCACTAATTCCTACTAAATCCAAATTTGTTTTGATCCGTAAATTGTGTGGTGCCGTCTCAAGTACTTCAAAAATTAAACGCACTCAAGATCGACCGCAGCGCGGCATCATCCATCCATAAATTACCACTTCAGCGAAGATATATGGGGGACTCTTCAAAAACCTAAACATAATCAAAACAAAGCTACATAAAGTGCGTTGATGCCGGTCCAAAGAAAACTTATGGAGCGAACGGCAAATGCAAAGCCAAAAATACAAAATATAGAAGAAAGCTCCATAAAAACGATCAAGCACCAACAATAAAAGTGATGGGCAACAACAAGAACAACAACAAAAACAACAACAACTACATACTGAGAATAACTGTGCAACAAAAAATGCTGTTCTGTGTACGCCTCTCCCCAACCCGCCCACTGATGAGACCGATGGCCCAACATGAAAATGAGAAATGCTGCGGGCAAAGAACGGCATAGAGAGAAAAAAGAACAACAAATGCCCAAAGCATGAACATGAACTTATCTAATACTATGGATACCGTTACTTGAGGTCACTGGCCCACACACAAAAATCAAAAAAAACAACAACAACACAAGGGCAGTGCAGAGCAACGCACTTGTATTTCAAACGCACACATACACGCACTCATGTGAATATTTCCCAACCGCTTATGGTTATGTCACTGGCAATTGCCCCTCAAACACAATTGAAGGGAAATTATTGTTGTTGTTTGTGCGTTGAGCGCTTTATTTGATTTGAGTGGCCAACGGTTTGAGTTGAATGGGAAAAATTGTTGAGTGTGGATATTTTTAAGCTCTGCATGTACATATGTGGTGTGTACTTGTATGTTGATTTGATTATTAAATTATACTAATTTATTTCTTTGCGTACATTGAACAATCTAACTAGTAGAGGAGTTTTTTTTTTTAATGTGGAACTAATTTATAGTTAATCATAAATAAGTATATTATGCAAAGCCATACTATATTTTTCATGAAAAGTTAGTTAATTATAATTATAGCACTCAAGTGCCACCAGAAACTGGGTTAAACAATTTAAACTAATCAAACGAGAACCATTTATGCAACAACAACTGGATTTATTATTAAATATAAGCAGCTGTTTGGAACACCTTAACTTATTTCAACACCAAAGCCACAGTCAAGAATATTGAAATACTTGTATGTAAAAAAATGTGTACTATATGACAAAAAAACCTCACTTATTTACTTAAAAAAAGTCATAAAAAAATGGAAGACAAATACGTTGTTTAATGTAAAATCTTAACTCAGCTCAGCATCTCACGTTATTTAAAATGAAGCAGCTCTATCACAAACTCTTAAACATGTTTGGATTCGAAACTGCCTAACAAATTCGCATTTATGTGGTTCATTATAATTATCCAGTTCCTTATTCATTATTAGCGCAATAAGAAAACTTTAAATACATGTAGATACAATTTCTGAAGTAAAATAACGACAGTGTTCTTAAATGTGCAGTTAAACTTTGCATTCAATTTTCAATGAAATATGTCGCATTTTTCTTATGTTGTAAGTCCATCCAGTTTCACAAATAAAACCATTTAGAATTCCATTAAACAACCCTCAATAGCGTAAGCTTAACCTGCGCACAAGAAAAGTACCGAACAGCAACAAGAATTTCCCATTTCCCCCCTTTCGTGCCACATCAGCTGTTCGTGCTGCGCAAACTCCAAGCGACTACGCAATGCAATTGAAATTGATTTTGTCTATGCCTGCCCAGACTTTGAAGCCTAAACACCCACCCAGCCACAGTCCACCACCAAACAGTGCCATCAACAGCAGAAGCAGCACGACGCCAATTGGGAGTCAGTCAGTCATTGAGTTGGTCTGTCCGGGAAATTTCAAAAGTTGCGTGACCTATTTTCCTCACAATATTTTACCAGAGTTCAAAGACCTCTTGAGCGGCGTCGAAAATGCTCAAGCGCCGGCAACATCATGACTACGGCGCACGTCCATCTGGACAACCCCAAAACAAAACCTGGGGGCTTACTTTTCAGCTGTGCTTTTTGTATCTAATTTAATTCTTTTTTTTTTTATATAGCGACTGCAACTGTTTTCTAGTTGTGTGGCGTGGTGTGGGCTGACATGATGTCATTTATATGTAGGTCTATTTGAGTTGTGATCGGGGGGGCAATATAAGCTCCCGACGAGGGTGGAAATGCATAATCAGCCGCACACAGTTTAACATTCCAAACTCAATGTATGTGCTTAAATATTATGCCTTCGTATATAAGCCGAAGATTTGAGCGCTATATGGTGGTTGGTTTGCTTGAGTAAAGAGTATAGATATGGGTCTCTAAAACTGTCCGTCCATTGTGCTTAGTCATGTCGCCGCTTTTGATATTTGCTGCTGTTGCGTGCCGTCTTATTGACCCATTTTTCAGGCTGGACTCCTATGTGGACAGCTAAGTGCAATGCCTTTATAAATACTTAGATAGATAGATAGATAGGTGTGTATGTGCGTTTTATGTACATGGCTCATTTAATTAAATTCTTGTTATGTTCATTTTTATGCTAGATTAATCTCAGATACGTAGCCAGCGATAGCACTACGTGTAGCTAGGCTGTTGTTGCTAATGATTTGTAATAATTTTCGTTGATTTCTTGGTCCCAGATTTCAACGAGGTGCGTATTAGATGGAGTGGTTTGTATATGATCTAGAGGTAGCACAGTATTTTACAGATAAGCCATGCTATTAAGAGTCAACAATTATTTATAAAGCAGTTATATATTTTTGAATCTTTAGCTTGATTCAGAGCTACATAGCCATTTCTAACATTCATCTTTGCAAGACTATACGCGTTTGGAGTGACTTTTCTACAATAATTTTCAAATATAATTCAAATTTTAAAGAGTTCGGGTATAGATGTAGACCTCGTAGCATTCTACCCTTTATTCATAACTTATCAAATATCATTATTATATATCTTAAATTTCAGAAACCGAGAAGTCAACAACTATTTATAAAACAAATAGGTAAAAGTCTCCTTTCACCTTTAAGCTGAGGGGTTCTTAAAATAAATGCAGATTAACTGAATTAGAGAGCCAGTCCTAGTTTTCTTCTTTACAGTGATAAGATTATATTATAAGAGAACAGTTGATATGGCGAATGTTCTAAATTGTAGTTTTTAAGAATCCGTAAACCTTTTATCAAGAATTTTACATCTGAATAACTTTAATATTAAGAGATTTCATCCGTCTTTTTTACGACACAGGAATGCTTTTTCACTAAATCATATCTTTTGACAACCTCAGTTCTGTTAGAATTCAGAATATTCATGATATTTCAAAAGAGGCGCTTTTATAATGAAAGAAACAATGATTGTGTTCTAGGAGGGAGAAACCTCGAGACTTTACTTTACTGTTTTCTAAATAAAACGTGTGGCTTACTATTTGTTTTCCTGCTTCTTTAATCGAAATATCTCAAATTGTTGTAGAAATATGACGTCGCTAACACAGAGCTGTTTTCAGCCCAATCTTCAATATCTTCCGGCTCGTAACATAATTTGCTTAACTGGCTAACAATAACTAATCAAATCCAATTCTAATTCTTTTTACAATTACTGCGAGTTATATAACATTTTAATTTGTCTTTATTTTATCCCAATTATCTCTAAGTTTCTCTATCATTTCTCAATTGCAGTTTGCCCTCTTTTGTTTATTTTTGACGAACTCCCACGAATACTATAGCACGAGTATAAGACATCATTCAAAGAACGTTCAGGTCAATGGCTATGGAATACCTTTTACCAACCAACGCCTCAATGCGCAAACGGAAACAACAAATCAATCTGGCCAGCACTAACACTAACATCCAGTGAAGATGATGACAGGGGACATTAACTGCGCGCATCACCATCCAGAGCAAGAGCGGCCAAAAATGTAAAACGAAATATAATCTTGAGGAAAATGTTTTTCCAGAAAACAAAAGCCAAAAGAAAACAAATGTCTCGCAAATCTTGTATAGGAAAGTTCAAGAACCCCATGAAACCGTCACCAGCGACCATTGGCTGGCACACTGGCTATGCTATTGGATGGACGTCCAATGGGGCTCCCACCCCCTGCCCCAACAATTCCAAAAGAAAACGAAAAACAAAAAGAGCGGCAACAGCAACAACATTACGAGCAGCAAGAAGAACAACTGCCCTCAGACAGCCACCAAATTTCCCTGAGCGCACAAATGAACTTCACACACGAAAAATGAAAGTGAGTCTTGTTGCTGCCCCTGCCACAAGCGTTTGTGGCTCGAATCGAAGCGACTCTACGCGACCCCCCTCTTGCTGCCACAAAGTTCTTGTTTGGCGCAAGAAAAGCAGCAACAAGAGCAGCCAAGTTCATTGAACTTCTTGCTGGAAATTCGGAAGCAGCCAAAGTTGCTGCCATTGGAGCAAAAGCTAAACTCGCTCGCTGACTGACTGACGCTTTTCTGGAGTTCTCGCCCCCTCTCCTAGCGCCCGCGCCGAACACTTTCCTATACAAGTTGTGGGTTGTGCGTGGATATGCATTTTGGTGGTTGAAGTGCCACACACACACATACACTGAGAGATTGATGATTCGATTAAAAACTAACTTTAAATGAGAATTGTTAAATATACTTTATCTTCACAATGGCATCTTGCGGCTTGGAAATGATATTCTTCATTTTCAAGAACCTATTTTGATTAAAACAGCTATTTAAAATAAAGGCCTAATCAAAAATATTTCAATTCTATCCAAATACCTAAAATGTATTTAAAAGGTAAATTCAATCAATATGAATAACATTTAATTATATAGAAAGAAATTTTGCTCAAAAATGGAAAAATGCTAAATAAAAACCTTTTTATGAGGCGGAAAACTTAATTTGAATTCGAAAATTTATTTTCTGAACTTATAATTATAAATTTTCGAATACAAATTAGATTTTTCCGCCTCATAAAAAAGTTTTCATTTAGCATTTTTCGATTTATACATTTTTCTAAGTACTACAGAGTTTATTTCTTAGTTTTGAGCAAAGATTCATTTTATATACGATAATTAAATTTAATTCATATCGATTGAAAGAGAAATGGAACCTATTAAATACTACTTTCTTTAAGTGTATGTGCATATACATATACACACACACAATCATAGCCAAATTGGTTAATTTACTTAGGAGGGCTGTCACACCCTTTGCCCAAGGCTTGCACCCACATGCGAACGATTTGCAATTGTTCCTTCGGATTGGGCTTTTGGTGTTTCCTGAGCTAAAAGCAGGGTATGGTTGTGCTTCAATTGACTAGTTTAAGCTTGAAATAAATAGAATTATACCTACATATGTATATGGAAGCCATTTATTATACTACTACATACAACAATCTGTCAAAGATTTTTCTTCAGTTTAAACATTTTGTAGCATACATTTCAGCGCAACAAAAATGAAGGCAAACAAAAAGTTCTCAGAGCATGCTTTGAGGGTTTCTTGAAGCGGAAAATTCAGATATTGCAGACCTGGCAGATCTGAACCATCAAATTTGACGTATATGTTCACTCTATCTTTTATCAGAATAGTGCGCACCCTTGATCTATTCATTACCTTAAAATGTATTCGGATTGGAAATGTATGTGGGAACAATAATTAGAGCTCTACAGGTCTTATATTGCAGTGATTGACAGACCTTTATTGTTTGTTATCTTCTAAAAGGACTACTTTCTATGTTTGAAGGGCAAGAAACTAAAGAAATATATGTACATATATATATTTTAAGCACTTACCGTACAGAAAATTTGATTAATATTCAATAATTTAGTGGAAAAAGGAGTTTTTTCTGACAGCTTAAAATGTAGCCTATCCTTTTCTGACTTTTCACTGCAGAATCTTCCAGCTGAAGGCTGGTACATATATATTACAAATGCTGAAAAAACAAAGAGCTATTAAACCAATTGGAATATCTATTAAAACTTATTGTATATATATTATATATATGTATCTGATAGAGTAGAACTTATAAACCACAGTCCCCGGGCTTAGAAACATTGATGGAAATATAAGATACTCCAGTTCACTTATTCCTTAGAATAAGGTGTAGGTTAGGCTTACTTGTTCTTCATACTCTTACTCAGAAGGACGCTAAGAGCCTTAGATTTTGGATATCTAAGATATGTCGAAGAGAATTTTTACTTATTCAATACAACTAGATTCTTAACATTAATGTAATCTAACTAACGATAAATTATAGTTATATCAGTCATCTTTTATTACTTTAGAGAGAAAAGGGAATACAGATCCATTAGTTTATTACAAGTGGAATGTAAGAAAAACCGAAACAGAAAAAGAATGAAACAAGGTTTCAAAAATGTTCTTTTGTGGGACTAAATTTGTAAAGGTGTTTACAACAAAACTTTCAAAAGTTTAAACTTTTTAGTGTAAAGAATTAAATATTGCGTACAGATAAAAACTATTTAGTAGATGTACTGAGTATATAAATAAAATCAAGATGTAATAAAGGGAACACTTGATATCATTCATCAAAGTATTTTTAAGTTTTGGAAAACTTAAATACTTTGGAGCAGAGCTTTTCTTTCTACTGAGAACAAATCAGCACAACTAAGAAATATGCAGCAACAAGCAATCGCCAAGGTATAATCAATAGCCAGAATATGAGCTTCTACTCATTACATTTTGTTATTTTAAAACTCTGGCTATTTTTACGTAATAAAAAACACCAATTTATCAAATCCCAGAAATAAAATAATTTATTACGTTAATTTTACGTTTGTTTAGTTTTTTTTTTTACACATTAATAAAAAATACAACTTCTCTGCCGTTCTTATGATGATGTTTGCAAATATTCTCACATATTTTTAAGTGTTTAGTTATGCTACTTCTTATAAAATTTGTTCACAATCGATCAATAAAAACGATTAAACTATTTCATTAACGTTAATAATACGAGCATATTATAACTTGTAATGGGGTGGGAGCTGCGTTCACACATAGAATGAAATATTTTTAGCAGTTGGTTGTTAAATAATTTATACTTAATGCCAAACGATTAAATCAAATCGAAACTTTATAAAGAAAATGTGAATGTGCAAAACAAAATATACCGAAACTTACTCGTAAGAAGAGAATATTCCTATCCTTTTTTTTCAACATTTGCAGTTGGACAACCAGTGCATTGCCAATTTTGACTAAAAGTTTAAGGATTTTGTTGGCCTTTAATATGTTAGTGAGTGTGTATATTTGTTTGTGTGTCTGTGTGGCTATTATAGTAAATAGACTTATTGGTTTTCTCTGTTCATCGTTGTTGCCATCAGATATTATGGGGCCAGATTAAGCCGTCGAGCTTTGTCTTTTGATTGTTATTGTGGTTGTTGTTCTTGTTATTATTATTATTGTTGTTTATTATTTGTATTTACTGTTGCGCCGGCGCAGGTTGCGGCTGTGGCGCCAATCGAGTAACAAATCCAATACCGCTGCGAATTACTTTGCCCACAATTGGGGGCGAGCGTGCGGCCAGCGCTTCAAATGCAATGCGCAGCTCAGCGAAGGCGGTGCGGGGATAGGGATTGCGACGTGAACTATAACGCATAACCAGATAGTGGTAGTAGATGATGGGTGTCATCAAACCCGCATGGCTTCTGCATTGTACAAAAAAATGAGGCATTAAAACAATAATCTTACATAGGAGCCATAACAATACTTACATGAATGCCAGCACAATGGCCAGAGGCATAATAAAGATTTCCGTAAAGGCGGTGACCTTCAAGATGTTGGCCGCTTGGAACTCCACAATCGAGATAATGAAACGAGCGCCCCACCACGAATTTTGGCCAATAAGCTGCAATGGTAAAAAGAGATTATTCGATTGCCTTTATCCATATCACTTATACAATAAAACCCACCGAATAGGCTAAGCTTTCTAATAATCTCTCAATCAATTCGAAGTACATACTATATTTTTTTTTGACAAATGGATATTAATTGGGTGTTTTGAGACTTTTTTTTTCCTAATATCTGAAAACATTTTTTCTACATATTGTATAATAGTTGATCGGTTCGTAGTTCGTTTAATTATAAAATAAATCTGATTATTCGTTTAGTTTTGGGGAAAACATTTACAATATGACAATTTGTTTAAAAATCAAGTTCCAACTGTGCCGTTCCACAGTTCCCTAGAAATATTCGAATTGGAACAATCAGCATGAACACAGTCCTACACTAATTACATTCTATCTAATCTAATCATCGTTGTGTTACAAACATATGTCGCATAATTTTGATTGTGTTTTATGTGCATATAGCTAATGATTCTCAATGTTCTAACTTGTTCGTAAGAAGAGATAAATTGGCAAAGATATGCCAACATATCTAAAGCTAACTTACAACTTAAACATAAAAAAAATACGGACGCACTGATAACATCATTTTTTTGCAGTCTGTTAAAAAGAAACTCTACTTAAGATTCGATTATATATCACATATAAAAGCGCCTACAACGTATCCGTATACTTGCTACTTTAATAGCATATATATTTATAGTTATACTAAATATCCGTGCGGTTTACTTACATCCAAGAGCTTGAGCGAGTAGCTGGAGGCATGCAATACGGCATACAACACAACGGGCACAAGTACAAGAAGATTGGGTATAATGTTAAAGAAAATGAGTGAATACATCATATAATGACATGAGTCTTCGGCAAAGAGCCGTCCAAGAAATTCCCGCGAGAACGAGAAGGCTGGGACGCGTTGATGCAAGCGCAGGGCCGAAATGGCGGCATTGGCGAGCAACACCTTGCTGAAGACGCTCTTTTGTGTCCTGAAATAGAGGAGAACATTTGAAATCGGTGTACTATAATGTGTTTCGTCTACTTACGCGAAAATGGGCAGAATGTAGCTGATGGTCAATACTATGACCAGGAGTCTGAGCGCCCAGAGTGCCGAATCAATGCGATTTGTTTGGAAATGGTGCAACAGCTTTGACGATGCATTCTGTGTTGTCTGTGTTTTTCGCTCCTGTCCCTCCGATGTACTTGAAGGCTCCTCACGCACATCATCGCCATCGGCACCGCTCTCGTGATGTGGTGAATCTTCAGTTGACGAGCTCATTGTTTAAATATATTTTTTACTTTTTAACCAATTTGTTGCTGTATTGCGTTCAGTCTGCAATTTAGGAAATATAAGGTTTTAGTCAGCAACAAACGTTATCAGTGAGGCGCGCGAAGTAAGAATGCGCTTATCAGGCCATAAAGGCAATTGCTGCTTGATAAGCAAAAGCCGCTTGTACCTAAAACTGTCCCTCAACAGTTACTTTAAAACATATAAGAGATATTCCAAATTGTTTTATGGTGAAGTAAAACCCAACGTGCATTAACAAGTCTACTAATTTCTTTGTTAAGTTTAAAAATTAGGTTAGTCCTATATTGTAGGTTTCCAATAATATTTGATAATAAACATCAGTTTCATTTTGTTTGCTCGATATTTAAAACTATGGCAGACTTCTAATCGAAATTAAAACTAGAGTGGATCATATTATAAATAAATATCAGTCTATCTCCTAGGTATGTGGATCAGGCTCCAAAATATATTAATTCCGGTTGCAGTCATTAAAAATATTCGGAAGAATGCAGCTGTCGGGTTATTTTTTCAAAATATTAAACACTAACGTAAATTTAAACATATAAACTATGTCAAATAATATTAAATATTGATTGCTTTTGAATCCAAATATGATAACTTTTTGTGAAGACTATATTATTTTAGTTTAATATTTGGCACGTTTTCTAATTTCCAAATGAATTCTGTAGGTATTTATTCCATTTTATTATTATTTAGCTAGAATGCAGCTACAACATAAAGGAATATTCAAACCCTGACTAAAATCATATTTTTATAGAAATAAAACGCAGCCTTTGTTCTAACAGTAGTAGAATTTACAATTGTCGTTCATTGCTCATCATCTGAAGCTGAACGCACATACATATCAGACAGTCGGGCTGAGACAGTTGCCAAAGTGCATTGAACTTTGGAATATTTGCATACATCGGTATGTATGTACACGTACACACATACGTATGTATTCATACTATGTGCAAAGACACAAAGTTAGGGCTTTCAGTTACCGCTTTGCTCGCTGACTTGACACGCGCTTCAAGTTGTAATTTTTGCCTTATGTCTGCCTGGTTTTTATGATTTTCTTTTAAGCAGTCGTATGGAAAGTTGGCTCTTACTGAACAGGCGTGTCCACGAGGCGTAGATCTTGCCGTAAATATTTTTTTAAAATCTCTATTAAGTGCGCACTTAATGACGCAAAGCAATTAAATGAAATGTTTGAAGAAATTAAAAACCCTAAACATGCAAACTAGGTTTATGACGAGCACAATGCAATTACACAGAAACACAAAAGACCCGCAAATCGACCGACGACTTGGACAGTAGAAAACGCAACTGACTACAAGTAATAATAACAACACATAAAGCTAAATTGTTACGAAATAGCGTATATGAGCATACACTAAAACCACGTAACGATGATATTGCGGGTAGTGAACCGTGGAATAGATTTGTTAATAGATTGGGCGCAGAAAATCGTTCAGTTATGATTTTATATGACTATGAAAATGTTAAAATAGCAATGCTATAAATGGTTATTTCTCTATCGAAGTTTTTACAAATAAATAAAAACACAAAGAGCCAGCTTTTATGCCACATGTCTGACCAACCAATAAAGCCAATCTTTTTTGGGTTTCAAATTATAAGAAGTAAGCGACTGCTCATTTTTATCAGATTTATTGATCAATTTCTTGGGTTTGAAATAAAACAACCAGAACCAAAAACTAGCTTTCTTAGCTTTTGAATAAAGACAATTGATTGTTTTCAAAGTCTTACTTCTCAGTAGTATTGAACTTCAGAAGCCGATGCTTTAAAGAGAAATCTAAATAAATCTACAATTTGAAAAGTTCCAATATTTTGTAGAGCTTGTTCTAAGATTTTATTAGGGAATGCGTTTTGCCCACCTTTGACTTCATTTAATGCCACTGTGCAGGGGCTGAGCGATGTTACCAAACAGGTGGCTTTTGGAAAGAGCGGGAGAGCGAGCTGGTGTTTAATTGTCAACAAAGTGCAGGGTTTTTTGTTCGATTTATGAAAAATTAATGATAAGCGAAACGTTATGAAAAGTTGGTGGTAAAGTGGCAGACAGACAAAGACCATTAAAGGCTATTTAAAATGCAAGGTAAATGGCGGCATGTAGGCGTTAACCCACTCTACAATATTGATTTTAATAAGGACCTGCCGTCCTTCACTACAAGTGGGTCAAGTTAGGTATGAGCTTCAGTAGATATGACATATGTACATATTGAGAAATGCTCATTTGATATGCGTGCACATCACACAATATAGTGAGGTCATTCAATAACTGAAACTTTATATCGTAATTTGGTTTTGGTTTGCTGATACCTAACATGATGAAATTTATGTAAATATGGGTAAACAAATGACGTCACATGTACATACTCTGCCAAAAAAGGAACACGTCATAGCACACACAAAAAGGTACATTAAAAATAATTGGAGGTATGTACATATGTATATACATATCTACATTTATTGTCCACCATCAGTTGATTGCGCTGATTGACACTGCTGAACTTTTTCAGCAAGAATTAAACAAATAAAAGTCGTGACGAAGCAAAAAGAAAAGCGCGCTCAAAGTGCGTTGCATGTTGCGATGCCAATAGAAGAGTCCACTACAATTGGGTGAAATTTGGAACAATTTTGGTTAGAATTGATGCTTCCGCTTTAATTTATGCAGCAAGCTCTAGCATCTCGATGCCATTGCGGGCGCAGGCACCGGCAAACCAGATACATTTTCTATGTTGCACTAATCATTTTTCTGGCACAAAGCTACTACACTATTCAGTTGAGGTTAATATGGTTTAGAACGTGCACTTTATTTAATTTTGGCCGCGTGAAAGCAGCAGTCTCAGGCAAAAACAAGCAACAGCGATTGCTGGTCATTCAGTAAAGCAGTGCAATTGTACTTTGTATAATTAAATGATTAATTCTATATGTTACACAACACTATCGAAAGACAATTAATGTTTGCTTACCCGTGCAAAACAGTTTATGTGCGACTACGCTTTTCGTTTGCGAGAAAATTAAAATAAAATCAAGAAAACTACACGTACTTCCGATACGTCTGTACGTAGGAAAGTATAATTTCAAACTATCGATGTTGTACTTATCGCTGTTTGTCATTACCTATCGTTTATTAACAGTTTGGCAGCATTATCTGATTGTTTACTTTTTTATCAACATATGGTCCAGAGTGGCAGCGCTATTATGTGCAATCACGTTTTCTGTATTTAATTGTTGTACATACTTTAATTATAAACAACTTAATAATGGACGATGACCTCACGCTGCCGGCAGACACAATGGCCATACTTAATGAATTTCTGGCAGAGCGCGCGCAGCGAGAGCAGGAGGAGGAGCAGAGGATTGTAAACAAAACCGGCAAGGATGCGCATTTTGAAGAAGATTGGGTTGGCTTTTCTGTTCTGAATCCTGGCAGTATTCAATGAATCTTAAAGATACATTTCATTCCTTTTTAGCAACTGAGCCAATTCTGGTACAGCGAGAGCACAAAAGTTTCAATAGGTAAGGTAGTAGCCACATTACTAACTGAAGCAGGCGCTACCGATTTTCGTATAGCTCTGTTGTCTTGTCCCTCACTTTATGCCACTATTAAGGATATACATGGGAATGGTATGTTCTTTATATCGCATCAACCGACAGTCAATGTAATGGTTTGCATTTCAGTCAACATTTTTGAATACGATCAACGTTTTGGTGCCTATGGAACCGATTTTGTGCACTACGATTTTAATGCTGCGGACGAAGACTATCTGCAAAATTATCACAACAGCTACGATTTGGTTATAGCAGATCCACCTTTTCTCTCCGAGGAGTGCATTTCTAAAATGTCTGTCATTATACGGAATCTACAGCGCACTAGTGAATCGAAAGTGATTTTCTGTTCCGGCGAAGTAGTCGAAAAATGGCTGACGGCCTGCCTTCCAGTTCGCAAGTGTCAATTTCAACCGGAGCATGAGCGAAATTTGGGGAACGAATTTGTTAGTTATGCAAATTTTAATTTAGACCATTATGTTGTAAATAAATAACACAATTCGAATGCAAACTACCGTTTGTCCGTAGGTGTGTGAAAGACTGTTAAATGCCTTGCGTAGATGTATGTATTTTTGTTCTGTATTCGCACCTATTTCGTGCTGGCATCCGCATCCTTACGCTGCTGAACCAACTCACGCAGACCGTCCTCCTGGTCCTTCAGAGATTTTTGCAGAAATTCCTTCTTTTTCTCGAGCAGATCAATGGCTTTATCACATTTGTCCTGTTTATTTTTTAGCTCATCGCGCATATCATTTACACTGGTTAGCAGAAACATGCGTCCAACAGACAGATAAACTCTATGGAATGATTTCTTTATCATTAGATGCACTCAACAATATACACGAAATCTTACCTTGTATCGTCGGCCAGGTTGCTGGTGACCTTTTCCGTTAACTGATACTTATGTTTGCCTGTCTTTACCATGTCGCATCGCATATCAATCATATTAATCTTTTTGGCTGTTTCCAATTTATTTATTTGCATTTCGGTGAACGCCTGCAAAAAATATACATATAACAGGAGCAAGCATGACTAACTTTGCTTATTGGGCAGCATGGGTTCCACGCCGGCTGTTGCACAGCTTCTAAATGCATTTCAAATGAATTTACCTTCTTTAATTCCAGATCCATTTGTGCCATTTTGTATGATAGTTGCTTTTCTGCTACTTATTTATCTCAAAAAACACCTTTTCCGAACGAATTTTGTAAAAGTCTCAACACCTGCTACAAAATCTTTTAGTCTCCTGCTGATTAAAGATGGCAGGTTCGCTGAATGAAACGAATGTTATCGATAGGGCTGTAACGAAACATCTAACTTGGGCACAGGGTGATTCATAACGTAACCATTTTCCGTTAGGAGGATTAACCTACTTTAAATAACGTTCAGTTGACCTGAGAGAAGCCATTAAAATGCTGGGCAAGTCACCATTAGATGTCGTCAGCTTGAATGCGCTCACATTCGTCGAGAAACATGGAACGTTGGCACAACAAAATCGCAGTGGTAACAGGTGCCAGCGGTGGAATTGGTGCTGCCTGTGCTCGTGCAATGGTAGGGGCAGGATTACGTGTTGTGGGCTTGGCACGTCGGGAGGCCAAGCTCAAGGAGTTACGGGACAGCCTACCGAAAAATTTGCAATCAAATTTCATACCGCGTCGCTGTGACGTATCTAAGGAGGACCAGGTGCAGAACTCATTCGATTGGATCGAACGTGAATTTGGAGGCACGGATGTGCTTTTAAACAATGCGGGCATAACCCGTGAAACAGAGCTTGTGGCTCCCGGAAATACCCAAAAGCTGCGAGAGGTTATTGACACCAATGTCATGGGGGTGTTATGGTGTACACGAGAAGCATTTAATAACATGATTAAACGTGATGCAGAGGGTCATGTGCTTATCATCAATAGCATTGCGGGTCACCAAGTATTAAACTTTATTGATATATTGCCCTCTTTCAACATTTATCCGGCTACGAAATTTGCTATTACGGCCATAACCGAGACATACCGACAGGAGTTCCAGGTGCACAAGAGCAAGGTTCGTGTGACTGCTATCTGCCCGGGGGCAACCAACACCAACATTTTTCCAGAGGAAATACACTTCTATGTGAAGGATATGGAACGCTTGGAACCAGCAAATATTGCCGACGCGGTGATGTATGCCTTGCGCACGCCTCCTCATGTTCAGGTGAGCGACGACAATGTCCAATTAATGACATTTCGTCTTATATTTTGAATTTGTTCTTCTTCAACAGGTTCATGAGATAACCGTGAAACCTATGGGCGAAATGTTTTAATAAACCAACAAATTAATATTTGAATGTTTCATTGTTTATTCGTTAGCGGAATCAAGCAACTTGGATCATCTGTTTTATATATATCTATATTGCAAAGATGATCAAATTCAAGACATATTAATTTAAAATTTTCAATTTAATAAATACATATACATATATGCATGTACACTAGCAACTTGTAACTACTGAAGATACTTGCGGTAGAGCGATAATTAAATAGAATTATTTCTTACATTTCTTTTGTGGTCTTCTGCAGCTTAAATATATTAGGTCCATACATAACTTTGGTTTCCGTTCAGCTTGTCGTTAATAAGCCAAAATCTAGTTAAGCTAAAAGATAACCTAGATACAACTAGGCTACTTCCTGCTCCCTGGATTCTTTTAACTGCGCCAACCGCTCACGCAACAGGTTTTCGTTTAATCGATGCATGCATAAAAATTGTCCATTTAAAAAGAGCACAGGTATATCGTAACGAAAGAGCCGCAAAAAGCGCACATTTTCCTTTCGATCTATGTAAACCTTTTGCAGAATATATTCGCCTGCAAAATGTTGCTCCAACTGTTCCACCAACTCATCGCAAAGTGGACATGGAACTTTGGTGTAGAGAGTAAGCTGCGGTAGCTTATTGGCTTCTATGCTTCTTGGTATGCTGCAATAGAAACCAGAGTTTTAAAATAGAATTTAGGAATAAGCTGTCCGAATACACACAGTTTCTCCAACAATAAAAGCAGGTAATTCTCATCCAACATCTCGATTGTTATGCAGCCATAAGCTCCGTTGGGTAACTTGTGTGACAGATGCGTCAGCAAATGAGTTGTGGTAACTTTATTAGCATCGTGTATGGCAATCTTTTGAAGATTCAGCTCTGTCAACCAATCTAGTTCCTGTGGCGTGCGTTTCTGCAACGTCACCAGTTCCAAAGAATGCAGCTCATTGGGTTTTATACCTTGCTGCTGACATAACTGAAGTAATGCAAGTTTTACATCCTTCTCGACAGTGACATTTCGAATGCTTGCCAATGGTTGGAGCTGCAATCGCTTTGACATAAAATTTGTGGCCAAAGATATAGCGGCTGCGTCCAGTGAGGGAGCCAATGGCTTGTCGTCTGACTGCGGCTGCTTTCGTCTTCGCGGCTGTGGCAGCAAGCTCATCAGTTCGCTTGGAGATGTACGCAAATCACCCTCATTATCCGCTTTCTGATGTCGTATGTCACTCAAAATGACGCAATTGTTGGGATCTTTACGTAAACTATCCAGAGCAAGCTGTAAACCACTTGTTGAGCAAACATCTTTGTCCTCAAATGTATGCGATTCGCAGCCTTTCAGTCCCAAATCACTTGCCAATCTGCTGAGATCTATTATTTGCATTACAGCAGGAGTTGTGCAAACGATAAGCTTTTGAATTTCAGTACGCGGCACAGTCGCGCGTTTAATTAAATCATCGACGACAGCACCGGTCTGATCCTGTTCCAAAGGAACAGCAGTGCGAACAGTGGCCGTAATAAATAGTGTGAGTGGCGGCTTGTAATTGCTTTGGTGAGCGGCGCGCGCTAATTGCCAAATGCTAATAAGTATAATTAAGAATATAAGTACATATTTTCATTAATTTTATGTTAGCCACACTTACTTTTTTGTACATTTTACCGAGTGCATAAATATAACTGCCGGCATCTGCTTACGTTTAGTTCTGAACGATGAGCACACACAATCGATGTGTGTATATCGATGTTTGTGTGTATCGATGTTGTGTTTTGAACGTTAGAAATAAATAAGCATTGTCATGTTTTATTAAACCTATTAAAAATTGATTTGTTAATCATTCTCTGAGGCTAAAATCATCTCGCAATTTAGTTATATTTATTTATAATTGGAAAGCACAAATGCATGAAACATCGTCAGGTCTGATGTTGTATACGCCCCCATATCGTGCTTTACCACCAGCTGTTTGCATGCTCGTTGTTGTTGGTAATTTCAGTAACAACATAACGGAGAAAGTTTGTAATTTTCAAAAATAACATGCAAATTTAAGGAAAAAAACTAGCGTTTATTATAATCAAATCGCAAATACGTAGTGTAGAAAAAAGAACTGCGTAACTGCGGGCGGTGAAGTTTTGAGAAATTAGGTTACCAGGTGCAAGCATAAATGGAACAAGAAACGACCTTCAAAAGACAAAGATTGGAAGAAGACGCTAACGCTGACGTCGACGCCATCATTGATAGCGGCGATGAATCGGAGTCGGCAAATGATGATATTCTCGCCTTTGGCTGGTGGGCAATTCCAGAGCCCGTGCTCTTGAGAATTTTCAGCCAGTTGGACGTGTACGATGTGCTGCAGGCTAGTTTATGTTGCAGGCGTTGGCATACAGTGGCAAACGATGATTTGCTGTGGCGAAAAAAGTTTCAGGAGCAGTTCAGGGCATCGCCCAGCATACCATTGAAACCTGGTGCAGAAAGCTGGCGTTCGGAATATCAACGCCTCACTACTCATATACCTTTCGTTCAGGCACAACGACTGGAGGGTCACGTTCATCAGGTCTTACATGTCAGCTTTGCAAACAATGGTGAAATGTTTTCCACCTGCTCCAAGGATGGCTATGTGATTGTGAGTGGCCTGAGAATGCTTGATGTGATCGCAATTCAATGATATGCTTTGTCCCACAGGTCTGGCACGCACAACATCCCTGCACGGAAAAATATGCGCACAATATGAAACAATTTAGCTGGAAATATACACAATACTCGCAATTTAATCAGAGCGACACCCTGCTTTTGGTATCCGGTGTACATTTTGGATCGCCACAGAGCACATCTGGCGAAATAGCTGTCTTCACTGTGGACAATGCACGTGAGTACAAAGGCTAACTTGTTCAATCACCGCTCTGACCATTCTTTTGCCTTGATTTATAGATGAATCTCATTTACGCTGCCGCGTCGTCAATCGTCCCTACGATATCTTTGGCACCTGGTTCAGCGATCAATATCTTATATCTGGTGATCTGCATTGGCTGGCACATCTGGTGAGCACCTCAGTGTTGTGGCTAAATAAGGCGAATCAGGAGATCGACTCGGAACATGTACCCATTATGAGCCAGCTTTATAAGTTTTATAATCGCAATGCTAGCTCTGTTCGTGCTATAATGGTGGCCAAATGCCCGTGGCTCGACGAAACCAATGATCCATTAGCCGAGTCCACGCCGGGCTCTTGTGATGTCGGGAGCACAAGTAATGAGGCAGCCACAGCTTCCGGCAATCCACTTTCGCATGCCGCCAGCTTAAGAAGCACCCGCAGCGCCACGCCTGAGGATAATTATCTTCAGGACATCAGCGAGCAAAGCCACATGCGACGCTCACGCGCACGTTATGCCGGCAATACGACGGAGGCCACGATACAATATCTGGAGGAGTATAGAAGTGCGACAGCTACAGATGCTGATGATACCGGCAACGATGCGGATGATGAATACGAGTGCATGGATGTGCATGAAGAGTACGATGAAATGGAGAATAACATACCCAAGTATCTAATATTTTCGACTGGTTCGAAAACCTTCACGCCGCATCAGATCGGCTTCAAGCGCATACGAAATGTATATTTCCCTAAAAAATTGGATCCAGGGCCAACTCTTAGGGAGCGCATTGCAGCAAAGAGAGCGGCCGAACAACAGCAACAACAACAGCCTCGCAATGACCCCGATTGGGGGGATTATGAAGCCGTTAAGGATCGTTTTGATAAGGTAGACAAGGTGATTGATTTACATGGACATATTATTGGCATGGCCCTCACGCCCGATCATCGGTACTTGTACGTTAACACGCGGCCTTGGCCCAAAAGCTATGTCATCACAAATCGGCTGGAACCGCCACCCATAGCGCAGGAAATTGATATTCATGTCATAGATCTGATGACCCTAAAGCGTGTAGGCAATATGCTACGCGCGCACAAGGCCTACACTCCCAGCACTGAATGCTTCTTTATATTTCTCGATGTATGCGATGAGTATGTTGCCAGGTGAGGTGACACATGTTTTTAAACAGATACAGCTGCTTAACAATGATTACGTCTTTTTAGTGGAGCTGAGGATCAGCATGCGTATCTGTGGGATCGCTATTATGGTATCAGCTTGGCCAAGTTTAAGCATACGGATGTTGTCAATAGTGTTGCCTTTAATCCGCGTGATTCTGAAATGTTGGTAACCACCAGTGATGATTACACGATTAAGGTAAGTGATAAGCTCAAGAAAAATTAACCGAAAGCTATTGTAATAATATATGTTCATGTAAATCAATCGGTAAATGTTCAACTTTAATTAGTTTGTGATGAATTTAAAATATAACTAAAAGATTTGTGGTATAATTAGTAAAATGTTAAACATTAAAACTTAAACAATATCTTATACCGAATTATTTCAATAATTTAACACAACATTTGTTATTTTTAGGTGTGGCGCTCGCGGGCCAAGGCGAAGGCTTTCAACATTAGCCCAAATGTTAGCGAGTCCTTTGAGCTGAAGCCCAAGAATTGAAGGTGGCAGGCACAACCAACCGTATTCTCTCCAAACCATCACACTTACGTGCCTGCGACCTGTGACATCAACTTTATCGCGACATCTATTTAAACATTTGAAGCATGCAACTCTTTGTTTTGTTTGTTCATAAAATAAATATATTTATTTATAATTAAGAGTTGTTGATCACCCACCTTCTTGGAATTTTAATTACCGGTGGGTAATGGTTTTTCAATTGAGGATTCTGGCGCTGGAGTTGTTGGTGTTGGTGGTGGCGTTGCTGTTGCTGCTGGATGTGCTGCATTTTCATCTTCTTGCTGAGTCTGCGAGGACGTCGAGGCTCCTTCATTTCGTCGCAAACCACATGAGTCACCAACATCATCAACCGCATGATCATGATCATGGCCATTACCATGATCATGCTTTTTTCGATTCCTTCTGCGCTTCTCTGGATGACCAAAACAGTGCTCGCAGTCCTCGTCATCTTCCGAAGAGCTCTCGCCAAAAGCCAGAGGCTTTCTGTAGATGCAACAGCCTACATTTGTGAAAAACTAAAATTTTAGACCACCGTATTTGCATTGAAATCATAAAAATCTTACATTTGGACTTTTTCTTATTCATATGTTCGTTATCTATGACTCCCTCGTGAAAGACCACACGCCGTTCATCTCGCGGCTGTTCCAAACGCAGCACAAGAGTTGGAACGTTTTGAGTCTGCCTCTGTCCGTTTCCTGCAGATGCATCCGTTACGTCAACTGTTTCCGTTCTTGTGTTAATGGAAGATGCACTCGGTAAATTGTTCTCCATATTTACAAACTAAACAAAAATTTCATATATTGCGGATGAGTCTCTTTCACCAATTAAAATGTTAAGAAGCGTAAAATATAAAAACAGGTGCTGGTGATATGACAAAGTTCTCAGAGGCTCGCCCAATTGTCTGAATTTTTCGAACACATCGATAGCTGGTCGATTGCCATCGTTTCGATATTTCAGATAAGATTCACATCGCTAGTGCACCTACGCACTCATTACAAGGTGGCAGCGCCGTACCGTGACGTTTGGTTCAGCTGTCGTCGTACCGAAAATGGCTGCAATTGTGCGATTTAATTTGTTATCAAAGCCGCAAATTGGTAATTAAACGCAAATAAACTAGTTAAGCTCTGTAGTGCTGTCACGTTACCTTCTTTATGAGACATAATTAAAGCGCACACGTATCCGCTAACGTGCAAACGCAACCATAACATTTGCAAACAAATTATGTAATTTTTGCGCAAAAGCAAAACAAAGTGCACTAAAATGCTGCGTATTTCAATCGATTTTCCTGTATTGATTTGTTTGCAGTTGCGGCTTTGCCTGCCAGCGTGCAACTGCGACTGCAGAGCACCCAGGCTCCACCACCTGGCACTCCTCCCCCACAGACAAAAACAACATTTGGACCTCTGGCGGATGAGGATCGCATCTTCAGCAATTTGTATGGACGCCACGATTGGCGCCTGAAGGGCGCTCTGAAGCGTGGCGATTGGTACAAGACCAAGGAGATTGTCTTGAAGGGTCCGGATTGGATCATTAATGAGATCAAGACATCGGGCTTGCGTGGACGTGGTGGCGCTGGTTTCCCCAGCGGCATGAAATGGTCCTTCATGAACAAGCCATCAGATGGTCGCCCCAAATATTTGGTTGTCAACGCAGATGAGGGTGCGTATGCCTAAGCTATATGTTTTATATTTCGATTTTAATTGGAAAGTATTTCAGGCGAGCCCGGCACTTGCAAAGATCGCGAAATTATGCGCCACGACCCACACAAACTGGTTGAGGGCTGTTTGATTGCTGGTCGCGCCATGGGCGCACAAGCTGCATACATTTATATTCGCGGCGAATTCTACAATGAGGCTAGTAACATGCAATTGGCCATTGCTGAGGCTTACCAAGCTGGCCTGATTGGCAAAAACGCCTGTGGTTCTGGCTATAATTTCGACGTCTTCATGCATCGCGGCGCTGGCGCTTATATTTGTGGTGAGGAGACCGCACTTATTGAGTCTCTGGAGGGAAAACAGGGCAAGCCACGCTTGAAGCCGCCATTCCCTGCCGATGTGGGTGTCTTCGGATGTCCCACCACAGTCACCAATGTGGAGACAGTGGCCGTGGCTCCTAGTATCTGTCGTCGTGGTGGCACTTGGTTTGCCAGTTTCGGACGCACGCGTAATTCGGGCACGAAGCTCTTCAATATTTCGGGTCATGTGAACACGCCCTGCACAGTTGAGGAAGAAATGTCCATACCGCTTAAGGAGCTGATTGAACGTCATGCAGGTGGTGTGATTGGTGGCTGGGATAATCTTCTGGGTGT
The DNA here is from genome assembly GCF_003285725.1 of Scaptodrosophila lebanonensis. Classification (NCBI taxonomy): domain Eukaryota; kingdom Metazoa; phylum Arthropoda; class Insecta; order Diptera; family Drosophilidae; genus Scaptodrosophila; species Scaptodrosophila lebanonensis. The sequence continues at coordinate 2,733,361 of NW_022060564.1, read as the reverse complement.
CATACCGGGTGGCTCGTCTACACCCATCATACCGAAGAATGTGTGCGATGATGTGATTATGGATTTCGATGGCCTGATTGCAGCTCAAACCTCGCTAGGCACAGCTGCTATCATTGTCATGGATAAGTCGACCGATGTGATCAAGGCCATAGCGCGTTTGATTTCCTTCTACAAGCATGAGAGCTGTGGTCAATGCACACCTTGCCGTGAGGGTATTGGCTGGATGAATAAGATAATGACGCGGTGAGTTATAAATTTAGTCTTTAATTGGGCTCAAAATTTAGACATTAAGGGGAATAATTTGGGAAGCTTCGAATATTCAGAAGAATGCCTTTTTGTATTAATATTTTTTTAAATGTGGTTTAAAAGTTTAAGTTTTAATACTGTGATTTACGATTATTTACGAACTTCTGCCTTGCCTTTCGCAGCTTTGTCAAGGGCGATGCGCAACCCGCTGAGATTGATATGCTGTGGGAGATTTCCAAACAAATCGAGGGACACACCATTTGCGCCTTAGGCGATGGTGCCGCTTGGCCAGTGCAGGGCCTCATACGTCATTTCAGGCCCGAGATTGAGTCCCGAATGCAGAAGTACGCGCAGCAAACACAGCGCGCCAGCAATTAAATACATGTTATAGCTAATTTTATTGATTTCAACTATGTCTAAATACCGCGTTTTTGGTCTATTAGCCAAAATAAAATACGAAGCCTAATGCAAAAAAATAAAATGTAAAGTTCTCTAAACAAAACAATTGACTATAATGTGTCATTGATTCGGGAACAATGAAATCTGTTGCTTCGTTTGAATTGAAAACAAATCACTATTTTTGTTGTTATTATATGTTTCATGTAGAATAGCATTGATTTGATTTATATGTCCACAGAGTCGTCAATTTTTTCACGTTTATTAAAACACATTTTTAAAAACCCTTGTTTGTTTTTGAGAAATCAGAAGGTTTATTTTTTTAAAAGAAACCCCCCTCTATTGAACGTGACCTAATCTTAATGATTGTATATGTTGGATCACCGCATTTATATCCTCTTGAGTGGGCCTCACGTGTTTTGGGGGAAATGTGCAGATTGTGAATGGACCCCCAACTTGTTTCTCTAGACCTGGTTGGACAGTGCACCGCCCGGGTATAAACTGATATCTACAAAAGACCGGCAAAGATTTAATTCAGAAAGTGAAATTGTATAATTGCCGCCTAGGGTTTACTTACTGCCTAGCCGTTGAGACCTGCAGACACATCACCAGCGCCAAAAAGCAAAGCAGCAATGTTTTGATTAGCATGTTTAGGGTTCTCTGTTTGGCTCGAGACTGTTTGTACGACTGCGCATGCGTTCGATCTTGTATCGAGCTGTAAGTGGCCCCGACTTAGAACATCTCTTTAAATATATGCAAATCTTATGCAACATCTGGAATTTCTGCTGCTTTCATCTTTCGGTTTTTAATGTCTAGCTAATAGCTGATGAATATTAAATGCATAAATTATCTTATTATTCAATTAGGGGTTAGGTGGTCGCAACAACCTCGACAGCAACAACAACAACAACATCAGGGCACACCGAAAGTGTTAAAAGCAATAACAATTTTAATAACGTGCACAATTTAAATAACAATTATATCTAGGGATGGGAATGGAACGAAATTTAAGCGGGTTTCGTGGGTTTTGCCAAACAATATTCAAAATCAAATGTTGTTAATAATCAAAGTGTGAAATAATTTGCTCGAGTCCCATTATTTCAATAGCTTAATGGTTTAAGCTTGAATTGCAAATGGTTCAGTTGAGATCAAGCTCGTTCTTAGCTAGACAACCAAAAATTAGAGTCCCTGAAAGGCATGAAATAATCTCAAATCGGATCATCTACTTAAAAGCTGTAAGTGCTTCTGTTTAAACCTAATATCGTTCCTTTAAAGTTTATTTATTATTGCTGCTTTATTTATAATTCAAAAGAGAGTCGCTTTTCGTATTAATTAAAAATTTAAAAATAAAACAACAATTTCTTGATTGTAGAACAGATTTAGTATATTTTTTTTGTTTTTTTTCAAAATTTTTTTCTTGTTATAAAGTTAGTTGGAAGTTTAAATGATAATGTTAAAAGTTTAGCCAATTGTTTGGTAAACGAAAACGATAAGTTTGTTTTTGATTTTTTAAATAAGTTCATTATAGGCTATAAGTTTTAGCATAGCGTTTTAGTTATAAAAAGTGTAAAAAGAATTGAGTCATAGAAATACATATGTATATAATATTTGCTTTTTTTTAGTTTTTTGCTTTTCTTAAACACATTTAAACATTTATATACAACTTTAATTTGTTAGTTTTTAATTCGCTTTTTTTGCCAAATTTATTTTGTTTGTTAAATGTTTGTAAGGTATTTGATTTTAAGCTTTTAATTGTTATACGTTTACGTTTTGTTTAGTTATATGTATATGCATTTGTTTGATTTGTATTTATTTTTATTCTATTTGTTAAACTTGGTTTAAAGCGTTTTCTTATTGCTTATTCATGAAAAGGAACATAGTATTATTATATTATTATGTTGTTGTATTTTCATTCAGTTTCAGCTTAAAGACTAAACAACATTTCGAACAAGTCACTATTAGTAGAAGTTTTGCTTCGGTTTCTATTCAATGTTTGTTTGTATGTATTTGTTATTGCTGTACCTATGTATGAAGGTATGTACGAGATGTATAGTATGTAAGTATGTACGATTGTTTGTTTGTAAAAGTCGTTGAACTATGTATTAACCGTAGGCTAGTTACATTTTGTTTGGCATAGCTTTAGGCGTGTAACTATGTGGTGTAAATAAGCGTTACTAACAGTTAGCTATGACTATGTATATACTTGTATGTAGGTATGTCTGTATGTTTGGTAATTATGTATATTGCCAACTAATTGCGTAGAGCTTTTGAAAAACATCTAGATAAGTAGTTAAGGTATTTATTTGTATTTATGTGTGAGTCTGAAAGTGGTTTCCTAATGTTTGTGTGAGTGTGTGTGGAAGTATTTTAAGTAAAAAATATATAGTATGTATATATATTTATATCAAGTTTAGTTTAGTATCACACTAGTAGAGATAATGCGAAGAAGCCTGAGCTCTATACTGTTTCGGTGTCAGCTTTATCAACTTGGGATTGAATGCGCCAAGGGCCGCTTCGTTTGTGGATGAGGGCGGCGGGGGTATGGTGTGGGATCGAAAGCGCGAGCGCAGAAAATTTTGCATAGAACGCAAACGAATGATGGGCGCACAGGGCGATTGTCGAAGCGTATTGTGGTTGAGCGCCCAATAGATGACCGGACTGATGGCCGAATAGAAGTAGCCTGAAAGCAAATTAACATTCCATATGTACTACAACCGATTCCACAGATTCGATTGCGTCACTTACCCAACAACAGATTAAAATAAATGGAAGTTTTACTGCAGTATTGCTTATAACCGAGATTCTTATAGAATATGCAAAAGACATGTGGTGCCCAGCAGACGATGAAAATTAAGGCAGAAGCAATTAGCATATTGGCCAAATGACGACGGGAGCGCAATGTTGAGGTCTGCGGTAAGGGTATGCCGGGGGTAGCAGGTCCACGGCCCGATCGATGAATGCGTTGGCGTTGCGAATGGGCCCGAATCTCCCGCATGGCTCTTTGAAAGAGATAAGGCCAATTCATTTAGCTACGAACCGAAACATATTCGAATATAAAGGCCTATCCTAAATTGCATCATCGAATTCAATTAAAAAACATATAGTATTTCTCGCACATAGTTATTCAAATGAAATTGTAATGGAAAATCTACCCAAATCTTTTTCGACAAATTGTAGCGAATTGGAATCTAGAAAAGGCATGATAATTCTGGATATATTTTTCTCATTATATTTTCCCTTTTTTAAATATATATCAAGTTTATTTCAAATTATAAGCCCTTTGTAGCTGCCATAGCTTAAATCGGTGCAAAATAAACAGTCATAACAGATAATCAAAACAGATATTTCAATTAGAGATTGATCAAAGCCGATTGATTCTATTATATAGTATGTCTGGCTTCGGAAAGGTCGGTGAAATAAGAGAAGCATTTTGTACACTCACCTGGGCGATATGGGGTTGCTGGAGCGATACGAGCCCGGCTCAAGTGCACCAGCAGAGCCGGATCCGGGCAAACGAGGCTGCAAGTTGTGCAATTGTATGTCTCCCGGGCTAACGGCCATTGCTCCCCCTCCTCCGCCGACGCCATTGGATGTCTCGTCGGCTGTGGTGTTGCCTCCGCAGGCAGCCTGCTGCGCATTGGCACAACCCGTCACAATGACCATGTGCGTCTGACGTCGTAGTATGGGCATTGGCAGCGGCAGCTCACCGTGTGCCGCTCGTGCCGTCAGCGACAAGGCGCACAGCTTTCGGCGTACCCCATAATGATTAAGCAGGACTCCAACGCCGGGCAGCACAAACACCGCAATCGTATGGAATATGATGAAGGACATGAACGTGGCATTGGCGCCCAGATCCGATGTGCAGCTAATGCTAACCGGACTGGGCGTGGCGATACCGCTGTTGCCACCGCCCGCCACGCTGCCACTGAAATTCCCTCCATGGCTGTCCTTGATAATCACGGACTTGGCAATGATCTTGTAGGCGAAGAGAAAGGGTGAACTGATGGCCGCCGATGCCAGCCACGACAGCATGGCCAGGGACACATGCAGGTAGCGACGCTGGCGAAGTTGCGCCAATCGCGGATGCTTCACTGTCGCATACCGATCCAAGGACAGCATGAAGAAGGAAATGGTGCTTGCAGCCACTGGCATTACCTGGAAAACAATTCAAGGAATGCAACTTTTTTTCTTAAAATCGGAATTACGTTTGCATTTTGTCTGTCTATGCTAACGGAAAAAAATGTTTAGTTAACATTGTATTTATTTATATCTAAAACATTTATTTATGTCTCATCAAATCTCCGATTAGAAAAACACCTTAAAGTCAGTTGTAAACGCGATTTTTAACCAAGCAACTAACTAATTTCTACCTTAGCACATCAACGATCTCTCTCAACCTACGATATTCCGAGCGGTTTTATTAAAGCCATAATCGAGTATATCTAATCAATCTTCAACTAAAAATTTTCAATTCACCACTCTGTGATTAATAAGCTTTACTAAAATATTATTTATTTAGAAGCTCATGACACTTATTAGATTTAAAGCTATTGACCAGCTTCGACGTTTTAATTAAGACTAGATTTATACTTAGAAATTATAATAAATTACAAACCAAAAATGAAATGGAAATTATTTTAAGCCGGTTACCGTTAATAAATATTATTGAACCGCAAAACACCGTACCATAGACGAAACATTGAACCGGATATACCGAAACCGGAAATTGAATCGCTTTGATTCCCCATTTTGCTACGTCATTGCTAGAAGGATGATATTTGTAACACAAACGCCAAGATGGCAACGCTGCAACACTATTATGTTAGAAGCTTGAACAGCACTGGCCAGAAACTGCCGTCTCATACAAACAGCAAAATCTCCAATCTCAGCAATCCGGCGGCATATACAATTTTATCATAGGACTTTGCAAAATTAGACGAACAAGTTTTATTCGAACCAACTCAAAATGCCTGTGCTAGCTGTTGTAAGTATTTAAAATGCATTATTTGGTTTATAATTCTCAACTAAAGATCGCCTGTAGATGGACATTGATGTGGACGAGGTGTCTGCGAAGAGCGGCATTGGTTCGTATTATTTGCAGAAAATATCGGAACTGCAATTTATTGTAGCCGAAAAGCATCTGAATCTACGCCGCCTGCAAGCTCAACGCAACGAGCTCAACTCAAAAGGTAGATACGACTTCTTTTTTTGTATTATGCCATGAAACAGACATGCTTTTCAGTACGCTTGCTGCGTGAGGAGCTTCAACTGCTGCAGGAGCAGGGCAGCTACATTGGCGAGGTGGTCAAGCCGATGGACAAGCAGAAGGTGCTCGTGAAGGTGCATCCCGAGGGAAAATATGTTGTTGATGTGGACAAGACCATCGACATCAAAGATGTAACGCCCAACTGCCGCGTAGCATTGCGCAATGAAAGCTACACACTGCACAAAATTCTTCCCAACAAGGTTGATCCACTTGTCTCGCTTATGATGGTGGAAAAGGTGCCCGATTCAACGTATGAAATGGTCGGTGGTCTAGACAAGCAGATCAAAGAGATTAAGGAGGTTATTGAGCTGCCCGTTAAGCATCCGGAGCTGTTTGACGCCCTGGGCATAGCACAGCCAAAGGGCGTGCTTCTCTACGGCCCACCTGGCACTGGGAAAACGCTCTTGGCCCGGGCAGTGGCCCACCACACCGAATGCACCTTCATTCGTGTGTCTGGCTCGGAGCTGGTGCAGAAGTTCATTGGCGAAGGCTCTCGAATGGTACGCGAGCTGTTCGTCATGGCCCGCGAGCATGCGCCTTCAATTATATTCATGGACGAAATCGATTCGATTGGCTCGGCACGCATGGACTCTGGCTCTGGTGCCGATTCTGAGGTGCAGCGCACCATGTTGGAGCTGCTTAATCAGCTCGATGGATTCGAGGCTACCAAAAACATAAAGGTCATCATGGCAACAAATCGCATTGATGTGCTGGATCAAGCACTTCTGCGTCCTGGCCGCATTGACCGCAAAATTGAGTTCCCCCCACCCAACGAAGAGGCGCGTCTGGACATTCTGAAGATACATTCGCGCAAAATGAATCTGACGCGCGGCATAAATCTGCGTAAGATCGCCGAACTCATGCCGGGGGCATCGGGTGCCGAAGTAAAAGGCGTCTGCACCGAGGCAGGAATGTATGCCTTGCGCGAGCGCCGCGTTCATGTCACCCAAGAGGATTTTGAGATGGCTGTGGCCAAGGTTATGCAGAAGGAATCGGAGAAAAATATGTCGATCAAAAAGTTATGGAAGTAAGCTGCTGTTTTGGATCAAATTATTTTTCTCCTATATTTCACAAACAAAATAAATAAACATTGCTCTTAGTCGAGTCGAAAACACTGTGCCATTATAGATTATACACTTGAAAGTTTCAGCTCAAAAAATTTGTGATAAGTCAGAAAGATCATCATTGTCTAGTACAAAACGTACCATTAAGGATCATTTATCTACAGGCCTTAATCACTGATTAAATGTAAGCCATTGCCATGTTTTATAATATCTATATGTATATATATATAGTTTGTCCTGACTGACTGACTGATTGGCAATCAACGCCCAGTCCAGCTCACAGTGAAAGTGAGCACTAGGTTTTGGAAAATTCGAGCTCCAAGTGGGGGAAAACGAGCTCCAACGTTTAAATAAAAACTCTACAATTTTCATCCGATTTACTTCAAACTTAGCTTGTTATTTTATATAATTTGATGTAAGCTATAGAATATTGAAAGAAGAATCAAATAAAGAATTGGTTATTACCTGCACATAGTGTATGACCTTGCAGACCAGCAACGGCAGCGATCTAGTGCCTCGATTCATGGCCAAATTCAGTAGAGTGACCGGCGCTGAAATGCCCGTGACCAGAAGATCGGCAATGCAAACGGCGAGCAGGAGAGGATTGCGCAGACGCACCGACGAGGCAGAGCAAAGGGTCAGCACTAGGGTCGCATTGCCAAGGACGCCGCCGAAGACCACAAGACCGTAGCTGATGGCCATAAGGAGCAGCGTGAACGATGGTATCGCATGCTCCGTATCTGTGCCACCATTTCCAGCATCATAGGGATTTATCAGTGTCAGATTGCCATAGTTGCCGTAGTTATCATATTCGAAATCGTGCGTAGTAGGGTTGCCAATGCCGCCAGCGAGCCCAAAATTGTTATTCTGCTCGAGCAGTGCGTAGTGAAGGTCCAAGGAGTCCAGGTCAATGGCATGTTGTTGTTGTTGCTGATGCTGTTGTTGTTGTTGCTGCTGCTGCTGCTGTTGACGTCGGTATGTATTTTCCCACCATTGTTGCAAGTTATTGCTATTCATTCTACACACGTAACTTTATTCGAAATATTCTCGTCGTCGTCTTCGTGTTCGATGCGTTTGTCTTGCTGCTTCATTTCATACTAAAGGTGCTGCAAATGGCGCAAAAGGTAGAACAAAAATGGTAAAACAAAAATGTAATAAAAGATTGTTTGTTAGCAGAGAAGGTAGTAGTAGTGTAGTAGTAGTTGTAAAGTAACAGATGCCATCACCATCATCATCATCAGTCTTTTGTTTTTAGCAAGGACACACACAAACTGACACCCACTCACTCATTCATACACACACACACACGCACACACCGAAATGACACTGCCACTGACACTTATGCAATGCAGAGGAGCAGCAGCAGCTCGCGCCCACTCAGAGATTAGTGCCTGCGCTTCCTCCTCGTCGACGTTGCGCCATTTTTGCCCCGGCACTATGAATGGCAGCCTTGCACTTTCCGCCCTTGCAATCGCAATCGCTTCTGCCGCCGAGGCGTACCTTTTGCCCCACACCGCACAATGGCGCAAATTTGAAAGACACATAACAAACATGTTTCGAAACTAGACTAAAAAGAAGCCTACATCCGATTTAGGAAAAGCTTAAGACAGCTGAACGTCGATCTGATGTTCATAAAACACGTAGATAGTTTAAAATAAAAAAATACCATCACAATTTAAGTTTCTTTCGCAATATATTACATTCAAAATATAATTATGAGCATTATATATAAATTGTTTCTTTAAAGGTTTCAAATTGATAATCATTAATTATAAAAATCTCTTGTCCATAACATTTTAAAGTCTTTCGAACTTCTTTTGAAATCCATATTTTTGAGTAAAATAAATAATTTCATAATTATAAAATTAACACCAAATTACATTTCAATATAAAATAAAATCATACTTGTGCATTTTATAGCTAACGATTCATATTATTTCTTTTATAAATAGACTATAGAAATTATATGCATATGATAATTTAAATTATTGCTTTTATAAATAGACTATAGAAATGATATGCACATAAGAATTTAAAGCAGCTTTACGGATAATACAAAACTAAGCCAAAAACTAAACTTAAAGCAAAATTGAAACAAATTTTTCCATTGAAAGCATGCTTGATAGTGTTTTATAATTTGCTCGACTATTAACGTCTCTTTGCCACAATCAAGCTACATTTCTAGTTTAATGACATAAAGGCTGTGACTATTTGCAGCCCACTGTATGCTGCTATATTAACGGTAGCAAGGTTTGCTGTTTCAGCTCTGCTGACGTTTAAGGCGGATCAAGGAAGTGTGCGGGGCACGTGCATTATGAATGTCGACTTAATTGCGCGTTTAAGTGCACTGCTGTGGTTGAGTGGCGCGGTCGGTGGCGTCCGCGGCCGTGGTATTTAAAGCCTGGAAAAATGTAATTGACGTTGCAACCAAATACTTTGCGCTAGGCTATTAAAAACTTTAATTGAAATTTGTTTTAAAGACGGGCGCGCCTTCTGTAGAGCTGTGCAATCAACTTCTCAATGAGCTGACAAGAGAGGGACATTCATGAAGCTTAACATTTTTTAATAAGTTTGTACTGAACGACCTTGACCACGTTAAATAAACGTTTCTTTTCCTCGCTGCAAAAATACGTCGATGCTGTCCACAATTGGAAAGCTACACGAACTTAACTTTATTCATTTATAATTCCTTACCTTTATTTTAAATGTATATATTTGATCAATTTCTCTACCTCTATTTTAAATTTAAACATTCTTTCTTTTTTTATATTTTTTTGTTTGTATATATGTTTCTTTTTGCAAAATGTGCATATTTATAGGTTTTCTAAATGTATGTAATATTCATAAATATTTACAATTACTGTATCTGCCATTTTCCGCTGAAAAGTAGGCAACACTTTTTATTAGAGTTTTCCTTACGTAAAGAAGCAGAATAGTAATTGATATAGAGAACTAGAAAAAGCTATCAGATCGGATAATACTAATTGTATAATAATAAAATTTTGTATATATTGTAATAAAATAATAATAGATGAATAAAATGTCCCAATTATGTTTATAAAACTTCCTGTAATAGACAAACCAACAAGCTTATTACATTAATCTTTAAAAAATAGTAGACTAGTATATAAGCTAAGTAAATTCCACTATTTGTTGTCATTTTAATTGCTTAACCACTTATCTGCAGTTGCATTGTGTTTAGAAATAAAAGAAGAACTGGACACCCCTAATGCCTGGCTCTTTATGCTGCAAATGATTTAAAAGCAACCCATGTTCCCATTTACTCCTGTGTTCGAGTTTCTGTGTAAAAGCTTTGGCAGACAGCGCGTTTTGTGTGTCCTTTTTCCTATTGTTTAATTGTGTGTCGTGTGAATGTGCGTCTGTGCGTGTGTGTGGGTGTGAGGTTCGATGTTTGGCAGCAGCCGCCGCCGCTGTGTATCAATTTTGTTTGGGTTGCCGTGGCGCTGTTGCTGCTGCTGCTGCTCCTCTTGCCATTGTCCTGCGCATTTTGCATGGTGAGCGTAGGTGAGTACATACTATACATATGTACATACTATGTAGAGTATATGCATGTATGTGTGATGGTGAGTGTGAGGGTCGCTGTGCGCATTGGCGTGTGATGTCAACGCTTTTGCTATTTGCTGTGGTTTTTCTGCTCATTTGTGGGGCTGATGATGTGACTGGCGTTAGCTCGTTGCTTAATCTGCTTAATTTGCGTTAATTTAATCCTAGCTGAGCACACGCTCCCACACACACACAATTACATACATACATGTGCAGTTGTGTTTGCATGCATTAATTCGCAGAAAGTCAAAGCAAGCGACTTGGCCTTTGTGTACATACACTTATGTTGGCCATTATTCTATTTGGTCTGCGCGTATGTGTGTGCTTGGCTTTTATTTTTAGTCGCATAGCCGTTGCCATCGCAATGCCAATAACCTGTTGAGTTCTCTAGTTTGTTGCTGTTTCTGCACGCTACACCAAATACCGTTACTTTGCAATTTTGCACACACACACATACACAAGAAAGGACACAGCGACGAAGGCTTTGGTGGCAGGCCATTGCTCTGGCCCTGTTCAGTTGTTCGGTTTCATTGCGTGGGCGTTTGATTTACTTATTGAAAATGAAATTTGTGTATTAATCTGCGTCATCGTCTTTCCGAACGTCAGCAACGAGCACAAAAGGTGACAAAAGCAGCTTCAGCAAGAATAAGAAGAAAATGAAGACGCATCAGCAGGTGGCGAAGCAGCAAGAGGAGCGGACAACAAAGGACAAAGCCAATAAGATACGCATAGTGTTGTGAATGATTCGTGAGCGGGTTAAGGAGTTAACTGGTTCAATCACGCCAGCTTCACTTCATAGAAAGGAATCCTAGGGGCCATGGTGGTGCGTGAAGTTGGGATTCTAACAACAAAGACGCCAGATAAACAAACAACACAGAAGATTGAAGACCAGATAGTTAGATCCTCTCCAAGAGTTGTGTATGATAATAAAGTGGAGTGTTAAAACAATATCATGCCCAGAGTTTCTCCTTGAGATGAGCAAGCAGCGAAGTTAAAAGTTATTAATATTCCTATAATTATTGTAATTGTTATTGTAAGTAGTATTTGTTATTATTTCGTACTATCATGATTATTATTATCCATGTTATTATGATGGTATCGTATTCACGCGCACACCTCTAGTGCACACCTGTAAAAAAAAGGAAACACCTTCGCAGTGGGAAATGTAATAAAGATTTACGTCGTTATAGTGGTAGTTGCTGTTGTTGTTATCGCTATTAATATGAAAAGTGTCAGCCACAGGTGAGTTAATAACAAGGCGCACACGCACACAAGTACTACACAAACAGACAATCACACACACAGCAGGATACACACGACAAAAGATACTTTGTCGTGCGGTCGGTCAAAGCTGCTGTCGTCCTGCTGCTGCTTTGTTTGTCATTATTGATTTGGCAGCCCATACATACAAACATATATGTACAGGGTATACCTATCTATGTAAGTGTGTGTGTGTGTGTGTATATAACGTCAGGGTGACCGAAATTTGTAGGGCTAATAATATGCCTTTCTTCAAAATAAAATAACATGATTATTAGGGTGAAATTCTTTAAAATCAAGCTATGACTTTGATTTTCAAAATGAATATGTATTAGTGTTGTATTTAAAAACTTAAATCCGGCCTTAAACATTCGGTGGTTTGTCAAAATTCACTTTGAAGCTGTTCGTTCATATGATAGTTTTTTAATTTAGCCAACCGATTAGCCTCAATCTCCTTATCTCAATATAGATAGAGCTTTATAATATTTTATAAGTTAGAAATACCGAGTGTTTTGGATTAGCTTTTAATTTTTAAAGATGTCTCATTACAATTTTAAGTTCTCCACAAATAAATCCCTAAAATAATGATCAATCGAGGCAAGAAATAAAAATACATTAATTTTTTATTAATCGCATAATCTTTTCTTCATTTAAATGAACCATTAATTGCTAATTTGCTTTCAAGATAAGCCTAAATTAAATATCTCAACAATTCGTAAGTCAAATTAATATATTTAATAGTTTTTTAATATTTATTGTCAGAAATACTCATTAGTTTTCGGTGCACCCAGAAAAAACAGCTCAATTATATAGATTTAAAATATTGAATGGTATGGTCACCCTGTTCGGTATGTGTCCAAACGTTCGTTTGAAACGCCCGCTATTTCGTTTTCGTGCTGTTACAATGGCAAACAAACAAGTTTTTGTGTGTACGGTACTCTGTGTGTGTGTGTGGGTGTGTGCGTGTATATGTCTGTTTGTGTGTGTCTTGTCTTCGCTCAGCTTAAAGCCAAAAAAGCGAACCTTTTTCGGCAACGCCACACTTTTAGGGTCGTCGTCATCATCATCGTGTAAGCCAAGAGCCCAACAGTCAGTTTTGCAATTTTCTTCTTGGTTCCTTCCTTGGCACGTTCGAAGAGCGAACAATGCAAAAATGTGTGTGTGGGAGGGAGAATTGTATATTTTTTTCCTTTGAAAAACAAAGCCCAACAGACACGCACACACACACACATACATAGAGAGATAAACGAACACACTCTCAAGCAGAAATCACTTTGCTTTTTGTATTAAAAAAACAAACACAACAACGACGCCATAATTACTAACCATGAAATGCGTGGCGTGGCAAATACGAAAGAAAAAAACGCTGCATACCAATTAGTGTAACATCATAAGGCGGCAACGGAAAAGCGACACCACCAACCAACACACACACACACACACCCACATACTGACTACCTCTAAACACCCCACAATACATAAATACATGCGTATACGTAATAGCGTACCGTTATGTTGTTGCGCGCAGTAAAAGATTGTTGCCGAAAAAATTAAACAAAAACTAATAAAAATATTGCTGGTTTATGTGGTGGAGTGTTGTTGTATTAGTAATAGCGACTGTTTTTGTTTATGTTGATTACTTTTTTAAAGGCACTGTTAGAACTATTTTTGTTATTGCTGCTGTAGGCGCGCCGTTGGTTTCTTTTTTTTGTCGTTTTATATCAAATACACTTTTAGCAAATTTTCATTTTTTTTTTGTTGATTTTTTTTGTTGGTAATACTTTATAAAATTGTTTAAAAAAATGACGCTGTCTGATTTTTTGTTGTGTTGGTTGTTTTTGTAGTTGTTGGATGTGCTTATAAATTTTGTTTGTTTGTTGCTAATTTGCTACTCAAATTAAATAAAAATGATGAACTGAAAAGTGTTTTGTGGGAAAAAAATAAAACTGAAACTTGATGTGCCAAAATTGTCTTCGAACGGCGCACATTACACGAAAGGACTACGGCGGAAGACTGAGACTGCCGCTTATTTTGTGTGTGTGTCGATGAGATTTCTCAAGCAGAGAGTTTGGAGTCAAAAGTCCTACGGAGAGCAGGAACGACAAAATTGAGAGCCGAGTGCCGAATTACAACAACAATAAAATGGACGCAAAGAAGCTTTGAGTGGGAGCAAAGCTTTTTCGCTTGACTTTCACTTTCATTCACATTTGCCTTTTTTTTTAGGGGCCAACACAGTGTGTATTGAGGCCGCGAACAGACATGAACTCTATATGTATTTTAGTTACCAAAAAATAGCATTTGGACCAAAAGCAAAGCAGCTTCATTGGATTTCAACTCTAACAATTAACACAATATAATCACAATTGATTTATGTGAATCGAATCGATTTGAACCCTAAACTTACACATTTCTCATTAAATAGGAGGTATTATATTTTACGTCGATTTTAAATAACCAACCTTGGTAAAAACATTTCCAATGTTTATCTTTAACAATTACCAGTAGCATACTTTTAGGTTCCACTTTTCGGTTTAGATGCCTATGCTAGTTTTGTAATAATTAACCAAAAAGCAAGTATAGCAGAATTTAGACATCCAACTCCCAATATTCAAACTACTTTTGATGTCAATTACTGAAACGCTTCTCTTTTAAAACTGAAGAACGGAATAATGGAAGCAATGAATCATTAATTTATATGGCATCTTCAATAAGAAGAACCAGTATCGTTTCTATATTATACGGAATTATTTCATAAGGGTGATCAAAGAACAAAAACGTATCAATATTTCCCATAATTATGATAAGAAATAAGTATTTCTGATCAACATAATACCAAAAAAAAATCTAATTACAGCCCATATAAAGCTAACCAACCGCTTTTCCTCAATTCCTGAATAATTAGAGACAAATATGTATTATTTTAAATACATACTAACATGAGTTTATTTAAATATTTTTGTTTATGATTAAAATGCATGATTCTTTTAGTTGCAACTCTTGCGCTTTTTTCTGGTATACTTTTTCGACTTACATATACATGCATTTAAATACATGCTATAGGATTGTGTTATATTGTGTTGAAAAAAATACTGTGTAAGTTCTGGGACTTAGAACTAAAACGGTATGTATCGATCAAATATAATGGAATCATGAACAAATTTAAGCCTAAATGGGCGGGCATAAAGATACAGCAATAAATAGAAGTGACCGAATTTACAATAAATAGAACATTAAATTATTACAAATATTAAAAGTATTCAAAATCATCAATGCACAATAGTGCATATGATAATCTCATGTGCATATTTAAGATATAGTTTAGTGTGTTTTTAAATTAGCATTCGGGGGTGGGTTGGCTGAGTACGACCCATTAACCTATAGCGTAGATTTTAGTAATCTTTTGCTTTTGCAGTAAGTAGCAGCGACGTTTCGTTGATCAGTTCAAGATTTTTTTAGTTGTACACTCTAACTGTAGTTATAGTAAATATATATAGAGCAGTATTGTTTTTTGTTGTTGTTGGCAGCGGTATACGTTATGTACTGTTATTGTTACTGTTTTTTGTTGCATTCAATTGCTTTCGGTTTTTTGTTTTCCAATTCTAATCATCAATAGTATATTCGGGCATTTTGTCATATTTCTGCTTGGTGGCCTCATGCGACGTATCCACAATTAAAGCAGTATGCGAATAGCCCATAGCTACCTGAGGTATTTTAACATTATCCATTTTGGGCACCTCTTTGGGCACCGTCGAAGATTTCTGAAATTCACCAATGCCTAGCTCACCGAATGTGGGTGAAGCTCCCCAAGCAATAAGCGTATCATCAGCCGAAATCATAATGGAAGTATTGGCACAGCCAATGGCAGTAATATTCCAGCCTGGAAAGGTAGTAAGACAATATAAAATTATGTATTCACAGTTGCTTTGCTGCCGAAAACTTGCTCTAAGTCCATATTGTCGATTTGAAATGTGCTTTTTAAGCATGTTTTATGAAAGGACTCAATTATTGGTAATGAAAAATATGTTGTATTGGATAGGATAGATATTTCCCCTTTTATGAATACGCAATGAAATTTTAAACTTTTAGTTTACTCACCAGCTAAATCTTGGACAGGCTTGGGGTACATATTCGCCTCGCCTGTTTTTTTATTTTGTCCAAATAGAAATAGCACACCCAGTTCATTAACAATCAAACTGAATGTAGAACCACAAAAGACGCTACGTGCCCCACGGCCTTGAGCATCGAAAAATTTCATTAAACGCGGCACCATTTCATCCTTGGGCTCGGCGTGTCCCAAACGGCCAAAACCGCCAAAGCCCCAGCTGTAGACGCGCTTCTTGGAATCAATGGCCACCTATAGAAAATATTTAATTGGATGCATTTATATTATCAGTTCTTGGGGTGTTGTTCGGCCAATATTTGTACCGTATGATTGTTGCCGCAAGCAAAATCCACGATCTGCACACCATCGACGGGGGTAACATGACCCTCCTTGCTCTTTTCAATGTACAGCACGACCTTTTTAGGCGATGTCTCGAAGTGGAATGACAATTTGTTAGCATTTACGAAGTACTTGGCGTCTGTATTGTGACCCAATTGGCCATATTCGGGCAAGCCAAATGTATGCAAGTTTCCCTTAATGTCCAGAATGACGGAGAATTCGGCGCCGCAACCAATACGTATGATCGGTGCACCACGATAGTTGATGGGCGTCGGTGTGGTAATATTGGCATGTGTATTACCTACACCACATTGCCCTGATTTATTCTCGCCACAGGCGTAGACGGTGCCTGTATCGGTGAGAAAGAGTGTGTGATGACGCCCAACGGCGGCTTGCACAATATTAACCTGGTCGAGAGCTGTAATGAGAGTGGGTTTCTCGCACAGCTTGACGTCGGGACCTAAGCCCAATTGGCCGCTCGGATTGCGTCCAAAGCCCAACGCCTTGCGGTCCATGTTAACAAGTATAGTATGCGCGGCGGCTGGACCGCTAGCCACGTGACGATACTGAAAAATTAAGCGTAATAATGTAATTTAATTATGATCAAACTACATAGTAGAATATACACGTACCTTCTCATCCGTAAAGCGGTGGAAGCTGTACAGATTAGGACGCACTTTGGAGACATTCTTCCGATCCCGCTTGCCGGTTAAATCCCAAGTCACCATACCGGCCACCAGCAATTGCCCGGGCGTCTTGTCCAACGTAGCCAGCAAGTCTTCAGGCAGCTTACTCGGCGGATCCAACTCATCGTGCGCAATGAGCACTTCCATTTGGTTGCCAGATTGTTGCAGCTGCTGCGGCACATCCTCATCGGATTCATCGCTGAAGTCATCTTCGTAGTCCGATTCCTTCTTCTTGGGGCGACGCTTGTTGGGTCCGGCGCCGTTACCACCTGCCTTGCGCTTAGCCGACATTTTCAATTAGCAACAATAAAAGTCTGCGCGCACACACAATAGCTGTAAAAAAGAAGCGGAGATGAGAACCAGAATTTGTACGCAGCAGAGCGTGACCGTCCCAACAACAAAGAAGCGCGCTCTCACGCGCTGCATTGTAATAGTGTGTGTATGTGTGTGGTGGTTTTGCAAGCAGGAAAAACAAAATGAACGCCAACATAAAGCCGCAGCGCTGCCGACGCCGACTGCGTAAACTTTTTGTGCAATAAACTATCAAAATTGAACAATATTAGCACGTTAAGTGTACCGAATATACAACTAATAATGCAGCTCGTAAGACTGTATGACTGGTAACGGTTTTTTATAGAAAGACCGCTTTTAGAACGTCTCTGAAATATTAGCGTCACTTTACAAGAGCAGCGACGTTGGTCGCCGCCGCATTTTGAACAGTCAGCAGTTTTCTAAAATTATTTATGTCTCCTACAGCTATATTTTCTCAACAATAGATAAACACTGTTTGTTGTGGGTAATTTAAATTAACTTGTTGCTAAACTTACATTTTGTTATCAACTTTCAATAAGCCGTCCTCAGCGCAGCAAAATGGCAAACAACAAACACACGCTAGAGTCTCGCACTCTCCGATAGGCAATGCGCGGTTCGATAGTAAATCGACCTATAAAAATATCGTCATTGTCTTTTTTTGGGGTTTGGGCACCATTCAGTGCAAAAAATGCGATAGTCGATTCTCAAACAAAACGATTGTTGCAAACATGTTAAAAATCGATTAAAGCAATTCAGAATCGTTTCTTTTTACAGCTCTAACGTGTACACAACAATCTCTGTTTGACAAAAAGAAAAACAATCAAATTTGGATTAATGTATTCTTGAAAAATGGACGAAGGCGACGAAAGTACCACGCATTATTACTTGGAATGTGATAACAACGTCGAGGAATGGCACTGGAATGCAAAGAGCACAAAGCTCCTCGTTGAGCTGTATTTGGAACGACGAGACCGGTGAGTGAAATAATTCACATAATGTTATGAACATTGACTATTTACAACAACAGGTTTCGTGATCCAAAACACCGTAAGCGTGTCCTCTGGACAGAAATTGTTGATGAAATGGAGAGAGCAGGCTACAAAGGAATAAACGAGGATTTATGCGATCGCAAGATGCGTAACATGAAGAAGACATACCGCACCTGCAAAGAGTCTATGCGACGGACTGGTCGGAAACGAGTGTCATGGGAGCACTATGAAACGTTTGATGAACTGTTCCAACATGAACCACAGTCCACATCAAAGCCAGAAGCCACTGCTCTTGCAGAGGAGCCCACTATAAAATGTAAAACATGTCCAACACAACTGGATCCCAATGGAGACATGTTCGTACCGAATGCACTAAATGGACAGCTGCTCGTTATTGAGCGCAGTAGAGTGGCGGCAATCAAAGAATTAAGCAAGCGTATTGAGGAATCAAACGCCATTCAGAGAGAACGGAACGACCTTCTACGCGAGTACTTGGCACAATTATAATACAAGTAAAATAGGTTTATTGTTATTATTATTTTATAGTGTTGACTTAAAATTAAACAATATTAGGCAACATGTTGGTAGCCATAAATTCTAGGGTCAGTTGTTAATGATCGCTAAATCTATTGACTACGTAGAAAACCTGCCACCAAAGATTCTCGCTTTTTTTCTGCCGCTAATGTGTGCTCCCAGTACTGCTGCCCATTCTCCTCAAAAACCATATTGATTTGACTTTTCGGCATTGCTTCAAAATCTACAGTTATGTCCTCAAGGGGCTCGCCACAGTCTAGTATAAAGTTGTGCAACATACAAGCGGCCGAAACTACGACGCAGGCCAAATCTAGAGTTGTAATGTCCAAGGACTGGAGGCGTTGAAAACGTGATAGCAGTGATGCAAATGCACGTTCCACAGGCGCATTCCATAAATGTACGGCCAGATTGTAGCTCATGTGGCAAGGCGTCAAATCGCCGTAGTCCGGAAACGGTGTCATTAGATTTAGCAGCAGAGGGTAACTCATCTCGCCCACCAAATGCTGTTGCTCTGACATTAATGGCTGGTCCTGGTCTGTGTCAATAAGTCGCTCAAACAGCGGACTTTTCATCAATATGCATTGCAAATCATTGGGTACATCAATATGCACGTCCAAAAATCGACTGCGCGCATCAGAAACTACTTGCAAGGCTAACGCATGACATTGTCGCTCACTAGTATTGGCAACACGTATCGGCAACTTAAGCGGAATACGAAACTCCTCAATAACGCCTACCACGTTAGGCAAACTGCTAATGCCATTTGTGCTATTTGTGAATATGGGCCATTTTATGTAGTTTGGCAAAAGCGTATTAAAAATACTCACAACCCATTTAAAAATTTCATATCCCGAACTTTTAGGTATTGCAAAGATTTCGCCAACTTCACGAAATGAGACTTTGCCGCTAAGCAATCTGAGCGTGTAAAGAAGCTTTTCAGGCAAACTCACATGGGAAATGGGCTCATTACTTCCAGCTACTGCCTTTCCTGTGGCTTGCAGCAACACCTGTAGGACTAAGCATAAGTTTATCGCGTTTATTAATTTTGTTAGTTTTCTTCGTACCTGAAATGTGCTGCGCTGCATGCGAAATTGTTCCTTAAATTGGTCATCTTGGTTTCTAAGCATCGGAACAGGAATATCTTTTGTAACACATTCAAAGTCAGTTCCATTTACATCTTCGTGCTGTGCTGCATCTGCGCGACGCTCCAATAAACTTTTGGTGATACCCAATTGCGATGCTTCAGCCAGAAGATTCGGCTCCAATCCCTCGTCGAGAAAAAAGCTTAGCACAAAAGCCTGTCCCGTGTCCATTTCATGATTAGTTCTTCCTTCTTTGTAAATAAACAAAAGTGTGTGCACACTTCGACGCTGGTAAAAAAATTGGCAAAGCGTTGCCAGTCTTCATTCGAATTTTTCTGCAACTGATTTTGATGTGCTGTAGATAATGACAAGTTCAAAACAGTTTAAACTTTCGAAACGAAGGAAGGACGCCAATCGCCAGCCTAACAATAAAAATTAAAGCCAACCCAATTGCTTTTATGAAGTGAACTTATTTTGCTGAATTTGATTTGTACGAAAATCAAACACACATATTTCAATTAAGAAATCAAGGCATAAATGTAAAAATGTAAGTATGTATATTGAACATAAATAGATATAATTAACAATGTTTAGGATCTCAATTTAGCACAAAGTTTATAATAATACAGTGTATTGGCATCTTACATATGTATGTTTGTTTCTGTTTTTGTAAATTTTCGTGCCTCTCCTCCTTGGCCATCATATGTCCACAAGTGGCTTAAGGCGCGCACGGTAATCGTTGATATCACGCATAACAATCTGATTAAAAAAAGCATGCCTCTCCTTAAACGCCGCCATGGCTTTAGCCCGTCTCTGCTCCTGCAGCATTTTGTTATCTTTGCCACTATTGTTGTTGTTACTGCGTGGTAATACTGTTGGCGCTATAGGCGTGACAGCCGCTGCTGGAACGAAGAATTCACTGCGTCGGCCTGCATCAGTGCGCGAACAATTTGTGTTGTTGTTGTTGCCATTGTCTACAACATCCAAGATTTTATAGCCATGTGTTGGAAAAATACAACAGATTTTTGCAATAAATTCAGTAACAGACATTTTTAGAATTTTTCTTAAAACGAGACAAGATTTGAACTAGCAAACGTTTAATAATGAAAAGCAAGCTTTGATGTCAATGTATTCGCGCTTATCTATTATTCTGAACTGCTCTCTTTGTAACGGTACACCAACCAAGGTGACCCGTCAGCTTTGATAGCTTAAGCACAGTGGTTTGGATTTTCACTTTGATTAAATCAATTTCTGGGTGGTCTATAAAATCAGTGTTATAATGTTATAAACATAAGAAATCTGCAGAGGTTAGTTAAAACATAGAACTCATTTAAAATTTGTAATTTAGAATGCATTAAAGAAGTACATTCGGAAGCGTTAATCAGGTTTACACAACAATGAAACTTACAGTGACTTTGCAAAGAATATGGTAAGCTATATGATATCGTAGATTTACATTCAGGCCACTTATTACGAAGCAGGAAACTGCCGCCAATATTTGCGGAATGATTACTATATGCTACACTTACCTAGTGTCAAACTTTGACCAAAATGCTCCACTGAAAATGCCATTGATGGCAAAGCAACGCCAGTTTTTCCGTTTGACTTAGCATCGGGGGGCAGTGGTGGCGCACGACGATCAAAAGGATTTTGTCGTCTAGGAGGCGGATTAGGCCTCGCATTTGGGGTAGCGCTAACAGCACGGTTTTTCGATTCTTCTAGTTCGTTCAGCTTGCGCTGCAAGTTTTCAAGAATTGCGCGTCTATACTCGTAACCGGCGCATGTTAGAGCCTTCATCCATGCCTCCATGCTCTCCTGCGTGTCGGTTGCCAATACGTAGGTACGATTACCATTGAATGCAATTTCAAAACAATAACTCTCCACATCCTCTGTTAATTCTATGGTACAGCCTTCGACAATGATTAGGCCCAGTGGCTCCTTATCGTATTGCGTCTCAAAATAGAATAGAAGGTTACCTTTCAGCACAAAGTACCGTTTCTGAAATGCTCGGTTGCCCTCGCCCCGTTTTCTTAGAAAACCATCCATATCATACGGCGGCTTTTTCGCAAAAACGCACAAATTCTTCTCGTTGATCTTCATGGCTCGGTTTTGATGAGATACACGCAGGTCGACCTCATAAATTGCTTTATCTTTAGTGCATATTTACGATTATATTATTGCAGGTATTAAAAAACATCTAAATTGTGCAGGTAACAAGAATGACGCCTGCAGTAGAAACAGCTGTTAGCTGCCAGTGTTGCCAAAATAATTCTTCAAACGAAATAAGCTGAACTGAGACGGTGCCATTACGGATAATTTGTGAAAATTAATAAAATACATACAAACATTTAACAATCTGAGCATTCAGAATGTCGTACTTACTCACAGAAATAGCTCTCGAAATGCTGGGCTACAAATTCTATGATACGAACGGCACATTCCATTTGACGAATTTTCAACAATCGACGCCATCCTCATCAAATGATAAAGATTTGGATGAGCCTCCCCTATCCGAATTCATTGATCAGCCGGCTTCTACAACTATCCAGAATGGTGACGCCAGCAATGACCAAGAGGTTCCGACAACGAGTAGTTCCCACAACGATAGTCAAGCAGCAAAGCCGGCAGAAAATTTAGAATCTAAGGTACGCCGTACGCCCGCCAAAGCTCTGGCCAAGATCAAGAGCTACGAAAGCGACAAAATAAAAGTACAAATTAAAGCAAGAGTACAAAAGTCAATAGACGAACAGAAGACTAAACCAAATGAGCAGGAATTGCAAAAATTTCTGGACGATGAGAAAATGAAAGTGATGGAGGATGCGGCCACAATGCGACATTTTCGCGAGTACCTCGAAGATCGGCTGCAACGTATGGACTCGCGTTTGTTCGAAAAATATCAGCGGACGTTTCGAAAGGATTAGAGTTAAGATTCCAGCAGTTCAGTTATAATAATTGCTTAGTTTTATTTACATTGTAAACAATATTCGATAAAAAACAAGTGTTACCCCAATTAGTTTAAATAAATCCAATCGTCGCTAACATTGTGGTCGATTTCAACAAAAAGGGCATTTCTGTCATCACTACTCAGTGCACAACACATGATTGAAGGTCGTAGAAACTTATCAAAATTGTTCATTTTTTTTAATAGTTTCTCAAAATTTCCCCCGTATAACGCTTGTAATCTGTTCTCTTTAATTTTCTGCTTACGTTGCTCACGTGCTTACGTCGTTGCAAACAGGCTGCTAGCCGAGCGCTTGACTGCAAAAAACGGAAAAAGGCCCCCCTGAAATTGACGGACAACGACGCTTGCATAATGAAAATCTGGACGTCGGAGCACATCTTCAATCACCCGTGGGAGACTGTCACACAGGCTGCATGGCGAAAATATCCAAATCCGATGACACCGTCAATTATTGGCACCGACGTGGTCGAGCGCAAAGTTGTTGACGGTGTGCTACACACACATCGTTTGGTGCAATCAAAATGGTATTTTCCGAAATGGACCCATGCGCTGATAGGCACAGCCAAGACATGTTTTGCCAGTGAGCGCTCAACTGTGGATCCGGAGCGTAAACAGATGGTCCTGAAGACAAATAATCTCACATTCTGTCGGAACATCAGTGTCGATGAGGTGCTCTATTATGAACCACATCCCACGGATGCAGGCAAAACGCTGCTGAAGCAAGAGGCCACTGTGACTGTCTACGGCGTGCCACTCTCACACTACATGGAAGATATTCTGACATCGACAATAAGTACGAATGCGGGAAAAGGTCGGCAAGGGCTAGAATGGGTCATTGGACGCATCAATACAGAGGTCAAGGGCATAGCCGAGTCAGCGGCGCGTGGCACAGATGAGTTAATACATAATACGCGGCGGTCCATAGATGAGGTGACTGAAAGTGCGCGCAAAGGAATGGATGAGATTAGTGTGCAGGCGGTCAAGGCGGCGAAAGCAATGCACATAACATAGAATCGAGCCGAGAGGCGATTGTCGAGTGGGCGCGAGAGCCGTGGAGTAGTAAATTATTATATACAAAGAACGGACAGCGTCTGGTGCGCTGCTTCTGTAGTACGAACACTTCGACAACTACAGCAACAACAACTAATTGTAATATTCTCTTGCTTTTTCGTTACATACATATATATTTTTTTTGAATAAGCATTTCAGGTTTAACTGATAATGATTTCGCGAGAGGGCGCAAAGCACGTACAATTTTGATTAGATACATTTTGAATCCGTGGTACCGCTAGCCAAGCAACGGTCATATAACGTTTTATTTTTAATAATACATAAAGCAAAAAGTCAAACGTTTGTAAAATACCAACTATTCGAAAAAAAAACGAAAATAAATTAACATAACACCTATGCAAAAACTAACCAAGTACAAATTGTTTTAATTGAAAATTCTCATTGTTTTGCGTATTTGGCAGATGCGTCAATTGACACCGAACTATGTTCATATATTTTTAAAAGAACTAAAATAAAATTGCAATACCAAACAAATATTGTATATGCATATAGTATATAAACACACTATGCACACGTGCTGTCTCATTCTTGCGTAATTGTTAAACCGTTTTAAACTATATACACTCGGATGTATCTGTGGGTGTATATATACAAGCATTGTCAATGACGTTGCCATGATGTCGGCGTCTGTATCGATTTTGTATCTGTTGCTATACGGCAGCAGCAAACATACGTCACGGAATAAACTGCGGAGCGGAAGAAGCAACGAGAGAGAAAAATGCATTGAGAGATGTTTGGCCTTGCAAGCGGTCAGGCTATAATCAGTGTTGCCAACTAAGCCACTTTATGGCAGTTGTAGATTTGTTTAAATTGTAAATTGGAAGTTCAAGTGTTTTTTCGTTAAACACTGGAACAAAATGACCAAAGATAAGCATGTTGAAACATGTAACTATATTAATATTAACTCTAATTGAAATTCATTGAGACACCGTATTTGCTTATCTACTTCTTTTAACTAATTTTTGCTAGATCTAGCGTTTTTGACGCTGAAGAATTGGCAGCACTGGCATAGTTGTTGCTGTTATCTTTATCAATGTGCGAGCTTTTTAGCTGTCGACTGCCCAATTGGAATTTTAATGAAAGAAATATTTATCGTTATGCTTTGTAACTACTTAAATACAATATATTTAGACCGACTATATTACTGTTTACCCAGGACAATTTGATTAAAAATAACAATATTATTTTGATTTTGTTATATTTGTTTGCTTACTGGTTTTTATGAAAAGTTTTTCATAAAGTTAAAAAAAAACAGTCTATGATAACCCCTCTAACATGAAAAGCATCAATGAAAATAATACATTCAGAACCGTTGAACTGGAATATTTTTAGCTTTTGCCTTTTTAATTTAAATTTGTATTAGTGTGTGAGCTTTTTAGTGTCTGGTAGCCCACTTGGAAATGAAGTGTGGCCAGCATAGAGAGAACGCTGAGTCTTCCGTCCCCCCAGAAAGCGTGAGTCTGCAGCGCACGTGCGCGCGGTTTATTTATTGTGCTAAACTTTTGGGCAAGTAATTCCAATTGTTTGTAATTTAATTTAATTTGTAAATATGTTGATGACTTTTGCTTATCAGTTTGGCAAATGTACGAAAACAAAAAGCAATTGTGACGCCACTGCCGACATAAACATCAGCTTCGAATGCAATTGCATTTCGTAATCTGAAACGGTGCGGCGACTTGTGGTGCGATCTAGTAGTGTTGATAACCCCCAGCGAAGGCCTCCCCCCACCCATGTAAAGACGAGACGGCTCGCCCCAGTTGTCAACGGCTCAGCTTTCAGTCTTGCTTCGAAGCGCAACGCAAACAGTTGTGCAAATCCTGTCAATCAACTTCAACTAAACCACTTGAATTTTGCAGTCTGAGCCGCAATGGTCATCCTACGCTTGTACGATGTCACAGCCCACGATGCTGCGGAGCAGCAGGCCGTGTTGAGGCGCCTTCAAGACGCTGACAAACTCTCGGAGCTGTTGTCTGTCCGCATGGAACGCTGCTATCACTTGGAATATGATCGCTATGAGCAGCGCAGTATGCCATTGGAGACACTGCTAAAGTGGCTGGTCAAGCAGCCCATGTCGCATGGCGACGAATTAAAGGATTGCCCATCGTTGCAGGCAAAACAGAAGACAGAATTGCTGCTGGAGATCGGACCACGCTTCAATTTCAGCACACCTTATTCCACCAATTGTGTGAACATATTTCATAATCTCGGCTACAAGGAAGTGCAGCGCATGGAGTGCTCCACGCGCTATTTGCTGACCTTCAAACAGGCAGCGAATCAAGGTAATGTGGCCATCTATGTGGAATTGCTGGGCGATCGCATGACTCAATGTCAGTACACGGCGACTAATATCCCCGTGAAGAGCTTTGAGGAGCAGTTGCCCAGGAAACAGCAGCCTTGGCATTTTGTGCCGCTATTGGAGCAGGGACGTCAAGCGTTGGAGCAGGTGAATCGTGAACTGGGTTTGGCCTTCACTGACTACGATCTAGACTACTATTTTGAGCTCTTTGCGCGCACACTGAAACGAAATCCAACCACTGTGGAGTTGTTCGACTGCGCCCAAAGTAACAGCGAACATTCACGGCATTGGTTCTTTCGTGGTCGTATGGTTATTGATGGTGTCGAGCAACCAAAGTCCCTTATACGCATGATAATGGACACGCAAGATCACACAAATCCGAACAATACGATCAAGTTCAGTGACAATAGTAGTGCCATACGTGGCTTCGAGCATGCTGCACTGCAGCCACGATTGTGTGCGCTGCCGGGCTCGGTCAGCCTGGAGAAAGTGCAGTCTGATTTGATCTTCACCGCCGAGACCCACAACATGCCTACGGCAGTGGCACCATTCAGTGGTGCCACCACCGGCACTGGCGGTCGGCTTCGCGATGTGCAAGGCGTAGGACGAGGTGGTGTGCCTATTGCGGGAACCGCTGGATATTGCGTAGGCTCCCTGCACATACCAGGTGAGTGAAAATTTCTTAACGCACACTATTTTATTTTGTGATGGCTCGGTAGGCAAGAAATTATTGACCCGCACTTTGTAAGGCTTTTTCTTAAACGTATAAATGTATACTTATATGAGGTAGGAATATAAAAATAAAGATTAGATCTTTCTGATAAGGTTAAAACATGCTCGCTTAGTTGAAAAATAAGGAAATTAAATAGACTCAACAGTATAGCTTTGAAAAATAGAAATCATAGGAGATATATTTAGTTCTCAATATACTATACTTTCTGTTTAATTTTATAACTATTTATTTTATACTGCGGGGACTATATTAAACTAATATTTAAATCCTAATTTAATTTGTTTTAACAGACAAAATTAATTCTAATCATACTTGTAGATCTGCATCTATGTATATTTTGTTAAAACTCTACTATTCTCTTCTTTTTTGCACAGAACTCCTTTTGTTTTCGTATTACTTTCAGTTAGTTTTGTCAAATGGTTTTAATATATTACAGCCGCGATAGGATACTTAAGTGTAGCTAAAAAATTTCCAATTTTTCTGTAACTGCAACTGCTAGATTAATAATAATTATCAACTCGCAGGTTACATTCAGAGCTACGAGCCCATTGGCTACAAATATCCCAGCTCCTTTGCCCCGCCTCTACAAGTCCTCATTGAGGCAAGCAACGGCGCTTCTGATTATGGCAATAAATTCGGTGAGCCGGTCATAGCGGGCTTTGCCATTTCCTATGGCCTGAACAATGCTGCTTCGCCGAATATTCGTGACGAGTTCGTCAAGCCCATCATGTTCAGCGGGGGATTGGGAACGATGCCTGCGGCTATGCGGGAGAAGCTGCCACCTGCACGCGGGATGTTGTTGGCTAAAATTGGTGGTCCTGTGTATCGTATTGGTGTTGGCGGTGGCGCCGCCAGTTCTGTGGAAGTACAGGGCTCTGGTGATGCCGAATTGGACTTCAATGCTGTGCAACGTGGCGATGCGGAAATGGAGAACAAGTTAAACCGCGTGGTACGCGCTTGTCTGGAGCTGGGGGCCAAGAATCCGATATTGGCTATTCATGATCAGGGCGCCGGTGGCAATGGCAATGTGTTGAAGGAGCTAGTGGAACCAGGATTCGCGGGTGCAATTATTTTCTCGAAGGAATTCAAACTGGGAGATCCCACGATCACAGCACTGGAGCTCTGGGGCGCCGAGTATCAGGAAAATAACGCCATCTTGTGCAAGCCAGAGCATCGCGAATTGCTGGAGCGGATCTGCGCCCGCGAACGTTGTCCCATTAGTTTTGTGGGCGTGGTGACAGGAGATGGTCGTGTAACGCTCGTTGAAGATGCCGCAGACTTTGAAAAGGCATTGATGCCAGAGTCACGTAAAGATTATGGAGCTGTGCCGTTTGATTTGCAGCTGGAACATGTGCTTGGTGATATGCCCAAGCGGGTCTACAAACTTGAACGTGAGCCTCTGCATCTAAAGTCACTTCAACTACCCACAGATTTAAAGCTTACGGAGGCCTTGGAGCGAGTGCTCAGCCTGGTTGCTGTGGGAAGTAAAAGATTCCTTACCAACAAAGTGGACCGCTGTGTGGGGGGCCTGATAGCCCAACAGCAATGCGTTGGACCACTGCAGGCACCACTAGCGGACTATGGGCTGACCACCGTCTCCCATTTCACCACCGCCGGCATAGCCACCTCTATAGGGACGCAACCGCTTAAAGGTGAGTGACAAACAAATTTAAAAATAAATACTATATTTATCAAACTTATATTCTTTTAAATCTTCGTAACATTTTAATCTATGTTACGAATAATAACAACATCTTTAAACCATAATATCACTTTTGTAAGAGCCTTAATACTTGACGAGCAAGATTTATAGTTTGTTTATTAATTTGGAAAGATTCGAAATATCCAACCAAATATATAAGCGTGTTCGTTTGTTCTTTGTAGAACATTTCGGTCATCCCTTGCTCCACATTTAAGGAGCAAATATATTAAAGAGTATTAGCAAATCACTTTCTTTTCTTTGAAATAATAATTATAAAATTAATATTTGATATTCTTTTAATAAAATAAAATAAATAATTATTTAAATGTTTTTTGTTTCAAATCTTATAACAGTTATTAACTGGAGAAAAGATTTTGTACATCTATATTTATTTTAAAATCATTCTATTTATTTTTTTGCTTAATTAATTAAATTTGCGGACTTTATAGCACTTTTTTATAGCATTGTTGCGTGTTGCTGCAATTTCTGTTATCCTTTTATTTTTCAAAGTTCTAAATCTGTAGTTTTCCGGAAAATTGAAACATTTTTAAGAAGCGAAAGACGATTATTAAAATCGTTTTAAAACAAAGAATTAACTGTTTTTACTTCCCAATATATTGTTGAAGTCTCTTTTCCTGCACATAAAATTAAATGTTATTTAATTTTTAAGAACAGAAAGACGATTATTAAAATCGTGTTAGAACAAAGAAGTAATTAACTGTTTTTACTTTCCAATATATGGTTGAAGTCTCTTTTCCTGCACATAAAATTAAATTTTATTTGCTAGTCGATTAACATTACCTTTATTTTTACAGGTCTGCTTAGTCCTGCGGCCATGGCGCGTATGTGTGTGGCTGAAGCGCTCAGCAATCTCGTTTTTGTGAAAATCACCGAGCTGGCCGATGTCAAGTGCTCGGGCAATTGGATGTGGGCGGCCAAGCTGCCGGGCGAAGGCGCCCAGATGTACGATGCTTGTCAGGAGCTGTGCCAAATAATGCAGGAACTTCACATAGCCATTGATGGTGGCAAGGACTCCCTGTCGATGGCCGCAAAAGTGGGCAGCGAGACCATTAAATCACCGGGAACGTTGGTTATCTCCACATACGCACCCTGTCCCGATGTACATGTGCGTGTCACGCCAGATCTGAAGGGTCCGTCGGCCGGAGCAAGCACCGCCTTGCTTTGGATAAATATCGAGAAAAGTTTCCGCTTGGGCGGCTCGGCGTTGGCTCAGGCATTCGCACAACAGGGTAATCAGTGTCCGAATCTGATTCGAAGTGATGTTTTGGGTCAGGCCTTCGCGGTCACCCAAACTTTGTTGCAGCAGCAATTGTTGCGCGCCGGGCACGACATCAGTGATGGCGGATTAATCGTTTGTCTGCTGGAAATGGCCATTGGCGGAGTGTGTGGACTGGAAGTTAATTTGGCTGAGGCTTTGGCTGCTTTCGAGGATTACGATGCAGCTGCGTTGGCCATTGAGCGGCCCGAGCTGGCACTGCTCTTTGCCGAGGAGTGCGGCTGGGTCGTGGAGGTGAATGAGGCGGATTTGAAAGCTGTGCGACAAATCTATAACAAAGCGGGAGTGCCCAATTACTATCTAGGCAAGACCACGAGCTATGGCTTGGAGGCACAGGTGCGCATTACAAATGGGCCGAAAATATTGCTTCAGAATTCATTGCGAGAACTATACAAGCAATGGGAACGGACCAGCTACGAGCTGGAAAAACTGCAGGCCAACCAGAGTTGCGCCATAGCGGAATTTGAGAGCCTTGACTACCGCCGTGGTCCGCAATACAAATGTGGAGTGAATCTACAGGCGGAGCTTACACTGAAACGCAGCTCAAAGCCTATTCGAGTGGCTGTGCTGCGGGAGGAGGGCGTCAATAGTGAGCGCGAGATGATGGCCTCTCTGTTTAGAGCCAACTTTGAGGTTCATGATGTAACCATGTCAGATTTGCTGGCGGGTAAGTACAACGTTGCTGTAAAGCCACTTAATAATTTGTATTAATAGGACCCGGCTTCGCTTTCAGGTCTTACCAGCTTGGATAATTATCGTGGTCTTGTCTTCCCCGGTGGCTTCAGCTATGCGGACACCTTGGGCTCGGCAAAGGGCTGGGCAGCCAACATATTGTGCAGCAAGCTGCTGCGTCCGCAGTTTGAAGCTTTCAAGTTACGCCAAGATGTCTTTTCGCTGGGAATTTGCAATGGCTGTCAATTGATGACGCTAATTGGTTATGTGGGCGAAGGGAACTCCGATCAGCATTCCACATCCGTGGCTTTGTTGCACAATCAGTCGCAACGCTTTGAGTGCCGCTGGTCTACCGTGCGCATTCCTGCGAACAAGGCGATGATGTTGCGAAACATGCAGGATCTCGTATTGGGCTGCTGGGTGGCCCATGGGGAGGGTCGGTTTGCCTTCAAGCATCCGGAATTGCTGCCACGACTCAAGTCGCAGCAATTAGTGACACTGCAGTATGTGGACGATGAGGGAGTTCCCACAGAGCGCTATCCCATGAATCCCAATGGCAGTCCCGAGGGCGTTGCCGGTCTCTGCTCCGTTGATGGACGACACTTGGCTCTGATGCCACATCCGGAACGTTGTAGTGCCATGTATCAATGGCCATATGTGCCACATGATTTTGCCGTGCCAGTCGAGCAAGTGGAGAGTCCCTGGCAACTAATGTTCAACAATGCGTACAACTGGTGTGTGCTCCAGAACGAATAGAGACGCTCAAATCGCTCGAATTAACCCTAAGCATATGCGAATTTAACTTTCTCCTTATATATTACATTCCACTTTATACACCGACACTTTTATACAATTTCTACAATTAAACGTAACAAAACAGTTTAAGCTTATTCTAATCTTTGTCGTAAAACGTTAACTAGTGTGCTATTTGCAACAAGCATTTAAGGTAATTGGCTTTGGCGCCCGGCGCCAACATGTACTTGGAGTTCCAATCGTGTTCGTTAATGTGCAGCACCTTGTATCCCATCATCTCCAGATGTTTTATTTTCAGGGATTCAGGTCCACGCAATGCTGTCAAATCATTCTCGCAAAAGGAGTCAAGGCGCAGCAATAGAATGGCAACCCTGAAGGGAATATCAAGGAAAAATACTTAAATAATACTTAAAAGCAAAATCTGCTGATGAAGAATTGTCTGCAGTTTTTAGAATTGTATATAGTTTGAGATTTTCCCTTAAAAGTTTAAAACATGTTTGAAAATGCAACGAAATGCAGGCAGTTTTAAATGAGGCTTTTAAAAGTTCTATACCATTTCCTAAAATCTGCAAATAAGTTTGGGTTTGATGAAAAGTAGTAATGATATATACGTTGAAAAAGTTTAATACATCTATGAAATTAACTAAAATGTATGTATATCGATGTAAAAGATAATACTGCTTACTTGGTTATTCGATCCAACATAGTCGTTTCCACAGGCGGCGCTGGCGTGGGTTTTTTATCCTTATCGAAGTGTATTACAAAGTCTATCTGATAACCATAGGGCGTTGTGTGATTGCAGCGGAAGTAGTTTTCATCCTTGAGCAAATCCCGGAGCAACGCCTTGACATCCGTGCTAAAACTATTGGGGAAATAGGGCTCTGTAAAAATTTCATAAAATTAAAAAATTTATATTTCAACAATTCTGTGGATATAATACGAACTTTTGCTCAGTTGCGCTTCTACATAATTCTGTTGGAACCAGGGAACATTGGCCTCCGGCAAATCTAGACATACCGTGCGATTTAATTGCATGACTAGATTTAATACTCGCTCCGGATATACAGCTTTGGAATAACAGATATGTATTTCATCCTCAATGCGTTGGATGAACTTGACACAGAAAACTTTATTGATCAGTTCTTCTGGTATAGTTTTATAAAAACACAGCGCTAGACATGCCTGAACCATGGAAAGGCCGCTCATATAATCGAAATCTCTGAAAAGAAAAGAATAAATAGTACACAATGGAAATAATTACAACTGTTGTTTCTAAAATCTGAAATGAATAGAAAATAAAATACAAGTATATATATTATAACTATTATTATTATATATTATAATTATTTATATTATTATTATTCATACAAAGTCTTCTATAGATATATCTTTTTAAAGACAGACAGCTACATGATATCTCGATAGTTTAATATATCATCTCTTATCAAATCAAGGATATGATAAATAGAGTTGTTTTGCTTCCTAAAAATCAATATTATATTGCCAAATTTTCTACATAAATTGCGAATACTTGTTAACGTTTAGGAAAATAGGGGAAAAGATAATCTAGATCATTCAATTTCACTCACCGCAGAAGCACCAATGCCGCATAATCCAATGCCTCCAGATTTTCGGGCGTATAGCCCAGATTATAAGAGCAGGTTAGCACCTTTTCTACAGTGTCACCGGTAATGTGGGCGTGCTGTTGGGCCACATAGCAAAACATCGACTCTAGCAGCTCAGGAACGATAAAATGTGAGGCGTTAAAATTATATGCCATTTCACGCACAGTACGGGAGTTGAGATCGTTGCAATCTATAGTTTTAAAACGTGCCAAAGCCTGGTTGTAACTCACGGTATTTTTCAGAGCTGTAATGAGAAGTTTATAATACTAAACATTGAAAACAAGGGAAATAACACATTCATCTAGAGAGATGGATTTCTAAGCCTTTAAAATGACTTTGAAATCTAGCTATTTAGAATATCAGTTTTACTAAGAAAGTAAAACTCGACTCTGAATTATCAATTCAGAATGATAATGAATGATGAAAAATATGAAATGTTGATGCAATTTTTTGGTGGTAGAAAGTCACTTGGCATTGTATTATCAGAGTGTTAATTATAGTTCAGCGGAATAGATTATGATCTATCTTTATCACTGGACCTTGCTAATTGTTCTCACGAAATAAGATTTATTTTTAGACAATAGTTTGCCCAAATTTTCTGCAATACACAATTATTATTATTATTATTAACTTGTTACTTACATTTGCGATGACTAAGCGTACGCACAATAAGTCCCAATTCAGTGGAAGTTAGGGAATCCGCCAAGTGTCTTTCCGCGCAAGCAACCAACACACTATCAATGGTGGATAGCTGCATGCCCACCAGATGGGGCACTTCATAACGAAAGCGCATCTCACAGGCAATTTGGATGCCACGACTGAGCAGAAAGCAATCCTGTGTACTAAATTGTGTGGCCATGCCAATAATCTTCGACAGCAGCACATTGGGAAACTTCTTCCATGCAAATGGTGTGTGTCCATAGGCTATGACAAAGGCTGCTAGTCGAGCAAATTTAGACGGCAGTCTACCGGCCACATCATACTCAATGGCATGCATGCACATTTGTGAAAGTTTACGCTCCACATTCAGATGACGATAGGTGCCGCCCAGATTATTGTTAAAATTCATGTACCGCTGACAGTGGCGCAGGAAACGCAATTGCATTTGCTCTTCTGCAGTAGATTGTAGCTCGTCAACAACTGTCGACCAGTAGGTGTTGCAGTAACGTATATCTGCAATTTTCAACGTGCGTAGCACGCTAAAGAAATTACTGCTAGCATTGGGAAGTTCCCATGCCTCTTGAGAATGCAACAGCTTCTGAAATTGGGCAATGTATGTATCGCGCTGATGTGGGGCCGCAAAGGGAACGGCACACGACAACGCATCAGGTGTAAACTCCACCTGCAACAATGTCTCTGTGGCCAACTTCAATGGTTGCAATAGAGACGCCGGTTCCTGGTGATGCAGAAATGTACGGCAAACAGCCTTCAGATCACTGGGCTCTAGCTTCTCCAAACAGGGAGCCAAACTGAGCATAATTTCTCGAATGAATGAGGTATGACGGTGCGCCCAAACGGGCAAATTCAGCATGTGTAGAATTTTGAGCAAAGCTTTGGGCGTCTCACTGCTCAAAACGCCATTCTGCAACATATCTTTTACGCGCTCCTTGTAAGCGGCTAGCAATTCTGCATCGATTAGCGTGTGCAGCTGAAAAAGACTGGTGGCTAGTAGACGCACCTGTTCCTCATCTTTGCAGGCGGCTATGTGGCACTGCAAGTGGGGGACAAAATGTCGACAAACCAGCGGTGTAAAGAACTCACGCTCCAGATTAATGCCAACAGATAAGCGAGAAAGCGCCGTCAGTGGCAGAAGTGACGCCGGATCAGTAATCTCCACGAGATGCAGCGCGCGTAGCAGTATCTGCTCCAGCGGTGACTCCCTGTTGGATACATACATTTTGCGCAGGTATAAATAGCAACAACTCAACTCGTTGATATTCATGAAAGGGATGTGAGGTTCCAGCATGGGCAGCACTTCTTGCAGCAGACGCTCCGTTAGCGCGACTTTTGCTGGCGCTGTCAAGCCTTTATAGTCTGCCCAAAGCAAAGACAAGCATTGTACAATGTGTGGCAGCAGGAATTCACGCTCGTTTGTGACCATCAAGTCCAAGAGCTCGTCGCTGTTCTGCGCCGTATTAAGACGCTGCATGAGACCATCGTTCAAGTCAACTTCCTGTGCACAGCCTTCCTCTATTTCATCCAGGCTATTTCTTACCTCAAGTTGCTGCCTTGCTGCTTTGCCAGATTCATTGCTGCTATAGCATCGTTGCGGTTGTATGTTGTAGAAAAGATGCGGTTCTGCATGTGAGTTTGTTGCTGCTGCTACCGCCACTGGTCTTGATTTGTGATTTATATGCCGGCGAAATTGCTGGAGTTGACGTCCATTTAGTAAATATTGCAGATATTTCCATTGCGTACGCGGCAAATAATTAAAATTCATTACCCAACGACTTGATTTAATTTAGAAATTGTTAAATAATGAATTAAAACTGCGACGTACAAAAAGTTGATGGTGCGCCAATCAGCTGTTTCAAACGGCGAGTGGCCACATACTTCGCATGCCGGCAACAACAATGAACTATTTATATGGTCGGTCATCTCTAACGGTGCCATCTCTAGTGGAAAATGTCTCAAAACCAAGTAATTGTATTGCAGTCGGGCTATTCTCACGCCGATGAGGAGGAACCGGGCGCCATGCGCGCTAACTGCAGCTGCACCTTAATACGTTGCAGAGATGGCACCAACATTATTGTGGACACACTGACAGCTTGGGATGGAGAGCACCTGTTGCGGCTTTTGTCGGAGGTGGGATTGCAACCGCAGGATATAAATGTGGTGGTTTGCACGCACGGACATTCGGATCATATTGGTTGCAATTACTTGTTCCAGCAGGCACGTCTACATTTGGTAGGCGCTTGTGCCTCACACAAAGATCTTTACTTTGACCATTTTGGGGGTGGCGATAAAGATGAGAAATATAGCCTCGACAAACATGGTGAGGTGGTGGTGCAACGCACACCTGGCCATACACTAAGCTGTGTATCCGTCATAGTGCACAATACAGCACTGGGAACCGTGGGTGTCTGTGGAGATCTGTTCGAGCGCCAGGACGATGTCGCTGATGCTTCGATATGGCAAAATGCGGGCTCTGAGGATGGAAAACAACAATGCACCGAGCGGTTACGTATGGCCCAACTGTGTGCGCACATTGTGCCAGGACACGGTCCAATGTTTGCAGTGACTGATGAGTTGCGTAGCAAATTAGAAGCAGATGCACTTAATTTAATATTGAAATAAAACGGTTAGCGACTATAGAATGATATCGATGTTTTTATATGCTACATATCGATATATTTGTGTGTGCGAGGTGGCAACGCCTTCACTTCCGAACTAATGCACTTTGTGACGCGAAAAAAAGCTTTTGTGCCTTAGTACATTGTATTTATCTTTTAAACGAACGGCGTAAACAAACTGTCGAATTAGTTATTGAATTAATGGACGCATCCTCCAGCCCGGCCGATAAGATGGCATCGAAAACTGCCAGCAGTAATTCGCTAGACAGCAGCTCCAAGTCCAGTTCGTTGGGGTCGAAGCACGGCGGTGAGAATGGTATGATGAGGGATACGCCTTTTATCTACTTGGATGGTGAAGAGGATCAGGATCAGAAGAACGATGTGACCTATGTGTGCCCGTACCGAGGGCCCGTTTTCGGTGCACTAACAATAACCAATTATCGCCTGTACTTCCGCTCATTGCCGTTGCGCGAACAAGAGCCGCCGCTGATTGTGGACGTACCATTGGGTGTAATTGCGCGCGTGGAGAAGATTGGTGGTGCCACTTCTCGGGGCGAGAACTCCTATGGCATTGACATCTTTTGCAAGGATATGCGCAACTTGCGCTTTGCCCACAAACAGCAGAATCATTCCAGGCGTACTGTCTTTGAAAAATTGCAGGCCAATGCATTTCCGCTCTCCTATAGCGGCAGGCTCTTCGCTTTTGCTCATGCCGCAGCCGGTGGCGGTAGCGCGACTGCCTCGTCTAGTGCCGGCGCTGGCTGGGATGGCTGGGCCGTTTACGAACCTCTTGCGGAATTGCGTCGTCTCGGCGTGCCCAACGACATGTGGCGAGCAACAAAGCTAAATGAGTCGTATAGTGTGTGTGATAGCTATCCAGCTGTGTGGGCTGTACCAAAGGCTGCTTCGGACGATTTCCTGCGACGCGTTGTACAGTTTCGTTCACGTGGTCGCCTGCCCGTTCTCTCCTGGATGCATCCCAAATCACAGGCTACCATTACACGCAGCTCACAGCCATTAGTGGGCTTAAGCGGCAAGCGGAATGCCGACGACGAGCTCTATTTAAACTATATTATGGAGGCGAATGCGCAGTCGGACAAACTGACTATTATGGATGCACGACCCAGTGCCAATGCGGTTGCCAACAAGGCCAAGGGTGGCGGTTACGAGTCGGAAGGTGCGTACAAAAACGTGGAAATTAATTTTCTGGATATACACAACATCCATGTGATGCGGGAGAGCTTGCGCAAGGTGAAAGAGGCATGCTATCCCACCACTGATGATAGTAAATGGCAGACCACCATCGACAGTACATTGTGGCTGAAACATATACGCTGCATATTGGCTGGTGCCGTGCGCATTGTCGATAAGGTGGAGACAATGAGCACTTCAGTGGTGGTACATTGCTCCGATGGCTGGGATAGAACGGCTCAGTTGACAGCGTTGTCTATGTTGCTACTAGATCCGCATTATCGCACTGTGCGAGGATTTGAAGTGCTTATCGAGAAAGAGTGGCTGTCATTTGGACACAAGTTCCAGCAACGCATTGGCCATGGCGATAACAAGCATTCGGATGCGGATCGATCGCCAGTATTTCTGCAATTCATCGATAGTGTGTGGCAAGTTAGTCAGCAATATGTAAACGCGTTCGAGTTTAATGAGCACTTCCTCATCACCATTGTGGATCATTTGTATTCGTGTCGATTTGGCACCTTTCTGTGCAACACCGAAGCAGAACGTGTTGCCGAGGGTGAGTGAAATTTAAAAATGAAATCTATTAAATTGAACTATATCCAAGTGTATACCAGTTCTTTGCGAATGTATGTAACATACAAAAGAAGGCGCGGCTGATCCCCAAAGTATATATATTATTGATCAGTATACATTTGTCCGTCCATACGTCTGTATTAACGCTAGGATCTTGGGAATTATAATTGAACTTCATATCTAGATTCTCCTAAGTCCGAGGAGTGTGTTTTTGTTTCCATGAATTTCTAGCATTTCATTCTAGATTTGTTCAGGTTGTCCTTATATTCATATTTAAACTAAAGAAAGTATTACTAATTAAGTAATACGTAGTTTATAAACTCATAGATAAGTTTCAAAAATAATAAATATATTTAATTGTGTAAGCCATAGATAACAGGAAAGTTCTTTACCATGGTCTATCCTTTTTATATCGCCACTTCAGATTTGAAGCATCGCACCATATCGCTATGGACCCATATAAACTCATCGCTTGACCAGTATTTGAATCCATTATTCCCATCATTCACACATGGCGCCGAATTGGTGCTGCGTCCCATTGCAAGCGTACGCGCGGTCCGCCTATGGAAGGGCCTGTACTGTCGTTGGAATCCTGGCCTGTGTATGCCACAACATGGTTGTCAGCGCACACGCGAGCTGCTTTCCAAACAGGATCAGCTCTTTAAGCATACGAACGAGCTGCGTCAAAAGTCCAACAATCGAAGCAACAATATGCAGACGACCACACGCCTCGCCTCACCCATGCATTAAACGGGACTAATGGATCCTGTATTCTATTTTAGATTTATTAAAAATAAACTAGCAAACTAATGGAAAATAAATTCAAAATATGTAATGGAATTTTAAGTATACATATAGTATATGTATATTTAACTGTTAAGATATGACTAATAAAATTATTTAAAGTGACTTTTTTATATATAAACATTTCAGACGTATATGTTATTAGCTTAGCTTAATCTGCTGATAAGGTAATCGAACAATGTATGTACATATGTGTCTGTTTATGTTGCCAACTGTTGCTTACATTTCATTCATAAAATTAGTTTGAACGAGCGCGTGCGCACTCTGTCCAGCATATATTTATATATGTATCTATGTATATACGTACCTGCATGTATACAGAGTTTGGGGAACGTAGCTGTTTGCGCCAAAATTAAAATCACAGTTCGTTCAGTACGTTTTCGCACGTCCATTAATGCAGTCGTCATTGTCGTTGACTTAGCTCGGCACACAGTGTTGCCAACTGTGTGATAATTGTAAGCTGCGCTTTAGTGACGCGCTTGGCAACGCGGACAGCAAGCAGCAACGAACAACGGTTAATTTGTTTCTCAATTGCATTACGCTCGGTGGTTAATTAAATAAAGGAAATTGTCCAATTGTTGAGAATTGTTTTGCATTTGTATTGTGCGACTGAATAAAGTGCCTAAACACATATGTATATAAATGCATGTAAATGTTTGTAACATGTGTGAAAAGTGTGATTAAATAAAAGCTCAGAAATGCAGCTCAAGTTCTACTTATTATCGGGTTTATTTTTGCTGTCCTTTTTGGGTGGCAACAGCGAAATTTTAGTGCTAATTTCTTGTCCGACGGCACAGCCACTAGCTGAACAGAATTGCCGAGCCCTGCGTGAAAATCTACGACAGCAGCAACTAGCGGCGGCATTCCCACAGGATTATGTCATCAAAGTGCACATAATGTATGAGCTATTCAATTACTGGACATTGCTGGACGCACTGCCGCACTTGCAAGGCCAGACACGTTTGCTAAACGCGCACACCGAATGGATTATTTGGTGTCAGCATAACACGCACGTGTCCTCGCTGCGTGTCCTGCTCGAGCAGCTGCAGCAACAAAATTCCCAGGAGGTTTGTATATGGTTGTTAAACAAAATATTTACGATAAAGGTGATTTAGGTTTCCAGGTAGCATAAGGAGGCGCTAATTACATTTATCCATAAATAAATTTAAAAACGTTAGCTCAGCTATTGAAAGAACCAATTGCACGAATCTCATGTAAATTATGAGTTATAAGTGATGGACGCCACTAGAATAAGATCGGTGATTACAAATTTTTGAAAACGAACGCTTTCTATTGATTGATTGAATGAGCTGAAGGTGTTTTCGAATTCCTAACAAAGAATATGAATACAATTTTTAAAGTAATAGTGAATACATTATTTTCACTGCGATCGTTTAATCTACTTATTAATCTAAAAGCAAGGTCGTAATATCATTATTTTGCGTTTTTACTATATGCCCCAAACACTTTTTCTATTTGGATTCAATATCTATTCCAGCCTATTTGTTGTAATTTTGTTTTCTAGCTATATCAAATAGTACAAGTAGCTAATAATTTAGATTATAATTGAATTATTTCAAAACGTACTCTCAGCTTAAAGTCCTGATTCAATAAATGTTTGTTTTTTTGAACTCCTCAAAGTCTATTCAGTTGAAATACTATAAATAATTAAAGTCCAACTGGTCTGAAACATTTTAAATTCGTACTTATGAACAACTTTTTGCTTTCTTTGACAATTTTTTTACAATTATGAAAGTTTACAAGCAATGTATGTATTAGCAGAGTTCTACATTGAAATCTATGTACAAAATATGCTATAAATACAAAATAGATCTTATCTAGGCCAAGTTACTTTAAGCCCCTCACACGTTTCTGTGTGCTTCCTTTTCTAGCTTGCCTACTACGGTCATGCCTTGTACGATGCTGAGGCCACCATCGTGCATCATTTTGCACACTATAAGAACCCAACATGGTTCCCATATCCCATGCTCAGTGCAGGCATTATTTTCACGGGTCCTCTGTTGCGCAGGTAAGTGATAGAGCCGGGGGCGACCCACACACCATAATGTAACATGCATTTGGGCTTGCAGTCTGGCCGAGCTTGTTGCCATAAATGCGTCAAAGCGGCACAGCGAGTTCGCCATTGATGCTGCACATGAGTTGGCCCGCTACCTTTTCGATAATTTAAGCCCCAATGCGTCGGGAAAACTCAAAGCACCATATAATAGTGTTAACGGCAAAGGTGGCGCAGAGGACGGAACGGATGGCCAGATGTTGCAGCACAAAATAATTTTGAAAAGTGCAGCCTACATTTGTCCCAGGGCGAATGTGTCGCCAAGCTTGTCGTCGCCATCGTCGGCGTCGTTATCCCCAAAGACGACCGATGTGCCATGTTTGTTGCATGCAAAGCCGGAGACGAGTCCCACGGTTCTGCCGGCGGATCTAGTTGCAAATGGGAGGAAAGTGGTTGAAACAGCGAGCTGTGTAAGTTTATTTATGTTTTTTATACTCTGTACATGAAATGTACAGAAGTATATTAGGTTTGCGGGAGCTGAAAAATGTAACAGGCAGAAGGAGGCGTGGCAGACCCCACAAAGTATATATATTCTTGATCAGCATGACGAGACGAGTCGATCTAGCCCTGTCTGTCTGTCTGTCCGTCTGTCAGTCTGTCCGTCTGTCCGTCCGTATGAACACCTGGATCTCAGAGACTATAAGAGATAGAGACACCAAATTTTGCACAAAGATGCGTTATGTGTGTATTCTATACGAGTTTGTTTTATTTTTTTGATTTTCCCCCCCACTTCCCCCCAATGGGGGTTTTCCCGATTTTCCATTCGTATAGTCACCTATATCTCGGAGACTATAAGACCTAGGAACACCAAATTTTAGTCCCAGATGCCTTATGTGAATACGCAGAAAATATATATTTTGGAATTTCCCTCCCTCCCCCCTCTACCCCGCAAATCGTAACTCCCGTAATTCTTGGAATTTCGAACTAAAATTTTGTAAATACCCCCAGTTGGTTATTATATGTCCGTATACCAAGTTTCACTATGATAGACCGATTTAACGAGAAGTTATAGCCATAAATATATTTGCTGCTGCAGCGCTGCAGCAGCGCTGCCCGCGGCTGTTGTTGATGTTGCTGTTTGGTTGACTGCGAAAATGCTTACACAGACACGAATAGATGCGCATAGGCATACATACACTCACACAGACGCAATTGCTATGTAAATGTGCAATTATAAACCCTTTACGTGAGTTCGAATACCGAGAGAGGTAATATCGATCAAAATTTTTTTTTATTTTCAAATTTTTTTTTCTATAATTATTGTAAACATATGTACAGAGTATTTCAAAGTCGGGACACCCGACTTTAGCTTTTTTACTTGTTTCCTCCTTGCCATGCGATTCTGATAGAAGTTATTTATTAGCTAACAGTTGTTGATAATCTATATATATACCTACAGTTTTTACTTGTAGTTCTAAATTTTTCGAAGGCCATCTTCTTTGTAAATATTTCTTTGTGGCCTTATTTCAAGCTGCAGTGTGCAGAAATTATATTCAATGCTGAATCTCAATTGTAAATTCCAAAAGACTCTTCTTAATTAAATTCTATTGTCCAATTAGTAGGAA
Source organism: Scaptodrosophila lebanonensis (assembly GCF_003285725.1). Taxonomy (NCBI): domain Eukaryota; kingdom Metazoa; phylum Arthropoda; class Insecta; order Diptera; family Drosophilidae; genus Scaptodrosophila; species Scaptodrosophila lebanonensis. The sequence continues at coordinate 2,690,907 of NW_022060564.1, read as the reverse complement.
CCTTCACCTCCTTCACCTTAGTTGCTCAATTGGCCAGTTAATTAGCTTTTGCCACCTATGACTACAAATTCTAATGGATCTGGCACACTTCACTTCATGCCCTCTATCCCCATACTACAGCTACACACAACAAGCTCGCATATGTATTTTGCAATCAAAACCTGTGCGAAATTCCATAAGGAGCGCATACCAATCATCGAACGCACCTGGGCGCCCGATGCTCGGCAACGGAAATACTACAGCGATGTGGCAGGTAAGCGCAATCGACTCGACACTAAACAACAGGTCAAAACAGTATATAGGATCCAGGATGCAGGATGCACATTGAGCGCAATTAAAGCAAATAAGTGAGGCATTAACAAAAACAGAAACAGAAGCACATAAACAGACGCGCGTCATTAGCATCGGGTTAATGCACAGTGGTTCCAAATCATAATTTTAATGAAAGGAGAAAAGAACTTCAAATAAAACAAAAGATCAATTCGAGATTTAAGAGATCTTAAATAAATTGGAAATATACAATAAAAAAAAACAAAACGAGTATTTATTAACTGCTTACATAATTCGTGACGCAAAATATTTGAATGCCTTTCCCAGTTCTTGGTTGCAAATTGAAGTGAAGCTATTATTAAGTTATTTTTCCTGACCTGTCCTATATAACTGAATCAGAGCATAAGAACGTCAAATTCATCATATTTATAATAACATAGTATTGTTTTGCTTCATCATTTTGTGCGAATAGATTTTGTTTCATCAGTTATGTTTTTGGGCCTACATGGCGTATGCGTAATTTCGGAGCGCTCATACGACCCATGGCCAGAGCTAAAATGATCAATTCTTAGAATATTAAAAAAAATCTAAGACATTAAATAAAATGAATAGGAAAATAATATGAAATATTGATAGAAAGGACATACCCTTTAAAAATGAAATCTGCACTTTGCAAAATGCATTTATTTACTAATAAATTGAATGTCTTTTATTCTTTTACTTTAAAGTTTTGCGGCACGATTGATGAAGATATTGTTACTAATATTGATTTTAGTGAAGGTAGATTTAAATTTGGAACTACTGTGTGGCCAGCAAACAAGCAATAGACAAACAATGCAATGGATAGGCCAAATAGACAGACCTACATCATGGCTATATGAGTATATACGTAGTACATACTTGTACATACCTATGTACATATGTATGTACATGCCATGAATGCAGTCAACTTATTGAATATTCATTAATTTGACTTTGTGATTCTCACACGCAACCACAAACGCCCGAATGCTAAACTTGGCCGCATCCTCTTTCAACCCCGCTTCCATCCCAAACCGAGCAGATGCCAGTATTCCGACAGAGAGCACGGGTATACCGAATGTGGAGACGGGACATTGTGCCAAAACATTGGCAATATTGCAATTATCCCTCAAGGATATCAGCGAGCAAATGAAATGGGCCGAGAGGCAGGGCCAAGGGCGCCAATCCATACGATGGCTGGTAGTCGTTGATGATGACACGCTTTTGAGGTGAGTCGAAGGGGGAGGGGGAAGGAGGGGAAATGCGAAATGCTCCGATTTGTTTATTTTTATACGCGGCTTAAACGCATGATTGCGCATTCAATTAAAAAATTTATTTATTAAATTTGTACTCTTTTGCGAGTGTGGTACTTGCGTATTTATACAATACTTGAAAAAAGTGATAATACGAATTGTATATGAACTGGCTTTAAGCAAGAATTTGTATATAATGTAATTGAAGTAAAACAGAAATATTTATAAATATTTATATTGGAAGTGGAATATGCGGCACCTTGAAAATACTTAATAGACATTTTATTCTAAAACCTTCCTTCATTAAGTATTTATATATATATAAGATATTAGCTCCACAAATGGCTGAGAAAGTACTAATTAAAGAAAGGTTATCGTTTCCTGATCGTTTGCCTGAGTTCATGAGTATGCCTAAAAATATTTAATAAGATTTCTTTTCTTTTGAGTTAATAAATATGTTAATTGCTGCCTTGCAGCTTTAAAATAAATGGTGGATAGGTTTATAGTTTTCAAGCCACATATACGTTTAGCTTAAAGAACGAAACTTTCAAATTTATTATTTGATTGGCAGAAATTGGGTTTAAAAGAGCAATCATACTTCGGGGTTATCACAATGCCATTGCCAATCCAATGCTCAACACTCCTTTTTCATTTACTTTCGCAGCGTGCCTCGCCTGAGCGCTCTATTGAGCTGCTACAATCACTCGGCGCACATCTATTTGGGCGAGCGGTATGGCTATCGCCTGTATGCCTCCGATGGCTTCAACTATTTGACGGGTGGTGCTGGCATTGTGTTCAGCCTGCCGCTGGCACGACTCATCGTGAAACGCTGCAGTTGCCCCACCATTGCAGCACCAGACGACATGGTTCTGGGCTATTGCCTTCATGCCCTGGGAGTTCCGGCTCTGCACTCGCCGGCATTCCATCAGGCACGGCCGCAGGACTATTCGCCGACGCTGCTGCAGCTCATACCGCCCATATCCTTCCACAAGCTCGAGCACACACAGCCGGTCCACACCTATCGTCACTGGCTAGGTGGTGCCTATGACAATACAAGTCTGGGCCTTACGCCTGGTGCCGCTGCAAGGGCAACCACTTCCAACTATGACCTAGGACTCCTGAAGATGCATGTGGCATCGGGCTTTGAAGCAGCCTCAAAACATCTGGATTTGTAATTGGACTTGTAATTGTGATGGGCGAATTCGAATTTTCTATTCCAAAAGTCTCTTCCATAGCTGTAAGTTTCTGTTGGCTCTTTCTTGTGGAGTTCTTTTTATAACAGATTACAAATATAAAGTTAAGTTTCTGTGAATAAAATTAATTTTTGTTGCAATTTCTTTTCTTTTTACTAAAGGCAGTGCGTTGCCTAATTACAATAGTCCTTTAAAGTTAAGAAAGGTATGTAATAGTTAGCCAATTATGTATCGGGTATGAAGTTTGATTTAAATGATGTAAGCTCCGAATATTACTTAAATAAATACACTCAAGGACAAATATAACACAACCTAATAATTTGATTTAAATTAAATCCTCCACAATATTTTTATTTAATTTACCAGAAATTGCACAATTTATTTCCACAATATTATTATTTTTTTTTTACAAAATTCACTATTTAATGCTCGATTTGTCAGCGCTTAGGTACTTGGTATGAGAATCGCAGAGGAGGGCGACCACAATATTTTTATTTAATTTACCAGAAATTGCACAATTTATTTCCACAATATTATTTTTTTTTTTTTGAGGAAATTCACTATTTAATGCTCAATTTGCCAGTGCTTAGGTACTTGGTATGAGAATCGCAGAGGAGGGCGACCACAATATTTTTATTTAATTTACCAGAAATTGCACAATTTAATTCCACAATATATTATTATTTTTTTTTTAGAAAATTCACTATTTAATGCTCGATTTGCCAGCGCTTAGGTACTTGGTATGAGAATCGCAGAGGAGGGCGACCACAATATTTTTATTTAATTTACCAGAAATTGCACAATTTATTTCCACAATATTATTTTTTTTTTTTTGAGGAAATTCACTATTTAATGCTCAATTTGCCAGCGCTTAGGTACTTGGTATGAGAATCGAAGAGGAGGGCGACCACAATATTTTTATTTAATTTACCAGAAATTGCACAATTTATTTCCACAATATTATTATTTTTTTTTACAAAATTCACTATTTAATGCTCGATTTGCCAGCGCTTAGGTACTTGGTATGAGAATCGCAGAGGAGGGCGACCACAATATTTTTATTTAATTTACCAGAAATTGCACAATTTAATTCCACAATATATTATTATTTTTTTTTTAGAAAATTCACTATTTAATGCTCGATTTGCCAGCGCTTAGGTACTTGGTATGAGAATCGCAGAGGAGGGCGACCACAATATTTTTATTTAATTTACTAGAAATTGCACAATTTAATTCCACAATATTATTATTATTTTTGTTTTTTTAGAAAATTCACTATTTAATGCTCGATTTGCCAGCGCTTAGGTACTTGGTATGAGAATCGCAGAGGAGGGCGACCACAATATTTTTATTTAATTTACTAGAAATTGCACAATTTAATTCCACAATATATTATTATTTTTTTTTTTAGAAAGTTCACAATTTAATGCTCGATTTGTCAGCGCTTAGGTACTTGGTATGAGAATCGCAGAGGAGGGCGACCACAATATTTTTATTTAATTTACCAGAAATTGCACAATTTAATTCCACAATATTATTTTTTTTTGTTGAGGAAATTCACTATTTAATGCTCAATTTGCCAGCGCTTAGGTACTTGGTATGAGAATCGAAGAGGAGGGCGACCACAATATTTTTATTTAATTTACCAGAAATTGCACAATTTATTTCCACAATATTATTATTTTTTTTTACAAAATTCACTATTTAATGCTCGATTTGCCAGCGCTTAGGTACTTGGTATGAGAATCGCAGAGGAGGGCGACCACAATATTTTTATTTAATTTACCAGAAATTGCACAATTTAATTCCACAATATATTATTATTTTTTTTTTAGAAAATTCACTATTTAATGCTCGATTTGCCAGCGCTTAGGTACTTGGTATGAGAATCGCAGAGGAGGGCGACCACAATATTTTTATTTAATTTACCAGAAATTGCACAATTTATTTCCACAATATTATTATTTTTTTTTACAAAATTCACTATTTAATGCTCGATTTGTCAGCGCTTAGGTACTTGGTATGAGAATCGCAGAGGAGGGCGCCCACAATATTTTTATTTAATTTACTAGAAATTGCACAATTTAATTCCACAATATATTATTATTTTTTTTTTAGAAAATTCACTATTTAATGCTGGATTTGCCAGCGCTTAGGTACTTGGTATGAGAATCGCAGAGGAGGGCGACCACAATATTTTTATTTAATTTACTAGAAATTGCACAATTTAATTCCACAATATTATTATTATTTTTGTTTTTTTAGAAAATTCACTATTTAATGCTCGATTTGCCAGCGCTTAGGTACTTGGTATGAGAATCGCAGAGGAGGGCGACCACAATATTTTTATTTAATTTACCAGAAATTGCACAATTTAATTCCACAATATTATTATTTAATTTAGCAGAAAATTAGATATTTAATTCTGTATAATCAGACTGATTTTTTTTTTTTTAAAATATACAATTCACAAGAAAACAATGCCTATGCTTGGTTGACATGTGTACATATGTATATAGATGGAAGAATGCACACTGTATTATTAATCCTTATACACTAGGAAACTTCGATTAAAAAGTTAGCTGGAGAAACAGGCTTTTAAAGAGGTAAGAGAGACTCTTGTGAGAGCAGCTTAAAATGGTTTGTGAGAAGCAAAATCAGTCTGTAAGGAACTGAGAAGTCCAGAAATAAAGAATTCATAATTGTGACAATTATTAAAATAGAGGTGCGATAGCTCATATTTTAAGTAATGCTAATAAAATATATATTTTAGATAAATGAAGCGAGCCTTGTTGAGAATTAACTGCCGTCGTCGTCAACAAACTGCCACTGACACACATGCCACAAAAACTTACAGCCACAAACAAGCCACACAAATCCAAAAACCAATCTGCTGGCAGCCATCAAGTGATGCCAAGTACAAACATCCAACTCACGAATTTTAATTTTCTACAGAAAAACTTTTAGTACAAGGTTTTTGCTTAGCTCGACGTGGGCGGGAAATGTGAAGCTCTTGTTGTTGTTGGCTCTCGTGTCAGTTTAATTAGTGAAAAATACTCAAATGTGGTTGCGACGGATAAAGACAACGATGGTGTGTTTGGCTACAAAAAACCCCATGCTGGCAATGCAAATTATACATACATATGATTCCCCCCTCTCGTCTGCAATGCTATTTAAAATAATTTTTTATATTTCAATAGAATTAAGAATTCGGATTTTTTTTAGACCTATTAATTAAATGTTAAATATTCCTTTTTGTAATTTTTTTTCAATTAAAAGGTTTATAGGTTTAATTTAGAATAGCCACAGGCTCTTAGACAGTCAAGAAATTGAGATTCCGGTACGAATTTGTTTCTTAACTACCCAGTTCTTTCAATTAGACACTATGTGATTATCTTCGTAATTTCTTCTACGTTATGGAAGGGATAGAAAAAATAACTTTCTTATGATGGTTAAGAATATAGTCAAATCGTCCGCCACAGAGTTCTACACAAATATTTAAAAACTATTTGAGTTATAGAAAATTAAGATTTGAATAAACCTAAGTTGAAATATATTCCAATAAATGTGGTCATTTGCTGGTTATTTTGATTATTCTTTTAATACTTTGAAGCCAGATAAAAGCAGCGCTGTTTGACAGATAATCTTCTTAACGCCCTGCCCTGATCAATATAATAAATTTATACACATTTTAAAAAATAATATATAATGTAAATAAGACTAATCTTCTGGTTTCAGATGTAATTGTTTAATTTAAGTTATTGTAAATATTAACAGTATAATTAAAGTATAAGTCGTATAAAAGAATAATAATAAAAGAAAAACTTAGGAAATTGAAGCTTTTACATACTGTGTCTATATTTATCTTAGAGATTATTTAAAAAAAGCCCTATCCTAGTTGAATATATCCAGACCAGAAATAAAGCTGCGGAAGTCTTATTTTAATGGAACAGCAATTTAAACTAAGGTTAGGAGCTGGCACTACCCCTTAATAATATTTCTAAAAGCAATGCAGGAAAAGTAATGGGCTGTGCAACAATTGGAAGAATTGCAACAATTTTTAATATACCCGTATATGTGTTTAATCTATAAAATGTCAATTTAAATGCAATTTGGCTCGTTTAAGAAACTCTCGTGCTCTCGGCCGAGCACTGCTAAGTGATATGGATGGCAGACTCGATGACGAGTTAAATTATGCCAAGCTCGTTTCTTTTTCGCACCTTACACTTACTTAAACCTCATTAAATGTAAATTTTGTGTGGACCAAGCGACCGAGCCACCAAACGCTCGACTGGGGGCCATCAACAGTTAACGCTCGACTGCATTTTGTCGAGTGGTTTGCTGGAGCAGCGGACGGGAGGTGGTTCCGGCGACTATCGTCGGTGGCTTTTCAGCATGAAGTAATTTTGCCAATGGCCGACGCCCCCAAAAGCGCTCAAGTCTCAAGTATCTGTGGAATAAACAAACAATGCGCCTTATCAGCTGCCAAGCAATGCATTTCAATGGGCCTCATGAACATTGTTACATGTTTCATTTATGCACAATGTGCATCTATTATTCAAATACTAATCAATAGTTTCGCCAATTGTTTGGGGCAGAAGAGGACATCCAGACCAGTGGACTTAAACTACACAGTAAACTAAAGATGGGCAACAATGAAATACTAAGCTATCAGCCATGATTTGAATCTATGGAAAAATATAATAGCTGGCTTATTGGAGAATATTTAGTTATAAATCATTGTGCTCGTATTGCAGCTAACCATTTTTATATTAATTATTAATGTTAGCTTCATTTATTGTAACAGCTTTGTAGATCAAATTAAATAGAAAAAATAAATAAAAGTCTCATTTATGTTATTATTATTTTCCTATTTTTTTTCATAACGGATATTTGATTAAAATTGATTGTAAAAGGCGGTTTTTCAATTCATAGTCATCATTTAAAATAGAGAACATGTATTAATGTTTTTCCAGTGCATCGTTGAAAGGTGAAAATAACAATGTGTCCGTTCATTGGAGATGCTGACAGTTGTAATTGTCTGTCTGAGTCGGTGTATGTCAGCAGCCTAAATTATTAATGAAGTTAGCGAAAGTTCACGCTGATTTTGTGGCTGAGCAGTGCGGAAGTTTGAACAAAAATTTCCTACTGCATACCAAAAGGCGCAAATCATACGGAAAAAGAGGAAAATCTCAGATGCATGTGTAAACTATTTTCTGAGAAAACACTACTGTTAAAATATAAATATAAATATATATTATTATTTTTCTATTTTTTTTTCATAATGGATATTTGATTAAAATTAATTTTTAAATGCGGTTGTCCATCTTTTTAAACTATTCTTTTATTAAACAGCATTGTTTATTGATTGGAGCTGCAGGTTATTTCAAAGTTGAGTTTTTCTCTGGCATGCCTTTCTCATTTTATTCCCTCTACACGAAGTCTAAAAAGGGTATAGGGTTAGTGGAAATGACCCTTTTACGAAAAAGAATGTTGCGCTTTTTCCTATCTTTCATTTCTATCCGGTATAACCTGTCTTGGATTCATTATTCGTTCTGTAAACACATATACGAGTATGTAGGTCTATCTACTCATACAAAGTTAAGAACTTACACACACACACACACACAGTTGGTCGTAAGTTTATTTGCCCTGTCGCCTGCGATTGCCAACAAACAGCCCGTGCTGGGTCGGAAGGGGATGTGTCATTCTTTAAACCTCAATTTGCCTACACCGGCTTATCTCTTTGGATGGTGATGGTGCAGACAGGCGAACCAAGCTGCCAACCGACAAACCAAAGGACGACGCAAGGACCTACCGCTGCTGTTGCTGCAACAGCTACGTGTGCTCATGTACAGATCCTAATTAGTTGCGGATTTTTCAATGAGTGCGCACCACCGCTTGGCGCTGCGACAACTTGAATTCAAAATAAATTTAATTACAAAGTCGCAATGCATCGTCGCCGAGCTTGCGTCTCTTAAATGGAGCATGTGTTTAAATAAATTACTATGTAGAAAAATGTAACTCTTGGGTAATAAGTGAGTGAAGTGCGGGGAAGAGATTTAAATGAGAGTTCAACTTCAGAATGGTGCATTTCATTCATTAATATAGTTATTATTTCTATATATAGTCGCCTTTTAGTTATTTACATTTATTTTCTACAGTCTCAAAGAAAAATGATTTTAAGAATATTCAAAAGACAAATAATAACCTAAAACATATCAAAAAGTTTGCTAAAATATTGCCTCCAAAAATTTCAGAAACACGTAATTAATAAAAAGAAATATTTATGTTGTAGAAATAATAAAAATATTTTATGCCCATGGATAGGCCTCCTGCTCCTCCTAATTGTCATCGTCATGCCTTTAAAAGTTTCATAATTAATGAATTAGAAATCTTTATGACGTAGAAATATAAATATTTTAAGAATTTTTTAGAATATTAAAAAGACAAATAATAATAATATAAATCTAAACTATTCAATGTATTTGCTTACGTTATACCGCCATAAATTTCATAAATGCCTAATTAATAAATTAGAAACCTTTATGACGTAGAAATATAAATATTTTAAGAATTTTTTAGAATATTAAAAAGACAAATAATAGTCTGATATAAATTTAAACAATTCAATATATTTGCTTATGTTCTATCGCCATAAATTTCATAAATGCCTAATTAATAAATTAGAAACCTTTATGACGTAGAAATATAAATATTTTACGCCTCCTCCTCTTCCGAATTGGCATAATCGACATCGTAAAAATCTATAAATGCCTAATTAATGAAATCTTTACGACGTAGAAATATAGTTGTTTTAATCCCATGGATAGGCCTCTGCCTCTTCCGAATTCGTATAATCGTCATCGTCATAAGCATAGTCGTCGTATTCAGATTCTTCCACCGAGTTTGCGTTTCCCAGCTGACGCGGTCCTACAAAACTAATGGATGTTTGGGGCAGCAGGGTTATTTTTGCCAAATTTCTTTCTTTGGTGTTCTTGTGGAAGTCCTTGAGTGCCGGCAACATGGGATCTATAGCGCTCCAGGGCAGCCCGTCCACGGTGCTTAGCATGTAAGCTGATGGATAAACATATGAGGAACGTGCCAATTAAACTAATAACTGGTATTAATCAGATTGCCTAAATAACAGTTTTGCAGCGATGCTTTAATCAGTCTAAAAATATGTTCAATGTTTTCAAGTGTGCCACTTGACAGTTCAATGCATAAAAATGTAAAACTATCGGGTGTTATATATTCTTACAGAAATTCCGTAGCCGCTTTTTTTCGCTCAAGTTATTTGATTTTGTCGTTTTTTTGCATTTTTGAGGGCTTTTTTTCGAATTCGATTTTACAAATATATTTATTTACTGATTTAAACATTTATTTATTTATTTATTGAAACACTGATAAACAGTTGAAAAAGTGACTGTCAAACAAAAGAAAATGAGTCGAAAAAGGTCAGAAACCGATGGTTGATCGATATGATGAATCGCCACGAAACTTCACAGGACTATTTGGAATATTGCTATAAAATTTAAGCTAAATCCGTTGAGCGATTTCGGAATCTATAGCGAACATACATACACTCAATTTAATTGAAAATCTATAAAACTTACCCAAAAATCCGAATAGAACTGTCAACTTCATTTTAACAAAATTGACTGCAGTCTTCGCTCGGAGCTCATTCGATTTTATAGCCAGTTTGGAAGCACCTTCACTTTCATTTGAAACTCAACTCATTATCAAGTTTATAGCTTAGTGTTGAGATAATATTTTAAGGCATTTTCCAGAAAAGTAAAAGTGATTATTGCATAGGCCATAGTTATTAAATTTTCTTAATTGCTCATAAAATAAAAGATTTTATTGTTGGACTTTCATTTTCATGATGACAAGAACTCCTTTCCATACTATCTCTTTTCACTCTTTTCAAGTCATTGTCTGACAGCGAGGGGATACATTTAAATACATTAGCGTGGTGTGTGTGTGTCTTTTTAAACTCTAAATACATAAAATAATGCAGAGAAATTGTCAAAAAATTGTACGCAATCTCTGGCAGGGTGTCTTGCAGCATTTACTTTTGCATAAAATTACAGTTTGTCCTTGCTGCTGTCGCTCACACACACACACACACACACAAACACACAGATACACACATTTGAATACCCTTATATCCTATATATAGTTAAGATTACATGGGTGTTGCTTGTGGCTACTTCAGTGTAGATTATAAACGACATGCACAGAGTCACGTCACCAAAGGTTCCAACACCAAGTCCAGGTCCAAGTCCAGGGGACTGAGACTGGGCGTGGACTGTTGGTCATGGCGTTAATCTTGCGCAAAGCATCACAAAGTTAAATCGTAAGAAAATTTAAATAAGTAAGTGGCCGTAAGCTAGACACGCACACACAAACACATACAGCCCTAAAAAAGGGACATAGCAGGAGTGGAAATTGTTTAAAACAGATTTCTTTGCACAACGTGCAGCATCAGCATCAGCAGCCGCCTGATGACCAAGAAGAGTGCCAAATCCTTGGAGATTTGAAAACAGTTTTCGACAAAGCTGTTGGTTGCCGCCCCTGGGACATTCCATGTTTGTTCTCGTCGAGTTTACTTCCAGTTGAGTTTTCGCCAATTGTTTTAGTTTTGTGTTTAAATTTCGCATACTTGCAATTGTTTGCCAGTGCATTCGACTCATGTGGAAATTCGGAGATTAAAAATGAGTACGAAGCAATATTAATAAATGATACTACAAGGAAAATATGGAGTGAAATGCATACATAATAGATCCATTACGAAAACAGGAACAATTGTGGAGGCAATTAAGCTGACAAGCAAGGTGAAAAGCAAAATTGAATGAAACATGTCGAACAAAAGGTAGACTTAGATATAGAGATAGACAAATAGGCATATAGATAGATAGATAGATAAGTAGCTAAGTAGATAGATATACTTCAACAGATAATGCGATAATTAGACTGGTTTATATAGAAAGATATATAGATAGATAGGTAAGTATAGTATATAGTATATGGATAGATATAGATATAATTGGATAGATAGATAAATATACTGATTTATAGATACACCTACATAGATATACATACTTATATAGATAGATGTATAAATAAGTATAATATGCTTCTTTTTTTATTGATTTATGATATTTTAATGTGATTTTGATATTTTATTTATTCTTTGTTATTATTAATTATTTTACTACGTTTTAAAAAGATTATTTTAAAAATGCGAATATTGCCAAAAGTTGGATTGATCAGATAAATAAGAAATAATCTATATGATTCTGATGACGAATTCATATGCGACTTTTTAAAAACGTAGCGTTTTAATTTAGAAACTACCTTTTTTATGTTTAGATTTAAGCTCTGCATAATTTTTTTTAAGTAAGAAAATTACTATTTGGGCTCTATAAATCTATTTTTAGAAAAAACGTAACTTTCAGGTCTAGCTGAAGTAGAGTGGAGACATTTTCTTGTTGATAATAGCTAAAGGAATGGAGTATTTTATTCTAATTATTATAGACAATATTATAATTTAAGAATAAAGTCCAGCTTATACATAAGGCAGGGAGAAAGAAATACACAATTAAGAGAGCAAACAAATTTAAAAAGAATAAAACAAAAAGAGATAAATTCGTTGCTATAAAATATTGTTAGGAAAGTTACTTTTTTGACTATTATTTATTGCTATTTTAAGAATGTTTACAATTGAAATTTCTTTTTAGCAAACTTTTTTCATGGGCAAAAAAAGCCCCTCACTGTAGTAAAAATTAAATGTCATTACAAAATTTCATAATTATTTAAATAATAATAATTAATATTCATTTCAATTTTAAGTATATTTAAAAGCCGAATTATTTACAAGTCAAATCAAAAATTATAGATATTCTTCAAAGTTTCTTTTACTTTTTTATTTTTAAATGATCATTTTTGTTTAAACATAAGTAGATCATTCATGTTTACGGGTATAGTTGGAAGTTATACGATTAATTTCCATTGATAAAGAGAATCACAATGAAATATCATGATAAAAAGCTTAGTTCGTAAGCCGACTTAAAACAAAGATCAATTTGTGAATGCCTGAGCTTCATAGACATAATCACGAAGTATTTGTAAAACTTTCGGAAGTGCAACTTATTTCCCCTCTGGTTGGCTGTTCAACATTTGAGGCGTAATAAATTTTTGTCGTGTCCAAAGTTTAACTTGACTGTGCAGCTCGAGTAGCAAAACGTTTTGTGTCTATCAGGCTGTCTAATCTCTGCACCCATGCACCCTCGCGTGGCAAGTACCCGAACAAGTTGCCACGTGCAATAAATTCCAAGGCGGCGGCGCCGCTGCAAACGTTTGCACTATTTGGCGAGCCTTAAATCCTTTCTCCTTTTCTGGTTTTTTGTTTTTCTCCATTTAGAGAGCTAAAGAAAAAACGGAGCTTAGTCGAGTCTTTGGTAAACACGCGCCAGTACGTGATCTGATAAGGAATTAAAGCGACCACAGGGACATCGAGACATATGTAAGGTTGGGTGCATTTGTTTGGCCTAAGGACCCACACGTACCAATGTGGGACTAAAGTTTGGGCAGCGCTGTGCACAGTTTGACAGTCGCTGCCGCAGCACTAATTTATTTTAAATTGGTTTTTGCGCTTGTCGTCGACGGAACAGGGAACGGTTTTATATCGTTCTGGTATATCAACTGCTTGGAGCATTGTGATAAACGACTCGAACACAATTATATGGTAGACTTGTCACCATTAGATATGGTTGCGTGTCACGCACCGCGAACGGACTAAGTCGAATTTTCAGATTTGCTTTTTCCTTGCAGATGTGGCTGTTCCTAGATTTTAATTGTTCGTTGCTAGATATGTTTGTTTGTTTTATTTATATTTAATTAACTTTACTTTTGCAAATAGTTGTTTTCATTTCTTATTTATTATTATTAACTATTGATTTATTGATATATTATTATTTTAGAAATCTGTTTTCCCTAATATTTTCTAAAATTGTATTACTTACAGGCAAAGAAAATAAAATTTTGTAGGGAAGTTAGACTGAGACTTTGAAGTTTAGATGGAATTTTAGCTTTTCGTTAATATATTAAATAAAATTGTAATTAGTTTTTGTGTATTTAGTTTTATATTTTTGTTAATACATGCAGAGTTTCCGTTTTTCTATTGGTATACATTTTTGAAATAAGTTTCTGTTTGCTTGACTTAAAACATTTAAAGCAAGACATTTTTGGCTAAATATATAACTTGTATATGTAGAATATATAAAAATATATAAAATTAACATAAAAGAGCTTCAAAAAAAATATACTCGATATATATTTTTTTATATTTTTAAGATATAATTTTAATAACGAATCTTATGAGGCTAAGCGCAAGGTTTTGAAAAAAAAAAAATATGTTTTAACAAAAATTGCTTAAAACTAAATAGATAATTAAATGTTATATCAGGCTTTCAGAAATGATTGGTTAAATGAAGCTCCGCTATATGGTCGAAGTAGAGGTAGAGACACTAAATTAAATGACTATAGTTTTCCTGATTCTTGCTATATTTCGTTATGCTTTAAGGCTCTAATATTGTAAGTCTCTAATGAGATTAAAGTGTAGTAGAAAGTCAAACCACAATTGAATTTAACGCTTCAAGATAGTTTTGTTTTTTAATAAATTAATTAAAAACTCTCGGTTTGTGTAAGAAACACACGCAGTTTTCTTCTTAGAATCGTTCCATTTAGATTCTTTCGCAACTCTTTTCTACTAAAGGAAACAAACTAAATTAAAGCTTCGATCATACTTTAAAAGGGAATAATAATGTCGTGGTTTTTTCCAGCTCCTTAGAACTCTCCCATCTCTAATGCATTTACCTTCTCATACGAACACACACACACATTTCCTGCACTGCCCCGCCCATTTAGTCGCCTCTAAATGTCTTTATTATCGCTAATGGCCATCTCGAGTTTGGGTTCCTTCTGCCTCTTCAGCTAATTTATTTATTTATTTGTTGCCTTGCTTGTTAATAAATTGGTAAATAAAAATTAATGCAGCATAAATTACAAATAGCCAATACGCTTTTCAACCCACTTGACAAATTTTCTTTGCGTTAACTTCGCTGCACACCGCTCCCTCTTCATAATTAATGAGCGAAGTTTTTAGCCTTTTGTGAAAGTTGGCAACTGCCCCAGCGCCTTCGTTTCGGCCATTGTCAACAAGCAGGCGAGTCTGCAGATTTTGTGGCGAATAAGTTCGTGCTTATCGTTCATCGCCTTCAAGTGTGGTTTGAGCGTGTGGCGCTGCATGTCAACGATGCGTATACTTAATGAGCAACAATGAGGGTCAGTCGGAAAAGTTTTTTCTATGTTCCTCTATATTGGGGCATAATTAATGAAAGCTACATTCGTCAAAGTGTTTTGCCAATTAATCATGCGACAGGCGTACATTAAATCTACGCATATTGCCAATATAAACGCACTTCCGAACTGTGCTACAATTGTGGGGAGTGGATTGGCTATTGGCTGGCAAATCGCTTTGGCCTGTTCTGGTCACGTTTGCCTGCCAAACATTTTCCATAACATTTTGGTCAGATTCAAATGAACCATAATAAACATGGTCGCGGTGGTTAATGGTCGTTGTTTTTGTTGTTCGCGCGTTTTATGCTCGATGCCCGGCTCCAGCCACAATAACAGCGGCCTAAAATGTGCGTGGCCGTTGGTCGCAAACGAGATGAAGCTCTGGCTTGTAGAATATTTTAAATTTTAAATGTTAGCTTTGGTATCAAACTCAATCATTGCCAAAAGTTTACTGGACAAGGCAATTGTATGTAAATATCTTGTGGAGAAAATTAAATTCCTCTGCAAAGCAAGCAACAAATGTCAACTTAGTTGACTTCAATAAAGAATTTGTTTTTCGCACATTGATAAATGAAAATGAAAGAGTTGTTGTGTAGTTTATTAAACAACAATATACTACATATCTTGAAATTCAATCTGCTACATGCCTAACTTTTCAAAAATCTGTATGTTGAACAGGTAGAGCTACGATTAAGGGCCAGCTTAGTCAACTTTCCATTATCTTAACATTTGCTAAACAATTTGTTTAACTTTGTAAACATTTGTTGGATCCCAATTAAATTTTCTTAAACGTTGTTATTAATTGGAATACTTAAATATAAAATAATTAAACAAAGTCTAAAACAATATTTTTTTAATGTAGTTATATGTTTCTTTTTTTTAAAAAACTAAAATTAAATTAAAAAATCTATGCTCTGATACACAATTTTTAGACACATTGCGGCATCAGTCTTAGCCTTGGTTATCATGGTTTTCGATATATATATATATATATATATATATATATATATATATAAACGATGTTCGTTTCAGATTTATATAATTATGGCTCTTAAAAGTGGATGCCTTTAAATTCAAAATTCAAAATTTTAATGCTAGGTATTCCCTTTATTGGATATATTCCTGCTCTCACGAAAACGAAATTAGTTGGCTGATAATATAATTTACTAATACATTTACTGCATCCAAGCATCCAATATACATACATATTTAGAAGATAGGTGCACCATTACAACTGTCTACCTTTCGGATTGAGCAACTAACTGAAGCAGAGTTGTTCTAAAATTGCAAGTAATCCAACCATATCATTAGTTATGGATTTGCCAGAAAAAACCAGTGTATATAAAATTTAAGTTAGAAACACACACACACACACATAGCTAGGTGGGACGCGAATCGACTGCAAAATAAATTCGTTGCACGTGTCGCCTTCGATGCCAGTGCCACCAGCTCCACCTCCACCTCCACCTCCGAATCCGAATCCAAACACATGCGGACAATACATTTGTTGATTTGGACGTTTCACAAATTGTGCCACAAATGGACGCACATGAATCATGCGTGCTACAAAAATCGCTGCGAAAGTTTCACGCACAACTGGACAACATTTTTAAGGCTTGCCTAAAATCGGCCATTAATTGAATTATGTATTTATAGTTGATCATATTTTTTGGAATTTTCTTTTAATTTAATTAAATTTATCTATTTGTGAGCCAAGTCCATTAGTATTTATTCAAATTGAAATGGAATGGAAAATAAATCTATTTTTATACGAAAAACTTGATTTTTAGCAAGAAGAGTTTCGTAAATATATAACAATTTGTTTTAAATGCTTCCAAGTTCAAAAAGAAGAACTAGTCTCACTAACATGTAATTCCATATATGTACGAATATGTACATATATATGAATGTATAAGTTTATTTATATTTATGAATATGTGTATATATGTATATGTAGACAACCATTAGGCACATCCTCTACTTACTGCTTTTGATTTAACTTGCTAGCGAGCTCATAATTTAATGCTTTTAATGAAAGAAAAAACGTAAAAAGGTTGCCAGCAACCACATGCACTAATTAGTCAAGGATTTTGCATTAAGGACCTGCCTACATTTCCAACAACATAAGAACATCGTCAGACAAATTTACGCTCGATGGGGTGCGAGTGTTAATGGCACGTTCGCAATGTTAACATAAAATTATGTATATATTCATTTTTTAGGGATGCTCCAAAAATAAAATATGCAAAAAAGTATACAAACAAGAAATTTAAATTATGCGCACGTACAAAATGTTAAACAAAAATTACTTAACTTCTTACTGACACATAAAATGTAAGTAACTTTTAGGAATACTTTATTTGGTCGTAGAAAATAAATCAACGATTGGAGCTAAGGATTTTCATTAAAATAAATTAAAATTAAAATATTTACAACTCCGAACTAAAACTGTTTTTGGGGGCAGGACCTCCTTCAGGTTGAGAAACAGCTTCCGCACTTTTTGTTTATAATATATGGAATTGAAAAGGACTTATTGGGTGGCAAGTCAGGGCTTTAAGTGGGATAACCCATTAAATTTATGTTTTAAGTGTTCAAAGTTTGAATTTCAAACCGATTACTGATGAAGGATTATGAGTGATTGGCAGTTGAATTTCCTCAATTCACTGAAAACTTCTGAAACAATTGGGTGTATGTAACATTTCTCTAATACTATGGTAGCTTTACTTATATCTTCGGATTCTAAGGAAAAACCGGCAATCAACAATAACTTTTGTTGAATTTGGCTGGACTGAAAAATTCCTTGATTCCAGATATATTGAATTAATTAATTGTGTATTTGTGTAAACATTTCTTTTCACTAATCGACAGAAGACTTGTTTTGAGAGATTCCCAAAATTTGACCAATATAATTGTTATTTGGAAACTTGCCAATCAATTGCTCGTTTTATTATTATTAACCCACACGTTTAGTTTTATTTTTTTAAACCAACAGCAGCATGACAAAAACATATGCTATGCTAACTTTTTACTTAGTTTGTGCAACCATTCAAGGTAGTTTTGTAATACGAGTATGTGCTGTTAAATGGGGCATGTTGTTGTCAAGGCTTTTAATAACCAAATCGTAAACTATCCCCCCCAACCCCAACGGCCCACCCACCATAAAAGCCGCAAGCGTAGCCGCATGTTGAAAAGCGGAAGTTAGTCATGCATATTTGCACGGCCAATGCCAGCTTCGTCCTTTATCCTGTGACAACAACCTCAGCCCTAAACGGTCAGCTGCTAATTAGTTGCGTACAAAGTTTTCGGTAAATAGTTTTTAAATTTTAAGTTCGCTCTGGTTGACTTCAAATTGATTTTTAGCGATATTTATTCTATCTCTTTTTATTTACAAAGCCAAAGGACATCACTTAAAGCGGTTCTTTAAATCCTTTATTAATTAAATTCTCTTTTACCAAATGCTCCATTATATTAAATATTAAATAATCCACCAATGATCATGATTTAAGAGCCATTATCAAGATCGTTTGCTTGTTCGTTGGTTTGTTGTTTAATTTTTACTATTTGATTAAAATATTATTAATATTTTTTAAAGAATTTTAAACAAATTTAATTTGCTGTTGCTCTACTTCTTAAATGGCGATATAAATTATTTAAAAAGCAGTACATTCTATTAATAAGTAGTTAAAATATTAGCAATTTGAAATCACTAGAAAGAGCTCTCTATAAAGCCAACGAAATGGAATTTAATTTTCAGCACTTCAAGGTTATTGTCTGTTCTAAGTTATTGAAGTCATTCAACTTGTTAGATTCCTTTTGTTACTTTACATTTTTTTATTAATATATTCAACTAATATTTGAATGCTAATATTTTTAAAAACGTAGTCAAGCCAGTCTCTGTGAATAAGAGACTTAAATACATCCTTTTTTTTTGGAGATAAAATTAGCACAGAATCTTGAAAATACTTTAAAATCCTAAAAATATTATCTGCACATGAAAATGTACTGGCAATACAACTTATCTACAACTGATCTTATATTTAGAGCCTCCTATACAGATTTGAATAATCTATTTTAAACGTAGCTACTAGCTAATAAAGTATTTGTATTGTTGGACTTTCTGGAGCACAACTAATCCTGCCATATTTTATTTTTGGGGTTTAATTACATACATATATACATTATATACATATATCATAATACGAAAAATTCGAATGAATACATCGTTGATTTAACTACACTGATAAAAAAGTTGCGTAGTACAGATGAATATTTTCATAGTCAATAAGTAATTATAATTACTTTTACTTGATCTTATTTTTTTTCTGGACTAATTTCCATTTTCATTGATTTCACCCATTAGCTTGTAGACTGTAACGTCCATCTAACATATTCTTATTAACGTAGACTTGAACGAATTGTTAGTTTGTTTATTTCACCATCGCAGTCCGCAGCAGCTTATAAATTATAAATTGTTTAAAGGTGCCACTGCCCTGACCTGTGATAACAACTTCTGAGCATTTCAGTTTGCAATTAGATTGGCATTGTTTTTGGTTTCATAGGCCAGATACACACACACACACACACACATACTTACACATATACACTGTATATATTATGTTGTTAGCCGTGCATACAATGCTGGGCATTAATTGGGTCTTAAGTCTCGAGAGTAATCAAAGTCGCAAATGTTTGGTAACCTAACGCGACAGTTTATTTGATAAACAATATTCCAGTTATACCCTACACAGAAAGAGTGTGTCAGAGTGTATTGTAGTGATGGATAGGTTTGTAACATCCATAAGGAAGAATTAGGGATACACATACATACATACTATATATGTGGATGCAGAGTCAGCAGGACGAGGTGGATCCCCGTCGTCAGTGTGTTGCAATCATTATGTCTGTTTTAGAGTTTTTAGACTGACGCACTAATAATATGTATGTCGAGATATATCATATAGCTGCTTACGAATTAAATACTTTTTTGTTTATAAAGATGTGGGAACCAAACTATAATACCTGACGATGCTGCCTCATTTTTAAAGTTTTTTCAATAAAAGGCATGGGTAGTTGGAAGCAGAGGAATAAAGTTTTTGCTCTAGGGTATGTAGTATTATAATCAATCAATAATGTCTGCTTAGTTACAATATCGCCAAGCGCCCCATTATGATAATAAATGAAATGAATTTAGTGAATTTATGGTTCAATTGAAAGCCGTAAAATAATAATAAGCATCTTTAAAGTAAAACAAGCGCGCTCGTTATCTACGATAGTGATAAGGCAAATAAATACATTTATAAACACTCACCATATGCTTATGTGTTTGGTAAAACTGTGGAAACAAGCGATATCGTTTTGAAATCGTTTTTATTGTTAGTTAAAACAATCGCTTGACCTGCACTTGATTCTCTCAATCTAAATTCTCAGTTGCTTACTGTGTTCTCTCCACAATTTCCCTCTCTCACCATTTCCCTCTCTGTGCAAACGCCTCTCAATATTTTGTATTGAATTAATGAAGAGATTATGAATTTGTACTCCAAGCACATTCAACGACGACGCAATTCCAGTATTTAATAGACCAGCATCGACGCTGGAGGTGGACTAAAAAGCGCGCTAGTTTAGAATTATAGCCATTATGTTATTTTTAACGATCGGGCTGGTGCTGCTGCTCGCAGCTCTGGTATATATCTATATGACCTGGGGCTTCAACCATTGGCAAAAGCGTGGAGTTCCTGGACCAAAGCCCAAGGCCTTCACGGGCAACTATCCGAACTTGTATACTATGAAACGACATGCTATATACGATATTCAAGATATCTATCGGTGTGTATGAATGGATTTGGGGACAAGGGGCGTGGCCCAATTGCCAATTAATTGATTGTTTACTTGTTGACAGCGATTATAAGCAAGACTACGATGCTGTCGGTATCTTTGGCGGTCGTGCGCCACAGTTGCTGATTCTTAGTCCTCAGCTGGCCCGCCGGGTGTTTGTAACCGATTTCAAGCATTTCCACGACAACGAAATATCAAAAATGGTAAGTACTACTTATATGGGTTGTTAGCTCTCTGAAAATTGATCACACCTATGACATCATATCAATTGTTTGGATATATATATCGTGTACCTATACAAGTATTTATGCAAGCTTAAGGGGGTTCTTGTGTGGACAGATAGCTCTTAGTTTTTCTATAGAAGGCATTAAATGCTAATTAAATGAAAAAATAAAGATATAAAGTTATCAAAATAGTTATGCCTTATTTGAAATGAAAATGTAAAGAACTATTTTTTGTTTTTGTTGTAAGTAAATGGAAATTATGTATTGCATCGTATTTTGAAATAATCATTGGTTATTTGATCAAATTTTCTCATCAGTTCGTTCAAAACGTCAGTTTAATAAAAAGTAAAATTAATTAAAAATAACATTTAAAAAACAATTTTATTAAAAGTATTCATATTTTACAAGAAAAACTTTTTATAGTTATAAAGCGCCACCAATTAGCTATTTTGTTTAAATTAGTTAGTTTATTTACAAGCATTTAGAGGTAAGCAACAATGATTCGCAAACTACGCTTTGATTTATTTGCATCACCAGAATATGCTAATTGCAATAATGTTTGGTTACGAAAACGCACTAAGGTGCAATTAAGAATAATTGATTTTGATATTCTCAACGTATAATTACACCACACCTTGTAAAATGTGCTTCTTATATTCGTTGCCTAGCCTTATTTGAATACAAGGACATTATTGGATTTATATTTTTCAGAACGCTGGTTTCAAAGTTAATTTTTGCACCAATTTTTCTTCACCAATCATTTCTATGACGATTTATTGATAGATTAAATATAAATAAATTGTTCACGTATTTCACCATTGGTTGTAAGTTTTTGCTTTGAAGGCAAGTTATTAGGTTAAACAAAAAATGAATGCTTTTTTTTGGCATCTGCAGGTCGATGAAGAGTCGGATTTCATTTTTGCCAACAATCCGTTTTCGTTAGTTGGTGAGGTGTGGAAGGAGCGACGAGCTGATGTCACGCCCGGCCTGACAATGGGACGCGTAAGTCCAACACCCTGATTAGTTAGAATTAGTTAATTAGCATTAGCAAAGAATTGGTCTTTTGCCCGCAGATCAAAACCGTCTATCCTGTGACGAACAAGGTGTGCAAACAACTAAGCGACTTCATAAAAAAGCAAACCCGCATTGAAGGATCGAACGGCGTGGAGGCAAAGGATGTAAGTAAATCAAGCAAATTACACTCGAACTTTTCTGTTGCCAACTAAGTCTTTAATGCAGATAAGTCTACGCTTCACCTCGGAAATGGTCACGGATTGTGTGCTGGGTCTGAGCGCCCAAAGCTTCAGTGACACACCCACACCCATCATGGCGAACGTGAAGAATTTATTCGACCAAAGCTGGCAATTTATAGTCTACTTCGTACTGCTCAGCCTCTTTCCAGCATTGCTTTACATTAAAAGGCTGCGCTTTATCCCAAAGTCGGTGGAGCACTTTTTCGTCGATCTAATGCAGAATGCAATTGACACGCGCCGCAAGCAGCAGGAGGAAGGAGGCAAACATTTCCAACGCGTTGACTTTCTTGACTACATCATACAGTTGGCCAACAAGCGGCAACTGAACACCCGTCAACTCACGGCCCACACAATGACCTTCCTGCTGGATGGATTTGAAACAACGGCCGGTATTCTTGCCCATTTGCTCCTCTTCCTGGGCAGAGATGAGCGTGTGCAGCAAAAGCTGCGGGAGGAGGTGACAGCGCATTTGGAAAGCGGTCAGGATGTGATCAATTTTGACAAGCTACATGAACTTCCCTATTTGGATGCGTGTATTCAAGGTACTTATTGTCCATCTGTTTGTTTGTTTGTCTGTATGAACCCTTCGTTTTCAAAGAGTGTTGCAGCTAATGTTGCCAAATTTTTAGCAACGCTTTTTTGGCTTTATTCGATTCCTTTTAAAAGCAGTTCTGCGAACGGTCGCTATACAATTTGTTAGCTAGCTTTATCAAGTTTACTTCTGTACCACGCACTACTTATTTCCTTCTATCCCAAAATTATGCTGAAATATTGTATTTTACAGAAACCATTCGCCATTTTCCGCCCGGCCATATGTCCAATAAGCTCTGCACAGAGCCCTTAGAGATACCAAACAAGAACGGTCCCAATTTTGTGATAGAAAAGGGCACCACAATCATTGTTCCGCACTATTGCTACATGCATGATGAGGAACACTTCAGCAATCCCGCGGCATTCGAACCTGAGCGCTTTATGGAGACAGATGCAGTCAAAATATATCGTGAGCGTGGCGTATTCATGGCTTTCGGAGATGGTCCCCGCGTGTGCATAGGTAAGTGCACAAGAAAAGTTATATAAATATATATACGAGTATATTTTATGAAAAATATACATTTTATTTTTAAGGTATGCGTTTTGCCATGGCCCAAATCAAGGCCGCCGTAGTCGAGGTGATAACCCATTTCAACATTACTGCCAATGCAAAGACGCGCAAGGATAACCTCCTCGATCGGCTATTCTTTTTGGCTCGTCTAGATGGCGGCATTTGGTTGAATTTCGAAGAGCGCAAATGAGCTAATGGTTTTATCCACTTATTTATACAGGGAGTCAAGTCGAAATAAATTCGGCTTAGAAACGTGTCTTGTGGTTAACTCTGTTGTTGAATGTATGTATTGCAACATTAATGGTTAAATAATAAATATTTTACAAAAGCTTAACATTTTATTAAGCAATTTTCTTATTAATACGTTTCTCAAAATGCCTATCCCACCAAAATTGTTTATGTTCTATCTTCAAAAAGCCAAAAAATTAATATCAAGCTGAAATTTGAATTGAAATTAATTGCGTTTTGATTTTTTGATGAGCTTTTTTTGAAACAATTCAGCGCTTCATTAACTTTGTAGATGAATGTTTTAAAGTCTCAAACAAACAATAAAAAGTATAATTTCTTATCACTTAGTAGAGTTTATTTATTCCGCTTATTTTTTAAAAAATAAATTCAACAACGATTTCCTGTTATTTTGAATTTCTTATAACTGCTATGATCTGAGTAACTTAGTGATAAAATAACAGCTAGGCAGTACTTGCTCATCACTAGAGGATGAAGTTGGCTGCGCTGCAGTAAACAGCTGTTCGTACCACAATAACAAAGTTGCATGTGCGCACATATTTCAAACAAAAACGTGTTTTAATTCGTTTTAAGCAATTTAACAATAAAATTAGCATGGTTGAAATAGAGGGATACAAAGGTATGTGCTAACTTAAGTATTTGGCAAATGAATTAAAACGCGAACTTTAATTTTCAGTGGTGCCGTTACGTTTAACGCCCGACGCCAAAGACTGCCACAGCATTTACATGCGTGAACATTTCATACGTTTAATGGACCCCAATAAACCTAAGGGACGCACGCTTTTTCTGCTCAATATACCGCCTTATGTCACCGAAGACAGTCTGAAGACCTTCTTCAAGGGCGCCGGCGGGGTTGAGAGCGTTACATTTGCCGCAAAGCCGGGAAAAGATGAAACAGAGCAGTGGCTGGAGCAGAGCAAAGCGCCCTTTACTAACACAAAAGCGCCCTTCAAGTTCAAGGTAGCCTATGTGGTGTTTCGGAAGAGTAGCGTCCTGGCTAAAGCGCTGGCTTTTAACAGCATTGATTTGTTCAATAGCAGCGGCAATTGTCTCATAGAAAGCGGCATGGAACTGTGGCACAGTGAATATAATAGTTTTATCCTAGACAATGTGAAGACACAAGAGCTCATCGATGCCTATATGAAGGGCTACGATAGGCGCCAACTTAAAGAGCTGCGAACTGCCAAAAACGGGCACGCAGACGCCGATGGCTGGGTTACGGTGGGCAAGGAAGGACGCAATGCTGGCTTTGAACAAAAGGAGTCTGTAATTGGCAGACTCGAAAACAAACTCGCTAAAGATAAGAAAACTAAGGAACTTAAGAATTTCTACACATTTCAAATACGCGAAAGCAAAATGCAAAACATTGTGGAGCTGCGCCAGAAGTATGAGGAGGATAAACGCAAAATCGAGCTCCTCAAGCAATCACGGCGTTTCAGACCATTCTAATATTAAGAAACTGTACGAGTACATTTTAGGAGATGAATAAATTAGTGTCAGTTTTTGTCAAATTAAAATAATTAATTATTCTCAACAATTGTTAATGTTTTAATTAACTTGCTGATAACTTGAAAGGGAATTTTGGTTGTCATTTAAAAATGTATTTATATTTAAAATGAAAATGAAATGAAATGCTATACACATAGTACACATACCTGACATCGGGATGGCATATAGACGAAGAGTAATTTAAACAAAATAATCTTTAGTCTGGAATTGAAAACAATACAAACGATTAAAAGATTGTTCTAAATAAAAGGAGAGCAAGTTTTGTAAATAAAAACGAATTGTTTCAGCAGTTAAAAAGCATAAAATTGGCTTTCCATTAAAAAATTTGATTGGAATCAAAATTCTAACTGATTGATATTTAAATGAATGTATATATTGATAACTATCAAAGAAAGGTGTCGTTTTTACGCTGAAATACTTTTCCCAACAAATTTGGTAAACTCCTTAATGCGCTACAAATAAAAAATAAAAAGACGCCAAAGCGAAGCCGCCTTTCGCACATCGCATTTGACCGCCTGACATGACCACTGTAAATCCTCATAAATTTGTCGGCTGCTCACAGTCGAAGTGCGCAACCCATTGACACTTTTCGATGGCTTAGTCCTTGCGTTTTTACTTTTTTGCGTGCTTTATTGCACGCCTTGCCAGTGTGTGCCATAATTTAGCGGCAACGCCATAACTTATGGCTGCCGTGCGCTGGCAGTGTGCCCATAAAAGCGCATAAAATCCAAACAAAAAGAGAGTGGAGAGGAGAACGCAGAAGGAGAAGGCAGCAACAACAACAACAACAAACGCTGCGCTTATTGTGTGATAATCGCATATGGTTTATGTTAATTTGAGAAATGATAAAAATATTTCGCTTATCAATTTTAATCATCATAATCGTCGTTGCGCTTGTCGTCGTCGTCGACGGACTCGTCTTCGGGTCCCGGCGAAGGCGGAACATTAACTGAGCATTGGATCTTGCCTCGCCCAGACTGTGCACAGCACGCGATCTGCAGACCCCCATGAGAAATGCGCTCCCGTCATCAAATGCTGCAGCTCTTAACCCAAGAAAATAAAATGTTATTGTAATACAATTTTTTTTAAACGTTATCACGATTGTTGACAATTTCGCGGAAAACAAAGTTTGTTAAATTAAAGTAATAAATTAATGAAAAATGTTCGCCTTCACTCACTGATTAAGGGTATATATAAAGTTTGTCCTTCAAAAATAACAATTATTGGTTAATTTTTAAAGTAACACTCAAAAATAATTATTCAATTTTTAGTGAATGAATACAAATTAAAAAATGAAAATCATGGTGAAAATGGATAGAAAATCTTTACAAAAAGATCTCTGTACAGATCCCGCTTTTTAAAAGTTACTATAAGTCAAGGATTTTTTCGTTTAAAAATAAAAAAATAATCATTATTTGCATTCCCTGGCTTTGAGGAAACATTTTTAAATGTATTGCTTTAAGTTTGATAGGAAAGTTGGGTCTGCTTGTTCCTCCAATGTTTATTTAATTTGAAAGCATTAATAGCTTAAACTATTTTTGTGCAATTCAGAAAAAAAGTAGAATGTAATAAAGATTAATAATAATAGAAAAAGCTAAATAGTTTCTATGTAATTTATAGAAACTTTCCATAATTTGTTGAAGACTTTTCCTCACATACCAAAAAGCAGTGTGCATTCTAGGGTATTCTAGGGTTAAATTTCCAACAAGGCCTTAGAGTGTTGCAAGTAACTTGAGTCGCTGTTGCTGTTTGGAGTGAAATACAAACGAGGGTACGCGTTGGCTAACGCATAGGCCTGAAGCTGCGACTTAAGCTGCTGCTGCTGCCGTTCGCGTTCATCGTGGTCGTCGCCAGTGTTGTTGTTGCTGCTGCTGTTGTTGTTGTGGTTGTTGTTGTTGTATTGGCATGCCTACTGTGGAGCCTAAAGACAGCAACACATTCATAATTTCTTCCGATTTGTATCGTTTTTAAACATTTTAAATTGATTAAAATGCGATAAATCATAATCGCCAACGTTGTCTGCCTGACTTGCAGATGCTGCAGTCTGCAGTCCATGCTCACAAACTCTCCCTTTCTCCTCCTCTCTGCTGCTCTCTGTCTCTCTCAGCTTTGGAGCTCAGTTTGCTTTACGGGTGATGGAACGATTTATGAGCTTTGAACATAATAAAGTGTTAACGGAACGAGTTATTAAGGTAATATGAATGCGCATAAGTTAATAAAAGCTTGCTGTGCTGCAGCTCTTGGGCCCTGGGCTTTCCGATTTGGGATTTGCATGGGCACCATCGTCTAAGGTTGCATAGGACCAGCTCGACTGCCTGATCTGGCTGGCTGGCTGGCTGGCTGGCTGGGCTAAGCGACGCCACACACATACACACATATATATAGCATGTCGAAAAATATAACATAAAACGACCACACGTACGTCTCCCATGCAACACAGCAGGACATCTTACATACATAAGACCGTCGCAGTTAGTGTTGTTGCTGTGGTTGTTGCTGTTGCTGTTGCTGCTCATGTTGTTGTCGCTGCCACAGACGAATGAAATAAAATAAAAAAGAAAGAAAATCAGCGCCCGCGCCCCAAAACGCCGTGTCTGTTAACCACAACAATCAATAAATTTGAACACGTGAACGGTCTTGGTAACAGCAATAACAATAATAACAACAGCAACAACAGGCATGAGAAACACTGGGATAAATAGAACCGATACGGAAGATCGCTGGAGATATAATTTAATTTCCATTAAACATGTATTTATATTTGAATCGTAAGAAATAACATTATTGGTATTGACATTCGAAATGTCATAAATGTCTACGTTTTAGGAATAAAATAAGCAATATTTATTCAAAAGTTTTTATGTTTTTTACTTTCAATATTTTGACATTTAAAAGTTTGTTTAAGAATGTTGGTTTCATTATAATAGTTAATGTTTATTTAAGAATATTTCGTCTGTCTTTTAAAATGCTTTCTCAGTCCTAGCTGAAAACAATTTCTAATTATTATTTAATGCTTAACTAAATGCTTGTTAAACGTAAAATACCTCTATTAGGAATGTTATACTTAATATAAATAGAAACAATTTTAAAATATCTTTATGTTATTTTATTTCAGCTCTGTGCCAACATTTAATAATAAAAAACAAATTGCGCTACTATTTTTATTATGTTTGAACAACTTATTAATAACAAACATTTCTAAAATATAATGTTGCAGAGGACAAATATTTTGTCACAGTGTGTGATGCGATAAGTGATGATCAATAAGCAAATTATGTTCATTAAATACCGCTCAATAGCAGTCTTCAAAGGTGTACCAGGTCGATGTGTCAACATCGTCCACTATGATGGGTTCCCTACGGGCTGTCGATGGTCCGTACAGATTGTAGCGCCTAGAGCCAGCCAGCACCTCTCGATAGCGTCTAACAGGCGTACGTGCCAAATGTAGTTCCATGAGGTCCCAATGATTCACATCTCGAAATACCGATTGTAACATATGCATGCGACCCAACAACTCTGTCTCACGTAATCCTTCATACGAGCGACCGGTGCGGGAGCGAAAAGACTTGTAAACCTCACTCTGTTGCTTCGTTTCAGTGGCCGTCTGGAGCTCCTTGCGATATAGCGCCCGTATGCCTCTTCCCAGATGTCGTATATGCTCGAAGTCTCGAATATTGAGCGCAACTAATGAGATGGCGTCCAAATTAAGCAGCTTATGGCCATCGATGTAGTTTTCGCGAAAGGTTTGCTTAACAAAGTGTTCAGATTGAGATAATCATTGATAGTTTTTTTTATAGAAATTATAGACTTTTAAATTTAAATTTATGAATATGTTCAGAGTTTCGAATAGAGTCTTACAATATAAATAGATGCATATTATTAATTTCTTGCCTTTATTTGTATTGCCTAATAGAATATTTCAAAGTTAATTACATTCAAGTTTTGTTACTAAGTATATAAATTCAATATTAAAAAATATAAAAATAAATTCTAAAAGTTAAATCAGTAGAAATATTTCAAAATACAACGTATAGTATACGTATCATATATATTTTACTTAGTTCCTAATATGTATTTATCAGCAAATAGGTTTCTCGAAGTAAGTAATTAAAGTGCCTTTTTAGTGATTGGAAATGGAAATAATTAATTCGTCGGAAGTTAAAATATCGGCTAAATTGTTGCGATTTCAATTAAAATGTGGCTTTAATAGTTTTTGAAAAAAATTTACAATGAAGAGGTTATACTACTTTTCGAAAGATATAAATAAAATATATATGTATGTAGTAGGCAGAATTATTATTGAAATTCTTTTCAAAATTGTATTTATTTAAGGATATTATAGCAGGCTTTCTAATCGGCCCCATCTATCTAATTGATTATTCAATTGATTTTATTCGTTCAGCATCATTTAATCAAATTATCACTATAACTGTATAAATTAACCCCCTTATTACATAAGGACGTTTCTTTATCTTTATAACAAATCTAAGTATGTGCTTAATAAAAGTTTAATAACAAGAACTGGCTGGTTTATAACAATTCTATCCAGACCTATTTGCGAGTATATGGAAATTGCATCTCTAGTATACTTCCCATAGAAACAGGGAGTATATATATGTTTTAAAACATTATTTAATTGACCACTCTATTTGACCCTTACCTCATACTCTGGATATCCGAAGTTCCGCAACCAATCGGCCACATCATTGATGCTCCACTTGAAGACCTCAGTGCGGGCCTGTGCATCCACAACGGCAGCGCACAAATTGAAGAGCGTATCGGGTGTGGCCTTAAAGGATAAGGGAACATCGTCCTTATCGTATTGGATCTCGGGAAACATGTAGCTGGGATATCTGAAGCAGAAGTCCTGCTGCTCATCATCCTGCGATGGCTCACTGAGGACATCATCAAGACTTGGGCTGTTCAATAGCTTCGAGCGCGAACAACACGCCGAAGACGTAGACGACGTCGACTCCATTCGAGTGGAGGACACGTACTGCAATGTCGAAGTTAATGTCTAACCCAAATAGACATGCCATACGTCGCATTTGCGGTTTAGACCAAGAGCCACAGTATTCGTGTCTGTTTACATTGTTTGTTTTCCGTTTTTTTTTTTATATTTTACTTTTTTGGTTGGCTTCCTGTGTCGTGATTGCATTTGCATATCATTTATTCGGGCGTGCTGTGAGGAGGCGGTGTTAGGCGCCGCAAAGTATGCTACGTAATGCTACTTACCACAGAACTTCTATTAATAACACGATTTTCGCGAACAATTTTCACTTTTTCACGTTTTCTTTTCATTTATCGTCTGGTGGTTTGTTTACTTTGACATTTCTGAGTAATAACTTAATAGCACACCAATTCCTATCGAACGAGCGTTCCTCTTGCGTTCCTCTTGATTTAAAATTTAAAGTCACTTTAAAAGTAGCTTGAAGTATTAACTTTAACTTAAGTTATACACTTTTACTTGGCCGTTAAATGTTAAGTTTTACAGATCTCTTATTCAAGGGAGTGTAAGTATATTAATATTATAATTATTGTATATTTTACCGCCCTTTCGGAGCCCCGTATAAATGTTGGAAACCAATAAACAAAAACAAAAAAAAGTGTTCATAAGAAAAGACTATTAATAATCAATTATTAAAAATGTATTAATCAATACAATTTCATCGAAATGTGTTCTTTAATATACGCTTAAGACAGTTATTTCTCTCGTAGAACCCATATACCAGGTTAGTAGTGGCTTCAAATCTAAATCAATGTGTTCATAAAAACAGACAAATGCCTCGCCTTCTTAATATTTGCGGCTCTTTTCTTATATTAAAAGTAATTATAAACCAATAATGATTAAAGAACTGAACTCCAAGCAATGGATGAGTATATTATCATTTGATTTTTGTAATAAAAAAACAAGGAACTTATACAAAATAAGGGGCTGATGTATACCTGCAGACAGAAAGTGTATGAGAATAAATTGTTTATAAATTACAAAATAAAACCTTTGAACCAGTTCAGTTTTAATGCGATTTTCCCTAAGTACAAAGCGAAGTCGATAGATTATTAAGAATCATGAAACTTAAAACACCTTACATAAAATCAGGATTTTGTACTTGAAACAAATTGATTTGAACTTACCTAATCATTGCCACAGTTCGTGCTTGGTATCAGAATTAAAATGTTTATTTTCTCCGCACTATAATGACGCCATTCGGAAGGATATCTGGAAAGGAAATCTGCAATTAGTATTTTATTGGTCTCACAATTTTTCGAAATTTGTTTCTTGTTTCAAAGTATATTCAAAATATATAAGCATAATATTTTCAGATCCTCAAACTGGTTAAATTGTTTGTGGCGCTAAGACAAAGCGCATGTCGAAAGTCTCTATTAAAAGGCAATGCTTTATAAATCATCTGCTGAGCTGCAGAACGAAAAGAAATCTGTATTAGAGCGTGGTCCACCTTTTAACTAAAATAAAACTTGCTCCTTTATTATCTTCCGGTTGATATCAGTCAACTAATTCGTCGCTGTGATCCCACTTCGATCCCCATAAAACTATTCTCACACACAATTACGCCACGATAATAATTCAACATAACAGTGCCCTGCAACTTTTTCCATGTGCCGAAAAGAGATGGAACAACAGTGATATGTCTGGTAGCTCCGCCCACAACGATCTTTCGCATTGGCCTGACGCTGCCATGCACCGTTGGCCGCTACGTGGGAACATGCGAGTACAGCTGTGTGTGTGTGTGTGTGTGTGTGTGTGTGTGTGTGTGTGTGTGTGCGTGTCTATGTGCAAGGTGTAGGCGCTTTGTAACTGTGCCCCGATATAGTGGAAGTGTGTCTGTGCATGTGTGTGTGTACAGACGGAGTACGGCAACATATGGAGAACTTGGTAAACAAATCTCAGCAACGATCAATGTACCAGCGATCTCTGGCTGAGCTAATGACACAGCGGCTGTTTGTGTGTAAACAACAACAAGAAATCGTGAAGCAAGTTTTTCGTTTATACGACAGACAGTGGGGCAACATTTGAAATCTATCGAGCAAAGCGTTAATAATAAAAATGTTCCAACCAAATTAGCTTATTAACTGACATTTTAGTAAATGAAGGTCTATATATAGTGTACTAGTAGTATCTTTAATTATGCAGTTAAAATTAATACAAATATTTCTGAAAATTATACATTTCCTATATTATGATTTGTTAACAGAAATATGTAAATATTGATTGTAAGTAGGATTGAAATTCGCCAACTTCTTACTGATTGTCAGATAATCATTAAATACGACATCTTCTGGTGTTATTATAAAATCAATGTCATATTTAATAATATAGTATTATGTGTAAGGATCAACATTAATTAAATCATTTAAAGATCAAGAAATTGTCGATTCTTGACTTTTAGAGCCGTTTTTTTGGATTATATAAATCATTTAAATTAAATCAAGCATTCTTCATCATAGCATAACATTACTTTTGTAGCCAAATAAAATGGTATTAAGCACTTCTTTAATATATATTTAATACATACTTTTCGTATATATTTGCTTTTTATTCCCCAAGTCTTCGTATTTAGTCCACTGTGTCAGCCCAACACAATCACTGAGATTTTCTTTAACACCACAATACGATTTCATATGCGCGAACAGCAATCGATCGCCTGTTTGCCTCGGCGAGTCCATTCAGTTCTGTGTGGTTGTCTTACCAAACGGGTCCGAAACGTAGGTTGCGCGTTCTCACATGCGTTCGTATCTTTAACTGGATGGTTTGCAAATGCGACGGTGTTTTGTAGCGACACGAGATCGCTGATAAATGATAAATTCATAATAATATTGTTCATTGCAAATTAAAAATTTGTTTAGCTATTTAAGCAATGTTACTACAAAGTGTGGAAAGTGCCAATATGGAACAAAGTGTGCCCGAAAATCTTAGCACGCATGCGTTTGGCAATTGTGAAATGAAACTCGAACCTCGAGTCCCAGAACCGTCACCTATTTGTACAGATAGTGAAACCAATGTAGGTGATCCGCGATCACCAAAAAGTGCCACCAAATTGAATAGCACAGCCGGCTATGCCCCATCGGCTGCTGCCGGAACTGCCGTCGCCACATCCCCCGGCACAAAAATGAAGCTAAGCTTCAGTGTGGATCGCCTATTGAGCGTGGAAAAGGACCAAGGGGATCAAGCCCGACAATGCTGTGACAATAATATCTATGCCTGCTGCTCATTTCCCAATTGTTTTGGGGGTAAAACGGATGCGGATACGCAACATACACAAGGGCCAATTCCAGTTTCGCCTCAGAGCTACGCATACGGGGGATTGGATAAGATGTATCCCAACTTTTATGCGGATTATAAGTCTGTGCTCAGACCAACGCCCATACGCGCTTTGGGTCACTCCCAAGATCACGGTAAGCCGCTGATGCATTGCAAATCTAGGATATAGTCAATGCAGCCTCAACTTCAATGCAAGCAATTGTAAAACTAAAATTGTTCTTTTGGATTCATCATAAAAAATGTACCATAATCCTTGATCTGAATAATTTAAATATTACAAGATATAGGAAAAGAATGAAATCTGCAAACATTAAACATTTTTCTTTCATTGAAAACAAGTTTTCTCACTCACCAGAAATGTCTTTTGGTTTCAAAATATGCATTTAAAATATTCAATATTTAGATGGTGTTATAAGCTTAAATTTTTAGTAAAGTACTTGCAGAATAGTTTTATTTCCGTTGTGAGAAAAAACGAACTTAAAATTGATATTCGCCGATGTATTTCGATTTCTAAAATACTTGTATGAAACAAATTAACCCCACTTCATTCGATTCTTCAATATAAGTTTGACGAAAAATATATAACCTAACGTTAGCAGCAAACAAAGACATTACCTTTATATGGTAAGATGAATATTATGAGCTATCTTATTTCTAAAATATAAAACAAATCAAATTAACCCAATCTCAGTCGATTCTTTGATATAAGTTTAACGAAAAACTTAGAACCTAACGTTAAGAGCATGAATAACCTCTCGCTTTATAAGTTTCGAGTTCAAAACATTTCTGTGAATCGTTTTTAAACGTAAAGAAATACATTTATTAAAAATAATTAAATAAGACATTTCATTTTTTTTAACAAACCCAAACAAAAATCTTCTTCACCTAAATGATATTCTGGCAACAACCATGAAAATAATAACATTTTAAAATGTGACAACGGATATCTAATCGAACAAAATACTTCTGCAAGTATAAGCTACATTAAATTCTTTTTTTGTTCCGCCCATTAATATAGGTCATAAAAATTGATCATAGCATAGTTAAAGTCAAGCCATAACATCTAAATTTCTAATTTCTCTTAGCAAGAGTGAGAGAGAGCCAAGGCCGGGTTGATCGTCCGCATTCAAAATGTTGATAGAATTTGAAATAATAATAACAAACAATTTCGATATTTGTCGTGCTATTAACAATACGAGTAAGTGACCATAAAATTATTTATAATGAATTAATTCGAGAAGAAAGAAATGCTCAATTTTACAATTTTTTCCTTTTCTGTTTAATCAGTTAGGATATCCAATGTCCAGAATAACTCTCAGAAATTGCGGATTCTACAAAGTTTAGTTGTACTTTCAAAATCACTTGGATGTTGGCTGTAGGAAAATTGACAGTAATTAGATAAAAAATCCTGCATTTAAAATGTTTAATAAATTAATAAGGATTAAAAAGGCCGTTATGTAGAGTTTAAATAAAATATTAGACAACCTTGACTTTGATAGAATTTTTTTCAAAATATATGAATATCAGATCTGTTTTCTATAGGAAACAACCTTTATTATTTATTTAAATTTATCATTTTACCAGGTTGTCTATTATTTAAACATTATCATTTAAATGCTTCTTAGTCAGCCTACGTTTTAACAACCTGATCTGCCAATTAAACATTTGACTTTTGGCTCATTATAAACTGCAATGCAATGCACTTCAAAAACGAAAGGAAGAAGCAAATGTAATGTACATTCGGGGAAAAATACTTGAAACACTTTCAATAGAAATGCCCGCGAATTCTTGCAATCAAAATGGAAACGTGGGCCCATAAATTTCATGTTTTTATTGGAATTATTAGTTGATCTGTGGCCATATTGTGCAAGATCGTGGCCAACTGTGCCGTCTGCTCTTGACAAGAACAATTCGTTTGTTCAGATCGACAAATAACTATGCCCGTGCTCTGTATTTACGCTACTTCCTGCTGCTTTGTATATCGGGGGACTCATAGACTCATAGACTGCCAGCCTACAGCCTGTGGTGCACTTTGATCTTGTTTATATGAAAAATAGTGAGAAATATACATATATTGTGTATATTGAACGATTGGAACGATTTGTTGTTTGCATTTTGTTGTTTTCATTGTGCCCCAATGTTGTGGTTACCAAAATCTTTTCTGTTCGCCTCTGTTTAATATACAATCTTATCAAGAGGGTGTTAAATGGCCAAAGGGCGCAAATGATTTGATGATTGGAAATTGGGAATGGGGTAGGAAAAAAGTGTGA
The DNA here is from genome assembly GCF_003285725.1 of Scaptodrosophila lebanonensis. Lineage (NCBI taxonomy): Eukaryota > Metazoa > Arthropoda > Insecta > Diptera > Drosophilidae > Scaptodrosophila > Scaptodrosophila lebanonensis. The sequence goes on along the minus strand of NW_022060564.1, from coordinate 2,655,090 downwards.
GGTTTCACAATACCTACCATAGAGAGATACATATTGTTATGACGCGGCATAGCAATGCTGAAATGTTATTACAAATGCAATTATTTCAAATTATCTTATCGATTTTTAATTGTTGTTGTTGAAGGCATATTCTAATATTCTAATGTGTGCTGGATATAAACAATGTTGAATGACTTTAATGGCAGTCTTGGTTACCCACAAAAAGTTAGTTTTTCAACTTAAAACAGACTTTTAATTTTTTGAAATATAGCCAATATAACAATTTCAAAAGCTTCATGAATTTATCAAAACGAATAGAGGCTGTCAAAATAGATGAGATAAGTATTAATATAATTTGACAAAAAATGTTAAATGTTGATAAATTTTAAATCGTTTAATCCAACCACTGAAATAAAGAAAACTTCTTACTTCTTTCATAATGTTTCTCATTTGTTCTACTTTCTAAATTCATGATTTTAAAAATGATTAACCATTTGAAACCATTTTAACCATTTTTAAAATAGAATCAGTAATATTATTATTTTCGTTAGTGGTTTTTAACATTAAAGTGAATCTATAGATAAACAATTTGAAAAGATGCAGAGTATTTCCATTATTTTGGTGATTGCTTCTTAAATGAATTTTCAGCTATTACTATAAAGCTGTAAAAAAATTGTATTATTAAGAGATGATGGTGTAAAATATCAAAGTTGTTGTTTGCCAAATCGGATCATCATAAATTTTAATTAATATTTAATATTTAAAATGAGAAGAAAGTTTTAACATTTAATATGAAAATAAATATGTAATGACTAGCGTAATAATTTAAAAGTAATCTGATAATTGTAACCTTGTAGGACAAGGTTTATTAATAAATAAAAATATTAAGTGAGGCTAAAGATATAATTCTGTCATCTATTGTAGACCTAATCAAATATTTAAAATGAAATAGGAAGCTTATACGAGTAGAAGAAAACTTTGAACTCTGAATTACTCCGAATTAATTTGGAATTCTCTTCAAAATTTCCTGTTTTGCTAATATAATAATCGTTGTAGCTATCGAGAGGTCCTACATGATATAAATGGTACAACAAAAGTGAATTAAAGCGAGTGAATAAATTATAAAAACTCTTAAATAAAATTACTTAAAAGCTTATTACAATAACACATTTTGTATCTAGATTAAAACGAAGTATTTCTAAAGTGCTTTTATTTGAATTTTTTTGTCAACTGTTTTTTATTTGAAAGGAGAAAATAGTGCTACAATTTTTAGAGACCTGTGCATAGTGCTCTGACTCATTTCATTAAAGAACTACCTTTTCAAATGGATAATTGCAGAGTGCGAGAGTTTCCACCCACCACACGAAAATAGGTTCAACAATATTTACGAAAACGTAAACACATTTATTTTCTTTGAGTTCAATTTTAATGGTATATATCACAAATTAGCGGCACATCAAAATAAATTTTCCCGCCCAATTAAATGTAGCATTTATGAAAATTATTATTAAAATTAAACGCTTTTCAAACAGATCGGCCATAAATGCGCCAATTAAGAGCAACACACTGATGTGCGAACTTTAGGAAAATGCCAGAAATTAATTGAAAGGAAAACAATGTGAAGAGGCGGACTGTAAAATTCGACATTTCCTCAATCAACGCCAGAAAGAGGCGTTTCTCTTCTTCTCCTTTTTTTCTGAAACTGTTTCATCAATCCTGAGATGCATTAAATAAATTAAATTCAAAATAATTAGCAGAGCCATGGAACAAACAGTGAAACGAGCCAAAAATTTATGAACAATCCAGCGGGCCAATAAGATTAACAACAATCCTAAACTAAACGTGCCCCGGCAATTGAGAAGAATAAAACCGATTGAGCAAATTTGTTTATTTGCTTGAGCAATGGCCCGTCATTCAGGGGCGAGCACATACTGATATCCAGCCATTCATCTAAGCATAATGAATTGTTCCGTTTGGGCGCTTTTGGCCCAAAGGAGCTGCTGCTGCTGCTGCTGCCACCTTCTGCTCCACTGATAGATGAGGCGCCGTTGGCATTGCCGTTGCCGTTTGGGGCCAACTACTGTGACTCAGCTGAGCGGTGTCTGCCGCTGCCGTTTAACTTAATGACACGCACAGTTCTCGTATTGCTGCGATTGATTGAATGAATGACTGACTGACTGACTAACTGACTGACGTGCTGCTGCTGCACTGACGCATCACCTGCTAACTACGAGTATGTGGGTATTAGAGATGGGCAACTCCCGAAATAAAGTATATCCAAAGTATCATATTCGTAAGATTGCAACGTCAAAAAGAGCACTTATTAGAATATTATATAGTATATAAATATTATCATTATTATTATTTTCCGTTGAGACATCAAACGTAGCTGGAAGAAGACTGATCTCGCTTTAGAATTGAAAAATAAACGAAACCAGCAACCATAAAGCTTTCTACCTGCCTTCTAACGCAAAACATCTGATGTTTTTAAGTCGTAATTTTTTTTTTTTTACTGTACACCGTTGCGAAGAACTTCTTGTTATAGTACAATTTTTATCCATTTGCAACATATTTCACATTTAATTTTGAAATCTTCATTAACTTCCAGGAGACTTTCAAGAAGAGACAGAGTTATTCTGATTCTAGAAAAGTTGTTTTTTAACGTACCTAAGGCTTTTTGTTAATTAACTTACAAATATTGCCGCATTCTTCCGAAAACAGTTAATTAATTCCTATAAATTTAATTAATTATTAATAAAGTTAATTAATAACTTTTCTTTTTATCTAAAATATATATTTTTGATGTTTTTCCTATTTTTTATCTGGCATTCAAAACACATTTCTACAATTATCAAGATATATAGTTTATAATTTTTAGCTTTACAAGCTTTAAAGCAACTTTTTAGACGCTCCATGACTCTTAAACAGAAAAAACCTCTCCTATTTAATTTTTTAAAAACCTCTTGGCGAGGAAGAGCATCTTTACGACAAGTATAAAATTCTTTATAGGAATTAAAAAGCTTCTGTTGAGCCAATAATGGACCAGGTCTCCCATTATTTGGCTTAAGCATTGATTAGAGATTTAAATTTGGTTGTATAATAGGGTAGTAGCTATTTTTCCAGTGCCTTCGTCACTACATGGATTGCCGCCTATTTTCAATGGATAAGTCGTTTTCTTTGCAAACTCGGGCGCTACTTCTAATGTAATAATCCTACATTCAATTTGATCTATAATTTGTTTTCTTGTGAGTGATTTTTCCTGGTGGACTCTACTTCAATTATAATAATGCTACATTCAATTTGATCTATAATTTCTTTTTTTTTTGTGACTTATTGTGAAAGGTATGAGTTGGTTCTATAAAAATTAAACATTACTTGTTTCTTAGGATTGATGTAAATATTAACTCAATTTAGACCGATTTAAATCGCGTCAAATAAGAGACAAACAAAATAAAATGTCTTCATTATTCAATAAATAAATAAAATTCAAATAAATAAATATTATTTTAGCGAATGTTGTTCGACTGTTGCAAAATGCATGAATTGTGTCTTTTCTGAAGTTTTTTAATTGTGTTTTTTTCTGCTCTATAGTTGAGATACATTTTCTGTATAGTTCTTAGTTGTTGTTCGACTGTTGAAAAGTGCATGAATTGTGTCTTTTCTGAAGTTTTTTAATTGTGTTTTTCTCTGCTCTATAGTTGAGATACATTTTCTGTATAGTTCTTAGTTTTCACGCTCATTTTTATCATCTGTAGCTATATATTTAAGTATAGTATGTCTACAGGTATTTATGAACGAGTATGTATGTATATATGTTTGTATGTATGGAGAGAATGCCTCACCTTCGGCCACTTAATCGTTGCTGGTATTTTTAGGCTCGCCGGGGCCAAGAAGCCGGGCCAACTATTTACATAGCCACCCACTGTGGTGGCAGGCAAGCACCTGCGGTGTTGAAGTTATTTTCCAATTGCGTACCACACACACATACATAAGCACACACACACACATATACTATACATGAAGCTTTCGCAGCCGCATTTATATGTGATGGATTGATCGGATCGCATAGCACATCATAAAATGTGCGGCGTGCAGAGAAAAACGCATTCATTGGACTCGGATTGGTTCGATCGCCAAGTACTTATGCAGGCCAACTGTGAATGTGTGTGTATGTGTGTGTGCGTGTGTGTTGTTGTTGTTATTATTGTTGTTGCTATTTGTTGGTGTTGAGTAGTTTGTTTAATTGTTTTTCCCTTTTGCTTTGGCCATCGATCGTTCGCTTGTTGTTCTCTGTTTCTTATTTATGGTCAGACCAATAATTTGGCGCCGGTCGTCTAATTAATTTACAATTTACATGTTAATCCATTTGTTGGACTACTATCCTCCCGATCAATGAAAAATGGAAATGAGATATGAAACAAGAAAGCGCTATATGATAGATGAACGAACGCATTGATAAGATAAGATGGAACAACAGAATTACTAAACAAACATATTAACTCAGGTGGGGATATCTCTTAGGAACACTGAATACTAAACTCCTTCTTAAGACTGATCGATATGGCTAATAAAGATTTTCATATTATTATTTGCTTCTAAGGCGCCTATAAAATAAATTTAAGCAGTTTAGAAGTTCTGCAAGATTTTTCATAATTTTCCAAATTATTTAATGTCGTTATCATTATCGTCTGTAATGTTTAATGCTGCTTAATATTATATTATTTCGATCGAAGAGAGATGCATAATTTTAGATAAGCCAGCTAAGTTGCAACTAATTTTGAATAGGTATCAAATAATCTAATTTGCATTTCTTTTTTTAGCTTATAGCTCATATCTGCTTGCATATTTTAGATAATAACATATTAATTTGATTTTAATTTAATGAGCATGTAAGCAGCAAAATTTGTTCATTCTTATAGCTTAAAAATAGTAGAAAATAATAATAATAATAACAACAAAAGTCCATAAGCTCACTCAAAACCGAAAAAGTTTCAATGAAGTGAAGCTGTTTATTCCACGTAGTCGTCGTAATCGCAAATATTCAACAGATCGTAAATACATATTTGGGGCAAAGCAAATAAATCGATATAATTTAAGCGAAAGCATTAATTTATTACAACGGCAGACAGATGCAAGCCAAGTAAGCAAATGATTTAAATTGGCCAAATTATCACAACTCATTAAGATATTTATGTGCATTTGTACAGAACTTCCTACTCGAACAGCGGGCGAGCTTCGCAGGCATTCGCAGGCGCCTTAAATCAATGCACACACACACACATACACCCTCTCACATATATGTATATAAATAAATATGCATTTGTATGCACTTCAGGCTTATTTGAATGCATGTTTACAAAAGTATCCCAAACAAGGCAATTAAGGTGCATGCGGTGCGAACGCACTGCGCTCCAAAAAAATAAAAAATAAAAATGCTCGAGGTGTTGAAAATGAATGAAAACTCATTATAACAAGCCGGCGGCAGTTGACACAAACCAAATGCCGCCAATAAAACGCCGAAGGCGTGCCATTGAGATGCAAATGCACGCAACAGATACAATTTGTATCTACAAGTGCATTTGTGCGTTTCCGTTGTAAGTACATTGTACAATGCTAGAGATGTGCGTGAATCGTAATGTGTGTGCGTGAGTGTAAAAAACATCATTTTAAAATTACATACACATTATTATATTTATGGCTTGGAAATGGAGTAAAGGCTAAGTTAAAATATAAAAATATTTAGACATGATGCGAATTCAAAGTTTCAATTAAATATATGTAAGTATACTTAGAATTCAATGCTTCTTTCATCTTTAATATTTATTTAGATCTTACATAAACGGATTGAACAATATTTAAAATATATATGTAAAATATATTTAAAATAAAATAAACATAAACTGATAATTTACAAAACAGACTCAAACCAGACATATTATTGTAAACACCTTGTCTATGGTAAATAAATATGTTCGAAAATGCAAATGAGAAATGATTTCTATTCTCTTTGAAATATAAATTTCGAAGCGACTACAAATCATGCAAGTCTGCTTCACAAATAGAAGAGATCTCATTTATTAAATTTAGGAAAACTCGAATAAATCTGATAATTTAAATAAGCCCAATTTCTACATACGTGTATATCCCTGCATTAAAAAAATAACAAATAAAATTATAGTGAAACACATGCAAAACTATTTAGAGCAAGTAGAGTAGAGTGTTTTTCGTGAGTCTCCCAAGTAGTATATACATTATGTACTTTAATGTTCCTATGTTCACATCTCTAGAATGTATCTTGAGTAAATAAAATGGTGGCCAAAAACGTAATGAAAATATTTAGCCACATGCCGCGAGCGCCCGGCCGAGTGCGCAAACAAATTTGAAGGCGAGTTTAACGCTCTATAAAAAGCAATAAAAATCCATAAACTAGTTTAAGCGCTTGCCCATACAAATGGAAGAGGAACAGTATTTAAAAAACATTTATCCGATACTTTTTAAATTCAGATGCTCTGGCCCCCATGTCGTGCTCAATTAGCCCCAAATAATTTTTTTGCGCCCGGCCGGTGTTAACAATTTGTTTACCTGAACGTTGATTATTCCAATTAAGTGAAAATTTTATTATAAACAAACTCATTTAAATATTTTTAACGTGTGTTTTTTCATTCTTGGATAATCACGAAACTCGCTTTTTTCAGTGCCTGCATAATTTACTCAAATTTGAAATGGTTTTTTAATATTTTCATTAATTTTTTGTGTTTCTGAGTACACAAATAGCACAGTTGTGTCAAGGAAACTTGTGTTGTTGCGGAAACGGGAAAGTGCGTAAGTGGCATAATTTGAGGAATATATGGTTTCCCCCGGATATCGATTGTACAATGCATTAATATGTGAGGATCTTAGGAGTTGCGAAATGTAGAGGAAACATAAAATTTCAAACTTATTGTTAGCATAAACTTATTTATGAATTATATTTTATATGAAATTTTTTGGGAAAGCCAATGCCATTCTCCACCTCCCTACATTTTAAATACTAATTATTTTCCCCGGATTCATATTTTGTCTGTATTAATTAATGCGTTTTCTTGAGATATTGCATCGTTATGCTACTTAATTAATTATTTCCCCTCTAAAGCAATGGTGTGCTAATTGATTTGATTAAACTTTAATCAATTAAGTGTTTTCTCAAATCGGTAAATAAATGTGATAGACAATAATAAATAAAGAAAATTTGACCCTAAAAAGAAACATATTATTTTGTATTTTAAGAAAAGTTATTAATGCAAGACAAGTCGTCCTATTTAAATAGATTTTCTAAAATAAAATAAATACTTAATAAGGCGAATTGTCCTGTGCCCTTTATTTAGATTGATTTTCTAAAATAAAAATATTAAATTTAAATGCTAAAACAAATGAATAAAATAAAAAATAAATTAGTCAATTTATTTCATTCACATACTTATAAAAGGGTTCTTTCACGAATTTATGCATGATCTTTAAAAGAAAAGGTGACAAAAAATTTATTTCGTGACGCAATTTTTAATCATGCCTGAGGTTTTGTTTTAAGCTTATGCATAGAAAATTTAATTGGAAAGTTAATTGTTGCTACAAAATTGTTTAAAATATTTATAAAACTGTTCAAAATTTTGGAAATTACTTAATAAGCTCGTTTATTTGTTTGTTTCTCGTTAACAGTCCCACCATTTCCCACATTGGCAACAAACGCTTTAGTCCGCTTCCATCAGCAACATCATCAGTTTCAACAGCAACATCATCATCAGCAACATAAGTCAGCCACACTGCTGCACAGCGCCTCAGCAACATCGCTCTTGGCGCCACTAAATAGCCTCAAATCATTGCAACTATCACAACAGCAGCATTTTCTGGCCAAGACCCAACAGCTACTGGACATTCCAACCACAACTCATGCAACGACAACAACGGGGGCACCAACAGGTGCGGCAGCCACTAACGCAGGCGCACAAAATGGCGGACACAACAACAACAACAGCAGCCATGGCAGCAATATGGGTGGACACGTTCACAACAATGGGAAAAGAAAGCGCTCCTGGTCCCGAGCCGTCTTCACGAACCTGCAACGCAAAGGCCTCGAAATCCAATTCCAGCAACAGAAATATATAACCAAGCCAGATCGCCGTAAGCTCGCCGCACGCCTCAACCTAACAGATGCCCAGGTGGGTTACACGCGTAGATCAAGTTTCAGCAAAGTCCTTGCAATCAACATTACTTTTCCTTCAGGTCAAAGTTTGGTTTCAGAATCGTCGCATGAAATGGCGACACACGCGTGAAAATCTCAAAAGCGGCCAAGAGAAGCCGCCTTCAATACCACCCCCCGGAACTGGCAACTGTCCCGTATCTTCAAAAACTATTGAAGGAACCTCTACGACGCGAGAGGTCCTGAGCTACAGTTCAGATAGCTGTTCAAGTGTGGAGCTCAGCGAACAGGCGGATGACGATGATAATATCGAAATCGATGTGGTTGAATAGAGTTCTGTCGGGTTTTTCAAATAGATAGAATCTAGATTGTAATATTATTGTTGAATACATATATGAGACGTTTACAAAATGCCATTAAATTATTAAAAGCTATAGAATAGTTTCACATTTTTCAGTCAGGCCTAAATTATTATAATAACTTAATAAAACTAAAATTGTACCAAAAACAAGGATGTCTGGCTTTCTTTTCCAAACCTACTCCACAGACTAAGCTGAAAATACAAGCCACATACATGACCAGAACCCCTCCTTAAAGAATTTCTTCTTTTCTTAAAATATCGGAGCGAAACAAACATAAGTTCATGGTCAGAGATCTTGGCAGTTTGCCCTTGAAGTGCGCAGACACTCTCTATCAGGAGCTTAGACAAAACGCAAGATCATTTTTTCGATCTATTATTAAAGCCTTTTTAAAGCTTTTTAGATAACCAGCTATAGGGCGCTACGTGCCACCACAATGCCAAAATACTAAACCATTCCATAGATTCTTAATGTTTCTGTACTCTGCATTAAAAGATTTCCAATCCTATGGATATGTATAGCCACAGATTTGTTAATCATAAATTTCTCGAAAGAGATATTTATTTTGTTTTAGAATTTTTTTGTATAATACATGCATATTTGCAGTAAATTTTATCTGATGTTTTTATGTTTTATTATAAACTCCTTAAGACTAATCTTTATAGTTGTTTTTTTTTTAAATTATTTATTTGCTTTTTCAATAATAACATCGTTTCACAACTTCCTGAGAATTTTATCTTTTAATTTTAAAGATTTAACAAAGTTATCCAAAAAGAAGTCGCAGTTTATTTTCAAAACTTACACTCAAGTTTATTGTGACATCTGATATATTTATAATACCCTTTAAACTTGCATTGGGTATAATTAACTTCAGTTTCCTTTTTGATGTTCATGCATAATCCTAAGTACATAATTCATGTTTACTGTTTCATCAAAAAGCGCTCGAAAAGAACGCATTCGCATATTCCACACATGAACAAAAAATTAATTAAGGGAATACCGCTGCGATCAGCACAATTCGATAAAGATATGGCCAGCAATGAAGCATGCGGGGTAATGGCAGGGAAGGAGGTGGCAGCGGCGAGCTCTAAAACTGTCTAATCTAGAACGATTAAAGACGATACGATGAGCCGTTGGAGCGTCAGCTGGTCAAGCAATGAACACAAATATACAGAGAGAGAGAGAGGGAGAGCGACAATTTAGCAGACAGTGCTCGCAAATTGTGTGTGCACGACATTGAAATTTAAATTGAAACTCTGATTATTATTATAGCGACTCGCTCCTCAGCGTACGACTATTCTGACCATTTGGGCTCAGTGTGTTGGCGTTAAGCAAAGCGAGCGGTTCGACGGCAATGCGGCGACAACCTAATTGTTGGGCAAACATTATTCTGAGTGCATCGTCTAAAGTGTAAATAATTAAATTACCAGCATGGGCAACGTGCAAACGCGACAATTCGATGGTCGCAACATGGCGCATCGCCGCAGCAGTGAGTGAAATAAATGCTTAAAAAATGCTCCCAACCCGTGAGGGTGGCAATTGTTTAACGAAAAAAAAAAACAATTCATATGTTATATATAAGCTAAATAAATTCCACATACATATGCATATGCATATAATATTGTGAAAATTCTCGGAAAGTGTTATTAAAACGCAGCTTCGATAAACTGCCTTTAAACAATAGATGGATGAATAATACTTATTAATATGACATTTATAAAATGTATATAATATTTAATGTGTGTTATTTTGTTATTACCAAAATTAAAGCTGTTGTTCCAATAACTCTTTTTCTTTAGACACTCAACAAACATTTTAAAGTACCTGTTGATAGCAATGGAGTAATAATTTTTAAGCTGTATTAATAAAAGAATGCCAAGCCATTTTATATTATTTTGGACTACAGAAAATAATATCAAATATTATAAAATAAAATTCGCATACTAGAAATAACAAACTAATAAAACACAAAACGATTTCCAATTTCTTTGAATGGAATTTCTGTCTCAATTTGTTGACTTTCGCAAATTCTAAAATGTTCCACTAACTTGATCGAGTTGAGACTTGCAGAGAAATTTTATGCATTTAACATTTTCAATAAAAAACTTCATCTATTTTTAATACGTATGGAAAAGGAATTTAATTTCCATTTTAGCTCAAATATAAATGAGCTATAAGAGCAAGAAAATAATGACAGACTTTTAAAAGTTATGGCCAAAATTAAACTTACAAAAAAAAGAAACCATATGAAGATACATTTACATAATACATTTAAATTATAAAAGACTTTATGGTATTCTTCAATACACAAACGCTAGGCGAAAACATTCAAAAAGGCTATCTACGAATTAAATAACCAAATAAATAACTTAATTTTTAATATTTTTAATATATTAAAAATATATATAATAGTATATTTTCAAGCTCTGCTTTAGAAAATTAGAAAGCAGGCGCTTTGAATCGTTGATTGCTTTGTTATGACTGACCAGAAAGTAATAATTGAATGTAATTAACAAATTAAATAATATTGAACAAATTATAAAATAGAATATAGAATAATATGTCAATTTTGTTAAAAAATCAATTTCCATTCCTAAATTTTCGTATTGTCCAAAAGAAAGTAAGAAGTCGAGCTTTTAATACTTGAAATAACTTAAAATTATGTAAAAGTTTGGAATAATAGAAATAGAATAGAAATAGTTTTAAATAATAGTTTGCCTTCCTATTTAATTGGCTCATTCCGGACTTAAAACAAAGAAAGAATGCCAAAATTAAATCAAAGCACTAAAAGTTTTAAACTCCTGCGCATACGTTTGAAAAAGAAGAGACTTGGGCAGACGCCTAATTATTAAAGCAATACTACATACATCTGTTAAATTGTACAATCTGAAGTTTTTATTTGAAAAGCACAGAATAGCTATTACTCCACAATCCATATCCTTTGCAGGCATCGTGTGGAACTTTCGCTACCCCAATGCCGCGAGAAGACGCGAACATGCCACTGTCATGGTGCACAATCCCAAATTGGGGATCGGGGAGTGGTTGGATCTGCTCGAATTGCAGCAATACGAAGGTCGGTAGTCAGTCAGAGTCGGTCAGTTGGCAGCTGCGTCAGCGATTCTAGACCTGCATTAACTCACGTATTGTGTTGTGTTTTGTTCGTTTATCGTTAAACAGCCAATTTGCAAATGTACAACACCGTCGACGATATTGTCGACTTTACCGATAAGGATCTGAAGAGGCGTGGCATACGAAGCGCCACACACCGAACGCGCATGCTGAACAGCCTGCTGGGCGTTCAGGCCAAGCGTCGACAGTCCATGAATTTGGAGGGTAACTGTTCGAAAATCAACAATTGCCGGCAATTATGAAAGACTCTGCTAATTCTATTTGATATTATCTCCAATTAGTCAATAGCGCATCACGCGTTGCGCCCGGTCGCAAGAACTCGTGTCCGCCGGTGACGGTTTATCGAGAGACACAGGAAGATATGGTCGAGAACGGAGATAGCAGTTCAATAATTACCACAAAAAGCGGAAAAGTTTTGAAACGCTTGACATTCGATGAGAATACTCTGATGTAAGTATTATAAACAATGACATACTTGGGGATTAGGTGGCGATTGAATTGAAATATAAACAATGCGAAATTATAATTAAATTGAAGCTACGATAACGTGGGTGGAATAAATAGAATACTATCACTTATTTAGATCTACTTATATATCTCTAATTAAGTGGTGGAATAGAGAGGGATTCACTTTTTTAAATTGCTTCATCCACATAGTTGAAATATTCCATTATTTCTAAGAAAACTTAAGATAATCTGATATTTACAAGCGTATTAATTGTTTATGAAGAGAAAAAGCACAATTTTTTGATTAAATATGTAGATACGTTTAAGAGAATTACGTTGCTTAGAAATACTCTTAAATAGATGCTTTCTCTCTCTCTGTCGCTCAACCTGTTGTGATAGAAGTGCACGGCACAGGTAACATACCATAACTGATAAGGCAATAAAGATTAAGCTGTTATTTTTATTTATTTGACCAACTAGTGAAAAATTTTGCTTTAATATTGCTAGTTATAGATTAAATATAGTTCTATTAAAGAGTTTTTTCATGCCCAGTTTTCCTTGGCCATTTAATATTGTCGAAATTCAAATTGAAACTTTTGAACAATAGATTTATCAGATTCATAGACTTAAGCAGTTCCCAACTCTGTAATGCCATAATTAAGCCTACTTTAAGCAAAATTATGGAATGCTATGAAAGCATTAAAGCAAAAATAATATTGCTAGTGGAAGTTAGATAAAATGTTTATACGCTTGTCTGGTGAAATGATTAAGTTTCGGGTATTCGTATTAGGTAGAGAAGACTGAGGCATATCACATCAAGTAGCTAGATATATGTATATATAATGCAGAAATAATACACTGCGAAGAGCTAGAGCTCCCAACTGAGATCCCAAAAATAGGCAGAAATGGATAAGCAAAAAAAAAATCAATTAATATAATTACTGGAAATACCAAACGTAAAAGGGTTTGGTGGATTCCAACAGATTAGGAGAAACTGAATGGATTAAGACGGGATTAGGATCAGATCTTCCTCTCAGTATAATCCGTTAATTTAATCAAATATTTAGACGTATAACGTTTCGATTCTGAATATCTTTTATACGAGTAGAAATAAGACTTTTTCAGGTACACATCTTAAAGCAAATAACCTTCTTGTATGTTCCTAAGTATGGCAGACATAAAATAAAAGAATGGGCAATAAACATTGCTAAAAAAAAGCTAATTACTTAATTTAAGCCACCAAATTTAATCAATTTCCAATAAAACAATAACTAACATTTGATTTACAAGATAAAGTTTAAAAAAAAATACTCTACTATAGACTGTTTTTTAAATATGAACAATAATTTCGAATATACATATATTAGGCGTTGGAAAAAGTATAATTAAAGACAAATATATTTCCAATTAGAACGTAATTTTAAGATATTCAGTTTTCTTTTTTTTTAACTCTACAAATCAACTCCCCTTGACTTGTTTTAATACGCATTCGAAATTTGTTTACAACAGGTTGTTTTTTAAATATGAACAATAATTTAAAATTAATATAATGTGTTGAAAAAAGTAAAATGAAAGACAGATATATATTCCATTTCAATTTAATTTTAAGATTGAGCTGGTGGCCTTAATTTAGGAACTGCAAACATTTTCTTTTAATTAAACATACTTTTTTGTTTGGTCTTTTAAAAAAGTCCAACCCTAATGGATATAAATCAAACACTATTGACATGTTATGTTGATGTATCAGGATTCGAAATCAGATTAGAAATAAAAGTGCTACCAAATGGTTTCAAATACAACTCAGCCATATCGGTGATTAGTTGGCCCGCATGCCTGACCATAAATATCCTGCGTGGCACAATTAGGAGTATAGTAACAACCACTTCTCAGGGCACTCACTCGCACATAAATTTCAATAACAAAAGCAAGGCGCATGCGTTGCCTCCACACGAAAATGTCCTTCATTGAAAAAGGAAGGCGGCAAACGGGCGCAAGCAACCCCTTACAAGGATATTTCGACTTGTGTTAGGGGAGGCTGGAGCTTTGACAGCTTGACGCCTTTGATAGTAGCGGCCGTTGCCGCAGAGCGAACTTGGATAGCAGAGAGTGCGGTTGTCTAAGCAAAGCGCAAAGGATAACGCCAAGCAAGGACGCCGAAATAGAGTGTGAAAAGAGTTTTTGGGCTGGGCCTGTGATTAAAAATCTAAATTGATGGCTACACGAATATAGAAAAGCTACCATTTGCATAAACAAATACATAACTAAGAAATAAAGTTCGAGGTGCTTTCATTTCGGGGTGTGTCGCAAACATTTTGCGTGGCATTATAAAATGGGCGTAGCAGGTGAGTGTAGAACTACTAAACCGATCTAGTGGTGTCTTAACTATAAGTTATTCAGTGTTGAAGAAGTTGGGAAACATTGCGCAAAGAAAACTTTTCAACAATTGCATTTTTTGCACTTGAACTTCAGACAAAAGTTGTACACCAGAGAAAAATTTCCCCAAATTCCCCCGACTATATGTACATGTGTAACACTTGGGGGTGGACCACCACCCACAGTTTACAACAAAAATTACCCAAAATAAGGGACATTCTCTCAACACTCGTATTGCAGGTATGAGGAACTGAGAGCCGCCCGTTCACAGTGCAATAGTCCGCGTCGGCGTTACACGACCAGCCTCGACATGGACAACGGCAGCATCGGCGGCAGTAGTTGCAGCAACAACAACAGCGCTGCCTCCACGCCCACCCCACTGGCCGTCTCCCCGAATCCCAATGAGCAACAGGAGGCGATTGCTCTGAAGAAGGCGCTCGAATGGGAGCTCAGCCTGGACACCCGTGAGTTGCGCTCGCATGCCTGGTACCATGGAGCGCTGCCACGACAGCGCGCCGAGGAGATTGTGCAGCGGGACGGTGACTTCCTGGTCCGGGATTGTGCCTCACAACCGGACAACTATGTGCTCACCTGTCGCAGCAAGAACGCTGTGCTGCACTTTGTGCTCAACAAGGTGAGTTTAAAAGTGTAATTTTAACAAAAAACACCGATTTCGGACCTTATACAGTGAATGCTTTTTTTTTTTTTGCATTGAAAGAAACATAATGTCTCACTCAGGGTTCTGAAATAACAGTATACTGTCCGGGAATAGAATTTTCAGCTATTTCCACTAAATGAGGTATGTGTTAGGAAGTTCTGTCATGGATGTCATTGTCAGAACTGGACTAAATTAAAATGGGACCATTCGTGAAACACAATATTTCAAATACAAAAAGAATCATCAAAATCGGTTCACTCAGTCGAAAGTTCTGAGGGTACAATAAATAAAAAAAAATACAGTCGAATTGAGAACGTCTTCCTTTTTAAATAGGGTATGTTTAAGGTAGTTCTGTTATGGATCTCATTGTTAGAAAAAAAAAATTCCAAATTGAAATGGGACCACACGGGAAACTTCAGCTTTCAAATACAAAAAGAATCATCAAAATCGGTTCACCCAGTTGAAAGTTTTGAGGGTACAATTATTAGAAAAAAAACAGTTGAATTGAGAACATCTCAAGAGCAGAACCTAACCAATCTCTCCTCGAACTACTCTTGAAGAACCTCCTTTCCAATAAAAAAGGAATCATCGAAATCGGTTGGCGTGGTATTGAGTTATATACGGTTATACGGTTTTCTCATGGATGCCATTGTCAGAACTGGACCAAATTGAAATGGGACCACGTTTCTGTGGTAACAAACATTAAAAACCGACGAATTGATAACCTCCAACTTTTTTGAAGTCGCCTAGTAACTGCGTTTACTTTATAGAAAAATTAGATACTGATAAACAGTCTATTTAAGTACCTAGTCTAAATAAGTATAACTAACAATAGTTGCCTGTTTTTGCTTACAGATCATCCTGCAGCCGGAGACAGTTTACGAGCGCGTACAATATCAGTTCGAGGAGGATGCTTTCGATGCTGTACCGGATCTGATAACCTTCTATGTGGGCTCTGGCAAGCCCATATCGGCTGCCTCGGGCGCCATCATACAGTTTCCATGCAATCGCACATATCCCTTGTCTTTCTACGGCCACAAGATTGTTGGCAACCACCTACACACACAAATGCTCGCCGGACTGCGCGGCTTGAGTCCTCTCAGCTCGCCAATGGGCACGAGTGGCGTTTTCCGCTTTGGTCACCTAACAAGCCAGAGCCCCGCGGCACAAGGTGCCGGGCAGTCTGCTGCCACACAATCTCCATCTCCATCTCAGTCTCAGGTTCAGGGCACGCCGAGCCCGCACAGCTCGCCGCCGCGCATCAGAAGAGATGTGCCACCGCCTCCGCGATTGCCCTGCAAGAAGCAGCAGCGTTCCCAGAGCCTGACGCCCGCCCAGGCGATGGTCGTCTGCAATATTAACAAGCAACAGGAGCAGCAGCAGCAGCAGCAACAGTTGGAGCCTTCACTCAATGGCGTTGGCAGACGCTTCAGCAATTTGGAGCAGCCGCCCAGCAGCGAGCAGCTGCAGCAGCATCTGGCGCAGCTCAAGCTCCATGGCAATGGCTTCCAGACCATTGCCCGCTGCAATCCAACGAGTGATCTACAGCAGGAGCCCTGCAATAAGTTCACCACCCACTCGCTGCCACGCCCAGCTACCTCGGCGGCGCAGGCACTGCGCCAACAGGCTGCGGCGCGAATCTCTAGTTTGGCGCGCAATTTCAGTCTCGATGCGCAGGCAGAGTTGCCGGAGCGGGCGCCCAGCCCGCCTCCGAAGCCGGGACGCAAGGAGCCAAGTGGCGCCATTGCCGAGCAACTGCAACGCGCTGGTGCTGTGCTCGCATACCAGGCCAGTGGCTCGGATTCGGGCAATGGATCGGGGGATTCAGCTCTGGGCGATGGCAGTGAGTTCAGCATACAGCGTGGAGTGATTATCAAAAATCCGCGTTTCATGACAAGCTCCGCTTCAAACAGTACGCTCAAGAGTTTTACGGAATTTGATGCTCTTGCTACGGAGGAACAGCTCTTCACCATGGAGCTAGATGACTTTAAGTTGGTAAGTGGAACCAGTAACAAAATAGGATATATCCATCGCCCAAAAGTATTGCAAAAGATATGCTAAATAATATTTGTTTGTTAGCTATTCCATTAAAATATATCTCCATTTTAATGGGCTCCGCTTGAAAAACGGTTCCATATACTTGTAGTTTTCAAATACACATTAGAGATTTGTAGAAAAGGAATAACATCTAAAGAATATATTTTGAATAGGCTCTAAAGAATAAATAGATAACACTAATTCACTATTATACTTCTTATATTTTATTGTACGTATATTTGAGTGAAAAGATTCTGGGATATATGGTTCTGGGATTATTGGAAATGGTTCCCTTTTCGATTTTGCCGGCAATAATACTTTAGAAGATACTTTCAGTAAATATTTCAAAGGTTCAATTGCAGAATCTGTGATCAAAAAAAATGTAGAATACATTTTTGTATATTCCATTGTAAATTCTGCGAATCTTAATAGGCCTTACACTCTTTTACCGATATAAACTACAAATATATCAATTATCAATTTTTCCATAGAAAAGAGGAAATAAAGCTATATGCGAAATATTTTTATTCATCCCGCAGACTACACGATTCGATTATGAAAACTTTAGCACTCTGCTGCTGCCCTCGGTTGAGAACAAACCCCTGGACGGCGATGCTTTGAACACTTTTAAAATGATGTTGCTGGAAACTGGTCCCAAGCTAGTCGCGGAACACATCACACGCATAGATATTGCACTCTTTCTGGAGCCCCCAGAGGCAGAGGGCGAAAGGGAGCACTATTTGAATTGCTCGGGTCTGGAGCTGTTGACACTGCCGCTGGGCAAAGTATTCGGAGATGATCTGATCGAGCGGACTCAGTGCATCAAGCTAATGGTGGCTGTGACCATACTGACCTGTCAAACCGATCTCGATCGTGCCGAGCTCTTGAGCAAATGGATACAAATTGCAGTCGAAACGAAAACTGCGCTCGGAAATCTATTTAGTTTTTGTGCCATCATGCTGGGTCTGTGTATGCAGCAGGTGAGCGAAATAATATTTTATTTTATTTAGTGGATAAAAAGCTAATTTTATTGAAGAAGAAAAATTAAAAAAAAAAAAAGTAAATGGATAATTTGAAGCTCGTTTAGCAATACAAATTCAATTTTAGGCCGCTGTCAGGCAGATTGTCGATAGATAATTACACTAATATTGTTCCTTCTTCTAGTATCAGAAAGAAACAATTTAATTTAAAATGAAATTATAGGAATAATTTCGATACCCTCTTTATTATTATTTCTTCTCATATATTCCTTTATTTTCGCTTCTGAAAGTAGCTTTAACATATCAATTTGTATGGGTAGTGTTAACCATTACCATACTCATTCGAAAAAGACTGGAATTTTATTAGCAATGCATTAACTCAATAAACTAAAAAAAAATTTGAAGCAGGGGGGAAAACTTAATTCAAAGTAAGAACTAGTTAGATTACTAAAAAGGAGAAAGGAGAACCTTCAAGTCGGTAAGGAAAAATTTAATTGCCAGTCCGGGACATTTGTTCAATTCTTTGTCATCTTCATTCTGTCTGCCTATCTCTCTC
This sequence comes from Scaptodrosophila lebanonensis, assembly GCF_003285725.1. Lineage (NCBI taxonomy): Eukaryota > Metazoa > Arthropoda > Insecta > Diptera > Drosophilidae > Scaptodrosophila > Scaptodrosophila lebanonensis. The sequence goes on along the minus strand of NW_022060564.1, from coordinate 2,636,399 downwards.
TCGATATTCTATTGAAACTGTTCTCTGTAGCTATCTCCGTTAAAATCTCTGACCACTTACAGCTGTGAAATATTTTTTGAATACGAAAATATTTCAAGCTTTTTGAAAGCTCATTGGACTTTTAAATTAGTGTAAGTCGAAGACAAATACACTAGGGTTACTGCTCAGCATTAAAAAGAGGAGCGGATTCCAGCAAAACCAAGTTTCAAACTCGTTGTTTTTTAAGATACTACAACTAATATAAAGAAATTGTCAGCCGGTTGATAGTAGCTCTGCATTTACTTTACTTTACAACAAATTAACAAATCTTTTTATATAAGTTCCTAGAAGTGAACATTTAATTTAAATGATTTCTTCTTCTTCATTTCTTCATTTTCCAGATCCAAAAACTGGATCAGGCTTGGCATATTTTACGCCAGAAGTACACGGACAGCGCCTTTACTTTTGAGGCCAAGCTACGCCCAACTCTGATCAGCATGAATGAATGCTCGAATCCTCAAGCACCCAATACTATCGTTCCGCATGTTTTACTGTACGCTCTGCTCATTGATCGACCCGTCTTGGACATAATCAATCATGCCAATATAGAGGATCGTCCGGCATTATATGCCACCTGTATAGCGCCCTGGGAATCGAAAGCAGACGATTTTGGCATGTCTATTAATTTTCAGCATTTGGATGCGTCACGGGGTTTCTTAAAGAATTTGGAGCTATATCGCAAAAATGCGAAGAACATTTTGGAAGAGGCCAGCTCGCGGCTGGACGAGTTACTAAGCGATGCCTTTCGGTAGGTAAAGTCAATAATATAATCGGGTATACAAACTAAAGTCCAACTTCTTGCAGCACTGAATTCCATGTGAAGTTTCTTTGGGGTAGTACGGGGGCCACAGCCAAGCCCGAGGACCGTCACACTAAATTGGAAAAGGTGCTCACACTGATGGCTGATAAGTTTTGCAGCGTCAGCGCCTAATTAGATATACTTGTACTCGTATTTGTATAAAAGTAAACAACGATATTATATGGACTCTAGCTGCTAAGTTTGTGTAGCACCCCCTATTTATAACGATGTAATCAAAACAAAAACAAAAAACTAAGTAGTTCAAGTAGTAGACATTAGACGTTTCTTAAGTTTCTTCCAATCATCAACCATAACTATGTGCTGTCTACCTCAGCGTCGAAGTATACTTTTAGAAAGCACTTTAAGTTACAGTTCAAAATAATTTAAATTTTAGTTAAGCCAGGAAACTAGCATTAGAACCTACGTATTTATATAGAGCTATCACATTTACAATAACCTATATAGCTAACTAAGAAATTACCTTTTTTTGCTAATCAAAACTCTTTGAGAGTATTTACAACTATGAAAATTATGTATCTTGTGTAATATTGTGGATTACCCATATGAAGGAACACTACCAAAGGCATTTATGGTCTAGAAATTACTTGGAGACACATGTGCTCTCTCCATTATCCACTAACTAACTTATTGTATAACATTAATATATATATATATATAGATGGGACAATATAAATTTAATCAAATGCGTAATTTATATAAATATACATAAAGCAGTGTAACTTTTACAATTTTATAAGTAAAAATACAATATATTATGGAAATAAAGCGAAGAATGAATGATAAACAAACAAAGGCTAATGACTCAGCAGCACAGTTCCTTGCAGGGCCTATCTTCCCAAGCGGGCCTTCAACTTATATAAATGAATTATATGAAATTATAATTTTAAAAAACGTGATTTCCTGCAGTTTTTCCATGCACTTCAAAATAAACTGCGACGCTTAATTGAATTTTCGAATTTCTGATAAATTAAATAAAAATATTGAGGCCGCCCTCCTCTGCAATTCTCATGGCAAATACCTAAGTGAAGGCAAACTGAGATTTACACAGTGAAATTTCGGATAATTTAAATTAAATAAAAAAATATTGCGGCCGCCCTCCTCTGCGATTCTCATACCAAGTACCTAAGTGAAGGCAAATCGAAAATTAAATTGCGAAATTTCTGATAAATTAAATTAAATAAAAAAATATTGTGGCCGCCCTCCTCTGCGATTCTCATACCAAGTACCTAAGTGAAGGCAAATTGAGATTTAAATGGTCAAATTTGTGAAAAAAATCAAATTAAATTAAATAAAAATATTGTGGAGTTAAATTGTGCCATTTCTGATCAATCAAATAAAAATATTGTGGCCTAACTCATGGTGAATCGAGAATTAAGTTTAATTTGGATTGCCAGTCGTCAGCATTTGAGATGAAACGAACAAAAGATCAGAAGCTCCGCCCAAATATTTTTTAAATTCAACTAATCTTTAACAAACAAACATTTTGAAATTTAAATAGTCTGTAATTTGTCCGCCAAACCCAAAAGCTCAAAAGCGACCAGTTGTTGTTTCAGCAATAAACTCTAAAACTCTATTTCAAATATATGTGCATTGGCAGATATTGTACTTGTATTTATGGCTATAACTATTAATCGTAATTTCTTTAATCGCGCAAAACCCGTATAAAAGGAATTGTTTCGACTTGCCAATTATTTATTATTTATTATTAGTATAATTGTTTCTGCCATGCTTACTTCATTACCTTACATTTTTTAAGAGAACTCGTACGCTCTCATGCTTTTCTGATTGATCTAACTGCGCTCTCTTGGTCCTTTGCGGCAAAAAACTCAACACACAAATGTAGGCAAGTTAGCAATCTGTTATACACATTCGGCAAGTTCTGTAAATTGAGTTTTTTTCTTTCTTTTTTTGTGTATCTGTTGTTTTGGCGACATTTTGTCTGCCGCTATGAGTGAAACCTACTTATACGTGTACATATGTATGTACATACATACATAAATGCATATAAGAAAAGAAAAATCATTAATATAAATCGCTGCGTACTTACATTCACATACAGATTAATTGCGATCACTTTAATTAAAAATTATTTTCTAATTGAACACCTTTACTTATTTGAATCACATTTATAAACACTTAAAAAAATTAAAACAAAAATTGAGGCACACACATACATAGGTATGTATGTACTTATGTGCGCAGCACATTGGACGCGCGGTATTTTCGCATTAATAAACACATATTTTGCACAGTTCACACACAACTTAATATGTACATATGCTTTTAAATAATATTTCAAATATTTAACTATTAATTAAACATTTTCGCAGAGTTTTCGGCAACTCCAAAAAAAATGGCGCGACGCATTCAACTGATATGTATGTACATATGTATGTACGCAGCACATTAATCGCGCGGTATTTATCGCATTAATAAACACATATTTTGCACACTTCACACACAACTTAATATGTACATATGCTTTTAAATAATATTTGAAATATTTAAACTATTAATTAAAAATTTTCGCAAAGTTTTCGGCAACTCCAAAAAAATGACGCGACGCGTTCAACAGGTGAAGAAAAACTAAGCCTTGCGTTGCAGCTGCAAGCACAATGCTCGCTGTAAGAATGTAAAAGGAAGGAAGAAATCAAAAATCATAACTGTAAATTCGCTTATAGTGGGAGAGGGGGGGGGGGGAGTGTAAAAACATTTCATAGATGGCGCAGCTAACTTTTATATGTGGGAAGTTCGGATGTTCCCTACTGAATAATGCGGATGTGCTTTACATAAAACAATAAGTACTTTATTTAAGCTTCGCGGTAGCTGTTGTTGAAGCAAGCTAGACTCCTGGAGATAGATTGGTACATAATATATATCGAACTACTTATTCAAATTAGTTAAGCTTGATCAGCAAAAGATGGCGCTCTTCACAATCGCCACAGATAGTAAGCGATATGAGGCGCTTAAGTACAAAGGCTTTTAAATAGGATGCACCAAACGTAATTTTATTATTTTTATATTTATATTTTTATTGTTATTATTTATTATTGTTATTATAATTATCGGTGCGACTAAGCAAATAATACTGTATTAGCACTGCTTGAGTAGTGCTTAACTAATAAATGGCAGCGATATGATTTGAATACATTTATGTACGTAATAGTAATTGAATTATATATAGTGGAGGGTAGTGATAAGGCTTCGCTGGGGCATATTTGTTTAACAACAATTACAGTTATAGCTTGCCGATCCCTCACACTATCAGGCACTCCACCAGCGCTCAACAACTCGCTTATCATACGTACGAGTACTAATGTATTTAATATACGAGTATATAAAGGAATCGACGCCCAGGCAGAGACCAAAGTGCCAGTCCCAAATGAATGGCACTTGACATTGTGAATTGGACGCCGTTGCTGTGAGGTCGTGTGTGCTGGAGAGTGTTTTTTTTTTAAAAGCGAGCCGAGCTTTAAGCTTAAGTTCATTGAATCAGAAGTTGCGGTCGCAAACACACAATGAGCGGCTGTGGCTGTGGCTGTCGCTGTAGTCGCAAACTAACGCTGGCCATGAGCGGGTTTCTAATTATTTTGTTGGCCGCCGTCGCTGTTGGCTTAGTTGTTGGTCTTGGAAACAGAGACGATGGAGTGAGTGCGTCGAAATTAAACAATAAATGCTGATTCTATTTGGAATATTTTATAACTAAATGCAGGACGAGCACACGTTCACCATTGATCATGAGGCAAACACCTTTTTAATGGATGGTAAGCCCTTTCGATATGTTTCCGGATCTTTTCACTATTTTCGCGCACTGCCCGACGCTTGGCGCAGTCGCTTGCGGACAATGCGTGCCTCCGGTCTTAATGCATTGGATACGTAAGTGTGGATATACCTATTTAAAAATGTACACCAGCTCTTTTTATAACTCAATAAAATGCTATTAATTGGGATAAAACACTTCAACAAAGTTTTCATAAAATTCGTACTAATTAAAATTCTACTTAAACATTTTTTTTAAACAATTTTTTGATTGAAACAAATCGGCTTTAACCAGTTTTCTTCCATGGGGATTTCTTTGTTTTGTTCTTAATTGAACAACAGCTTGGCGATCTCTGATCAATCGGATGATATCTTAGGCGTTATTTGGCTAGATCTGTAGATTTTTAGAAACAAACTTTCTCTAGTTAGCAATTTGTATTGACGAGATTTTTCGACATGGAAATTTGTTGTTTACAGCAGTTTTCATAAAAATTTTATGAGAATTTATTTAGAATTTAAAGTCTCTTCGAATTATTATTATCCTGATTAAATCGAGATGATCCTAAGTTAAGATATAACTTACAATATATCGCCAACTATATACTATATATATAACTATATATATTAGCGAAAAATATATTTTCTAATTATTATATTAGCGAAAAAAATGTTCAAATATTTCCTTTTTTTGTAAACTAAAACAAAATCCGCAGACGATGTTAAAAAATAAGCTCTCAAAGAAAAAACTAAAAAATTGTATAGTATGTAACGCGTTTTCACTTTTTATATACTACATACATATACAAGTATGTACATATGTACACATACAAACATGCATAATATATTCATATAAATACTTTCATTTGGCATAGCTTCTTGTAAACCCCCCTCCCTACATTAATAGTCGTTATAGCATTAAAGCATTTATGACCACAATTTATGGAAATGCTTATTATAATATTCATATGCCTCGATAATCCATTTAACTAAATATTAATAATTGTTATGGCACTTAATGTTTGTTTAGTGGAAAGAGTAAGTATACCAATAATATAATCATAGGCCATAGCTAATTATTTCAAGTAAAGAGAACTCTTTATAACTAACTAAGCTGAATTCGAGGTCCTATTTTCTTTATAATATACACATTGATAATGTATTTACAGCTATGTGGAATGGTCTCTTCATAATCCACACGATGGCGAATACAATTGGGAAGGCATAGCGGATGTTGTCAAATTTCTAGAGCTGGCTAAAGAGGAAGGTTTCTACGTAGTGCTCCGTCCGGGTCCATACATATGTGCCGAACGAGATAATGTACGTTTCAATTGTGTTAGTTCACACAAAAACAGATCTTTAAGTAATCAATCATCTAGGGTGGACTTCCGCATTGGCTCTTTACCAAATATCCCGACATCAAAGTTCGAACCAACGATGCCAACTATATTGCCGAGGTGGGTAAATGGTATGCGGAACTGATGCCGCGTCTACAACATTTGTTGTATGGCAATGGTGGTCCCATCATTATGGTCCAAATAGAGAATGAATATGGAGTGTATTATGCCTGCGATCACGACTACCTGAACTGGTTGCGCGATGAGACCGAGAAGTATGTGCAACAAAAGGCGCTACTTTTCACCGTCGATATACCCAATGAACTGATGCATTGTGGCAAGATTGAGAATGTGTTTGCCACCACAGACTTTGGCATTGATCGCAGTGAGTTTCGGATCAGTATTGCTTGTGAATAGGTTCGCTAATAAGCGTAAAACCTTCATATATATAGTTAACGAGATTGAGAATATTTGGAAAATGCTGCGCGGCGTGCAACCGACTGGACCGCTGGTGAATTCTGAATTTTATCCTGGCTGGCTAACCCACTGGCAGGAAATGAATCAGCGTCGCGATGGTAAGGAAGTGGCTGATGCCTTAAGGTAAGTCGATATTTGTGTGGAAATTATTTCTGATATCTTTAGTCTTTCTATCTATCTTTCTCTTCACATCGCAGAACCATCCTCAGCTATAACGCCAGCGTGAATCTGTACATGTTCTTTGGCGGCACCAATTTTGGTTTCACTGCCGGCGCCAATTACGATCTAGACGGTGGTGTTGGCTATGCCGCCGACATAACTTCGTACGACTATGATGCAGTGATGGACGAAGCGGGCGGCGTTACGCCCAAATACCAGCTAGTCCGTGACGTTATTGGAGAGGTCTTGGAGTTACCTGACATTACGCTAATGCCAGCAAAGCGTTTGTCGTATGGAAAGGTGCAGTTAAAGCCCTCCATGGAGTTGCTTTCGATCGAGGGGCGCGCAACCTTGTCCAAAGGCACGCCTGTGCAGTCCGAGAAACCGCAAACATTTGAACAAATGGATCAGTATTCGGGACTATTGCTCTACGAGACGCAGCTGCCTAGCATTGATCTGGATCCGACGCTACTCACGCTCAATGAGCTGCGTGATCGCGCTCAGGTGTTCATCGATCAGCAATTCGTGGGCATCTTGTCGCGGGAGAATCGCATCTATTCGCTGCCACTGAGCAAGGGCTGGGGCAACACCCTGCAGCTTTTGGTGGAGAATCAAGGACGCATCAACTACGATGTGCTGAATGATACAAAGGGTGTCCTGGGCGATATTACCGTTCAGCTGCATAATGGGGGACAATTACCTCTGGAAAACTGGACGACGACAGCCTTTCCACTGGAGGAGGCCAGCGTAGAGGCGTGGCGCAAGCAGCGCTCCAATAAAGAATTGGCTTCGAATATAGCCGCCCAGAAAATTCTGCTTACTGGCCCCATTCTGTATGAGGGCAGCTTTCAGGTCCAGGATCTGGGCGATACCTATCTAAATGTCGCTGGCTGGGGAAAAGGTGTCGCTTATGTAAATGGCTTCAACCTGGGTCGCTATTGGCCACTGGCTGGACCCCAGATAACGCTCTATGTGCCCAACGAGCTCCTGCGTTTGGGCGACAACTCCATAGTACTGCTCGAGTACCAACAGGTTAACAAATCTGTGGCTAATCAAGAACTGCCCACTGTACAGCTCGATGCAGTTGCCGAATTAGATGGCAATACAGGTAATGCGATCAATGTTTCTTGAGTTGATGGTTACTTCCTTAAATCACACCATTTACACAAGCCAAGACATTAAAAAAATTAAAGACAAAAACATACCATAGTTTCAAGCAATTTTATTAGAAGCATTTATTGTATACATAATTTTTTTTGGGACTTGACTACGGTGTTAACAATGCTAACCGACCGCAATCTTGACAAGCTTTTAACGTATTTTTCTAATCTTTAATTTTAATTACAATGCGCTTTAACATTATCTATCTAACTGTTATCTTTTCTTCTTAGTTGACTTTTAAAATCTAATTGTTATCGTTTCTTCTTAGTTGACTTTTAAAATTGAGTTATGTTGCTTCTTCTTTAAATGTAATTAATTGTTGCATTTAAAATATCTAACAATTATATGAAAATATTTTTTGTAGCTCATTCATTGGCAAATGGAGATTTCGTTTTAAACGGAAGAATCAAAACATTAAATCACACAAAAGATGAACTTTAATAAACGATATTAGTTTTTGTTGTGAACTAATTACAAAAATAGATACAAAAAAATACAAAATATTATAGAAACGGGGATATTTCAAATCAACATTTTAAACACAACGTTTTGAGATTTCTTTAGGGTATATAATACGTGTTTTTCGACGGTAAGTAACACGCAAGACTGTCTACAAGTCGATGTAGTATGTCGCTCTACTTAACAGTCGGTATTTGAGTTAGAAGCGAGACACAAGAGACGACATCCCTATATTGACTCAATGCGTAAACCTTCTGCTATGCGTTACAAACGTGGACTAAAGTTATGAAATAAAACTCTGGACTATATAACGACTTGGTTAAAATCAGACTCTGTGTGTTATGACAAGAATTTGAGAAATGTATGCTTAACTGGACGGGTTAGGAGTTGGACTACATAGTGCATAAAAAATACATTTGAGACATTTTCAGAACACAATTTTGGAATTTGTTATTTGTAATTTGCTTAAGTTATTAAATGACAATTGCCAGTCTTGAAAATTATAATGAACAAAACAATCTTAAACTAGATACATTGAATTAAAACTTCAGACAATGTTTAATTGTTATTTCAAACTGGTTTTTTCTTGTTGCTTTTTTTGTTAGCTTAAATAGACGTTCTTTTTGTTTTTTTTTTTATTGTTGCTCGACTAAAGTACCGCACGCGTTTGTTTAATTTGTAGAAGTGTCACGCATAGGTTTGCAAAAATAGATTGCTTTTTAAAACCCTCTACCCAAAGGGTAAAAGGGTATACTAGTTTGTGTATAGCTTGTTTATATTTATTATTGTTTGTCAACTGGCGACAATATTAAATAAGCTTTTTAATTAACGCGATTTTTAAGCTCGTACAAAATATTTTGTTCGACTGTTTACATTTTGCTAAGCAGCTCATTTTATCATTTGTGCCCCCACACAAAAAATAAATATGTATGTATATAGCAAGTCTTTTAGTTATAAAAATAAATTGAATTAAGTACATATGTTTTTGTGCTGAGTTTGTTTGTTTGTTGTTGCTGTTGTTTCGTGGAAGAGTTATGCATTTCATAGTTTTTTTTTTTAGTTTTGCTTCATATTTGTTCTCTACTTTGTTTTAAAAATATATCACAGCTGCATTTCAAGTTAATGTTTTGTTGCTTCACTCTTTTCCACGTATTAAAATTGCTTTCATAAAGTTTTTGCGCGTAATAAATAATCTACATAAGACGGCGAAAAATTTGGCAACCTAGTCAATTAGTTCATCTTAATAAAGACGGAATGCGTTCGTATTTAGTAGACATGCCCACATACATACATGTGGACTAGGTGTATATGTACGTTTGTATTTGCATAGATTGGGTATTTATGTTATAGTTAACTTACCGAAGCGTAGATATAGAGTAGCAGTTGGGTCTGGTAAAGTTTTCGTATCTTTTTTTTTTAAATTATTGCTGTAACCCTTCCTCTAGAGTGCTGTGGGGGCAGCATGCGCTATTTGTCAGTGCCATTTAGATTTTTGTGCATATATGTCAGCGCGTAAGTTCTGAGCAAAACAAATGCCAAGTATCTGTAAGAGTGAAGGGGAAGTTTTAACATACATTCTTTGTAATGAATTGAATAATTGAAACAAATATGAATCGAAATCAAACCTGGAAAAACATAACACCAATAACGGCCGTTGAAATTATAATTAAATTATGTTCAATCCACTCTTCGCCGGACTGTACGCAACCTTTTTCGTAAATTTTAGACAATTCGTTGTTCTACAAAAAATAAAACGTAGGCACAAAATAAATAAATGATGAAGAAATTTAAAAAATCTAAAAACTAAGAAATAGCTCAATGGAACAAATGCAAGACTATAAAACCAATTGGCAACGTGGTCCAATTGAATTCATTGACAGCACCTGCATGATAAGCATGGATATACATGTGCCCGCCACACTTATTAAATGCGCCTCCAGCCAATCCTCGCCAGCGCGCAAACAACCACGCTCATGTATATTTCTATCCACAGGCTGCATCCGTATAAATTTGTCAAAATTGCACATTAAAGCTTCATATATTAGCAACCTACTGGCAACAACTTACGTGATCTTCCTTTCTAACATCATAGCCGCACTGTTTATTCTTGATCAGCTCCTGCGGATGTCGTCGGCAACATGAAAACGGCACGCCACAGGCCTCTCGGCTGCCCTTCTCGACAGATGAGCAATTAAAGTAATTATTGTTATCCCAATCTTTGGGCCCATCAATGCCACAGCATTGAAGCCAATCTTCCTGTATCCAATCTATGAGATTCTGCTGGTCGGGATCTTCGCGATAGTGTTTAATAAAAGCACGTAGCCCCTCGGTGGCCTGATCCTTGATCCAGCCCTTGTCCTTGAGCACGAAAGCCAAGGCGCAAAAGCCAATCTCTGCTAATAGCAAAACGCTCAAAAAAATAGCATACTGCCAAAAATAGAAATGCTGAATTAAATCTCAGCTCAACCCAATTAACAGCATCTCATTTGCATACTTACCGTCCCCAATAAACAAGTATTTTCTCGCAAAGCGCCCACGCTACCCGTGAAACCAATCAGAAATGTTATGGCTCCCAGTAGGATGAGCACAAATGCAGGATCGAGCGCTATGAAATTTAACTTAGTAATATTGCGAAACATGTCCTTTTCACTCCAACTCCAAATGCCCACGGCCAGCACAAGCACGGCTATCATCCAGATTAGCACATTGGCAGTGAAGAGCATAAACTTAAGGCAGCAGGAAATTTCAGTTGTTTCAGTTTCGCGTCTATATTTCCGCACCGTGGGCATGTTGGCGAGTGCAAATAACTATTGTTTTAATTTTAATTGTTATTTCTGTTTACGCGACAAAATTCCAATGCCGATACCTTTGGCTCAGTAGGGCAAACTGACAATGGCATCGAAAGTGCTACCAATTTACATATATTAAATTGTGAGGGTGGCGGACATGAGTAAAAACGTTTAGACCTGCAATGTTTATAACATCGATGGCCGACCAACACACATATTAATTAATAAATTTACGTATATTACTATCGTCTTAATTTCTTTAACGTCTATAAAATGTACCTACATGTTGCCTTTTCCGTACTGATCTACTCATCGATCGTATATGCGTCATCGATGTTTTAGGCGCTGCCACTATATGATAATAAACTTGGTACAAATGTACAAAAACTGAGTATTGTGGCATACAAAATTTAACATAAATAGAGAAGCAATACTTTTTTCATTTTATTCTTCTATATCTTAACAACTAACCATCATCGGCAAGTTGCGATATTATCGACAAAGTACACTACTTTTCTCTCGATGGCTTACAGAGTTATCGATAGCGCTGTCTGAAACGCGACGTCGAAAAATATTAAAACAGTTACAATAAAAGGAGAAGTAAAATAAAGTTCGAGTGTCGTGTAAATTAATTATTAATGAGACAGTTTCATAAGCAAGTGCACGCAATTGAAAGGCGTGTGCGTACTTTTTACCTATGACGACAGTGAGTTTCTTTACCCTCTACATGTGTCTCAGTATGGTGTATGTGTGCGTGCGTGTGTGATATTGGCTGATGGAAAATGTTTAATTATCAGCGAAATATGGACTAAATGCAAGTAAAGCATACCTCAAAGTCCACTAAACAGCTTAAACTATACAAAACCGCAAGAAAATAGCCTAAACGTTTGCTAACAAATGCATATAAAAGACCCAATACCTATATCAACCCCCCGCGTTTTAATCAAAGAAAAAATTTTGTATGTGTGCTGTGTGCTATGGGCAGCGCAGTCGGGTCGAAAAAACGTTGAACCAAAAGTGAAAATTAAATTGTAGATTTTTTCATAACACAATAATATATATGCACCCATATGTTGAACATGTCCACGCTTTCGACCGTTGGGGTGAATGCATAGAAAAAATAGTGTAATTTGTAATTAGCGCACTCATTACATACGCAGTGGCAGCGGCAGCGCTGTAAAGTGCGTGCGGCGCTGCTTTGGTCGCCATCATAAGAGCAGCGACAGAGGCAGAGACAAAAGCATAGCCGTCGTCGTCACAATCTGCCACTGTGAGGTGCCTGCCTGCCCATCAGTCGGGCATGCCAGCCTGCCAGTTCGACAGTTCATCCGTTGTTCATCCGTCTATCCTCAATAGATCCCACGCTTAAATACTTAATTCAATTGCAAGCACTGACACTAAGTTATTTAAAATGATGTGTAGAGAAAAAGGAACAGAAGTACAGTGTTACAATTAATATTGGTGCTTTCAAAAAGTTTAATGTGCAATATGGTGGCAGAAAATCACGACAAAAGTCGCTCACTAGCCGAAAATGTCGTATACGTTGGCCGTCGCAGTTTTATTGGGTATTAGTTTTTATTGCTAGTTAGCAACGCAAAACATTTTACGAGCTGCGTTTTTAAGGTGCAACAGAAGTGGCAGAAGCAGAACAAGAAATTTAATTAAATGCGGTATGTCTGTGTGTGTGTACATACATCCATACATACAACGTAGTATGTATGAACGTGCGTGTGTTTGAAAAAAGTAACAAGATTTTTAGTGCTAATTTCGCTAAAAACATACCTACATACGTACATATTTATGTATAGAGAAAACGTGTGTGTGTTGCTGCTTGGTGTGTGTGCGCTCGTATACCTGTACGTTTCAGTGTATATATGTGTGTGTGTGTGTTTCTCCTGTGTGGTGGTGTTGTCTATGGCTGTGCGTGTGTGTGCGCTTGTGTAAGCTGCGTGCGTTTGTATATGTGCGGCTGAAAATGGAAATTATATAAAACCCCTATATACAGATGTATTATATATACATATATATGCGTGTATGTATAATCGTTAAGCAGCAGAAATCATGCGGTATCTAAAATATGTTTTAAAACACACAATTCATCAAAGCCACGATCAATTACAAGCAAAACCCCAACAAATTATTTAACAATTATTTTCTGGAACATCTACGTCAACGTCACGTTTACCAAATCAATAAAGCCATGGTGTGCTGGCCAAATTAAAACTGGCGTATATGTAATTAAACGCAAAATTTAGCAGTTAAAGATATTTCCAATCCACCGCAAACAATAAAAAAAAAACAACAAAACCATCAAAACACATGCGGCGCTGCATTCTCTGCTCATCATTACTCACGCACTAGATACTCACATGCCTACATACATACATATAAAAATATATACAAACATACATAGTGTACTTACTACACATTCGCTCAATTCGTAAATATGTACATACGTATGTACATATGTTCATACATATGTACATACACAAAAACAGTACTCATTTTCGCTCTCTCACAAATCAGGAAAAGCTGCAGCCGCCTCCTGATCAAGCAGAGGAAAAAACTACACACACTTTACTCCCTTTTGTTGCTGACTCTTTGATAGCTGTAGATGTTATTGTTGTTGTTGTTGCTGTCGTTTGGGTGGCTATTGGTGGTGGCGCCCCATTTTGCGATAGTCGCGCGCGTGTGTGTGTGTGTGTCTGGTACAACAACCACCAAAGGCAAAGCTCTTTGCAACGACGGCTTCCTTTTGTCTAGTTGGAAATGGCAGCCGCCGTTGACGTTGTCGTTTGCCGTTGAAAAACCTTAACCGGAACTTTAGCAGCAGCAGCAAGAACAACAACAACAACAACGTGAATCGCAGGCAGGCAGCGACTTTTTCAATATGGCTTCCCTTTAACTTGTTGTTAATTTCATCACAAAATGGCAAAAATAAACACATTAAAATTAACTGGTTGCATAGAGTGAGCATTTATAACAATATTTTAAATACGTCACTTCATTCGAAAAATTTACTAATTGTAAAATTACAAAATAGATGTTTTGAAAACGAACACTAAATCGCAATTAATGCAAGCTTTTAAACGTTTAACAAAAAAGTCTAAACTAAAAGCGTAATTTGCTAAGAATGGTCCTGCGGCGCAGCAATTAATGTGTATTGCAATGATTGAACGTTATTGCATAAATAAATTGAATTCAAATGTACTAACAAATCTACATACAAATACATAAATATGTGCATATATTGGTAGTTGTTACCAGTGGTCGCTATGTTATACATACACATAGTCGATGGAACCCTTGCTCACCCCCTGTTCTTGTGTGTGTGTGTCTGTGTGTGTGCTCCACTTTTTTATGCAACATAAAATATTTGCTGCGACTTGTTTTGCCTGCGCTGTTGCATGATGTCGCGACAGTAAGGCCCAAAACCCTTCCCTTTTTTTGCTCGAGTCCGCCATTTGCTGAATTTTAATTGAAAGCTAAAGCTTATGAAAATAAAAAGCTGTAAACCAAGTTTGTGGCATATGCACAAAGTGAAAATTGAATGCCTCCATTTGTTACTGCAAGTGTGTGTGCAATTGACAATTAAAAACCATATTTAAAATAAGTTCTGTAAGCTGGCACCACCGCATCAGACTCCCACTCATCTAATCAATCTCGTCATCGTCATACCGAGCTGCACGCCACAGGAAAGTCACCGCCCCGCTTTAGCTGTTCTTTTGATCACGTCTTACTTGTTACCTCTCAGTGCGCACGATTCTGTGTGTATGTGTGTACTACGCATGTGTATTATTTATATTTGTTTTTGCTACACTCGCCACTGAATAAAGTTTTTATTTGCTGGCTTGTCACTTGCATTTTCGAGCTGGTTGGGGCTGTAGTCCTAGGACTTTGAGCCAGCGACTGCACTTGACAAAAAAATGAATGTATTTATTTAAATATGTATGTGTGTACAATCAATTTTATCAACACGAGACAGCACTGACTGATAATGTATTGAAAAGTAAGCGGAGCAGCAGCAGCAGCGCGCACAATGAACCGTCTCATCGCTGCCTATAATACCACCAATCAACAACAAAAACAACTAACCACTTTAGGGAACTGCAAAACAGGCAAGCAAAAACATGACATATACATTCACATACTTACATTCTATCTAGATACACATATTGATGTGTAAGTCCGCTTTTTATGACTGCGTTGTCAATGCAACCCCCACACGCATACATACGCTCTCACATAAATCTATAAATGCCGTTTACTTATTTGTTTACCTGCCGCGCCGCCATTAAGAACCACTGAGTACGACATACATACATACAAATGCTTCTTTATATATACATACATATATGCATGTGTGTATGCGTGAACCTCAGCCAGTGTTGCTCTATTGAAATCAATTTTCAGGACTAGTCTACTCTCAGCTGCGCTGAATTTACTGAAAATTTGTTTAAAACCGAAAATGGCCAAAACAAATAATGAAACAAAAGCAGAATTAATAACTGTGCTTTATAAGTAGGTAGAGCTTACATTTGTGTGTAATTACCGTTTCCTAGTCTGTTAGTATAATATAGAAAAGCAGAAAGCAGTGAGGAAAACACGAAGGTGTCTTGCATTTTGAGCGTGTTACACATTTTAGTGGAGCATAATCAACTAACTAATCGAACCCACCAATAAAACGCGAACTCTTTCTATTCACAGAGCTGAACGCAGTGTCCAAGAGCAAACAAAAGTGTGAACTTAGAAGGGAAATCAACAAACAGCACAATATGTCTGCCAAATTGGAGGCGGACACATCAACCGCCAATATTGGGGCAAGCAGTGGAGCGGCAGCTACCACCAATGGCAACACAACGCCTGCGCGACGGCTGCGCACCCGCAACTCCACCGGCAGCGGTAGCGAGAGCACCAAAAAGAATCACAGCAGCATTACAGTAGCTGCCACCAACAATTATCATAGCGACAATGCAACAGCCAGCGATGGAGCAGCTCCACCAGCAACAGCAGCTGCTGCAGGGTCAACCGTGGAGCGGCCGATGCCCAGCGTACCCATGAATCATGCGAGCAGCAGCGTCTCGGCATCCAAAAAATATCACAACAGCTGTCCACATCCCACGCCCAGCGTTCACAAGAAACCGTTGCATACACAACCGCACAGCACCAATAAATTCGATCAGGGCAAGAATGAGGAGTTCCATTTCGATACGCCACCTGAATGTCCAATTTTTCGACCAACAGCCGAGGAGTTTAAGAATCCACTCGCTTATATCAGTAAGATACGATCCATCGCCGAGAAATGTGGCATCGCAAAGATATTACCGCCGGAAAAATGGTCGCCTCCATTTGCCGTCGACGTTGACAAGTTGCGTTTTGTGCCGCGCGTTCAGCGGTTGAACGAACTGGAGGCGAAGACACGAGTCAAGCTCAATTTTCTTGATCAAATCGCAAAGTTTTGGGAGCTGCAGGGTGCCTCATTAAAGATACCCATGGTGGAGCGTAAAGCACTGGACTTGTATACGCTGCATCGCATTGTGCAGGAGGAGGGTGGCATGGAGCAGACTACTAAAGATCGCAAATGGGCTAAGGTGGCTAATCGTATGCAATATCCGTCAAGCAAGAGTGTTGGCGCCACCCTAAAGGCGCACTATGAACGCATACTGCATCCCTTTGAGGTGTATACTTCGGGCAAGGTTTTGGGCGCTGCAGCAGCGGCAGCAGCCACTGCTCATGCCACGCCCGTCAAACTGGAGGATGGTGGTACCGATTACAAGACACACGAGATACCCACACGTCAGCAAATAGCACCTCCTAATGAGAATAATACGCGTCGTTCGAAACGCTTCGGCAACTCTACCGCTAGCTGTGGTCTGACTGGCGTCAAGAGTGAGACTGGCAGTGGCAATTCAACCACTGTTGGTGGAGTAGTTATCAAAACTGAAACAAAAGAGGATTTCAAACGAGACCTACTGAGCAGCTTCAATGCTGTTCATGCAACTCCAGGCGCCACTGCCGGCGTCAACAATACGGGCAATTCAACAGCAGCCCCCAACACACGCGCCACCCAGAAGAAGGCCAACGAGCCACAGCAGCTGATTGACCCACTCATGAAGTACATATGTCACATATGCAATCGGGGAGATGTCGAGGAGTCCATGCTCTTGTGCGATGGCTGCGATGATAGCTATCACACCTTCTGTCTGCTGCCTCCACTCACGAGCATACCCAAAGGTAAGTTACAAACGCAAACTAGATATTAAAAGCTTGGCTTTAACATTGTTTGGTATGTGTCGGATAGTGTAAACTATATACATCGTGCTCCACATTTATACATTACTTATCAGTAATTAGGTCGTATTTATTATTATCTATATAAAGCTAAAAATAGATTCGCGATTTCAAGTACATTTTTTTTCCGGTGCTATGTAATATAGAGAATACTTTAATCGCTTCCATAATAATCTTTGTAGGAAATCGTATGTGTTTATTAGAAAATTAGCTTTATTACAGGTAAAGCATTTCAGGTGTAACTTTATCGTCCGGATTGGAATATTCTTTAGCTATTATATGAACGATCAGAACGAAATGCTAACGCGTAAGAACCTTTATGTTCCAAATGATGATCTTATTACGAAATCCAAAGTGTTGTTAATTGAAAATACCTGAATCTAATATAATATTTTATTAGTTGGTTGTGACTTACCATATTTTAGAGTGAAAATTGGACTATATCTAAATAACGATATATTCTCTGCTAAGCTGTCTAAGCTGTTCGGAATGTAATTTTGACACGAATTGATATAACGTTGTCCGATCGATATCTTTGGAACTATAGCAACAATCGCATTATTTGGACTTTAGATTAAAGAGCTAGTTAAAATATCATCGAACTTCACTATAGTTATATTTGTTCTTCTTTCGCCTTCTAGGTGAGTGGCTTTGTCCGCGTTGCGTTGTGGAGGAGGTGAGCAAGCCTCAAGAAGCCTTTGGTTTCGAGCAGGCTGAGCGCGAATATACGTTGCAACAATTTGGCCAAATGGCCGATCAATTTAAGCAAGAGTACTTCCGTAAACCCGTGCATCTGGTGGCCACGGAACTCGTAGAGCGCGAATTCTGGCGCATCGTCTCGTCAATTGATGAGGATGTAACCGTGGAGTATGGCGCCGATTTGCATACGATGGATCACGGCTCTGGTTTTCCAACAAAAAGCTCACTCTATTTGCTTCCCGGCGATCAGGAGTATGCCGAGTCTAGCTGGAATCTGAATAATTTGCCGCTGCTGGAGGACTCCATATTGGGTCACATTAATGCCGATATTAGTGGCATGAACGCGCCGTGGATGTATGTGGGCATGTGCTTTGCTGCCTTCTGCTGGCACAATGAGGATCACTGGAGCTATTCGATTAACTATTTGCATTGGGGTGAGCCAAAAACTTGGTATGGTGTGCCCGGCTCTCGTGCCGAGCAGTTCGAGGAGACTATGAAGCGGGCAGCTCCCGAATTATTTGCCTCGCAGCCAGACTTGCTGCATCAACTCGTCACGATCATGAATCCGAACATATTAATGAACAATGGAGTGCCGGTCTATCGCACCGATCAGCATGCCGGAGAGTTTGTCATCACCTTTCCGCGCGCCTACCATGCCGGCTTCAATCAGGGCTATAATTTTGCCGAGGCCGTCAATTTCGCACCTGCTGACTGGCTGAAAATGGGACGCGAGTGTGTCAATCACTATTCGATGCTGCGTCGTTTCTGCGTTTTCTCACACGACGAGCTCGTCTGTAAGATGGCCTTGGAGCCAGCAAAGCTGACATTTGGCATTGCCACAGCCTGCTACATTGACATGGCCGAGATGGTGGATACGGAGAAAAAACTGCGCAAATCTTTGCTTGAATGGGGCGTGACACGGGCCGAACGACGCGCCTTCGAGCTTGTTAGCGATGATGAGCGCCATTGCCAGGAATGCAACACCACCTGCTTCCTGTCCGCTGTCGCCTGCGAGTGCAATGACAAGGTCATAGTCTGTCTCCGTCACTACACCGTGCTATGTGGCTGTGCGCCTGAGAAGCACACGCTTATCTATCGCTACACGCTGGACGAAATGCCGCTTATGTTGCAAAAGTTGAAGGTGAAGGCTCATAGCTTTGAGCGTTGGCTTTCACGTTGCCGTGACATTGTCGATGCACAAACACCGACTTCGGTTACGCTCTCTGAGTTGCAGGAGCTGTGCAAAGAGGCCGAGACCAAGAAGTTTCCGTCATCGCTGCTTATCGATCGTTTAAATGCGGCAGCTATTGAGGCAGAGAAATGTGTTACCGTCATACAGCAGTTGGGCATCAATAAGGTAAGATACAAAGCGTTGCTTAAGTCAGACTTGCTTGCTTGAGATGCATTTTCGAAAAGTCCTCTTAAACAATTAATATATCAGTCTTTTAGATTTGATGGTTTCCTAGGCTTTCAAATACTGATAAATGTTTATAAATAAATCAACTTATCAAGTAAAGATCTTATTTTTCCCCATCGAAAACTCTTCTAATAAATAATAAATCTCCATAATAAATAATATATCAGTCTTCTAGATTTGATGGTTTTCTGGGCTATCAAATACTGATAAATGTTTATAAATAAATCAACTTATCAAGTAAAGATCTTATTTTTCCCTATCGAAAACTCTTTTTAATAAATAATAAATCTCCATAATAAATAATATATCAGTCTTCTAGATTTGATGGTTTTCTAGGCTTTCAAATACTGATAAATGTTTATAAATAAATCAACTTATCAAGTAAAGATCTTATTTTTCCCTATCTTAATCTTTAAATAAAATATTAAAGACCCCTTCATTTAGAAGAAGAAATCAAGCATCCATGGCTATGAAACTTTAAGTCTCATTACCATTTATGGTCGCTTACTAACCGCAATTGCTCTCTATATTTTTATTAGGTACGCACACGCTCCGATCACAACCAGGAGGCTGCTCAATACAAGCTCACCATGGAGGAGCTGGAATTGTTTGTGCAGGAGATCGACAACCTGTGCTGCATCATCGACGAGGGCACTTCTGTGCGGGAGCTTCTGGTGTTGGGCAAACAGTTTGTGGAGAGAGCGGAGGCACAATTGCAATTATCATTGGAAGCGCTGGAGGAGAATGAGCTGGAGACGCTGATCAATGAGGGCAGCTCATTGCGCATTGAACTCCAACAGCTGGATATGTTGAATAAACGTTTAAAGCAATGCAAGTGGTACAAACGCTCGCAGGGATTACGCGAGACGAGCTCCAAGTTAACGTACAACGATGTGAAGGCACTGCTGAATACCGCCGCTGCCGATCTTGATCCCACAGATCCGTTTATTGACAAGGAGATGCGTAAGCTGCAGCAAATTGGCGCCGCTATCGAGGCCTGGGAATCACAGGCAGCGAAATTCTTCCGTCGTCACACACAACAACATGAGCTGGTAGAGATCGATCAGTTCCTGAAGACAGCTGCGGACATAAATGGGCAGGTGCCGTCGCACGGCCTGCTTAAGGATGCGCTTCGAAAGGCACGGGAATGGTTACGTTCTGTGGAGCAACTGCAACAGAATAATCATGTGACCTATTGCCACACTTTAGAAACGATGATCGAGCGTGGCCTGAACATACCCATACAGTTGGAGGAGCTGAGTCGAATGCAGGGACATCTGAATAGCGCCCACCAGTGGAAGGATAATACGGCGCGCGCGTTCCTTAAGAAGGGCACATTTTATACACTGCTCGAGGTGCTTATGCCACGGGCTGAAGCCATTAACATTGATTCGGATCTCAAGCCACGTTTCCAAGATGATTTCCTGAAAGAGAAAAATCCAGCGGAAATTGTAGCTTCCTTCAAACACGCGGAGGAGAAGGAGCTGCGCGATATGCGCGAGCTGCGACGTGAGAATATGGCCAAGAATTCGCTGCGTGATGTTTTCTGTTTATGCAAGGCCGAATTCCGTGGACTCATGCACAATTGTCAGCTGTGCCGCGATTGGTTCCATGAGGACTGCGTACCGCCCCCGTCAACGTCAGTGCACAACAACAATAACAATGGAGCGTTTAATGGCGGTACGGCAGCAGGCTCCTCCTCCACGCGCTCTAAATGGCTCTGCCCCTCCTGCGTGCGCTCCAAACGTCCGCGTCTAGAGACGATTTTACCGCTGCTGGTGCAGTTGCAACAACTGCCCATCCGCCTGCCCGAAGACGAGGCGCTACGCTGTCTCGCCGAGCGCGCCATGAATTGGCAAGATCGGGCACGAAAAGCTTTGACCAGTCCCGATGTCAGCGCTGCACTCGAAGCCATCATCGCACATCAGCAACAACTACAGGAAAAGCGCAGAACGGTCGGCCCTGGCTCACTTGGCGACATCAACAGTCCGCGCAAATCGCGTCGTTCAAGTCAACGTGGTGGCAGCAAGGCGCGTTCCGACTCAGATGCGGCCATCGATGATGATGATGACGACGATGATGATGTTGGTCGATTGCGTATTGTCGAAGATGGCTTTAGCAACGACGAGGATGAGCAACAGCTGTCCCGCGTGCGCATCCCGGCTGATGATGTGACGGCCACTGTGGATTTGCTGAAGCTGCTGTCTGACAGTGAAATTGAGAACCTGCTGGATCTAATGATGGAGGGAGATCTGCTAGAAGTGTCTCTAGATGAAACGCACGAGCTGTGGCGCATTTTGGAGACCATGCCGCCCACTATGCTGCAAGCACAAGCTATGGCGCGCGTGGCACAGCACCTGCAACGTCAGCGACAACAGCAGCAACAACAATTAACAGCGCCCACGTCCAGCATAAATTCGGGCGCCGAAGATTCCAATGACAGCCTCCTTGTTCAGAGCAGTCCGAATAGTGGTGGCAACAGCAAGACGAGCAAGAAACGGCGCTCCAACGATGCCACCGGAAATTGTCCAGTGCCGCGCAAAAAGAACAACACGCCCAAGCAGACAGCTAAAAAGCAAACACGCAAAAGTGAGAGCAAGGCGCAGCCGGGAACTGCAGCTGGTGCTGCAGCAACAACAACCGATGCGGATGTGGAAAACAAACAGGCGAATGGTGGCAACACGACCACAGCAGTAGCAACAACGCCAGGCGGCATTAACAACAATAGCAACAGCAGTGCGCCCGGCTCTGCTCAGAAGAAACGCAAACGCACCTCAACAAATAATAACAACAATAATAATACAAATGCCAGTGGCCAGGGCAATCCAAATGCAGGCACTAATAGCAACAGCAACAACAACAGCAATGCCGGCGGTGGTGGGGGCGGTGTTGGTGGTCAGAAGAAGCACGCGCAACGCACACAACAAGCCGCCCAGGAGGATGATGAGGAGGAATGCCGTGCTGAAAATTGCCACAAGCCGACAGGACGCGAGGTCGATTGGGTACAGTGCGATGGCGGCTGCAACGAATGGTTTCACATGTACTGTGTCGGTCTGAACCGGAGCCAGATTAAGGCGGATGACGATTATATTTGCATACGCTGCACCAAGACCGTCACCGTGGTGGCGAGCAGCAGTTTGGCAAACACACTGAGCAGCACAGCCACGCCATCAAAGCAGCGAGCAACGCAATCGGCGCGATAAATGTAAAATATCACATGCAAACCTATTTAATTTGTATGTCTTGTTTTGTTCTTCGATTTCGATTAACACATCAGCGATATCGATAATTACAGCAGCCTTTTTGTGTTTACTGTTAGCGCGCGTACACAATATTCGTTACAATTCGTATGTATGTAGATGTGTATGTGTACACACTTGCAGGCACATGCGATGTCACCCTAACGGTATTTACTATGTTTAGTAAAGTCACTTTAAATTGAAAAGTTTTGTAGTGCATAAATATGTATGTATGTACTTCTAATTATCGCTATTTAGTACGTCTTATAAAACGTATTTGAAATTGCAAAATGCAACAAAAAAAAAAAACAAACAACATAAAAACTAATAACAAAAAAATGGCAAAATGGAAAATGAAAAACAACAACTTTGTACAAGCAGTAGATGGAAAGCCGGCGTTAGCCAATGAGCACATTTTTCGTTCGTTAAACGTTCTTTTATACATATTACAATTACTATTATTATTACTATTAATCTTTGTTAATTTAATTCACTCTTTGTGTTCGCTTTAAGTTGTACGATGCGCGCCTTTTAAGTTTTTATTATGAGAGAAACTATTCATATTTCTAATGTAAATTTGTGTTTACTTAAAGTGAAGAGCAAACGAGCGTTTTCTTTAAAAAGGAACGAAAAACAAAAAACAGATCGTTAAACAGAAAATCTTCCATTATTTTAATGCATTAATTGGATGCATGACGCGCAGCAAACATTTTTGTATGTTTTCGTTTAGTTTTGCTGATTTTTATTTAAAACAAAAACAAAACCATTTAAAAGAAACAATGATCGATTTAAATTAAATGTAGCATAAAAAACCAAGTTTATTAAAACAAAAAGCCTAGTTTATAAAGTGAATAATTAAAAAATACATACATATACTTGATACATATAAATGCAGCCTAATGCTAAGTTTAAATATAAAAACACAATGAAAAATGTAAAATTTTTAATTTAAATGTAGTAAACTGATTAGAGAACAAGCGTAAGCTACTTGGAAAGGTAAAAAACAAAACAAAAAAAATGCAAAACTTTTCTTATAAAACAAAAAAAAAAACAAACAAAACTACATCAAAAATGCTTAGAATTATTCAAGAAAAAAGAAACACTTTGTAAAATCATTTTTTAATTGTGTATAAAAACGCGGGTCGATTTGTGGCCCAAACAAAAACATAAGCATCTTAAGGGAAAACAAACAATTTTATTTTATTTAAGCTGAGAATGTACGATTCATTTAAATGAACCCCCAAAATCAACTACCTTACGCCCCACAAGTCCCACACAATTATGTAATTCTATTATACATATAAATAAATTATATATAAATAGTATTTAAAAAAAAAAAAACAAATGCCCAATTGCTTTTTCTTTACCTCATTCTTCTGCTGCGTGGTGTTACAAAATGCAAATCCGTTTTAATCCCTCATTTATTCACACAACTCATCAAATGGCACAAAATGTAGAAAGGCGCTGAAAATTGAATGAATGATAAGATTACTGGAAAGACCTTATGTACAATTTTGTTGACTTGCCGGCTATCAACGATAAACATATTTTTTTCTGAAGTTCTACTATGCGCCATAGCAGGTGTCATCGGCCAACTGGGACTTCCTACTATATTCAGGTATGACTATTTTTATTAGGGGGTATGTGAACGCGTCAAAACAGGTGGCCTGCACACCGACCTAATTGAAGAAATGCGATAAGCTGCTAAACACTTAAGACTTGCTAATGGAAATATATCTGTAGTTAGCGCTGTGCAATTTTATTAATATTATTAAATTAAAAAGAATGTTATATGCACATAATTTCAAACCACTATTGAAAGTATACGAATCTAAGAATGTTTTATTCTGTTTAACACACTCTCCGCTTTACTATAAATGGCTTCCTATAGCTGTGATCTGCCCTTCTTCCAGTTATTGAGATGATCCTGAGATCCTCGTGATTAGGAATCTAATTGGGGGCAACAAAAAGCAGACACTTTCCATATTTTGAAATTACCTTAGGGCCTATTAGATCGGCCACTCGCAACGGAAAATATATACTTTATATATATGCAAACAAACATATAGCCATTAGGTTATGTGATTTGTCATTTGTCGTGCCCATCAAGTAGCACTTGACGTGCGGCATGCAATAATCAAGGCCCACAAACAATCGTCTCACGTGTTATATTTCATTGTTTTTTCATTTTGTGTGTTTATTGCAGTACAATACGTAACAGTTTTCCAATTTGTTGTGCTTTTTTTTAACGCAGACGTCTCAGTGCAGTGGGTTGCTGGTAAGATTGCAATTTACCGGACTCTTGTAGAAAAATAATATTTAGTTCGACCAGCTGCATGAGACGGGTGCGCTGAAAACACGACGATGTACGAATTTACAATTTATGCTCGTTTCATATAAATTAGGTTAGACACATACATATTTAGAAAATACTAAACAGCTTAGTACTAGGACACTAGTTTTAAACACGCCTTTCAATCCATGAGGTAATAATAATAGCAATCGTAATAGTGTTTCAAAACAAACTCTCACTTTTCTAGCGGCAATATCAAATACATGCTGGTCAGATGCATTAGCTAGCTAATAATACGTGTATATATATAAAGGATATAGAATATGTTGTTTATAGTTAATCAGCCGTGCGATGCGAGCACTGTGCGGACTGCTTTATCTAATCGCGCGACAGCGAGCTACAGATTAGGCATTAACAGTGAGCTTCAATTGCGTGTGTTTTGGTTTGAAGTTTGGTTGAAGTTGGATGTTGTTGTTGTTGTAACTGATTGACTGGCCCGATTTAAATTATACTCGTGGTAATACGGTAATGAATTTGAAAACACATATAATAGTAGACAACTGAATGGTTATGCCTAAACGTTGAGATTACATAATGCCAAGAAACCAGTAAACAATAGTTGGTAGCAAATAATTTAGGAGGCCAATCCGCGCTGGCGCCTCTTAACACGCGCATACGGCCCCACCGCCGGATCCATTATGAAATCATAGAGCACCCGTGTCCAGCTCGTATGCTGCGGCATTGTGTCGTAGAATTCCGGCGCGATGCGCTTCACCTCGGGCAATCGGGAGCCGGGCACGGCTGGGAAATCGTGGTGTTCATTGTGATAGCCCACATTGAAGGTGATCCAGTTGAGTGGTCCGTAGTAGGAGTATGTTTCGAAGCCTTTGGCGAACATGTAGTGCTCCGAGATGAAGTGCCCGGCAACCGGATGCAGACCCATGGCCAGAATCGATCCCAGCACCAGATACGCCATCGATTTCCAGCTGGTAAAGTAGACAATCGCAGCATTGAAAGCCAGCTGTATGATGGTATTTATGATCTCCAGGCGTGTCGGCGGCTTCGGATTGATGACCAACGGCCGAAAGATGTAGAAAAATGGCTGCAAACACACCCAAATGAATTTCCCGAAAGTTGTATCGAATAGACGCGCCTCCAAAAGCGTCGGTATGTCCGTGTCGATCACCTCGTCGCCCTGGTAACTGCAATAATGGAAATAATACCAACATTTTTTTATAAGTAGTGATAACCAAATTGATTTAATGCTTTGCTTATTTTATATTGAAATTGTGCAGATAATATGAATAATAATGCAAATAATTAGCAAAATACAATACAATACAAAATAAATTATTTGAGTAGACTGTTCAAAATTAAACATTAAATGGTATTATTAAAAAATAATTGCTTTTTCACTAAAACATTTTGAAATTTTTGAAAATTCTGTATTCAAGAACCAGACATTAGTTATCTATAAAATTTTTAAATTATCTATCGACAATTTGTTTGTCTAGTCATGTCATAAAAGTTCAGAAGGCCTCAAGCTATGATTTCCTAAAACTTCCCTCATATTATACAAATTTCATAAATGATTAAATATTGATAACTAGAATAAGTAAATAATTATTATTCAACAAGTTTTAAAAAGTTTCGCCAAGAGCTACAAGTAAGAGATAATACAGGACCTACTCGTTTAAAAAGTCTAGAAAGCTGACAACAATTTGGAAAAGCAATGATAATTTATTTAAAAACATGAAGAAGAAAAATATTTAGTCATTCTTTAGTTCAGTTGTTAACAAAAGCGGAACTGACAAACTCAAAAAGTATGAAATAAACAAATTTTATTCTTGAAAGTGTAAACTATAAGAGGCTTACGAAACTAGCATAGCATCAGAGCTAAGCAGGTTCTACAAAGCACGCAAAAGGGCTGGAGAAGGGCCCCCCATTTCACTAAGGAACAGATGGATTCTACCGACAGTGCTCTCTAATTGCTCATAACAATTATATCTCATTCATCCAGTTAAGGGCTCTCTAATTAAGAGCCAATGGGGTAGATACTAGTTCTTGAAATTGGCGCCTGACACTTAATGGCGCAATCAACAAGACACTTAATTGCCGGTCTCTGCCTGACTGTCATAGCCAACGAAATAGTATACACATGTAGGGTGTACATATGTACAGTAAATTTGATTAGATAAATAGACCTTATCAGAACACCTGGGTCACCATGTCTGGCACTTAGTCAATGGATTAGATTTCAACTGCTTTCCCTTACCATCTGACTCAGCAGCGTCTGTAGTCAAAACAATTCATTTATCAAAGGCCCTAACAATTTGTTAAATTATATAAACACACATCTATAAGTGCTAAAAATTTAATAATAAAAATAACAGAACCCCCATAAAAAATATATTCATTGAACGATAACATTTTACCCACTTAATAGTGCAAAAAGTCTTGCGACTGTGAATCACACCGTCTACATAGAGAAAAAAAGTAGATTACAAAATTTACCCCAAAATCGGGTTTATGTTTCCAAAAATTATTTAAAATGCCTTCGTTTCTACGCAATATTTTGCAGAACGAAGCAAAACTTTGCTGGAAACTATTTTAAGAGCTTCAAATATATTTGGTTAATATATAAGAAGGCATATATACTTTGTTAATATTTAATTTTTATTTAAGAACTGTCCTAGGTTGGACTGATTTCTGATCATTGTCTATATAAGTGATATATTTGTGTGAAAAACAATCACAGAAAGAAATAACTGCCATATTCCGAGTAGTTGGAATTTATTTTTAAATTCATTTTCAGAGTTGGTTTTCATTATCTCTTGCCAATTTTAAACAAATTTGAGTAACAATAAGTAATCCAAGGGTTAAAACAATAAAATAAAAGGGATACTTTCATTAAAAGTAAAAACAAAGTATTGAAATGTTCCTATCGTATATTTTTCTCCTAACACGTGAAAAGCAAACAAGTCGCACGAATGTCTACGTGACCAATGGAAGCAATTTCTCCATGGAAATAAAAACTAATCGAAAAGATTTCCTGTCCATTCAGAGTTTATAAGCCCAGGGGCTGTAGATAACCGCCATTTATAGTTTTAGTAATCTTATCTGCTAAACAATTAATGGCAATTCGATAGCCAAGATGTGGAAAGTACCCAGAACGCCTTGATATATACACATATGTACACACATAGCTAGGGGAAGCAACAAGATAAGCTTTCTTATGAAAGAAAATTGACTCATTTTGTGAAAAATAACGAAGCACAAACTAAAACTGCTGAGACATTCAAAAGATTGCGCCATGTACAGTGTTGTAAAACGAGTGAAGTCGTCGGGTCTAATGGGAAATGTCAATAAAAGAAAAGGCGTGAAAAGCGGTCCCAAATATGATTCTCGAGCGCTGTTGACTACGCCCCAATAATAAATAATACAAGCGCACATTTTACAAACATATGAACATACTTATATATAAACATACAAATGTACATACGTACATATGTACTTTTTGTTGCCGGCATAAAGCAGCAATTGTTTGGCTGTGTGTGTGCTTGTAAGGTCATGGCGTCATCGAAATCAACAACAATGTAAAGCGTACTAAACAAGCTCACCCACACTGGCACCACAACTTACCGATGATGTTCCAGGTGGTATTTGCGAAAGGATATGGACATGGGCAATCCAATCGGCAAATTGCAGATGAAACCCAGGATGCGATTGTGCATGGGCCTGCTGTGTCCAAAGGCCAAATTGTGAGAGATCTCGTGCACGGCCAACATAAGCGAGTGATTAATCACGCCGCCGAAGCAGTAGGCGGCCACCAATAGGTATGTCCATGAAAGATGCTTCACAAGGACACACATCAGTATTTGGATGAGCACCATGGTGCCGGCTACCCATTTGAAGTTCGGATCATAGCCGAACAGTTTCTTAATTTGCGGATATTTCTCGAGTATGATTTTCCGGCGCGACGCGTGCGGCTCTTCGGTATAAACCCACTCAAAATCGGTGCGCGAGACTTTTTGGCCCATGCTTCTGATTATTGTATTTGTGGGTGTGCGCGGGTGATTGCGAGTAGAATCTTAATTAACTTTTTGACGGCTGCGCTGCTGATTGGTCTTTACGACAATTCAAAGCGCTGACATTATTGTCGAATGATTTAATAAACCTTTATCATAAATGTGTATTCGTAGAGCACCGCGCGATAACTAAATTAATGAACTAAACGAAGCGGCTGGCATATTATCGTGAATCACGAACGTAGCGAACAAGTCTGTTAGGGTTGTCATGACATTGTCTGGAAACAGCTGTTTTAATAACTACTCATAACTTGCGAGGCATCGATACTTTTGATAGGCTCTTTTCAAAATTGCCAGTCTTCCGTTAACTATGTTCGAATGCGATTCGTGTTTTGCACGTTTTCGACTTCTCTGGGAATCAAGAACAGATCGCAGGAAAACAAACGTCTCTGTCTTGTTTTTGTGAAGGCTGTATTCACCGGTTAAGTGCGGTTTAAGAAATCAGCACAAGAATCAAGGAATCTTGGCTAGTTACATGTTGGCTGACACTAAAAGTGCGTAACACAGCTGAATCCTTTGAGGATTCAAATTGAAATTAACATTATATGGCCTGTCACTAATTATTAATAGCTCATGTAAGTTCAGCGTGTTCGCAGCACAGTTTAAGTGCAAAAGATTTCTCCATATAGACTATACACAATCGTTGTTTACAATAAATAAATCGTTTTCAACCAAAATTGTTAATAGCCAATATAACCGGAACCTATTCGTAGTACAATTTAAGTGCAACAGAAAGATAAGAACGGTACACAATTGTTGTTCGCCATTTTATACAATTTCTTATACTTGTTATCAGTAATTGTAGTACATTATGAAAATTCTGTAATTCAAATAATTTAATTAAGATTATGTTTAAAAAACAAACGCATTGTGTGTTAGGCACCACGCTGTTACTGCTCTTGCAGCAGCTGCCGATGATGGTTGTTTGACTAAATAGTTGTCTCTGTTTCTGCCAATTAAAGGCTGTTCTGACTCCTTTTGCCGGCATGTTGCTCTTCAAACGAAGTCTTAAACGATGTTGGTGGCTGGTGACGCTAGTAAATGGTGTTTAAAACTGGCTGACTGACTAATTGATGACCTAAGTGTGTGTGTGTGTGTAATTGATAGGTAATTAGGTGTGCTACCGAAGCTGCTCAGCTGTTATTTGTTTATGTGTACGTGTGTGTGTGTAAATGTATGCGCGTTCTTTTTTAAATATATTTAAACATAAAATATTGTGTATATATATTTTTTTTGTATTGGTTTTATATATTTTTATCAATAATTCTAGAAAAAGCTAAAACAATGTTGTTGCTGGCTTACTGCAAAAATTGAATGGTAGATGGTATTTTGCGGTAATAGTTTTGTTTTAGCAAATTGTTTCTTTCTCTTTAGATAGTTGTTGAATGCAAAATAATTTGTTGCTGTTATTGTTGCTTGTTGACGACGTAGTATTTGTTGACGCACAGCTTGTAGAGGGCGCGTTGACGACAGTTGTTGTTGCCGTTGGATGATGTTTATACATATATTTTCCTACTCCCGCTGCGATGTTTAGTTGTTGTTTTTGCCTTTTGCTGTCTCTGTTGAATTTTATGATCTTTCTGAATAAATATTTAACGTGAATTTGTTTTCTTGTATTTTAATCGCTCGTTACTTTTGCAAAATCTTGCCTTTGCGCTCACTCACTATTTCTTTTTTTTTTTTTTGCTCAACAAAATTATTTAAATCAAATCGGCAATATTAGCAGGCATTTCATCAATAGTAGTATGATAGAATTGTTCAATATCCTTGAGGATTCGTCGATCATCATCTGTAATGAAGTTAATCGCCACACCCTTGCGACCGAAACGACCACCGCGACCGATTCTGCAAAGAGAATGAAAATAGCGTGATTACAATGGGAATGGAGCGTAAGCAAGTTGTGGGCCTTACCTATGAATGTAGTTCTCCCGGTTGGAAGGCAAATCATAGTTAATAACCAAAGACACCTGCTGCACATCAATACCACGCGCCAATAAATCAGTTGTGATCAATACACGGGAAGAGCCCGAACGAAATTGTTTCATGATAACCTCACGGTCGCGCTGCTCCATGTCGCCGTGCATGGCCGAGACGGTGAAATTGTGGTTGGTCATCTCCTGGGTGAGCTGATCCACCTGGAGAATTGTGAACAGTATAGTTATATATATGTTTACAGTATGTTTCTCTTATAGAATATACACGATTATTCCTAAACGCAACTTCAGTCATATAAACAAAGAAATCAAATGTTTAGACACTTATAGCTGCTCTCTAAAGCAAATATTTAATTCATAACTGGTCTGTTTTCCTGCTATAAAGCTTTCGCTATACCACCAATCCCCCACTCACCTTGCGACGGGTGTTGCAGAAAATCACCGACTGGGTGATGGAGAGCGTATCGTACAGATCGCACAACGTGCCCAACTTCCAGTTCTCCTGCTTGACGTTCACATAGAACTGCTTGATACCCTCAAGGGTAAGCTCCTCCTTCTTAACCAGAATGCTCACGGGCTCACGCATAAAACAACGGCTAACTTCCAGCACATCTGGTGGCATTGTAGCGGACAGCAAAATCACCTGTACATCAGGGGGCAACATCTTGAATACGTCCTGGATTTGATCTTTGAAACCGCGAGACAACATCTCATCGGCCTCGTCCAGCACGAACAGCTTGATGTTTTGCGTACGCAACACCTTGCGATTGATCATGTCATACACACGACCAGGTGTGCCGACCACCACATGGCAACCGGACTCCAGATTGCGTGCATCCTCGCGCACGTTAGTGCCACCGATGCAGGCATGCGAATGCACCTTCATATACTCGCCTAAGGCCATGACAACGCGTTGGATTTGCGTGGCCAATTCGCGAGTGGGTGCCAAAATCAATGCCTGACAATCGCGAATGGACGTATCGATTTGCTGAAGGATAGCAATCGAGAAGGTGGCAGTTTTGCCGGTACCTATACGAAGACAAATACATTAAAGAAGAATTAGGATTAACTCAAATTCGGGCTTTAAAACATATTTCTTATATAATATGGGTCCAGGGTGTTATGATAATTATTGATTTTTAAAATCATATTAATATTCAATTATTTTATATCGTGAGTTGAACTGCCAGCCGTTGAGGCCTGTTTCTGTTTGTTGGATCAAAAGGCGGTAAAACCATTATTTGGCAACACTGTTAGCAAGAAATGCAGCTGACTTAAAAAGTGGCGCGCAAGCGCTCAAGAGAGCGCCAAAAAAAAAAGAGATGCCAGCAAAAGCGGGCCTGTGAGTCACCGACACAATTTGTCACTTTCACGTTAAGCCAGAGTTAGGAAGAGGTATTTTATATTATATGCACATAACATGAATATCACTCACCCGATTGCGCCTGGGCAATGACATCGCGGCCCTTAACGCAAGGAATGATGGCGCGCTGTTGAATGGCGGACGGCTTCTCGAAACCATAACCGTAGATGCCGCGCAAGAGCTCCTCACGCAAATTCATGTCATCGAAATTGTCATAGACCTCATGCCAGGTCGATTCGATGACACCCTCAGGGTCCATGCCAGCGGGTCCTTCATGAGCTATTTCAGTTCGATCATCCCTGCGTGCGTTTGTGTGTGCGTGCAAAGAAAACGAGAATGAATAAAGACAATATAAGGAAATGAGCAAAAATTAAGTCCATTTTTCCTGTTACTGCCTGTCCGCTCGACTTTTTCTTATTTTTTTTGGTTAGGGCGAATCTGCGCTTGGCAACCAAAAACCAGCCCAACGTATGACGAAAAAGTGGCGTTGGCGACCGCCACATTACTCACATTATCAACAATAAAAAATTGACTAGTTGAACAATTTATATACTGAATTTCGACGGTTTGTGCACCGTATGTTTGTAACAATTTTCTGTATTGTGTGTGTGTTTTTTCTTTCGAATTCTTAAAAAGTATTAACGAAAAATTTTAAAGGTTTTTTTCCAGCTTTCTGTTCTACAAAAAACACAGTGCACAAACGTGTTTTATTTGTTGTGCGTGCTACTCTGCGGTATTTTCACGTATAAATGCGAATATGAGTTTTTGACGACCGCTAGGCGGCCTTTGACGTCGCCCATGAACGTTTGTCAGTGCGAGTACACGATGTATGTGTGTAAGAAAGAGAGCACTATATATGTCAATGTCGGTGGTTGTTGTGGATGTGTGAGCAGACAAAAGCTACCACTTTTTTCCCCTTGAGAGGAACAGAATGCAGTGTTGCATGTGAGTAGTAGGAAATAGTTGCAATAAGTAGTAGACAAAAAGGCAGTAAAACTGCTACGAAAACTATAAAGCAACATGGGGAATATATTTAAGGCGTATGTAAAATGCCGCTTGTATTGCACACAAGAGAGCGCGAGAGAACGCACACGGTAGAGTCCAGTGTCCAACCACCAAGTGTTGGATCACACATATTTTACTCGGAATTGTGGAAATTCGTGGAAGACCAAACATTTTTTTGATGCGGTCTGCGATTTTAGTGAGATCTCCATCTACCGAACACTGTCTATTTCATTTTGATTATTACGTCCAGTCAGCGGTTATGAGTCAATCGGTTTGATTGTGTTGGTGGTGAGAGAACGTATATTTATTTTTGCAACGCGTATGGAATGCATTGTTGTTGCGTCGTAGGTCAAATGGCACTTCAAGGCTACAAAACATATAGTTTTGAATCTAAATGCTGCCATATTTCCACTTAATTTTTATTACGCCTCCAGAAAGTATTAAATATTTGCCAACCATCATCTCTATTGTGCTCACTGTCGTTCTCTCTCTCACACCCGCTCGTACGCGCTCTCCTGCTTTCATCGTCGTATTAAAGTTCTTTCTTTATGTGTTTCACACAACTTGGACCGTCTTAAATTTTCAACTGCTATTTTGGGCACTACTTTTCACTTAAACCTGCTTCATGTAGCATCTCATTTCCAGCAAATATTCTTGTAATTCTATTTTTCACGTTTTGTGTGGTTTATACCGCAATTATACTAACATTTTCTTCAAAATTATTTGGCACTTGGCACTTTACACGTGCTGCTGATTTGTAGAAACCAAGCGAAAGGCCATCTTGCTAGAGACGAGCGATTTGGACGTATCTGCGACTTTGTCACCAGTATGTGTATCCAAGTCACAGGAGTGATCAAATTGTAGAAGGACCGGTGCAAATTTGAACATGCGACAAGCCATTTTTTTGTGGATATTATAGTACATTAGTGTTATTAAAGTAATTACAATTTGATGAAATTGACTTTAGGAACACTTAAATAAACTACACTTAAAGTTATCGCTAAGTAGCAATCGATAGCATTCTTTCATAGCCTTAGGAATGGGAGATGTAAGGAAATCATCGATGATGCTATAGATGTTAAGAGACCGCTGCACTTGAATTTTCAAAAACAACTTAATTATATTTCCAGAGCTGTCTTTGTTTACCAAATGTAACCAAAATGTATTAATTAATTAATCATTATTGTATAGATTGTTAATGATAATGAGTCGCTAATATAAAAACTTATGCGGTAAGATAATTTGAACATTTTTCTATTGCAATCTGTATCCACTGCTCCTTTCAGTATTTTAGTATTGCTGTTAGGTGTATATTAATAATACATCCGTATATATTCGTTAAATAATGTTCAGCTGGTCTGCGACATTATCCCTTATGTTTTAATATATATTTATCGCAGCTGCGACTTGTACAACGAAATAATCGTGTTAAGGTCACAAATGCGTAAATATCGCTCATCTCTATGAGTTTTTCTTAGTACGATTTCGTCGGCGCAGCAGCGTGAGCGTGTATAGACTGTGAGTTGGTTTCAAAATTAACGAACGCTGTTTTTATTGTACATATAAATTGTTTAGTACCTAAAGCAGGTATATCATTGCAAAAAGTGTTTAAATAGGTATATTAAAGAGAATAAAATATAAAGATTTCGCTGCCCACTACATATACATGCACACACACGCGTGTGGGCAACGCATTTTCGCCGACGGCGTTGGCTGCGCTCGTATTAGTGTGTGCGTGTGTGTGTATATGAGTGCAAAAAGAAGTAGGCAAAAAAGTTCAGCAGCCGGTCGCTGTTGTCGCCTTCACAAAAATGTCAGCGCTTGCATTTCGTAAAAATTAAAATTGATCATAAATTTTTGCTTCCATCGAGAACAGTAGAATATCTAGATATTTATACATTTTTGTCGTATATGTATTCATTAAAATTATAAGGTCTATTTTTAATTTATGACCGTCAGTTACTCGACCGGCCAAGAAAGCACCGAAAGGCCGATTCATAACACATACACAGACGTATACAATGCGGCGTTGAGTCATCGCCTGCTCTCACTCACTCATTTGCATTGTGTGGTGGTCGTTTAGTAACGGCCATATATGCCGTTTCCTTCGCACTTGCAGATACCTTCCAGCGCACAGTTTTTGGCGTTGCACTCGTCAACAAATGAGTGAGTAAGTGGGTGAGTGACTCATGAGCGCGCGCACTCTGAGCCGTTTTCAGTTTTCTCCACCAGTTTTCCTTGCTTGGAGCATACATTTTTTTTGCATTCGTTTCATTCGTTTTTGTAATTTTGAGCACGTCGGACGTGGAGCTGCGAACGGTTCCTTTTATCTGGTCGGTGTGTGTGCTGCTGCGCTTGGCTGTGTTATAGTGTGTGTATGTGTGAGTTTCTGAAAACTAAAATTAAATCTTTTAGTGCAAAGTATGCGCTTCCTCAAAGTTAAAAAAATCCATTTCAATTTATTATCACAAGAGTAGAAATACGAAAAAACTGAAGATGCAAACCGAAGCGACTTATTATAATAAAAGAGTAGAAATACATAGTTTAAAAGCACACGGTTTTTAATAAAACAACATTCGTGGGATTTTTAAACCAAAATTAGATTTTGCCAATCCATCGCACAGTTCAATAATCGCCATTTCTCTACCTCTTTCTTTTCCCTCTCGTTGCAGTTTAAATAAGTTTCCTTAAGAATATACGTAAAAAAATCGTCAACGTTGCGGTTTTCTTTGTCTCTTGCTAAATTTTTGGTGGCGTGTTTTTAAACGGAAAGTGCAGAAAAGTAACGCGAAAACGTGTGAAATCCAGCAACCCACATATATACATATATATAGTTTAACCTCATAACAAATACAACAACAAATCCAACCATGAGCTGGCAAGATTATGTAGATAACCAACTTTTGGCCTCGAATTGCGTGGCTAAGGCCTGCATTGCTGGACACGATGGTAACATTTGGGCGCAGTCTAAGGGATTCGAGGTGAGTACCGGCAGTACATACTGATTAGTGTGTATGTATTTAGTTCGCAGTAAAAGATAAAGCCACTAATTCTGGTCAACT
Source organism: Scaptodrosophila lebanonensis (assembly GCF_003285725.1). Lineage (NCBI taxonomy): Eukaryota > Metazoa > Arthropoda > Insecta > Diptera > Drosophilidae > Scaptodrosophila > Scaptodrosophila lebanonensis. Next base: position 2,600,011 of record NW_022060564.1, on the reverse strand, counting down.
TTTCCGCGATCTGACAATGAAATTTTGCAAGTTCAAGGGTGTGACCAACAACAATGCTCTGCTGCTGCTGCTGTCGCTACGTCGTCACCGCCGTCTGGTTTACACAAACACACACATATATCAGCAGGGACACAAAGAGGCAGGCACACGTATTCAACGGCTGCGCCGCCATCATTACTTTCATTTCGTTTGATAAAGCAACTCCCACCCTGTTATTGTTTGTGTGTGCACCCCTGTAGCGGTTCTCTCTTTCTCTCACGCAACACTCGCCCACACCCACACTTTCAACTTACACCCAATGAAGTTGACCGTTAGTTAAAAAAATATTAGCTCAGAATGAGCAGTTCCTCTCAAACTTTTTTCTTTTTGCTGGCAATGACCTCCAAACTGTTGCCTTATCAGTGTTTCCGACAAGCCGGCAGATTTTTGTTCTATTTAAATAGCAATTAGCCAGAAACTGACAAATTAATTGTATATAAGTTTTTTTTATAATATATATTATGTCTCTGGCAGCAGCTGCTGTTTAATTATCAAATACCATTAGCTTGATGAGTCACATACAAATGTATGTATATAAGGGTATATAAAAAACTCGCAGCTCCGTATGACTAAGCACGTATATCATATCGGCGTAGTAGGAATAAAACTTGATTCGTCTTGGAATGCAGGTGCTGGCGGCGAAGGTGTTGAATTGCAGCAGCAGTAGCAGCAGCAGTACCGGACAAAAGCTGTAAATATAATTCGATAGATGTTATGTTTATGCCGACACGAAAGCAGGAAAACATTTCAAGATATGTGCCAAACGCCAGCATAAACGGAATGGATATAGTCTATAAACACAAATATCTTGATTTCAAATATGTGGATTGACTGGCTTACTAGTACTAACAGATGTTGAGGTTTTGTTGACGTTTGGCAACACTGGTTCATTGCTTTGATAGCACATATCCCCATGCAACACTCCCTTTTTCAAATGCACACGCGCGTCTCCTTTTTTGTTGTCAACTCGGAGAGAGTGGGAGTGCAAGAGCGGCAATATTTGAGAGATCCACTTCTTGATTTCTCATTTTGTTCGCCCTTTTAGTTGTTGCTTGTTTGTGCGATAACCGGTCGTCTTGTTTGCTTTTATCACCACTTCAACGCTCAATAGTTTGATATGCATTTGTGTGTATGTATGTGTGTTTCATTATTATCTGTGTACATTTCCTCAACGCGCCGGCAAAACTTTTATCAAAAAATACACACATACGTTTGGTACATTGCGAAACGTTTGGAAAGAAAAACTCGAAACTCATAAAATGTATCTCGATGATGACGCGTCATCAGCCAACGAGGCAAAAGCAACTGCAACAACAAACACATGGGCCTCCGTTGGCTCCGCCAAAAAAACATTTTTATGCGCGCCACGTTTTTGCGTTTTTTACGCCTATTTTCTTTTTAATATGTGTGCGTGGAACTTCCTGCTGGATTCAGCTGGTGTCTCATCCTTTGTATAAAAGTATGTGTGTGTGTGTGTGAGCGCAAGTCTGTTGCGCGCCCCATTCATGGCGTTTGAGATTCGAATACGTTTTGCATGGGACACTCCCTTTGTATTGAATTGGAGACCGACCCACGGTTTTAAACTCTTCTTCATTTAATTTCATGATTTAAAAATAGAATGTTTAATACTGTGCTGTGGATTGAAATTCATACACTATTTACATAAATATATAATTTCTCATGAAACGAACTCTTTCATTTGGCAAACTAGTGCGTTCTAATGCAAATATCTATTATCCTAAAGCTTTGCTACTTCAATTGCAATCAGTGGGAATTCCGGCCAATAAAACAACACAAATTTCTCTTTGGTTTTTACAAATGCATGTTAAATAGTTTTTGAAGCTGCGAGTTATTAAAAGATTTCGATAAAGAGGTTTATAGAATTGTCCTAATTCAGTATCATATTTCATCAATATTTCTTCAAACAAATAAAATACATATTCTCGTTTTGATTGCATACATTAAGTCGAGGTTAGTGAACTCGTCGTGTGCTTCGTCAGCCCTGCCACCTTTTCAATTGTGTTGCATATTGCCAAAAAGTTTTCATTTTTAAGCGACTAGTTGTTGTAATTGTGAGCTTTTGTTTTTGTTTTTGTTCGGTGAAAAAGTTTTTTTTTCGGATTCTTACAACCGATTTTTCGCAAGCGTTGTCATCGTCGTCGCTGCGGCTGTTGCTCTATCTTTTTTTTTTTTCGTTTATTTCTTGCGTTATTGCCAACGTCATCACATTTGGCGCTCCGTTGGCTCTTTCTTTGCGATTCTCCACGCGTACAAAACGAATATCACTTTCATTTTGCGGTCGTCGTCGCCGTCGTGATGTTGGCTTTTTCATCTCCCATTTCTACTTTTCTATGTTTTTGTTTTATACACTTTGCTGGATCTGCGATTTGTTACCTACTTTTTCAACTAGTCCATTTATGTGCCTTTCGTGGCATTTTCCTTCGCATTGGCTCCAATTGTATTGCACGATTGAAATATTTTCAAATTTAGTTTTTATTTTTGCGCATCAGCCGGACTGTTTTTAGACCTCTCTGTTGTGGTTAATACATATCCATGTATGTATGTATGTGCGTGTGTGTGAGTGGATTGACTTTTTCTTGGCGCTTATCAACAACGTCCACACAAACGTACTAACTTACCTACCTGTAGAGAACTGTTTAAAACCGGCTTTATATGGCGAAAATCTGTTTAGCGAGAATGAATCCCAATAGACATACAAAACGAAATATCTACAAACCTATATATATATATATATAGTTTATAGCAGAGTCAAATTTGTATTCTCCTTTTCTGTATATTTTTAATGCGTATGGGACATGTACATACATACTACTACATCCATTGTTTAATTTATTTAACATTTTTACATAACATTTGTGGCTTACACTATTGTTATTTTATTCACTCGTAAAACCGGCTTTCTTTGCCGCTAGCTTCCCCTCTCCTTGCTCTTTCTCTTTAACACACACACACACACACACATACATATGTACGCATGCCGCTTGAAATCCGCTCACATTCTTTTATCTACTATGGTTTTGAGCTCAATGGAAGTTTCTGGATACTTTTGCTTAGTAATACTTTGGCTCTCTCGCCCTCTCTCATTGACTCATTCGCTCACTCGCTTCGGGGCTTTGAGTGCCATTAACATATTTTGCGCATGTGCTGCACAATTTTGCGACAGCAACTAAACCATTGAGATTGTATTAATGACAGTTATTAAATTTAATTTATCACCTAATTTAGTTTTGCTAAGCTTCAAAAATGGGTGCCTAACTCGAAGCACTTGGCAACAGACATCGAAAACTCCTGTGGGCAGGCAGCCGGCAACAGCGGGAAAATGTTAACGACATTTCTTGTTGCTGTTTTTGCAAATGCGTGGGGGGTGTTGGGTATGGTTGGTATGATGGTAGACAAGTCATTCAAGTGTGCAAACTTGTTTTTCATTATGGGTGTAAGCAAAAGAGGACAAAGCAAAATAAAGCCAATATCCCTTTAATAAAAAAACGCAACATCCCAAATGGACGTCCCTTGTTATTAATGAGTGGGCAGGCAGTTAGAGATGGGCATATGTCGTGAGTTGTAAGTTTGTGTGCAAATATAACATTCGATTTAGGTGGGAAATATATTTAGATTCTGCTTTGGAATCAAACGTAAAATTAAGGGAAATATAAATTATTTATTGAACCATTCCAAGTTCTGAACTGATCTAAATTTTACGAATTGTGATTCGAGCGGCTTTTGTTTTGTCTTTACATTGAACACTGAAATTGATTTATTAACATTTCGTTATTACAATTATTGAAATTACAATTTCCCTGAATTAGTTAAAAGCTCACGTGATTCAGAAATGCTGTCACGCGTCCATCCCTAGCGGGCGACGCATTGGGTGGATGTGAACTTAGTTTTGGTGGTGGTTTGTCTTTGTTTTTCACTGGGTGCTGGGTGTGTGTTGTTGCCATATGCCGTCTGTCGCTGATTACTGTTTTATACATAAATATAAAGCTATATGGAAGGTTCATTTTGTATTTTTCAAAATTAATGTTGTAAGCGGATGGCACACGACTTAGTCCTTTTAAGTAAGCACACACTCTTATATGTACATATATATATACACATGCTCCAATGCATACAAATTAATAAACGACAACAAAGACGATGACGAAGAATAAGGCAATGGAGTGGAGGTAAACGTCCGTCGACTCCCAACTATACAAGTACATAAATCCATAAAATTTATTGTTAAGGCGTGCGTGACCAACACTTGTTTTGTTTTTGTCTTCCATTATTGACTGGAGTTCTTTTTTTCTACGTTATCCTTGCAGGTTACAAAGGAGGAACTGTCCAAATTGATTAGCGGCTTCGATCAGCAGGACCTGCTCACTAGCAATGGTGTGACACTAGCCGGCCAACGGTACATTTACCTCTCAGGCACAGATCGTGTGGTGCGTGCCAAGCTGGGCAGAAGCGGTGTGCATTGCATGAAGACAACACAAGGTGAGTTGCTAAAGAAGGGACAGCAAGGGGGGCGGAAGTATTTAAGAATGTGCAGGCGAATAATTTTTATATATTATTGGAAAATGAATAAAAAGGATGCAAGACTGAAGTTTGTGGAGCGGCCGAAAAACAACTGCCTTTCAATTAGCTAAGCTCTGAATTGTATGACGAGATTTATTAACAAATGCTTTTAATTGAAACAATACAAGTATATAATTGTTTTGAAAGAATATGAAAAGCGCTCTCTATGTTGAAAAATTCGGACTAAAGATTATTCAAGACTGCATTATAAAATCATTTAAATCATATTTTGCGTACAAATTGACCAAAAGATTTTCATGTCTCTTCATTAGATAATGATTAAAGTATTTATTTATTTGCTGTTCGATGTTAAATCAACTTGCGAACAGTAAGAAAGCTATAGCTTCGAGTGTTAAAATCGTATTTATAAAATACGTTAACAAAAGCAGCAACTAGGTTGTTATATAGTTGTATTGTGGAATTCCCATTAGATATTTTCAAGAGCTAGTTAGATTAATGCAATGCTTATACAATTGTTGTCCAAGCTGTTACGATTTGGAAACGGTTGTTTCTGGCTATTGATACTCACTTACAGTTGCCATTCGATGACAATAAATGGAAATTGGCATTATCAGCTGTAATATTATTATTTTTTTTCCATGCTTCTACAGACTGTCTTTGTTCGTATATCTGTCTGTTTGGGGTTTCAAGCGCACTCATTATCGCTGTTGTTGGTGCAACGCTTATCGCAGGTGCAAAGAATTTAATACGAAACTCAACAACTGATAAATGCGACAGTAGCCTACACTCGTACACTCTACATATATTCCAAATGCGATAAGGGCGGGCAACTAAATTTGCCAACTGTAATATTAATATTGAACAGATGGTGGCCAGTGATAAGCTGAGAAGTTTTTAGCCGGCTCGTTAGCTAGCACTAAACCATAAAACGAGTACGACCAGAAGGCGAAGAAAAGAGTACTCACTGAAACATTATGCTTAATTTGTTGCGTTTAACGCGCCTAACAGTTCTCCCCTCTATGCCACGCAACAACAACAACAACAACTACAGCAACAGCAGCAGTAGCAAGCAACAAACAAACAAACGAGCTGTAAATGATAGCCCATTATGTTGCTCCATTTTTCCGGTCAACTGCTGCGGTCGGCGACCGAAGAACCAAACAACCAAGCGATTAAGCGACCCCAACACAAACAACAAAAACAACAACAGCTACAGACATGTCCATATAAGTAGGCATGAAACAAACAGTTGAACATCTTGAAGAGGTACATAATATGTATTTGAAGTATAACGGTCGACTGAATCGTATTCAGTGGCTGGGAAGTGTTACTATTTTAATAAATGATTCAATTAACAATACAAATCCAACCTTATCAAGAAAAATCTTAGAAAAATCAGTTACAGCCCTTTGACAATAGCAGACTTTAAATAAAACTTTAAAAGAAGACGACTTTGCTGCAAAAAGGACACTCTTTTTTTGGGGGGAAATACAATTAAATAAAAAATGCTGTATGTTTTGCCATCCAGAACATAATATAGTTCACCTAATTATGTTTTTAAACGGTAGATTGGATCCAGAAACAACCGTGTAAAAAAAGACATAGATCATATGCAAAAATAGGTGATTGAATCCTTATCTCTAAATAAATATATATGCAATTTTTAATTTTCAAACCGTGTTATATCAAAATCGTGTACAAAAAGGCCGTGTAAAAACAAAATTAGGTGTATATCTATGCCAAACGCAAAGCTTCTGTTATAAGATAAATATATTTCGATTTATTATTATCTCTAAACAAAAATGCTTTAAGTAAGAATTTAATTTGTCAATAAGTTGTTGCATAAACATATAAATTATATTGTCATCACATTTAGCTCAAGGTTGAATTCGTTATTCGTTCTTTCTAGTCGAGTGTCCACTGTTTTTGTCTGCCTAGTGTGTGTGTGTGTGTAAAAATGAAACTTACATTTGTCTGTCAGTGTTAGGTTTTTCACTCTTGCCTTTTTCAACACCTTGTCCTCAATGTTTGCAGCAGATGTTGTTGTTGCTGTTGTGGAAAATCTTGGCCATGTTCAATAAGCAGCTAGCGCTGGCTGCACTTCGATATGTATTTATACATATTTGTTTTCACATCTATATATACATATAGTATGCATGTGTGTGTGTGTGAGACTAATTTTGTTTTTATTTCTATTTTTTCATTTGGACAAGTTTGTTTGCTTCTGCCATATTTGTAGATTTGGCGGCAACTGTTGCACACACGCACACATATTCACAGATTTATGTTCATATGTATACGTGCAAGGTGGACCGGGGCAGTTGCCACCATCCCCTGCTGCAGCCACAAGCTCAAGGTTATTGCCATAATCCATTTCAAGTGCAAATGTTGCACACTTGTGTGCGATTGTGTTGGCTCTCACACATATGCGTGTGTGTGTGCGTGTGTGTGTTTGTGTAAAGCAGAGAAATTAAATAAAAACCGCAAAGCAAACGCAATACTCTGACGGCGCCGCCGTCTTTATATAAATAGAAAAACATTCAAGAAAATAGCACAACAACAACAACAAAAAGAACAAATAAAAACTGGCCAGTCTGGTCTTCTCCGTAGTCTTTGCTGTTTGCTCTCCAGGCTGACGGCGACGTTGGCAGCTCATCAGAATAAAAAAAAAAGATGTGCGAGTGTGTGTATCTCGCATGTTTGTAAAAGTTCGTCGTCTCCTAATTTGGTCTTAAAAATTAACCCATTCAGGGCAACAACAAGATTAAGTTGTAGGATCTAAAGCCAGACACTAAACAAGCATAAGACGGCCAAAATTTAATTTCCAAATAAAGCAGCAAAAAATGCGTTTTGAAATACATTCATAACTTTTTTGAATTTTTTAATAAAATGACGTATTAATTAACGTATTAATAATGGCAGGATTACTTTAAGGCCTTCTTCCTAAAAGAAAAACAATGTTTATTGCAACTAAATTTCTCAGCAAGATGGTCTAAAAATAGGTCTGCAAGTGTGGGGAATAAAGGCTTTGTTTCCTAAATATTCACTTGAATCAAGTATTAATAAGATCATAGCGTAATGTGAAACAATAATTATGGACCGATAACATTAGATTACAAATAAATAGGTAGCTTAAGATTATTCTAGCTGTAAGTAAAGTTTATGCTGCATCAGCTAACAGGGCTAGCTTCTGATTTCAGTTTTCCACTATCTAGCATGATTAGTTTCAATTACTCAATGTTTTATATATTTAAGTGCTTGTAAAGCTCAGTATGTCGTGAATCTAATGTAACTTCAATGAAAATTTATGAATTCTATGCTTTGTTTGCAAATTGTTTGCATGTGTGACCATAGCTTTAGAAATACTTAAATGATTCAAAGAGGACGATTCCTTATTTGTCCCCCTCACTGTTCCACTGTTGCTTTCTGACCTTTTGTACTTTGTCTATCCCTTACCATAATGTTTAAAAGGTTAAGTTTAAGCTATTGCCTTTCAAAGGCAATTGATCGCTTCTTTGAAATAACAAAGTTATATTAAACTGTACCACAATTTACACGGTACTCAGGTTGCCCAATCGTGCGACCGACCGACAGACCCACCCATAGTTAGCCCGCAGTGTTGTCTTACAGAGATGGAAACTTGCTGAAGCGCAAACCGCAGCTTAACATTGTATGTGTACATACAGTTTTATTTTTATATAAAGATGTAAATAAATTAGATGCACCACTAAAAAACAACAAAAATTTGATATGCTTGTTTGTTTGTTTGTCTGTCTGTCTGTCTGTCTGTCTGGCTGTTCGTTCGTTCGTTCGTTGAAGAGCAACACACACTTGCAGCCACTTGTGTTACGAGTTGGCGGCTACGCTTGGAATGCGGCATGGCATGTGGGTTAAAAAGGGCGCCCAAGGGGGGCGCCGCACGCTGACTGCCAACTCAACACGTTGCACTGTGGAGCAGAGCAATAGACTCTTATATAGAAATTTATAAATGAAAGCAAAATAGAGATGAAGTTACGTCCTTCCCTTCAAAGGTTGCCTTGTAACTTGTAACGTTTTATAAGTATAGTCCGAAAAGCTTTTTAGGTGGACTTTATGTTTTGAATGCAACAAAAGGGCTACAGCTTGACTATATGTTTGACTTAACTTCGTTTATAATTTATAAGCGGATCTATGCCGGGCTTACACTAAACCCCTGTTCTAAGTTCTTATTATTGAAAACATGCATATATTTAAACTTTCTTAGTTTGTAAGACGTCAAAAATAGACTAAACATCATGTGTATAAAGTAATTTTACATTTAAAAAAAATTATTATTGATTTTCTAAGTAACGATCTACTACTTGTTAAGATCCACCAATAGAGCAGAACCAGGTAATTCTAGATGTTCGCCCCCACTGTAGGTTAGCAGTGCAAAGTGTTAAACTCTTTTTAAATTAAATGTAATGCGAGTCGTTTGGAATCAACGGTGAGGAACATTTTTGCTAAATTAAAGAAATAAATAAAAAACAATAGCTGTCAATGACTGCTTATCGTTATCGCTGCAGTTAATCGATTGTGTGGTCGTGCCGCGAGGGGGGTATCAGCTGTCAAAAGTGTCTTTGTCGCCTGTCATTACATTTCACGTCCATATGGCAAGTGTCTCCTCCACTTTACGGTACATTGAACTCAACAACTTTCTGTGTGTGGCAGGCAGAGTGTGTGTGTGTCATTGTGTGTGTCATGTTCTCTTCTGGCTTGATTTAATTTGTGTTCAATCAATGTTGTGCTCATTTGATTAATGCATTAGCTATCATCATTGGCCTTTACATTGGCCGGCCGATTGGCGTGTCAGCCGCTATTGACTGTCTGTCTCCCCTATGCCTGACCACAATTGACTTTAAGTTTTGGTATTGGAAGAAGAGCGAGACTTTGTCTATCATTCAGTCAGTCAGTCAGTCAACCCATTAGCTGTCTGGCCGGTTTTCACCATCAAGCCTGACCACACTCTTTATTGAGCGTTTTATTCATAATTTCTGAATGCTGCTGCTGCTGTTGTTGTTGTAGTTGTTGTTTAAAATACTGTTAGTTCTGATTTCTGCCTTGCTTTCACCACATTTCATAGGCAGCGAAAAATCTTTGTAGCCGGTCTATCTATGTATGAGTGTATTGTCAACCGGATAAACGGCGGCTCGAAGTAATTATGTAGCATGTTGAAGACACAAAAGAGATTTTTACTGTTGATTAGACCACAGAAGACTTAACAGACTGGCTCTAACTAGCAGAGAGAACAAGAGAGAGAGAGAGAGAGACAGAGAGCCAGGTAGTCGATAAGAGTTGAGAGTTTAGTCTCCAGTTATACCCGCAATGTCGCTGTAATAGTGTCTGTCTGTCTGTGTTTGTTGTTGCTTAACACTGCCAACACGGCCAATAGACCATGACCCGTCTTCTTCTTGGCAACACATCGTCTTTAAATATAATACAGAGGCAGCTGCTGTTCCATATCAACATCTCGCAATTCAATTTGGCTGCGAGCCAAGAATAAACTGTCCAAGAACAGATGTTTTTTATGCACTCATTGCAACCTTTTTGACTTTACGAACATTATTTATAAATGCAAATCATTTTAACATATATGTACAAGTATGTATTTTATAAACCAAAATATTACAGAAGGCGAAAAAAATATTGTCCAAATGTATATCATTAAAACAAATATATAATTTGACTATTTTAAAAAAATTTTCGACGGAAGATATATTGAATGTGTTTAAAATTTGAAAATCAATTTTGGAAACGGCTTCAGCTTTAAGAATACTTTCTAATTATCAACACTTTAGATTCGTACATTTTCGATTTTGGCTTTTTTAAATATCTTTAAGAATCATTGTTGTCGGCTTGTGTCCATCACTGATTGATGATTGATCAAATTAATAATATCGCTTGAAGGAAAATAAGCTTAGTTAATTTAGATATTTAAAGTGAGCAATAAACTATTTTGGATATCATTTAAAATTGCATGAAATCTAATTCTGTATTATTTTTTAATTAATTTTCTCTGCAGCCGTGATCGTTTCCATCTACGAGGATCCCGTACAGCCCCAACAGGCCGCTTCCATTGTAGAGAAACTCGGAGATTATCTGATTACTTGCGGGTACTAGAGAATAAAACACCATACAACAACACCATCAACAACAACAACCAACCAACACACCAACAACAAACAGCAACAAATTTGATATGAGAAGGAAAAAACAAAAACAACAACCACTAATAACATAAAAGTAATTATTAATATTTAAATTTATGAAGGCCAAGATAAAAGAAATTGTTGCGGTTTTTGTGGGCATAAGAAATAAACGAGAAATGTGTCGTCGTCAACGTAACTACAAAGAACTTTACCCCCAACTACAACAAAATTATAAATTTCTGCATTATTATAATTAAAATTTTGGTTCATACGAGATAAAATAAAAAATCACAAAAAAATTACAAAAAAATCAACAACAACAACAACTGTCTACAGCATTGAAGTAAGAATGTATTTTGTAAACAAAATCAAGAAGAGTAGAAAACAACAACAACAACAACAGCAGCAACGCAGGCACATTTTTGAAAAATTTTTGTATATCTAGATATATACACCGATATACATTCATATACATATATGTATAAATATATATTGTATACAAGCAGTTTATAAAAAGTGAGAGAGAGAGATAGAGAAAGAGATAATGAGAGTGAGAAAGAGGGTGGGGAAAAGCTTAGCGGGGGACTAGACGTATGCATTTGTCCGCCCGCCAGTCAAGGAAAAGCAACAACAACAACTACTACAACAACAACCAACACCACACACACACAGGAAAAAACGAAGCAAACCCAATATAAATAAATATATATTTATATATGTAAACTATTTGGAAAACAAAAATGAAAACCATGACGCTCTATTTATATATAGAAGAGGATGCATGGCAGCGCCATAGTGGTAATTTTTATACGAGAGGAAGAAACGTGAAAATATGTAAAAGTTGTTCAGTCTTTTTTAGCTATACGCTCATATGAATATGTATATTTGTTTTCAGCCACACGCATACACACACACACACACACACACATACGTATGTATGTGTTTGTTTAGGCCATAGCTCTACTCCATTTGCTCTAAATGCTACTCTCTTCGTATGCGCTTTTCAACTTTGTATTTCTTCTTCTAATCATTACAAGCAAAACATAAACAACAAAATAAAAAAAGTAAGAAAAACATTAAACTTTTTATATCGAAAGATGCATATTAAAAAAAAAGATGACAAAAAAAGATGAAAAGAAAGGAGAACGAAATTAGCATAACACTTTTTCTACAAGCCATAGTCGTCGTTGACCAACACTGCTGACATTGTTGTCACCTCATCCTGGTGTTGTGCGTCGCATTTCCTTCAGACTTATTGCTGAACACAAAAATTCGGCAATAAATTGCCATTACATACATCGTAAATGCATGCAAATTTAAGAAAGCAAAAAAATAACATAACTCATTAAAAAAAATGGAAAAATCTACTACAATTCATACATACAAATAAATGGCTTTTTATGTTAGGTAAAAATAATAACAACAAGAAAAAGAAAAACAAAAATAAGTTCTCTTTTTGCGCTGACATTTTGAATTCATTTTTCGTACAAGCTAAAGAAAAGCAAAAAGAATATTTGAAAAGAAAAATAAAAACACAAAGCAAAAGGCAAAGAAAAAATTATAAAAAATGCATAACTATATGAAATATAATATAAAATTTAAAAATATATATAATACGATACTTTAATACTATTGAAATAAAACAGAACGAGACAAAAATCGTCATAAAATTATACTCAACATCTTTTATTTCCATAGCTTTAGTAACAACAACAAAAAGTAAAAGGTGCGTCCCATTTTGATTTTAATTCTTCCAATTCTGTATGAGCTTCTGACCCGTACGTTGTCAGATCAATGAACTTTTTAGTTCGCTGATGGAGGGGCCCGTTTATAATTAACGTTTTGTCGCATACTTCTCTAAATTCCACTCGTACTATATGCAAATTTTTCAGTTGGATTTTGAAATCGTTAAGTAGTTCTATTAATCTAAAAATGATGGACATCCATATCATTCAAGTTATACTTTAAATAATGCATTCTATTGGAAACCATCAAAATTTAATAAAAAAAAAACTTATAGACAATCTATCCCATGTGCAGCTTAAACAGGAATGGACCTTTAATATGCTGAACGTTTCAAAAGGTAATCATATCTGGGCATTCTAAAAATAATATAGAAAACCCCATCAAAAGAATGTCGTAGTCTAGGCAAAGGCTCATAAATTGCATATTTTTATAATAAAGATAACATATCAGTTTTAAAAGATATTTAAAGGCTTCTAAAGCCATAGTCTGATAAGCAAATAATATATCTGTCATTCTGTCTGGTTTTTTAACCAAAACATTTGGATTTAAGGGACAGTGTAGACAGATTCTAGGATGCTCTTCGTAACTGAGGTGAGTATTTAATAATATTTATTTTTTTGATTTACAAAGTCTTTAAATGTTAAAATTATTTTAAGAATTGCCTTCTTTGCGGAGACACATATTGCCATTTTAGGCGCTTGGCGTACTACGAATATTTAACTGAAATTATTTTTATCTCATACTCTCACATTCTCTGCACAATCATTTTTAATGGCTGACGTAATTGTACAATTATTTTTATAAAAAATTATATGTGCGCTCCTCAACACATAGTATAAAGAACGAATGTTATCTGCTGGCTGCCTCTTTGCATGCTTTTCTTTCAGCAATTGTCATTTTTCGCAAATATTTTGCATACGTACATATATACATTTGTACACATTTAAATATACTTATAAGTCTATATACATTTGTATGCTCAAGCAAAACATTGACCCAAATTGTGCGTGCGAGTGAGAATATGTTAATCATAAATTCTTGCCTAGTGGGTGGATGGAAGAGCTCTTTAAATAAGAACTGAACTATCTACGGGCAGCGAGGAATACTGTTGAAGGCCTTTATTTTACTTGAACGTTAAATTGAATAATTTCATTAAATCTTTCTTTATATTTATGACTGAATTTATTAATCAAACTCGACAAATATTTGCCAGCTTAGTACCTGTGGAACTCCTGCTATTTTAATATCTTTTGGGTATATGTAGTATTGTAATTGGTTCAGAAACATTAGCTGTACAATAAACTGCAAATATAATTGCAGGCATTTGATTACTATTAGCCCTTCTAGGATATACGGGTTCTTCATCTCTCAAGCTTTTAATACAAAGACCCCTTTGAAAGTATATAATTTCGATGGCTGCTATGTGTTTGGTCTCTTAAATAATCGGTTTAAACACTACTGCTTTTAAACTGTTTGAAGAGTAGACAGATGGATAGATGAACATTATTATTATTATTATTATTCCTTTTAGGCGTTACCAATAAAAAACGCTACACTTTTCAGTGAAGGGTATAAATGGCATAATTAAAATTGAATATTTATTAAGTATCTAGAAGCTAAGTATTTTTTTATTTTCTTTTCAAAGAATTGTGGAAAATTACAAAAATGTATTTTTATACTGTGCTCAAAGGGTGAAACGATATATGTATTAGTTTTGTACGAATGTATATAACAGGCAGAAGGAGGAGGTGGCAGACCCTACAAAGTATATATTTACACACATTCAGAGTTGTTTGATCTATTCGCAGATGAAGTTATTTTATTATTTCTGTTTTGCTTCTGAAAATACACACATACATATGCACATGCCCACCTAATGTTGATCTCTTCGATTTGTATTTTTTATTTTCTTCGCTCTGTTTGGTCGTTTGTTGTTGTTATCTGTGTAGCAGGTCTGCCAGTTCCTTTGCATTAAAAAGCTAGACCAGCAATTAAAATAAGCTAGAAATAGTTAAACAACTTCAGTAAAATAAACGTTAATATTAACACTAGTATTAGATCAAAAACACACGCTTGAAGTATTTTTGTTTTGGGTAAAACAGTTTTAAAAGCAGTTTTATAAATTTAACCACAATCGTCATTAGAACATATTTAAAGTTGGCTGGAAGTTAGTCAGCAAATAGCTAAATGGGCAACACTGGCTGCAGATGGCTCGCCACAAAAGAGAGAATAATTAATAGAGAGAGGGAGCAGGTCAGTTGCATTGAACTCTTTCATGCAGGCGCGTCTTTAGTTCCGGTCGAATTTGTTAATTAATTGATTTGTGTCAAATTGTTTACTATTTCGTTCGATTTTTTGTATTTTCGATTAGTGTTTGTTTTATAACGTTGTTTATTAAGTTCATTGAGCTCTTTTAGTGTGCGGGATATTTTTATAAAAAAGGTGTAAACGTTTTGGCGCGAGTTTTGGCGCGGTTCTGCGGCAGCGTAATTTAACGGCAGCGGGAGTGATTTTCTTTTGTGTTTTTAGGTGGATCTGCATCAGCTTTCCCCATTAACCTTTGTGCTAGTCGGGGTAAGTACGCACCAATTTAAATTGCAACTAATTGTATGTGCACGCATGGTAGTGCACTTTTTATTCCCAACGCGCCTTTTCGGCGTCCCTTTGTGTGTGTGTGTGTATGCATAGAAGTTTTGTCAGGCCCCCGCACACATACGTGTCAAATGTATGTATGTATGTATATTTTTTGCTTTTTGTAGCCTGTACCCCAAGGGTGAAAGGTGTATTAGTTTTGTGCGAATCTATGTAACACACAGAAGGAGGCGTGGCATAAAGAAATATTTATTTTTTATTTAATTTAATAATTTAATTGAACTTTTTAAATTAATTTTTAGAATATATTTTTTTTCATTTTGTCATTTTTATGGGAGGTACAGGGTATTTAAGAGTTGAGCTCGCTCGACTTTGGCATTCCTTTTTCCAATATTTTTTATTTAATTTAACTTTTTAAACTAACTTTTAAAATATATATATTTTTTCCCCCTTTTTTATGGGAGCTACAGGGCGGTAAAGAGTTGAGCTCACTCGACTTTAGCAGTCCTTTCTTGTTTTATAAAACAGAGCTGGACAAAGGTTTAACGATTAGCTGAATATTTCAATTTTCATTTAAAGAACTTTACCTCTTATCTACAAAATGGTATATCACAGAAATCGAAAAAACAGGGCTATTGTCAGTCAATATCTTGAGGGCAAAGAAAAACCGGAAATGAAGCTTAAATATTCATTGTGTTTATCAGTCAATGCATTGTTCTTAGTTTAAAGTTGCTTTGCACTTGGGATTTTAAGCACGAAATCGGATTGATAGTATATATGTATTTAAAAAACAACCTTAAGAAACAAGCACAAACTCCAAGTCCTAAATTAATCAGCACTATTTACAAACAGAAATTAATATTTATTTCGAATAGTTACCTTTCGACTCATAATAAATACGATTTTTTTCATACTATATGTACACTTTCGCCTTCAATCAGTGAGTTGTTGTTTTAGTGAAAACTCATTAAATGAACGATAAAAGACGAACTCTGGTTACGCGAAGTGGAATGTTATCAGTTGCACAATTAATCATTAACTTTTTATTGACAAAACCGGCTCGGTTTTCGCCCTTGCCCCACACCTTGGACAGCATCTTCACTGTTTATTGTAATTTCTTGCTTTTGTTTTTTTTGCTTGCTTTTTTATCTAACGGCAAGTTGGATGACTGCGAGGCAAATGTTGAATAAAATATACAAATGTTAGTTTATTCATTTAATAAAATATGCTAATTTGTTAGAAAACGTATTCTATTACTGTGCAAAAGTTTCTACAAACCCATACAAATGCATATCTAAATGGCCTTGCATTCATATTTAAATGGCTGTTAGGGTTGTCATAACACTTTTGCATATAAATTAGAGCTGTCGCTGTGTCGCATTATATTTTTACGCGAACATATTATATTCTATATTAATATTTTCTGTGCACTTTGGGTTTTCTATTGAAACGGCAATTAAATAGCATCTGGTTTTTTAAATACTGGCGCTACAATTAATTAAAAGTGGACTGAATACGATGAGTGTTCCTTTATAAAATTTTACTGACTGGGTAGATTTCCAGGAATAAAGTCTCTTTTAATCATTTTTTAAACCGCTGTCCGTTGCAGCTTATATATATACAAGTACATACCGGACTTCATCATCATAAATGAACTATACTTATAGATGCCACTGAGCAACTTTTAAAAATGTTTTTTCATATTTAATAGATGCCGCCAAGAATTGTTCAAAACGCTCCACAGTTATTAATATATATTTGAGGTTATTAACATCTTTTCATCTCCCCATTTTAATTGCTGAGTTGCGGTTTCTTCAATTAAAAATTCTGACTTCTGGAAATCGTGGCCTTTTAAGAAATATTTATCCTTAAATACTTACTATGGTGCATAAATAAAATAAGGGTGAATAAAAATGTCTAAAATAGAAATTCGATAAAAAACCTTTAATTAAAGCTAAAGAAAAGCAGATTTACACTCGTATTTAGAAACAGTCTAAGCAATATAATATCCGAGGCTTATCTTTCAATCATCCAGTGCTGCGACTACATATAAGAATAAGTTCTTTATTGAAATTCATACTCGAAGAGATACATATCTATAGAAATATATATATGAAAAATAATGTGGAGATCGACAATTTAAAATCCCGTTTGACCCTGCCACTTTCTCAGTTGCTCGAATGCTGTCCAAAAGGCAACCGACCAGGGTCCAATGCGCAACCAACATGGAGTAAAGCCCTTGTACATTGCCATTAGGCCCTCCTCGGTTATCAATTTGTAGTAGCAATGAAAAGCATTCCTATAGTGCAGACCACGGCCCTTCTCATCGGTCGGTTGGTTCATAATGCGAGACTTGACCACATCGGCGGGTGTGCTGAGAACGCTGGCCACCAAGCCAGCTGTAACCGATGCCATAAACTGGATAAGGATGCCATCCTTGATCTTGAACAGTCGTATATAATGTCGCTTGCTCAAATCATAGGCCGCCGTATCACCTGGAAATGGAAGGAGTGCCTTTCAATAACAACTTAGACCATCGTTGAAAACCCCTTATTGCCAATTTAGTTCTTGTAAAAAGATGGATATTTCGGAACTATAAAGTAGGTAGTGTTGAATATTAAGTATTTTGTTTTCCTTAAATAGGCAAAATTGTTTTTTTTTTCGAAGGAATTGATCTTTTTAAAAATTTAATAACTGCCCAACCTAGGACAGATCTCAAATAAAGATTAAAGATTTAAAAAAAAAAGATTAGACATAAGGGAAAAATCAGAGCTATATCCTATTTATGGTTATAACTGGAAAGAAAAATAATTGGGCAATGCTCCAAGCTTTAACAACGGTATAAAATGAAAATGGATATGCTGATAAAATGGTAGTTTAATCGACTTTTTTGTACCTGCTGTCATCATCATGGCACGAAAACAGCTGGGACCCATACCCTTCCACATATTGATAATGCCACCTTGTCTATATAGATCTATGATGCCCCGGCCAACGTTCTTAACGCGCACAGGTTGATCGAGAAATCGACGCCTTCCATCCATTTGCATGCGTATCTTTATAATATCCAATGGATTGGCCAATGCCTGTGCCATACAACCAGCAATGTTTCCCGCCACAAAACCCCGAAACAGACTCAGCACTTCATGGCCCTCCTCATCGTAATATACAAACTCCTGTCTGACCACATCATAGAAAACGACACGAAGGGCATTAAATATTAGATTGCGTGTAATCATCGCAGATAGTCCACTGTACAGACTCTTGAAACCCTCTTCCTTAACGATACCATACATTATACCAAACATTCCGCGTTTTGGGCCGCCTGATTCGCCCTTCTGTGCCGCCTCTCCCTGCAAATGTAGACGCGTCTTGACCACGTCCATGGGGAAGGTGAAGAGCTCGGCAAAGGATGCGCCCAGAAACGTATTGATGTAGAGCTGGAATAGAAGCTTGGGTTGTATTTTGGCGACGTGCATAGGCGGTGGAATTGGCGGCACTGCTGGCTTTAGTGATAGGTTTTTGGTCCTGTCATCCTTCTCGTCCATTTCACTTAAAATTTAAACAGTTTCACGATATATTTGTTGTTGTTATTACTACTACTTATACTAAGATTTAGAATACACGAAATTTTAAGTTGACAATTGAAGCTTAGAAGCCCGATTGGCCCTCCCATTCTCGCAGTTTCTCCAGGGATAGCCAAAAAATTACGGACCAAGGACCCAGGCGTAACCAGCATGGTATAAGGCCCTTGTACAGAGCCAGCACATTCTCTTCCTTGATGAGTTTTATGAAGCAATCGGCCGAGTTCTTATAGTTGAGCCCTCTGCCCTTCTCATCCACGGGCTGATTCATGACACGTGACTTGATTACGTCAGCCGGGTTACTTAAGATACTGGCCACCAGTCCAGCACTGAGGGATGAAAGGAGTTGCAGGACTAGACCATCGTCTAATTGCAGGTATTTGCGAAAATTTCGCTTGCTTAGATCATAGGAGCCAACATCGCCGGCGGTCATGAGGCAGGCGCGTAGGCAACTAGGCGATACGCCCCGCCACATACTGGAGATTCCACCCTCCTTGTAAATGTCCCTAAAGGCCTGCCCCACATTGTGCACACGTGTGGGCAGACCCTGCAGTCGTCGCCTCCCCTCCATTTGCATTCGCACCTTGACAATATCGAAGGGGTTGGCCAAAAACTGAGCCATACAGCCGGCAACACTTCCCCCAAAAAAAGCATGCGCCACCGTCAGCACCTCCTTTCCCTCCTCATTATGGTAGATTAGTTGTCGGCGTATTATATCGTAGAACACCACCCGGAGCGAGTTGAAGAGCAGATTGCGTATTATCATTGCCGACAGTCCACTATACAGACTCTTAATGCCCTCGTTACGTCCGACCCCATACATTGTGGTGAACATGTTTTTTACTTTGGCGCCCGTTTTTTTCGCCTCCTCGTGCTCCAGCTGCATCCGAGTCTTGGTGACATCGAGGGGATACACCCAGCTTTCGGCGAAAGAGGAACCCAAAAAGGTGTTGATATATAATTGAAACAAATTGCGGGCAGTCAGTTTCTCAACGTTAACGGGTGGCAGCGAAATGGGGGGCACCGAATCTTCAAAATGCGCAGTATTGCTTGCAGATCCAATTTCCCTGTCATCCGCGCCATTTTCCTTATCCATTATATACACAAATCACCGATAATTTCGCACATTGAACATTAAATTTTCTATATATATACAAAATGCACATAAATACAAAAAATAGTCACATAATTTTTAAAATTGCGATTGTAAAATCAAATCGGTTTTTAAATCAACATAGATATTACAATTCCAATAAATATAAAATGGCCTTAAATGGCGAACCATTGCTTAGATGCTGAAGCCTCCACAGCTATCAGCAGTTAGTTAGTTAATTCCTTAGTTGAGTGCCAGTAGCTAACTCCTTTAATTGTTGCCTACCCTCTCATTAAATTCATTATTTTGTGGTTAGGAAGCAATGAGTTCCATATAGATATATATCCTATTTAATAGTGATCCCCACTCCCAGTTTTTCAACTAAATCATGGCAGCTTTATTTATAGTATACTACTTGGTATAGTTAGTTCATTCGAGATTTTGTTACGAAGTTATTGGTGGTTTTTCAATCGAGCAATCCAATTATGTATAATTTAAGGCTATATATTATTTGCAAG
This sequence comes from Scaptodrosophila lebanonensis, assembly GCF_003285725.1. Lineage (NCBI taxonomy): Eukaryota > Metazoa > Arthropoda > Insecta > Diptera > Drosophilidae > Scaptodrosophila > Scaptodrosophila lebanonensis. Next base: position 2,579,733 of record NW_022060564.1, on the reverse strand, counting down.
AAACTTTGTATCCCCAGCTTTTATTGTTTAAAAGATATGGCGGTTCATACAGGCAGACGTACAGACATCGATTCACCTTGCTCCGCCTATTACATCAACTTAGACCTCTAAGTTCTTTTCAGGCTTTTCGGGCTATAGATGATGTGCATTTAACTTGATCTGCGTATAGATACAATAAGTCTAGGCGTCAAATTTGATATCCCCAGCTTTTATGGCTTAAAAGATATGGAGGTTCATACAGACAGACGTACAGACATCGATTCACCTTGCCTTCGCCTGCCTATTACATAAATTTAAATCTTTCATTTCTTTTTATAGTATAGAATATAAAAATGAATAAATAGGGACTACTATACTACAAGTATATACGTTTTATGTAAAATCTAGACGAAAATATAAATAGATATTGCACAATAATTTCAATAGCCCTCATCGCCACGAAAACGTCTTATCTGCTCGAATGTCGTCCAAAATACCATGGTCCAGGGACCCACCCGCAACCAATAGGGCACGAATCCCTTGTACATGGCTAGGAATCCCTCCTGCTTGACCAACTTATTGAAGCAGTCGAGGGTGCCCTTGTAGTGTAGGCCACGGCCCTTCTCGTCCGTTGGCTGATTCATAATACGCGACTTGACGACATCGGCGGGCGTACTCAGAGCTGCACCGGCAAAGCCAGCGATCATGGCGCCCACAAACTGTACGACGCGATTATCAGCCACGTCGAAAGTATCCATTATAGTACGTTTGCTCAAGTCATAGAAGCTCACATCGCCCAGGGTAACGAGTGCCGCTCGCCAAGTATTCGGCACAGTGCCCTTCCAGAGGCCCACCACGCCGCCAGCCTTATAGATCGAAGTAACGGCCTGGAAGACGTTGTGTATCCGAGGCGGTTCGCCCAGTAGACGTCGCTTACCCTCCATTTGCATTTGCACTTTGATCAAATCAGTGGGTGAGGATATTACGTTGGCGCAAGCGCCTCCCATGACGCCACAAAAGGACCCTCTCAGGAAGGTCAATTGGGGCTTCCCATCTTTATCATAAATGAGCAAACTGTTGCGAAAAAAGTCGTAGAAGGCCATCTTCAGTCCACTGAAGACAAAATGGCGCAAAGCCATGGCGGAAAGCCCACCGTACAGCTTCAACAGACCTTCCTCCTTAATAATGCCCAATCCGGTGGCCAGCATGCCGCGATACTTAACCGCCTGGCCCGACTTACTCGCCGCCTCGCCCTGAATCTGCATACGCGTCTTGCATACATCAAAGGGATAGCCGACCATTTCGGCACTACAGGCCGACGCGAACGAGGTCAAATAGAGTTCGACGAAGGGAGTTTTTTTGTTGGAAGACAACAACTCGACATGTGGGAGTAATGGCGGAGGTGGTGGCGGAAAGTCAACATCATCCATTCCGTTCTAAAATTTGAAAACTGCACCAGAATTTTAATGATAATACAATTAGTCTAAAGATGAAAGAAATATGTTTTTTTTTTTAAAATACTCAAAACAAAATGACAGCCTAAGACATGTCTGTTCTAAATGCCTAGGAATATTGCCTGATTTTGAGTATATAATTATCTATAGTAGCTAAAATCTGGGACATATAGGATGTGGTAATAGCTAAGAGTAATGCTTAAATGTAAATGAACTTCTTGAGGAAAAGCAACCAGTTCTTAGTTAATTAGTTTATCTTTAGATTTATCTTCTTTAGATTTTCCAGCTCAATCTATATTCAAATGGTTCGCTCTCCTACAAATACCTTGAGTTATAATAGAGGCGAAAAAAGTAATACAATATATATGTAAGGAAATATATATTGAGATAGACTACAAGTATAACGATTAAAAAATGGGTTAAATATTGATATTATTAATACCTAAAAATATGACCAAGTTAATTCAAAAAGAAGAGTTCTGGTGGAAATAAATAAAATGAAAAGTGCATAAAAAAATACATAAATTATTTATAAATTAAGTAGTAGTAGTTTTTTTTCATAAATTACTTTTTTTTACTTTTCCATTATAGATTTTACTTTCTTTTAGCAAAAACCTTGGCCTTGATGTTACCGAAAAAAAAAGTTCCACACATGATAGCAATACAATGTTGTTAACAAATATATTTGCTAATACGTTAATCGCACTTTGATAGGAGGGCCCCTTATCTGTTATTAATCAAATAAATAAAATGATTTATATATATTTTATGATTACGCCAATTTATTTAGATGGCGTTGTTGAACGAACCCCGATCGAGCTAGCAACAGCAGCATAACTCATTAGAACGGAAATGCAAAATTATAGTTTTTACAACATTTATAAACATTTGGGACTTGCCGAAAAATTACTAATTGTTTTTTCCAAAATAAAATCGTTAGAGATATGCGTTGACTCATAAGTTGAATACGTGCCGGATACATCAAATTCGTAATTTCTGAGAAATTAAAACGAGTAGAACATAAGAGGCGGGCTAGACCGAATCTGGAGTACCCTGTGTCCCCTTTTCCCCCGACACAGTCTTTCAACTAAAATTAATTTTTGGGTATCCAGACATTCCCAAGATAGTTTATACGAGTAGTATGCAGATTTTGATAATATTTCAGTTTTTTGTAAAGCATCAAAAAATAGATATCTTGATAAACAAAGAAGAGTTTGTTATTAAGCTTGATTTCTGCACTAATCGTTTCTATGACAGCTATGTGATATAGTGCACCAATTTTGATATATCTGCAGAACATTATAAAGTAGTATTATACAAAGCTAAAGCTTTCTAAAAGTTATCCTTTATATATATCCTTTATAAAAGTTATCCAACTAAGACTGGTTTTTATGCCAATCGTTCCTATGCCAGCTACCCTTTTTACCCTTTGGGTATAATAGTTCTCAATGTTGTTCATAATCTCCTTTCCGGTTTTCCCAAATTTGATTTGGGACTCCAAAGAATGCTCTGCCATTGATGTACCCATGAACACATACATATATGTACATATATATGTACCTGCCGAAGACCTCATATCTATATAGCTACCCACATTGTTTTGTGATAAGCGCTGTTCCGCGAAAAAGAGAGGGAAAACAAAACAAAACGAAACAAGAAAATGGTGCGTAGACTTATAAAATGAGTGCACGCAAGAAAAGACCGCACCTTAGACAACTTGACGACCCCTTCACACATCGCCCCAAGTGTTTATTGATATGGCGAGGAGGTCGAGTCACATTTATACTCGTATGCCAACACATGGTTTACTGCCGTGAAGGCAGCGCGTGTTTCCCCCCCCCAAAAAAAAGAACAACACAACATAATAATAATGAGCCTGACACACCTGGGCGCGGTTTTTGCCTGCCAGGCTAGGAGGAGCCACCCAACCAACGAGCCAGCCACTTTGTCTGTGCCGCCATCGCCACCGCACAGTGGGCTGAGTCGAGAAAAATGGAGATAGATTACTTCTGCCTTTAAATCCTTAAATGGTTTCTCTTTTTATAGCCTGTACCCAAAGGGTGAAAGGCTATACTAGTTTTGTGCGCATGTATGTAACACACAGAAGGAGGCGTGGCAGACCCCACAAAGTATATATATTCTTGATCAGGATGAGAAGCCGAGTCGATATAGCCTTGTCCGTCCGTCCGTCTGTCCGTCTGTCTGTCCGTCTGTCCGTATGAACGCAAGGATCTCAGAAAGTATAAGAGCTAGAATAACCAAACTTGGTTTCCATATTCTCCTAAGACCGAGAAAGTACGAGTTTGAGTTTTTTTTCGATGCACCCCCCCACTCCCCCGCAATTCGTGTTTTTTCTTATAACTTCCGTAATTCTCGGAATTTTGAAATCAATTTTGGTAGGTACATCCAGTTAGTACTAATGTGTCCGTGTGCCAAATTTCATCATGATAGGTCAATTCTGAAGAAAGTTATAGCCATAAGTAAAATCGCTGCTCATGCGCTGCCTCTGTCGGCAGCGCTGCCCGCAGCTGTTGTTGTTGTTGCTGCTTTGGTTCAACTTTGTGCTGCATACATACACGCATATAAACACGCATAGGTACGTGATGTAAATGTATGCTGTTAAAACTAAACATAAACATATATTCTAATTTAATTTAATTAATTAATTCATTAATTTTTTTTAATAATTTAATTTTTTTTAATTTTTTTTTTTTAATTTTTCTTTTTTTGTGGAGAGTACAGGCTATTTTACTGTCGGGCTTGCTCGACTGTAGCGTTCTATCTTGTTTAAATTTGAATAAGTGTAATTTTAATTTTTTAAGTGTAATCTAATGAAACCTTTGTTATTTAGATTAGGTTTATTTTCTTTACTTTTAAACATAACCGCGGCAAATTCGTTTATTGATAGGATTATGTACATCCATTGGAATCCAAATTAAAGTTGACATAAGCTCTGCTTTTGATATTTCCTAAACTAACTTAGGATTATTTTATTTATGCTGGAAATCTACCTTTCAAGAATTTCGATAATTTTTCTTCTACGTTTAGAGATTAAAACTGCTATCTGCTAAAAAATTGGCTATGGGTTCAGATTCCAAATAAGTACAGTTGACCTTTGGCTTTGCTTTCCTAAACTGCTCTTTCCTTTCCATTTTAATAGCAGCGTTATGTGAAGTTGGATTTCTTATTTGTTAGCTGGGCTTGATTGTGTCCAATGGGGGAAAAAATGCCGTAACTTTTCATTGATAGTTGATTTCTCTGTTTTATGTGTGAATTATCTATAAGCTGTGAACTTTTCTTAATCAAACTCTCTCTCGCTCTCTCTCTCTCTCTCTGCGCGACAACTGATTGGCACACTCTATAATTCTTCTTTGAAGCTTAATAGCAGCCAATTATTTAAAGCTTTCAGAATTAACCATTTAGTTGAACTTTTATCATTAAACTATACACCAAAAAAAGTAATTGTTATTGTATTGGCTTTATTAATAATATTTTAACAGAATTTTAATAACAAAAACTTACTTTTATTTTAACATTTGATTAACTGTTGGTGATGTTTTGTTTCATAGAAGTTGTCTTTCAAGTTCTGAAGACATACACGTAGTTCTTTCTGTTGTTGCGTACCTTTCCTGCAGCTTCTTCTTATGTATATTAAGTTTTTTCCCATCCATAGGTAGTTTTTGAAGTTGGAACTCTTTACACTCTATCCTAGTATTAGTCTGGTAGTGGGAAAGGGTATTTTCAATTTTATGTTGCTATTAATAATTAGCCCCTGAGCTCTTTTTATGCAGACTATCATATAATTACATTCCGAGGTTGTTTTTTGCAGACTATAAATTATTTTTATTTCAATCAACTTTTATTTTCAATTTATCATTAAAGAAGGAACGAATCTGATATCTATCTGATACGAAAACGGGGAAATTTTCAAATAAATTAAAATAGAGTTCAAATATTTGATATGAAACACATAAATACAAATTTCTCTATTTAAATTAATTAACTAAGACACTGTGCTTGGTTAGTTAGTGGAGCTGTCAGTCAGCTGACACGCCCATATATTCTGAGTAGTCCTCCCCATCTCCCACAGTATTTAGCACTTTTGTTTAATGAATGTGACGTCGTCGTCATATGCAGCTGAGGAGGGTGGTAGACGCACCACAATTTCAAATTCCCGACGCACGCACAGCACTTTATATAGACAGGGAACATCGATAGGGCTAATGATGGCAGTATCTTTTTGTTGTTTTTTTTGTTTTTTTTTTTTGTTAAAGTTGGCGGCGTTGCAGTCATTTGTAGCAGCAACTCGCAAATAGGTCAGTTATAGTGAATTGGCTGACATTTAACTCGAAATCTAATACCCGCTGACCAACTGACCAATATTTCCAAAGCCAGTAAGAAGCAATGGCTGAAAGGTGCCAATCGCTTCTGGCCGTTCACAATCCTAGGGCATAATGCTGACTTCGAAGAAGGGGGAAGCAATTTGAGAGTTTGTTGAACCGCATTATACTTGTACGAATTGTAATGGAAAAAATACAAAAAATAAATACGAAAACTAAATCCAAGCATCAGCACAAATTGTGGGGAAAATTTGCGTTAAAAACTGAATTTTTTAAAGCGGGCTGTACGAATTATGAATGGGCTACTAATCGTTTGTTAAAGATAAAGAATTTTTAAGCTAAGCGAATTCAGTTAATTCTCTTTCATGCATTTAAACAATACAAACGCTAATATGTACAAGTATTTTTAATTTATTAATTAATTAATAATTTTAGGAAGTATAAATTCTCCTTCTCACTAAGGAAGAGTATCTGAGTATAGAGTATTTGAGACTTGTGCTAATACTTGCCAGTCGTTGGTGTAATTTTCTTTCGCCACAAGCCCATTTACTTAAATCATATTTATACAAAAATACAAAATACATACAACTTTTCAAATACTCCGATAATTGCTTAAATCTACGCTTACTTTAAAACTAGATCAAGTCGGAGTTTGCGGATATAAACGAGTATATAAGTTCCTAAAAGAGATCAAATTATACATAATTATAACAATAATATTGGCAAATAAAACCAAGAATTAAATTGAATTTATCTTTCATTCATTCTTTGAAGTCTGTTTGTTCATAAATTAATAAAAATAATATTATATAATAAATCATTATTAAATCATTCGAATATGTCACAAAAATATGTTTTCTAATCTCACCTGAAACAATTTGTTTTTCCTAAATCTTTATTTTTTTTTTAAGATTTGTCCTAAGGAGGACAATTTTTAAATTATTTATTATACAGAAACCAAGAATATTCACATTTTAATAAAACAAATTAAAGGCTTTTATTTATAAGTTGATTAACATTGACGTACTAATATTATTGGTTCTGTGGTAATTTCTATAATTTAGTGAAGAAGTATTACTGTTTTAAGAGCAATATTTATTATTGGGCTCTTAACAAATATTATTTCGAGAATGAAAGAAAGCGATCTTTGGATTGTTCTAAATAATTTCTTCTAAGAACAGCAAGCAATTATTAAGTATGTTGGTTGGTTGTTATTTCTTTTAAAAGTCGGACAAGAAATTAAAAGATTATTGCTGTTAATTCTTTATGTTTTTAAAGAATTCAACAAACTACACTTAAAAAGCAATCGGCATCGCGATTTGTAGAGCACATGGTTGTAATGAGCGAGCTGGACTTGGAGGTCCGTGCAAGAATTGAGTTTGTTGAGTTGTTTATTCAGTGATTTGATTTTCAAGCGAAAGAAACTCCAATTACCAGTGCAGCGATACCTACCATATACACGTTTACACACATATATAAATAATTAGCATAAATTCAATAAAGTTTGGTTGTTTGTTGGTTTATAGTGACGGATTATTACACAAGTTACGCGGAATTATACGGAATTTTGGGATTCAGGTAAGCTTAGATGCAGGTGTGGGCGTTGCGATATCCACAAAAATGCTAACAACTGTCAAATATTTGAACTGCAGAATTTCTAACGAACTATAAAAGACGGGCTTCGGACGGCAACGGAAGTTAGTAAGCGGAAGCAAGTCAAGAAAATGACATTCAGAAAATACCTAACATTGCTGCTGGTGCTGGGGAGCGCTTGGTTCGGCCAAGCCACTGAGGAGGAGACCCAACTACAGCGCAACAAACGCACTCTGACCACCATTTGTGTGGAGATCAAGCCAAATAATCCACAGGAGGAGCCCTATTTCATGTGCAAAGGAGCGGACTTCACTCGTGCCGGCTTCCAACCCACCGCCACGGTTCCCAGCTACGGCACAGCGGTCACTGTGCAGAGTGTACAGCCGACCATTAACAATTATCAGCACCCGACAGCACCCATGCCTTTTCCATCATTTCCCGCCTTTGCGGCGGGTTTTTTTCCGGCCCCAGCTGCCGGCAATCCCACATTCCCAGCTCAAAATCCCAGCTATGGCGAGGAACAGCCGAAAACTGCGCCATCGTCGCCATATAATGGACAACAGCAAATCGATGCAATGCCCTATGGCGGGTACAATAATAATGGCGCCCCCGTCAACAGCCCCGCAGGCGCTCCTGCCTTTGCACCTTCGCCTTTTGCGCCAGCATATGGCCAGCCAGCAGTTTCTTACACAGATCCAGCAAGCCCAGCAGCGTCTGCGCGAGGAAATGCAGCAGGTCCAGGCTCAGCGCCCTCGGCCGCTCCATATGCTGCTCCAACGGATAAGAAACCGCCGACAGATGCACAAGCAACTTCAGAGCAACATCCTTCAAATGGCCAGGATCCCAATGATGGCTACGATGCGCCCATAGTCAGCGCCAGACATCACAGTTCCATGGATAAAGATGTGCTGGCCATGCCAAATGTGGGCTTCCAATTACAGGAGCTGAACTCCAAGTATAGGCAGCCCTTTGTGCCGCAAACGGATCCCATGCCCATGGTAATGCTGCCCGGTATGTTGCCCCAGCAAATGCTGCCCCTGACGCAGGCGCATTTTCAGGAACCACAACAAATGATGCCGCTGGCACAGACGCAGTTTCAGGAGCCCGCAGCCGCTAGAAGTTTGGACAGGCCCAATATTTCGGACTACTATGATGATCCGGTGATGCGCAGCTTCTATGGCGGTGCACCACCACCAGCGCCACTGACCGCAACTGATCCAGATCCGGCCGCCAATTCAGAACTGATGTTCCAGTACAATATACATTCCAATGTTACGCCGCCACCTCGCCTGAGCGGGCAAAACTCCACCATTCCGGAGTTTAAGCCGATGGCGAGACAAATGAGTCCGTCGAGCGATTCCTATAAGAAGCCCACTGAGCGACCGGCAGGGAGACAACAATGGGTTTATTCACGCTTACCAGAATTTTCTGCAAGACCTAGACCTGCTCCGGCCAACAACTATCAAGTGCCAACTACAACCACAACACCTAGACCACCGCCGCCACCCGCCCCAGCACCAGCACTGGCACCCGCTCCACCACCCGCTCCGGCACCCGCTCCGGCACCCGCTCCAGCACCTGCACCCGCAGCCGCACCATCGCCCGTTCCCTCTGAAATGTTGGCGCCAGTGGCTCCCTTCAGACAATACCACCCCTATGCGCCACCAGTTCAGACGAATGCCTGTGGTGGCTGCGCACCGCCGCTACCAACTCCACCACCAGCCTGTGCCACCCCGCTCGACAATGGGATTTCGTATGCAGCGCCACCGTGTCCCAGCTACCAACCGGTAATTATAGCCATGCCCTGCTATGGACAACAACCACCCACGCATTATCTGGCTGTGCCGAATAACGGGTATGGTGCTGGCAGTGGACGCAGCGAACCGATGGTGGGCAGTCCTTATGGCTTGTCGCAGCAGGTTGGCAGTCCCTATGGCATGGGGCCACAAGTTGGCGCACCCTTCGGCCTTGGTTCGCCTTTCGGGCTGAATCCGTTTGGACCATTTGGCCAGCTCAATCCGTTCAATCCCTTCAATCGCCTGCTAGGCTCACCAGCGCCACCAACGCAAGCACCACAAATGGCTCCAACCACACCATTTCAGCGGCTTTTTCAAATGGGTGGACAACCTACTACCATGGAGCCGACCACATGGAAAACCACTGCCAGACCGAAGACTATCAGCTATGGCTACTCCAGCACCCCAGCTGCGACAAAAGCTAGCACCACTGACAGGCCTAGTCCGACAATAGGCGCCTCCTTGGACGAGGAAGACGAGGAGCCAAAGACACAGGCCGAACCAGAACCCACCGCCTCGAATGAGCCAGCAACTGGAGCGGCCACTGACATCTCACCAACGGATGCGACCGAGGGCGATGCCACTTCTGCAGAAGACGATGATAGCAAATCCAAGGAATCGGACGATCAGAGCCCCAAGCAGCTCCTAAACGAGGCTGAGAAGAAACTCAACTCCGACAAGCGACGACGTCATTATCCACGAGCCAGCAGCAGCAATGTCCAGAAGCGCAAATACCTGCAGAGATTGTAGTTGCACCTGAACTTTCTGGCTAGATTTAACATTTGAATTGAAAACTCAAGAATAAAGCTATATACTGACAAATATTTTCTATCTAAAAACACTTTTCATTACGAGTATAACTGAATATAATTTCTTTTATGATGGGCGATTATTTATTCTTCTTATAAAACTTTAAATCTGAGAAAATTCCTTTCCTATATATAATTTCTTTTATGATAGGCGATTATTTATTCTTCTTATAAAATTTTAAATCTGAGTTAATTGCTTTTCTATATACTTATAATTTCTTTTATGATGGGCGATTATTTATTCTTCTTATAAAATTTTAAATCTGAGTTAATTGCTTTTCTATACACTTATAATTTCTTTTATGATAGGCGATTATCTATTCTTCTTATAAAATTTTAAATCTGAGAAAATTCCTTTTCTATATACTTATAATTTATCTTATGATGGACGATTATCTATTCTTCTTATAAAATTTTAAATCTGAGAAAATTTCTTTTCTATATATAATTTCTTTATGATGGGCGATTATCTATACTTCTTATAAAATTTTAAATCTGAGAAAATTTCTTTTCTATATATAATTTATTTTATGATAGGCGATTATTTATTCTTCTTATAAAACTTTAACTCTGAGAAAATTCCTTTTCTATATATAATTTCTTTTGTAATAGGCGATTATTTATTCTTCTTATAAAACTTTAAATCTGAGAAAATTTCTTTCCTATATATGTATATAGAAAACGAAAAATTTTCTTTTAGATATGGCGATTATTTATTCATACGGCAAGCTTCTTATAAAACTTTAAATCTGAGGAAATTCCTTTTCTTTGCTGCACTTTTTAAATTTCCGCTATAAAGCTCTTGGCTTGCACGCGAGCTACCCAATTGGCTTTTGACTGACGGCCTAGATTGGCCGCCTTCTTGCCGGCTTCATTATCTTGACTATAAATCAGCACTTGCCTGTTAGCCACGTTGGCGTCATCTGGCTTATAATTCGCTTTTTATTAGCCTTTTCTGCTGCAAGTTTAATGAGCTTGCTTGAGCGGCTAATGTCAAAATATTTTTATTTAATTTCGCGAAAAATAAAAAGAAGCTAAAGCCAACTTATTACCATATCCTTGTCATTGGAGGCTTGTAGTTGAAAAAAAATTTAAGAAATTGCAAAATATTTAATTTAAATACATACATGAACATTATTTGTTGAGAAACAACTAGAAGTACTCTAATGGGACGATATATTCGTGTAGGAAAGATTGTTCGCTTATTGGTCTGTAAAATTTCTTTAATGCGTTATAGAAAAGTCTACATATTTCGGTAAATAATTAAATAACAAATTATTTCATAATTAAGATACTGACCAGTGCAATGCAGCATTAGAAAATCCGTTTAACCAAATAATAAAAAATATATATATCTTAAAAAAAAAAAACATTAAATTATTAAATATATATAAAAAATATAAATTATATAAATAAAATCATTAATAAGACGAGTACAATCCGGCAGCATAAATTATTTCTAATTTCCATTTAAACTAAAAATAAAAAAGAAAATCTTTATAATGGAATAAGAAATATATAAAAATATATAATGCAGAAAAACTCTTATTTGGGAAAAGAAACAAAAATAAATAATATTTATTGAAATGATATAATGTTTTTAAAAAATATATTGCTTATATAAACGAATTGTTAACTTATATGTTGAAATGCATTTCTTTATAGGACAATACAGGAATGCAAACCCAAGAGTTTTGTAGCTCTTAGCTAAGTATACTTAGTATACTTACTAAGTATGCTCGCTGATGTATCAGCTTTTCAAGCATTAAGTCTAATATTAAATCAGATTTTAAAGCGGTGAGCATTAATATTAAATAAGTTATATCCAGCTTATAACAAAAAGCCAATGGGAAGTGGTTTTCAGTCATTAAGTATATACGTATATATATACGAGTATATCGGCTTCCTCCACTTGTATGCACTTCCGGTTCGCATTCAATCGTTAAGTCATGCCAGACGCGTCTTTAAGGCAATTTCGCGTCACGGATCTTTGTTGCCAGCCAGAGGCAATCGAAAATAAAGTCATATACAAGTAGGAACCCGGGCTGCAATCGAATATACCCAAGTATTACAATGTTGAGCACGTAAAGCGATTGAAATAAATAATGGATTTATGTATGTATGTGTTGCATGAAAACGAAAATCGCTGATAGATAGAGAAACAGAAAGGCAATTATGTTTTAAGTCAATGCACCGCCTAGTCGAATATCTGTGGAGTGGAGCCGCAGATGGTGTTATTTCTAAATGCTAAAATGGGGTTAACACCTCAATACTACATGCATTTGTTTATGTTGTTCAGCCCGATTGCGAAATTTGGACAGTGCGCTCTGCTTCCTCATTCCTCGTCGCAAAACTAAACGAAATTGCCGAGGCAGCATTATTTTCCTTCAGTGCAGAGCACTGTCGACGACGACTTCACCTATAATTGCAATCGGAGCCATCGACTAGTTGTGATTGAGAGTTCGCGTCGAGAGGTTAAAGTTACATCGGTCGAAATGTTCAATTCCTGGATCAGCGTAACGCTGACGCTCAGTCTATCGCTAGTTGTGGCCGATCCATCGCAGCTGGACACAAATGTGAATGGGGCCAACAATATTGGACTGCTGCCAGGCAAGCCGCAGTATTATCTTATGGCCGATGCCGGTTCCGATGTCGCACCCACGGAGGAACTGAAGCGCACAAATCGCTCGTTGCTGAAATGGTGGGACGAACTGTTCAGACAAAACAATTGTTGCAACAACAACAACTACAATGCTTATCCTGGCGCACCTGCTGTACCGGCCGGTGGTTGCGTGGGTACTGGTGGTAGCAGAAATTTGCTAGAGCTTGATTCCCTGGATCCCTTCAAGCAATTGAAAAAGCTCAAGAAACTGCCCGATCTCTTCGGTAGCGTCACAAATTGTGCTCAGCAGCTAGTGCCGTACAACAACTATGCACCACCCGCCGGTCCAGGCTATGGAGGCGAGGGCTACGGCTATGCACCACCGGCCCAGCCTGGATATGGCAACAACAATTACAATGCTGCGCCAGCGAGTGGCAATTACAATGCACCACCCAACGGCAACTATAATTCTGCACCGCAAAGTGGCAACTACAATGCTGCACCACCCAACGGCAACTACAATTCTGCACCACCCAATGGCAATTACAATTCTGCCCCGCAAAGTGGCAACTACAATGCTGCACCACCCAGCGGCAATTATAATTCTCCACCCCCCAGCGGCAACTACAATTCTCCACCGCCAAGTGATAATTACAATTCTGCACCACCGCCCGCTGCCTATGACGATCCAAGTCCCGTTTACGATGGACCAGGCGACGGAGATGCCGCACCACCATCCCCACCCCCTTCAGAGAGTTATGTCGCACCCAAGCCGGCGAGCGAATATGAAGAGCCAGCAGCGCCCACCTATGAACCAGCTGTGGTTCCAACACGTGGCGATGATTCAGCGCCACAACAACCGGCAGCACCACAACCACCGCAAATTGTTTACCAGCCTATTATTTATCTAACGGGAGCTGGAGGGGGGTTTCCCTATAGCCAGCTGCCCAAGGCCAAGGCCGAGGAGCCAAGTGCAGTTGAGAGCCAAACAGTGGAACCACCGGTGGAGGTGGAACCGGTAACAGTGCCACCTATTTATACAGCGCCCACGCCGTCTTCAATTGCTCCAGTGCCGCCAACACCTCCAGTTACGCTGCCAGCTGCTGCACCACCAGCAGCGCCTGTGGCACCACCAACGTGCAATTCGCCCGCTTGTGGCAGCTATTTTCCCATAGTCGGCGTCCCATTCTATAACTATAACTATGCACCACCCGTCTATGCAGCACCGCCTCAAACAACACGAATAATATTGCAGCAAGCGCCGGCGCCACCACCAGCACCCAGCTATGCACCACCAGCCCCCAGCTATGCACCACCAAATCCACCACCAGCACCACTGTATGCACCACCAGCACCAATATACGAGTATGCGCCGCCCTCTCCGCCCAGCTACTATGGCTCATCCTCATGCCACTCGCCCATACGGCTATCCCTGATCGATCAGCCCTATCGTGTGGCACCCGAACTATTTGCCGAATACAACTACCGCCTGAGATTGGCCGATCAGAACATGTTTTAGCTATAATCTATAACGCCAAAGACGTCTTGATTGCCTTGTAAATAAAACGAAACGTTGCTACTGATGTCGTCTGATACTTTTTAGTGCCATTTTATTTCACAGTTATCAGCAATACGAGCACAATATGGGTCTCTGTATCGAGCCTAAATGTTTGTACAGTTGCCCATATGTATTCGTAGCGATTTCCGCCCGCAATGCCGGCGGACTTATCAACGGGAACACATTTGTCTGCATTTCCATAAACAGTTCGAAATTATCGCATATGCATGCAATGTCGCCTACACTGGGAAAAAAATTGAATAGGTTTTCGAAGGAGCAACTAAGAATGTTGAATTTAGGAGCAAGTGCATTAAAATTTCAAAGAGGAGTTCGAATAATCAATTTATTTCTTAGATATGTATAAGAAATTATATTATTCATTATACTCAGGTATTAACTGTAGATGTGTGAGATATTGAGGGAGTTTCCGCATTAAATTCAGAATAATACACAGAATGAACTTGCTGCACTTTCTGGAATAAAAAAAAAAGTTCAGTTGAAGTACTGAGCTCTGCAAAGTAGAATTTAACTTTAGAAATTCTATAAATTTGAGAAAACCACAAAATTATTCGGAATGTTAGATTGGGATATCTATTTATAAATATTTTGAAGTACATAACAGCAATATTTCTTGCTTAGAAACCTTATAAAATGAATGTCTGCTTACGTAGGCAATGCCTATAAAACAGTTTTAAAAGTCGAGAAAAATTATCAACAAATCTATAGCAGCTATAAACAGATAGGAACTGTTCAGTATGCCGATAGTTCAATATTCTGAGATAGAAGTTATTGTAAACTTTTTATTTATAAAATAAATAAATAATAAAATAAATGTTATTTTAGAAAAACTTAAAAAAATTGAAATAATGACAGATTCAATGTTCGATGTTAGATATAATATTTTATAATTTTAGTCATCAACAATTCTCCGAGATCGATTACAAATGTATTTCAACAATACAAAGTATGTGTCTGGCATCTGACAAGATTTTTTTCTAAGTGTATGTTTGTTTACCCCATTCTGCAATCTTCTGCTCTTTACCGATATGTTTGCTTTTTTTCCATATGGTCGCGATGACGTCGGCAAGAATTTGAGTGGCGATTGCTTCTTAGTCAGTCACTTGGTCGCTGGATCGCGTCGTCTTGGGTCTCTTGGGTCTGTTTTCATTTTCAAATTCAAATTCCATAACAAATTGCAAAAGATAAACACAGAGAGACTTCCTTCTCTACACACAGATCTACACAAACACATACTATATACATACATATGTATGAAGTATGTGGGCATTGAGGGTTCCATTTCAAAATGCGATAATAGTACGAGAGCTGCTCATAAACACAAAAGCAGCCGTGACCATGACCGTGACCAAGTGAAAGTGACTGCAGCAGCAGACTGTGGAGAGGAGGGAGGCGGGTGACGGGAGACGGGAGGGACGGGGGGCAGGCAGGCACTGTTGCATACAGACAACGGACAGACACTGGAACGATGCCACATCGTTTGCTTACTTTGTTTTACTTTGCATGAGGCACGCACTTCTTGCCTCGTCTGGCCGATCGGCGCATAGCGAGCGTAACGAAGAAGGAGGAACCCCTGCAGCATACTATAAATACATAGAAGCATACATATACTTATTTATGCATTGTTTACATAATCTGGTATATCGCTAGTTAATTGAGCGGGCCATGCTTAATAAATTAGCTGGCATACGAGTATAACTGATTATGGCATAGTTTCATATCCGGTACAAAAATCTTATCTTTAAAACCATAATATTTGAAATATTTGAATACTGAAGAGATTATCGTAGGCAAAGGTACATTTCCATTGGTGTTTACTGTCTATGGATTATGAGTTCGTATTTTGAGTTGTGTAGTTAACCATTTTAATTATTAATTATTATTTCATATCTGGTACAAAAATCTTATCTTTAAAACCATAATATTTGATATATTTTAGTACTGAGGAGATTACATTATTGGTGTTTACTGTTAATGGTTTATGAAGTCGTATTTTGAGTTGTGTACCTTTGTGTAGTTAACCCTTTTAATTATTAATTATTATAAATTATTGAAATAATTGGCATACACTCCTAACTGTAACACTCTCGTCATGAAATGCCTTTTATATAGACGTAATGGCATATCTGTTTTGTGTGTATTTTCTAATATAAATTGCGGATATTTTTTGCGACATCATATAGCTATAGTTAGCGAATTTTGTTGAAACTTTAATATCAAAGAATATCATAACTATGTATACTCTTCTTGTTAATTCAATCCGATCTTTCCTTTGACAGTTATATAAAATAGTGAGGCTATGGTGTCCTTAGTCAAAATATGTCAAAATATCTTGAACAGATAGACAGAGATGTCTATAACGACTCGCCTTGACACTGGATCTGTCAAGCTTCCTTGGGATTTTCTACTGTCCCCTTTCAAACTTCACGCATAGCAGGAAGATTGGATTCTTATTATTGGGTAGTTTTTGGGGAACTATGATCTGGTAAACAAGGTATTAAGTAACGCATGTTGCAGCATATTGTTAAAAATTAAAGATCCTTTCGCACTTCTGTCTGATATATTGCCAACGAGCGGTGTCTGTTGTGGATATGTTTATATTAAAAATTTTATTAGACATTACTAATATGGTTGGTACTAATTGATTTTTTGTTAGTCCTACAATAAATGCGGAAGTATAGGAGTGATTATATATCTTTTAAATTATTCATTGCTACCATAGCTATAAACTTCTATATTTATGAGAATTATCAGCATTTTCCCGAATATCTTAAATAATGTTTCTTCTAACCAAATAGTTTTGTTTTCTTCGCATCAAAATCTATTATTTCAATTATTAGTTAATAACACAAAATAAAATGTGAATATGAAGAAATGTAAAAAAAATCTGACTAAATATGTAATATACTTGTAATGTCGAAAATATAAAATATTCTGAATGAAGGAATCTAAATATTTTATAGCTATAATATCTAAATATTCATAACCAGGTAATCAGTCAATTACATTGTCCATGAAAGCTTTGAAAACAAATAAAAAGAAAACAAAAATATAACTAAAAGTATATACTTATTTAAAGTACTTCAAATATTTTACCAGAAATACCGGAAATCTATTTCAAATAGATTTTAACGCGTTTATCCATTCGTAACGCATTTAGAGTTGTGGAATTTAGAATCAATCTAAATATTCATAAACAAGTGATCAGTCGATTCGAAACAAATAAAAAGAAAACAAAAAGTATATACATATTTAAACTACTTGAAATATTTTACCAGAAACATTAGATTTAAACGCGTTTATACATTCATTATGCTTTTAGAGTCGTGGAATTTAGAATTGGTCACAGTCCATGTCCGATTTGGGTTTCAGAAATAGCAATAGGTTTTAAAATATATATTATCTGCTCCGCATATCCCGTTTAAGTTTAATAGTCATGTTAAACGTGTCGTTCAAATTAGTTCTGGATGTTTTATTTATTTTCTCATATGCGTATTTTGTTAATCCAAAATTTCTGTACAAGATTTTAAAATCTCAGTATTTGCATCATTTTAGGGATTGACAAGCAAAATATTAAATAAATAAATTGAAGAGTCACCCAAAATGATTTTTAATTAAGTGGAGAGCTCAGGAGATGTTTGCTGGTGCCTCTAGCTATTACAATTTTATGTCCTATGTCCATTTAATGTAAAAGAAAGTGATTTTCTTTATTATAATTTCGGAAAACCTTCTGAACTTTTATCATAAAACTGTACCCATACCATCACTCAACAAGGCCAATCCTATTTATCAAGCTGGCTGGCACACTCAAGAGATTGCGCTGAGATCACAAAACGATCCAATCAGTTGGTGGCAGCATGGTAATACGCATGATCGCCTCTTCGAGCGTCGAAAAACTACCCCACACAGATTTTTCTCGGAACGGGGGGATCGAGTTGAGCATAATTGAGTGAGCAAGTGGAGCAGTGATCATAAAATAAAAATTTAACAGCACATAAACAACAAGGGACACATGGGCCACTCGAAAGCAACAGCCACAGGGACTGAAGGGGAACTCTTGATGCCGCATGGCACTTGTGGCATCATGTTCTGTTGGCATGAGATTCCTCAAAATAACGCCACAGATATACACATAATACAAGTAGGATAAAGTTGTACAACTGTATGAAGAACTTCGCATGTCATTTATTTTTATGACATTTTAAAAGTGATTTTGATAGATAATTGTAAATTCAAATTTATTTTTTCATTTCATTGTGTTCTTAGACTACTGTACTATATTTTTACTCTGCTTCTTCTCCTTTTCAAACAAATTTTAAGAAGTAGTGTGGGAAAACTAATAAATTAAATGATTTAGTTAATTTTGCTTTTAATGTTGAAGCTGTTCATAAAATTTCCCTATTAAAGATTTATGAAATGTCTATAATATTTACGATTATATAATAAGTCCGAATTGCTTAAAAATTCTTTAAAATTTGGTGGAAAGCGTTCATGCTTCAAAGATTTTTCCTTTTAATCAGTGAAGTCGAAAGTTAATTTAGATTATATATCTTTTATATGTCTTTTATCATTTGGAGATGATTTCTTGAATTACTCCTTGAGAACATTTGGAATTTGGAAACAACATTTCGGAAATTTAAATTTTGTTTTTGAAAATAAGAATTAATTAAACAGTTTATCAGACAATTTGTATAATGAATTGAATGCAATAATAAACTAAATCAAATTATTCTTGTTATGTCTGGACTCTTACAAGTTCGTTCTAAAGAAATTTGACTGTAATGTATTTAGTTTGGAGACAACGAGCTATGCGGCGGTTTTGAAAACGCCTGACTGACGCACTCACACACACACACAAACACACACTCGCACGGATCCATATATATATATATTTTTACATATTTTTGAAGTGAGTTGTGTGGCGTCTATGTCGAGTGGTCGCCACAGTGGGGGTTGTAGTACCATCAGTTTTATTTATGTGGGGCAAAACTTTGTGGAAAATTTCATTTGTTGTTTCAGCTACCACATCTATATACACGTATAATTTCACATTTCATATTTCTGACTCAATGATGATTGGAAATGTGAATAATTGGGTGCTGGTCTTCTGCTGAATTGAAATATATTTTCTTAATACTAGATGGTGGCTCTACATAAAGTTTATGATTTTGCAATGCTTATGAAAGCAAACGCCAACTTTTTCTATGTGGGTTTATGAAACCAGCAGTTATTTAAACAATTTTTGAGTGTTGTTTTATGACAGCTATGTGATATATTGTTTTTCGTCATATATTAATATATTTTTTATATAATTATATTTTTCGAATGTCATTTATTTGTTTATTTATTTATTAAAAGTTCTTAGCGCGACAAGAAAGAATCTTATATTAAAACCATAAAATATTATTATAAAATATTCACGGATTCCGACTGGAAAATTGAAAAGTGAAAATGGAAAATCTCCTGATGCTTTAGGAGCTGCTAGATTCAAGAAAATTGTTAATGTTTCTAATTTTCAATATTTGGATATCGGCTTCGATTTGTTTGCCTGCTCATGCCGACTATTTAAAGACTGTAGATTGAGAATATCATCTTAAAAAAGGCTTCTGATTATCTTCATGCTACAGACATTGTTGTAAGTTTTGTGGTTATGTTTCTAATTTTCACTATTTGGATATCGCTTTAGATTTATTTTCCTGCTCCTGCCGACTATTTAAGACTGTAGATGCAAAAAGATTGAGAATATCATTTTAAAAAAGGCCTTTGATTATCTTCATGCTACAGACATTGTTGTAAGTTTTGTGGATCAGCTTTTTTTGAATGCCAACCGCCAAGATGTCTGTAAAAATTTCAACAACATCTTGGCTCGTGCGGCCAAAAATAATGTCAAGCAATATGCCGACCAAACGTCTTTTAGTAAATTGAAATGAAATTAAATGAAATTTCTGAAATGACCCCAAAAAATGGGCATGGTAAGCAGCTTGCTGACTTGCGTTGGGCTGATGAGGCAAAAGAAATGAACTTACAAATGTAACAACAAATGCAAGAATTAGTTCAACAGACTTGTGCTAACTAGACAGAAATTTAGGCAAGCGCTTGGGTATATAAACTAGTCACACGTCTGTCGAAGTTATCAGTCAGCTTTGGTAACTACAGCTCCAACAGCAAGTTCAATTTTCAAAACCACTTCAACAAGATGAAATTCTTCGTGTGCTTCGCTCTGATCGCCGTCGCTGGCTGCGCCTTGGCCTCCCCAGCCAGCAGCGGCAGCTCCTCATCCATTTCCTCCAGCAACCAAGGCGGTATTGCAGCCAATGCGGATTCCGAATCGGAGACATCGGAGCTGGGCCGTCTGGGCTATGGTGATGTGGCTCGCTTCCGCAAGTCCGCCTATGGTGGCAGCTCTGGTGGTTATGGTGGTGCTGCTCCTGCCAGCATTCAGGCCCCACCCTGCCCCAAGAACTATTTGTTCAGCTGCCAGCCCAGCCTTGCTCCCGTGCCCTGCAGCGCCCCAGCTGCTGCTAGCTATGGATCCGCCGGCGCCTACTCCGCTCCAGTGGCCACCTACGTGAACCCCAGCTATGGAGTGCCCCAGCACCAGCAGCAATACTATGGAGCCGCCTATGTGCCACAGAACTACGGCTACAACTACTAGGATGCTGAATGATAACGCTTAGATCCTGATATAACTCGACACTGCTGAACTGAGAAACAAAAATCTTGTACGGGTCTTAAAATGTAAAAAAAATATTTATATCATAATAAAATCAAAGTTAATTCCTAATGGAAAGAAAGAAAACGATTTATTTGTTGTTGTTTGAGCGAAATTAAAACAAAATGAAGGTGTTTTAAGAATAAGTAATTCCAATAAATAGTAACCACAATTTGAATCATTATGTGGGAAAAAAAATAGCAAATGAAAATATAGTAAGTAGAACTTATGACGCCATGGATTTGGATTTCATTTATTATTATTAATTAATTAAGTGAAGTGATTATTAAACTCATATATTTCATCGTTTATCAATGAAATAAACCAAGAATTAATCCATCTGTTCGATTCGTTGTGGTTTGATTTTCCCCTTTATTACTAAAAAGACTTCCTATATATATTTTGGATTAAAATTTCGCTTTAAAATTGATGTGAATATTTGCCTTCCACTAGAGTAATTTTTTTTTTTTAATTCTACATTTAATATATAATATTAATATATAATAATATATTAATAGGACATCGAATTTCAAGCTAATTCTATGGTTTGGGTTGGTCCTGATCCAAAAACTTGATGTGGCAACCATTCTCAAACAGGCCTCCAAATTATTCATAAACATTTTATAAATCTTGACTATTGATATATCCATGGCAGAGGTCCAAAAAGATCATGAAACTAAAGAAAGGCCTCTTTCTTTCTATTTATCATTGGAAGACAAAGCATTCATTGTGGTTGGAAACAAAATGTAAACTGCAAGTGCCAAGATGATTCAAGCATTGATAAACGAACTGTAGTGTTAAAGACATTTGAGAATCGTTTTCTAAATTTTGATAATTAAGTAAATTAAACAGCATTAATTTTTTTCACACTACGTTTATATTTAATTCGTCAGCACATATAGATTTTACAATTCAGAAGATGAAAAACCCTTTGTGGGCTTATCTTTGCAAGGCTTGGAAGGAGAATTGCAGCGTTAGGTTTGGCGGACAGTATTATAGTAATTAATTAAAAATAAAAGAAAGTTTTCTTAATTAGAAACCTAGGGGCGATATCAACTTTTGTCGTCTTTTGTATTTCTCACAACATTTCTTTAAAATATTGTGCAGCAACAACTAAGTCTGTTAAGCTCAATTTCTTTTGTTAGCTTCGACTACGAATATAGAATGTATCGAAATATAGAAAACGATTTGCAGAGAAGACATTCAAGCCGTGTTAAATAATGTTATGGTCCATTTCATGGATTGATAATAATAATATTTAAGCCAATATGAAAGAAGCTAGTTAGAACCAAAAGACCTAAGCTAAGAACTAAATTTATTCAGAGCTACACATTTATTTTATTATTATTATTCCCCCCTTTTACAAAACAATTGTCTTTTGCATTTCCTTCATGTACTCGCAGTATTGCCCCAATCATCACAATCGAGCTTAAGCCATATTATTGAGTCGACATTTTTGTTGCTATATAAGTTTATCGCATATATAAGTATATATGTACTCGTATGTGCTGGTGGGGTCTTTGAACCCATTGCTGCATGGTCAAGCCAAAAATATTGTTTTGATTTTGGTTGCCAAGAAAAGTAAACGATTTATTTTGCAACCACGACTCCAATACGCTGAAAAGAAGGCGGAAGAGCAGGGAGCTGTAAAAAAAAAACATCTGTCCATGCAAAAAATGTTATGCCCCATAAGTTGACACTTTCTAAATGGGGATTCTTCTGCCCAAATGCTAGGTATTTGCTGACCTTCGAGTTTCAAGTTCGCATAAAATTCTTTCAACCGACAGCTCAGTATCAGTAATCAATCGCCGTCCAAATAGTCGGGATGTCAACAACCATGTTAGATAGATTTTACAAGTTAATGCCAGACTATTGGAAAGAATTGGAAAATTGTAAATTCTTTTCATATTAAGCTTCTGATATATATTCTTATATGGCATTTCTCTGCTGGGCTAAAATATTTCAAGGTAAGTCTGCAAAAATTCGGTGTATGATGAACACTTTTGGAGACATTAGAGTTTCACGTTTAGTTCGTATAAAAATACTGTTCTAAATAGATGTTTGTTATTATTAGTTGCACCGTTAGAATTATTTTAACACATGAGAGATAAGATGATGAGATAAGATAATCAAAATATACAACGATCTGTGTGAAAAATTCCATATAACTAAAAAAGAACTATTGAGTGTTTTCGAGATTTTCATAGTTTAGCTCTTAAAAAAATTAATATCGCACTTAGTGTTTTATTAAATTAATATTAACTTTAATATGAGATGATACAAAGATAAGATAAGATGCCTTATAGAACAATATATGTTAATGAATTCTTATCAAGCCCTCTCCAGCTATTGATAATACAAAAGATTTCGGTTATACTATTAATGTATAATATAAGTAGGAAAGTTATACAAAGCTGATTCAAAACTTTAGACTATAAACCCTTTAACTTAGAATTATCCACACTAGGTCAAATTTTAATATGCAGAATAGAAACCGATTGAGTTTCAATTTTCAAGCATAACCCATTTGTGAACTTTTTACCTTGACATGTAGATTTTGGGAAATTTTTGATTTTATTTATGCAGCTGCTGGACAGCCAGATGGTCAACAATGTCTTGACATTGCCTCATTTTTTATTCTACTTCTATATGCAGAGGTATTTCCGCATTGAGACCGATTTTGCGCTTCGCTCTGCATTTTCCAGCGAATGAAACCCAAATGGAAAGTGCATTTATAAAAACACCTGCTCCCGAGCCATTGGGAGCCATTCGCAGTCTCAGTTGACAGTGCAGCGTTCATCTTAAGTTACTCCAGCCACCCAGATAGCCAACATGTGCAGACCCTGGACTCTTATTTCGTTGCTTGTCCTGTGGCTCAGTGAACTCCATTTCAGCTCCGCTCAGCATCCTTACCAGCTTGACCACCACTGGGCGTCTTCATCGCGGTGTTTGCGAAGCCTGCCGATGCCGCTTTATCACTTCATACCTGTTCGAGTCTATACGCCACAAGCGCTGGCCGGGATTAGTGAGGGCACAGAATCCACAGAATCTGTGGAGCGAACTCCCCGACAGCAGCAGCAACAACAACAGACGGTGGTTGTGCAACAGCAGCAGCAGAGCAGCGGCTTCGGCGGTTTCGGTAGACCTGGATTTGGTGGACCTGGTTTCGGTAGACCCGGCTTTGGACCCAGTCGAGGTGGCTTTGGTGGTGGCTTTGGCGGCAGTTTTGGTGGAGGTTTTGGGGCTGGCTTCAGAGGCCGCAGCTATGAGGAGGAGAAGCCGAACGAGAACATTGCACAAACAATTCCAGCGCCAACGTGCCCGCAAACCTACATCATATCCTGTGGAGCGTCCCTAGAACCTGTGCCCTGTGCTACAGGCAATTGCAATAATTGATGAAAATAAAAGAAAATTCTTATACTATATTACAACATTTTGTTGGAGTTTATTTCCCTAAATTCTGCGGTTGGGGTTTCAACTTATTTAAATAGTTTAAATAGTTTTCAACACTCTCTGCGTAAGTGTTGCCAGCACCTTGTCACAAAATAAGGACAAAGAGACATAAAAAAAAACAAAAAACGGTATAGAAAAATTGAAAAAGGACAACTACTTTTTTTCATATAAAGCGTATTATTGGTATGCAAATTCGATAAAAAAAAATTCTAAAATTTATTTTTTAAAAAGAATTAAATAATTTTTACACAAACTAAAGTAAAAACAAGAGATTGAATTATAGCAGAAGAAAGATGCAGTTTATGATCGTTTTACTGAAGTTGTTAGAATTGGCCGATTTTGCTTTAAAACAAAAGTCAATAATTGTATATACATTACATGCATTCATCCAGACAGACACGCGGACTAGCATGTATATATGAATATATATATATGATTATGAATATATATACATTTATGTACTTTCTTCTGTCAGTTACATACTACCACAAATCTAATATAGAATTTATCCCTACAGGTACAGTTTATAAACAATTCTAAAAAATGCCAAGTCAGCCCAAAAAAATGATCGATTTTCGGATAGGGGATGTTTGAAATTTTATCAGGCAAAAGCAATTCTTAAATGGTCAGATCTATCTGGAAAAAGGCTGAAATGGCAACACTGCTCTGCATAGACGATCAAAAGTGAGGTACAAACGTGGCAAGGGGGGTGTTGTCAATAATTCTAGACAACAAGAGAGCAAAGTTAACTGAAAATCTATAGAAGCAATTGGTTGCACAGAAATTAAAAAATTATGTTAAGATTGAGATTTGGTTTAGAAACTATATACTTGTAGTAGATGGAAAATATAACAAATACGTTTCAATATGAAAGAAAATATATACATTTATTAAGCAAGCGTTGTATATTTCTTAAATATCTTTTAAGCTATAGTATATATTTAAAAGAAATTAAGTTCAGATTGAAATTTGGATCACCTAGTATATATTGAAGAAAAGTTATAATAAATAGTCAGCTCTTCCATATATAAAAGTCATTTTAAAAGGTTCTATCTATCACGTATTGGAATTTGTGTAAATAGACTTCAACTATGTCGCAATCCATCAACCATTCAGAATGTTGGTTAACATATGTGCCCGGTTAAGTCAAAGTTGAACTGTATTACTTTTTCTAAATAATTGTATAAAATTATTTAATTACTAATTAAGAACTAATTATCTGAACATACTTGTTTGTGAATGGCGACGTAGCTGGTTGGATGGCGAATAATATAGTCTCAACCAGTCGGAAAAATTATTATAAAAGTTAAATTTTTATAAATTGTCGACGGCTGTGATTGTTTTGACAAATTATACAAATTCGTTTTGATTATTTCGTTTGATTGATTGACAAAAATGTGATTGAGAAGTATACGCGTAAAACTGTGTTCAGAATTCCAGAATCAAAAGCTAAAGTTGAATCTGTATTCTGCAGAGAAGTGAAAAGCTGCATTGTATTTGGAAATATAAAGCCCCTTAAAATTGGCAAAAAAAAACCCCAATCATCAACAGATTTAAATCAAAGAATTGAACAGAATGTTTGTTTTCTGTATGTTTCTCATTTTATTCAAAGCGTCAGTTGTCCAAGTGCAGGCCTTTACAGGAATTCGCGAACGTAGGGAACGGCATACTGGGGTGCATATTGGGAGTAGGCGCCTGCCGAGCCGTAGGAAGCAGCTGGGGCAGGTGCTGGAGCTGGTGGGGCAGCACAGGGAACTGGGGCCAATGAGGGCTGGCAGCTGAAGAGATAGCTCTTGGCGCAAGGTGGCGCCGGGTAGGTGGCGGGCGCGGCTGGAGCAGCTGGTGCTGAGTATTGTGGTGCGGCTGGAGCGGAGTAGGCTGGGGCTGGTGCTGGGGCGGCAGGTGCTGAGTACGCTGGAGCAGCTTGTGGAGCAGAGTAGGCGGGAGCAGCTTGTGGCGCCGGAGCCGAGTAAGATTGGGCCTGGGCTGGAGCACCATAAGATGAGCCACCACTGTTACCACCGTAAGCGGCACGCGACTGACGAATGTGTTGCTCGGCCAAAGGAGCAGGAATCAAGATTCCCTGCGTGGACTGCAGCTGAATGGTTTCGGCCCTGCAGCGGGTGAGCAGCACGAAGGCGACGAGGAATTGCCAGAAGCTGAAGGCCATTGCGTTGGTTGGCTTTTAAAATTGTTGCTAACGAACTGAAGCGCACTGAAGTAACGGAAGTTCTTGACTGATAGCTACCATCGATTTCGTATCGAACTTTATAGTCGTGCCAAAAAGTGCTGAGCACAACGGAAAGTGTGCAACGAAAGCAGCGGAAAAGCTCACAACCCAAAAAATAATGGAAAACGCTGAAACGTTTTTTCCACACCACTCAAAAAGTCGGTTTAGTATTGCCAAGGAGAGGCGAACTGGTTGACCAGCTAACACAATTTCAAGCTCAACTTTTGCCCAAATGGCGAAATCGTCGAACACTCTACTGTTTTTTCCGCCGCTGCTGCTGCTGCTACTGTTGCTGCTGACCCGCCCTCAGCCGCTCAAGAGCCATGCCGAAGTATCAGCTTCCGCCTTCAACCAAAATCAGAACCAGCAACAAAACTGGGCCCACTTGTTGCCCATCAACTATTATTCAGCGCTGAACCATCAGTACTATATGCGATTCCGCAGGCAGGCGCAGGCGCCACATTCATATCCAAATCGGCGACTATATGCATTCGAATATGCGCGTTATGTTTGATAGAGGATGCTTGAAAAAAAGATTTCACTCTAAAAGTTTATCAAATTATTGAAATGTATTTTAAAAACTAAATAAATATGCCAATACCTTATTTCAAAGAGATGTGAAGTTCTTGAGTCCATAATTTATTTATTCCAAAAAGCTTGGTCAATTGTATTTTTGCAACAGTCAGCGAATTGTTTATTTTGTGAGTGTATTCTGTTTATTACGTCTATTCTGTCAAAATAAAAACCCAAATATGATAATGCAAAATTGAAAACATTAAAAGCCAATTTCTTGCCTAAAGTTCCAACAACAGTTGTGGAATGATGAAAAAATACTCTTAGTATACATTCCATATAAAGACTACAAAACCAAGCACCTGCTTAAAGTTGTTTACTTTTTGATTTAAAAATATTACAATGGCGGTTAGAACTTAAGAAAACTATAGGTATATGGGACTCTCAACAAACGTTTAAAAGCTTCTATTTAGCGATTGTCTAATTATTTCTGAATGTTACAAGAGTTGAACAAAAATGATCTAAAATGTTTGTCAATAATATAACTAACTATTCCTAATTGAATTTCAAAATTGTTTAGAAGCAATAATGATCCAATTTCTTTGGAATATTACAGGAACTTCTATACTTCTATTTCAACAAACTTTAAAATGCTTCTAAAAAACGACTATTTGCGACTATCTAAATATTTCTGACTCTTACAAAAGTGATTGAAAATATTTCTTAACAATATAATTAACTATTCGTAATTAAATTTCAAAATTGTTTAGAACACTAATGATCCAATTCCTTTGGAGAATTACTAAAACATCTATACAAATTTGTTGGAAAAATAGATGTTCTTTGCCGAATTTATTTGACAAACATAGTTGTGTGTTTCTTATTGTTACATAAGAATATTCTCCATTAAATTAATTAACTACAGTTTAGTTGTTGTACAAAGTTTGAATTTCTTTCGAAGCCTGTTCGATAAATTTATCGCCTGCTTTTAAAATACTTTGTCAGTGCGCATGACTGCGGGGGCGGCTTTGACGTCACTAGGACGAAGGATATGTGCACAACAAAAAGCAAAGTGCAAACAAAACGAACCATTTGCTGTAAAAGTAACAAAAGTGAATTATTGCCATCGGATTCTTGAACAAAATGAAGCTTACACTGCGTCGTTTCTCGTGGCTGCTGACTCTGCAGTTCTCCCTGCTGGTGGCTGATTTGTTTTTCAACACCTTTGGCTCCTGGCTGGCTAGCAAACAGCTACAAACTGCAATATTTTTGTTTGTGTGAGTAGAGCATTTAATAATTGTGGCTGCAATGTAAGGAGCTCCACTACTTGTGAAAATATCTTTAGTACTCAGGACGTTTGCATCATCATTGAATATTTGCTGTTCACCTTGGCTCTGCATTCGACTTGCGTTTATCAGGTGGGCGCTTCGCACATAATTCTACGCAACTGTAAGCTCTTCCTGTGCAGCATTACACTGTACTTCCTGCTGTCCGCATCGCAACACTTCTGGATTGTCTACCAATATCGCCTGCCAGCCAGCTCTGCCACGGCACAGCAATGGCCTTGGGCCCTTTATGCCCTGGCAGTGTTGCAGCGCATGGGTGAGTTCTAAAAATAGTGCAAAGGCGGCCTAAAATTGATTTTAATGCCACCCACAGTCTCGGTTTTCTACTACTACAGTTCCAAGTCTACTGCGCTAACCATGGCTGATCCACGTTATAAGGAAGAACATTTAGATTGGATTGCAGCCCAGTTGGGCGATAAGTAAGGAAGCAGTGGGCCATATTGTAGATATTACTGTTACATAGATAGTTTATGCTCTATTTTCGAATAATTATAACGCAGCAAAGCACAAATCTACCTATGCGTCAAATAAATGTAAATAAAGTTGTGTAAATATAAATACAAATTATTTAGCTCTGCATTGAAAACAGTGTGTGTGGCGCCACCTGTGGGTTCAAACTCCGTCTGCATTCATTAAATATTAGGGAATGGGGATAAAGATCTGTAAAATCAGTCCCAAAAATAGTATATATTTTAAGAAACAATCCAAAAACCAATCCTGAAAACGACTGAGCTGTGATTACATTTATTTCTCACCAATTGTTTCCATCCTTTTTTTATGCATGCAACATACTATATTCCTAGTCAGCATGACCGAATTGTTCCTGAATATTGAAACGTTTTTAAAACGGTTTCTGTATGTACTTATTTGTGATTCAAATTTTGAATAGTTATCCAAAATTTTTTATTATATTTGTCAGCCTTAAAAAGGTAACTAAATAAAAATATGGTATCCAGTTCCGAATTCTAAACATTCCTATAAATTGCATTCCTGCATTAACTCTGCTCTTGCAACATTTGAATAAACAGAAATATTTGATAACGGTTTTTCAACTCACAGTTCGACAGACAAAAGAATACGATTTCAAAAGCGTAGTAAACAATGGGATACATCCTATATTGGAGTACATTTATTTATAAATTGGCAAATGTTCCTATACGTATGTATGTATATAGCGTTTTAATTTCTATTTTACAATGAATTCAAAAATGATTAATAGATAAATATTTATCTCGATTTGATTAATATACTCGTATGCAAAGTTACATGAATATGCCTATTGTTAAGCAGCAAAATGCTTGCTCTTCGATATTCATTATATTGTCAAAGGAATACTTATTCTATAAATATACAAATGTTTACTTTATAGACTAATCATATAACAACAAAATGATAAATTTACATGGTCACAATTCAATTTCAATTCGCACATACATATAAATCGATTCAATGCCTCTTTAATTTTGAAGCAATTATAAGCTTGATATGAAGAAGTATTGATAAACAGAGAACGACATCGACTAACCTAACCTTGTCCTACGTCACAGCAATGTATGTGTAGAAAGCTGTATTATACATGATTAAATTTATTGATCAGCGCTACGCGGATAGCAGACGCACGCCAAATAGTTGTTCCCACGATTGTCCAATGGCGTTCAAGCAGCACTCGGCATTATCCTTTGTGGCAAATTTTAAATGCCACAGTTCGGTTTTGTTTTGCGTCTCATCCAAAAAGTTTATTTTATACTCCGTGTCATCTACGGATTCCACATCCACCAGATTGTTCATCAATTGCGTAAGACAAATCTCAACCTCATCACTGTGGCTTGCGGAAAGCCAATTGCATTTGCTTGCCGAGCCCAAATACAAATGCGAGTCCGTGGTCAGCAGTGCACAAAAGTCAAAGTTCCGCTTCTCCCCCTCACAGGTCCAAACACAGCCATTGAGCAGGGCGCACATAGTAAGCTTTGAATCGGCCGCTTTAGATAGACGCTGCACTACATTTTCGGCCGGCGAGTGCTTCAGTTCGCATTGTGTCGGCAGAGTGGCGTCTGAGAAAAGAAGGATCGAAAACATTGATAATTAGAATCTTATAGCTTCAGTGAGAATAGTTTTAAAATTTATTAAGCTTGATATTAAAAGTGGATAGAACAACAATACAAAAGAAATATATCAGTAATTCAATCTGCAATCGATTTTAGAAAAACGATTTGAAGTGCTTTTTAGATTAAATAAAATTGTAAGAATGTAAGAAAAATATAGTTTAGATATTATGAACCGGGTGAATAGAAAACTTATAGATAGATTGGATATATTTTTGAAATAGTAGGTAGTCTTTGAAAAAGGGCAAAAAAACTATTTATTTCAAGACTTTTCTCATTTTTTTTACGAAATGAATCGTTCTAGACATGTCCGTCTGTCTGTATGAACGCCTGGATTTTGAAGACGGCTGAGTCCACATTTATTAAACTTGGTATGTAAACTTTCCTTATGTTTAGGCAACACGAGTTTTGTTTTCCTTCCTCCCTCCATTATAAAATTACGTCAATAGAATCCACATTACCAAAGCTACACAAACCAAACGTTGCGCAAGTAATTAATATGTTGTCTACTTTTGTTTTAAGTTTAATCCAATTTGGTCAATTCTATGAAAAGTTATTAGCGAAGCAATACTGAAGAAGCTGGTTCGCTAGTGATTTACAGAAAAAAAAAAGCCCCACCTCCCTTTATAAATGAGAGCTCTATTGTAGTGCTTCCTTCTACTCAAGACTAAGTTTTCATCGCTTCATCGGCGGTCATATAAGAGTTATGTATATGGTCGTACATTTTCCAGGTACTTACTTGCAAAGTACAGCAATAAGCTATCCGTACGTATTATGTCCTGCAGCAGCAGTAGAAAGGAGCCCCAATCTCGCAGTGCGAAGGACAAGCCCATTTTCCAAGGCAACACCTGTACGCTTTCCAATCGATCCATTGTCACGCTAATTACCTGACGCAGCCATTTGGTCACATCGTCGTGTGGTGGCGCAAACGCCTCCATTAGATAGCACTTGCAGGTGGACATCACAACTAATCCGTCGCATAGAACTTGTGTTTGCTCATTATAGATGCGACCACGCGCCAGCCACTTGAAATGCTCGCCATTCTCCTCGAATTTGGACTGATAGAAATAAAGCTTGAGCCGATGATCGATGTCGTTGAAGTTCGTGTAGTTGAATTTGTACGGCTGACTTAGATTGGTGACTGGCGCCGCTTCGGCCTCAATGAGCTTCTTAGAACTGGACATGAGCAGATTAGTGGACTGGAATAGAGCTGTAAAGTATATGTTAGACAAGCTTTAAGAAAGTAATACCAAGAAGGTATATTTTTAAACTAAATTAACGAAGAATTTAGGACTTTGAAGATTTAATAACTCTCTTAAGCTGCACTTAAACTATCTATAAAATACTGAACCCCATTTTTTCCCCTTTTTTAAATTTCTTGAGTGTTATACGCAGCATTGAATCGTGAGGATAGGCCAGCATCCTCTTTCTTTCTAAACTCAATTAAAATTGTAAGCTCATTTAAAGACTAGAAGAATTTAGGACTTTCAAAAACTAAAAACTCTCTAAAGCTGCACTTAAACTATCTATAAAATACTGAACCCCATTTTTTCCCTTTTTAAATTTCTTGTGTGTTATACGCACCACCGAATCGTGAGGATAGGCCAGCATCCTCTTTCTTTGCACTGCCATTGGCATTAGATCCCGAGAGCTCCGGATTGTTGTTGTTGTTGTTATTAATGGGTTCACTGAGCAGCATATTCTGCAGCACGATGTCATCGCCAGTGGGCTGAGCTTGTTGTTTTTGCTGCGGCTGCTTCTCCTTGGTAGCCTGTTGGTCATAAGCCGTACATATGCTATCCGTAACGGAGCCCGAGGAGCTGCTCTCTGTTAGCTGTACATGAGCCAGCGATTTAACTTTAGGCGTCGCCTCCTGGTTACTTGTAAACGCCACAGCCGCTGCCTGCTCAGCCAGCATGGCACCGAATTCCCTATCGATGAAGCTTTGTGTATTGGTCCCGACATCGTCTATGGTTTGCAAATGGGGAATTTGTGATATACGTCGCTCCTCGGAGGTCTTGCGACTAGAGGTTTGCGCACAATTGGGATCCAGGACCTCTATGCTCGACTGGCTCGGATTGGATATGATGTCCACATCGCTCTCGTTCGCGCGAAACTCCAAATCACGTTCAGTATTCGAGCTGCCCACCACCGATTGATTTGAATCGAACGAGCATTGCGAATTCGTGATTTTCGAACAAGAACTGCTCTCGTTCAGCGAGTTCGCGGAGCCTGTTGGAGGAGATCAGAAGTCGATTAGATCGTGCTTAGATCGTGTTCGGAGCTTTGGCTAATGGAAGCAGCATTGCTCAAAGTCTATTTCTTTACCATAAATTAGTTTTTTTTATACATCAGAGTGACCATTTTAAACAAATGTTTTATGTATTTTAGAATGATTATTCAGTAATTGTTATTCAACCAACTCATCAAATCTTAGCATTTCTTTAAGCATAGAAATTCCAGCTGAAAACGTTTTCAGACTATTCTTTAAAAGGACAATTATTTTGGGGTGTCTATTTATAGGTCACCCTGATTTCCATGCCAAATGCTGCTTCACATTACAATTAAAGCAAAAACAATGCATAAATATTTAAAATAAAAAAATCATTTGCAAAACTTTTTTTTAGTATAATATAAAAAAAATTAAAAAATTGGCATATTAACTTTTTGTGGTTTGCGTCAAAGTCCTACGCTTGGGTGTGTTATTAGCAGTAAGCCTGGTTGTAGTCACTATAATATTGTACATATTTATATATATATATATATTTGTTTTTTTTAATTAAAACCGCGAACACAATATGGTACATTATTCGATTTCATTTTTTGTTTTTGACGTTGGTTTGAGCAAAAGGTAAAAATAAATAAATACAAAAGTTAGATTCGTTTGGCGGTTGATTTTGTTTGTGTGATTGATTGATTGATTGCATGCAAGGTGAGAGAGAAAAAGAAAAAAGAAATAAATTAAAAAATTATTGCATATGTAAGGGAAAAACAAACATACAAAGAATAACCAAAAATGTTTACATAAACAGTTCCAAACAATAAACTCCATAAACCAAAAAAGGGCCGCACACAAAAATTCAATACTTTCAATAAATTGCAAATGCAGCATTAATTAATTTTGTCACGTTTTCAAAAACCAAATGGAATGTTAAGAACTACAACAAAGAAATTTGGAAAAGTACAGCAATTTTGTCAACTGTTTAGTGCATCAACTATTGGGAAGTTGGCCAAAAACAAACTTGCCAATGCTATTGTTCTCCTCGTTGCGTTGCACCACCAGTGGCGTACCAACTGGCGACTCCTCGACGATCAGGGCGGGCGAGAGATTGGGCGATGGCTGCCATTGCGCCGCAGCCACAGAGCTATTCTTACCGCTGGGCTTGTCCAACGAACTGGATTCGTCCTGCACCTCGGCTATGAAAGTGCTGCCACAGTCCGGACAGCGTGGTGCTGCAACAAAGGTTTTGGTTTTATGTTGGAGTCGATTGTCTTGGGATCTCTCGTATCTTACCTTCTGCGCGGTATTGATTTTGTTTGTTCTCACGCATGAACTTACTGTTACAGCTAACGCAGCGATAGATGACGATGTTCATGGCGCTGAGATCACGCTGGGAAAGAATGTCTCGCAGCTTCTTCTCCACCTCCTAAAAATATAAAACAATTGAAAAGTATTGTTGGTAAATATTTTTCAAGCCAAGAACAGCACTATAAAGCAGATGTCTCTTTAGCAGAATTCAAATAAAAAGTATTACTCTAAAGCTAAGAAAATACTATACTTTTGTTTAAAAATCTTCGTAAATGTTGATGATATTAAGATTAAACAATCTATCGGACATCTATCGACAATAATGCTAAATATTATTGAAGCGAAACTATTCACTTCAGAAACTCATATATGTATGATAGCGTCTTACCTGACATAGGGAATTCTCTATGCAATAGATACGCTCCTTTTTATCCTTTCTGATCGTATCAAAGTTGATGCGCAGCATATTCGACTTGATGCGCTCGCAGGACTCCAAAATACTAAGACTCCATTTCGCTTTGGTGCTGTAATAATGAATATTTCTTATGACGAAGGTAAAGTAGAGTGTTTAGCAGCACTAACCGATCGGAAAGCGCGTCCTTTTCGCGCAAAAAGTTAGATGATATGGTCAGGAATAAGGGCTCGGCGGGCTTGGCTTCACTGTGCACAATATA
This sequence comes from Scaptodrosophila lebanonensis, assembly GCF_003285725.1. Lineage (NCBI taxonomy): Eukaryota > Metazoa > Arthropoda > Insecta > Diptera > Drosophilidae > Scaptodrosophila > Scaptodrosophila lebanonensis. The sequence goes on along the minus strand of NW_022060564.1, from coordinate 2,545,025 downwards.
GGTCTCTTCATCGGGCTCGGCTTCGGACACTATAAGTAGCCACAATAACTTGAAGAAATATATATATTGGATTACAATTTAATAGCATTTACCATCGGATTCATCTTGTGCCAAAGCGTTTGTGTTCCGTTCATAGATGTTATGTAAAGGATCATGCTCGTGGGCTTGTTCTTCTTTTATAGTCAATTGTTCCTCGGTTGCTGCTGTGCTGTTCTGGGCTAGACTTTCATAATGGGTATCCATGCTCGTATTGCAACTTTCGTAGGTCGTTTCCTCAGCCGCATTGCTGCTTACATTTGTTGAATTAGTCTCATTTGTTATTTTGATGGGCGTTAAGGTGGCGTCTATAGGGGCACTTAAAACGCTCTCATTAGTGGGCGTTGAGGTCATATTCTGGGGCTCCACTTCTTCGGACGTGTTTGCTGGTGCAAATTCGCTGAGAAAATCGTTGAGCAATTGCCGCGATTTCAGACGCTCCTCTTCGCTATAGAACGAAGCATTAAGATCAGGCGTCTGATCTTCACTCTTTGAATGCAGCTTTTCGATCTGTTTCTTTGTTTCCAGAGCTGCTGCAGTTTCTATAGGAGTGCCATCATGCTCCTCAATATCCACAGTTCTTTCTTTTTTGAGGCGTCGTTTGCTAACTCTTGTTCCCTCTTGCCCTGACCCCTGTTCCGTACCCGAAGAGGAATCAAGTTGGTTGACCGTTCGACGTGAATCGACGCTAGATGCGGGTGTATTTGCTGATGTGGGTGTACCCGATACCGAAATTGGAAGTGAACGATCGTGTGTCGAGTGGCGAATCGCCATATACGACAATCGCTGACTGCCCGTCAAGGCTTTCTCAGCCTTTGAGAGTGGTTCCAAGTCGAGCAAGAACTTCAGGGTCACCGCATCCTTATGCAAATACTGCGCCGTGGCTAGACGATGCTTTGGATGACAGTGCAAAGGATTGCCGTAGAGCTTCAGAACTTGTAAATTTTGTATGGCACTCAATGGCAACAACTGCGAATGATCCAGCAAACAGTTGTCCGACAAATCCAATTCCCACAGCGAATTCATTTTCGTCAAAACTAACAGATCCTCCACATAGTTATTGCTGATGTTTAGCTGCTCCAAACGTTTGCAGGCCTCCATATGAAACTGCGGAATAGTGGTCAGACAATTGTAGCTCAGATCCAGGGTTTTTAGATGTGGCAGCCACTTAATAGCGGTCGCACTGTGCAGCTTGTTGTGTCGCAGGCTGAGATGCTGCAAATTCTGTGCAAATTCCAGTGAGGTATCAACGGTTTGTAAATTATTGAAACTAAAATCGGCCGTTCTCAGTTCGTTCCAGACGAAACCATTCGAATTATCGCCACCACAATGCGTAATAATATCCTCAACACTGCGCAAACTCTTCACACAAATCAAATGCTGAAGTTGTGAACGCAACGCTTTAATCCCAACCAACTGCATAATGTTGATCTTCTGCACCTCCAGTCGCTTAAGAGCCCGGAATTTTGTAATATCAATCGCTCCAGTAAAGCACTGCTCGCTGGGATAATAGACGATGCGCAACAATGTGGTCTTCTGCACAAAATCGTGCAGCAGCTGCAGATCCGGAAAGACATGGGATGTGGCATTGATGGACTTGACTACCTGAAATGTTTGCTGGTTGGTGCCAATGTCTGTGTCCGCTATTAGCGTAAATGAGTCGTTAAGCGCGCGCACCAGCGACCCTAAAGCGAGAGTAAAACATGAAAGGCAATTAGTAGAAAGATTAAACAATTTAATGGAATTTAAGAAGAGGATTTTAATTGAGATTCATGAACCCTGAACATAAAATAATAATAAACATCTAATAACTTATTTATATTTCATTTATTTGAGATTTATTAGAGTTAGGCACAAACGTGCAACTAGTTTTTGGGAAGATGTGCTTGAAAATTATAGACAAACGGTTCGTTTCTATTCCAGCCCTTGGGAGATTCTCTAAGTCACATTTTCATTAAAGAATCTTTTAAGTTATTGAGTACTAGAAAAGTAACAATAACAATCATTAAAATAACGAACAGAATAATTAAATAATGTAAAAGAATGTATAAGACGGCCAAAAATCGGACTGGTTACGTACTCGTATGTACATAGCTATGTATATTTATCTGTGGGGAAATCTAATTGTAGTGTCTGTAGGAACTATGCATACGTGTGCATACATGTGTAAGTGTGTGTGTGTGTTATCAATCTGTGACAGAAATAGCAACAGTAGCACCCGTAGCTGAGCTGATTAGAAAGCTTTAAATCTGTATTACTGAACTGCACTCCGTTTCATATCAGGCTCAGGTTGAAATATGAGTCAGGCGTAACCCGCATGCCTCGCTTTTGCGCGCTATTTTTGGCTACCTTATAATACTTACATACATACTATATATGTGGTATGTAAGTACGTATGAACTTGTATATATGGAATAATAATAATAAAATATGCGACACAACCTACCTGATAACGTCAGAGAAAATTCAGAGCTTAGAATTTTATCACCATTCTTGCGCAGTAAATTGGCCAATTCTGTAATTTTTTGTGGATCCATGTTGAAGCAGGTATTGTTGCTAAAATATATTAAATAGAAAACAGGTGAACCATAAAATAACAAATAGAACAGCTGCTATATTTGCAAATACTGCGCTATTGTTTTGTGCCTGCTGAATGTGTATGTGGCTGTGTGTGTGTGTGTGTGTGTGTGTGTGTGGGTGCGGCGGGTTGTGGCAACGGAGGATGTCCCATTTGTGATTGCTTTCTGGCATTTGTCACCGCCTTGAAATATGAATACATATGCGTACATATTTGTATGCCAAAAGGCAAATACACAACAACAATTTCGAGTAAATTACCGTTTTCAAAATTATTCGCACAGCAAGTTACAACAACAAAGACACATTACAGCTACATATGTAAAATTGCAGCGCTCAACAACAACAATAACAACAGCAGCAAATATGAACTTACTTTTCAAGATTTGAGCTCCGATTATCTGCTACATATTAATTGGGCTTTTTATCTATACCACTATGCACTCTAACAGCAATTAATAGCACTTTTATGGCTGTGCATACGATTTTATAGTTTGATTGCTTTGCTGTTCATTTGTTATGCAGTTCTTCTTGCCAAACGGCCAGTAACAGTCGAGCGTGGTGAATGACATTATTTATATTGTGAATGGCAGTTGCCACCGCAGTGCTGCCAATCAGTGCAAGGAAACAGCTGTTTACAGTTATATTTTCGACTGCTTGTACTCCATTTTTTCGCCTTAACATTGAAATACAATCGTATACGATTTTTTAACGTTTCAGTTTAATAGTTCTGAGTTTGGTTTTTTATTTGTTTTAAATAACATGTTTTCAATTTCATTTAACCAAATCTATGCTTTTCAAACTGTGCGCGTAATATGTTAGAAATAAAAATCCAACGTAAAATCAAAATAGGCGTTTTGCCTATTTGAAAGTAAATTTGTTTTCAAGGTTTTTTATTCAATTAGTTTGGTTTTCACCTTATGTTGAAATTTCGAAAGCGCTGATATATATAAATGAATATACATTTCAAGGCATAAGGAATCTGCGAGTTACAAGGCGATCCTGTAATCAGATTACAGGCAAGCAGTCTTAATGCGCTTGGACGCACCCATTTATCTGATCCTCGATCATGTCCTGTTTGACAAAGCTGTATGAACAAAACTTTAATTAAAAACAGGGATCAATTTTTTAAAATTTATTTAACACTCTTTTATTTTACATTTAGTATAATGCTACAAATCTCATTATATGTTTCACTAAGATCTGCTAGCGCTCGATAAATCCACATCAGTACGATTGATTTCATTTGCCACTTGAATTGTTCTTCCCATGCTCTCTCTGTTGGTTGCATTTTGTAGTAATACTTACTTTTAATTACAATATATATTCGATTTTAGGTACATGCGCACAATTTGCTAATTTGTTCTAAACTATTCAGTTAAAAACCAAAACTAATAAGCAGACTTTCTTTGGGTCACTTGAGTTGTAAAGTAAATAATTAAAATTGTTCATTGTGTTTGTTGTTGGTTTCGCGGATATGCGTTTGTTAGGTAGTATGTATTTGTTTAAACTAAATGGACAACCTATACATGTTCAATAATTGTAGTTTTTGTTGCATTGTAAAATTAGGCAATCACAAACATTGTTGACTGGCGGTTAACGTTGATCCACTTTTTGTTTTTTTTTTTTTTTTTTTTTGTGCTGAAAAATATATTCACTCTGGTGCATAGAAATATTTAAAAACTCGTGTTTTTGTTTACAATTTACAAAGTTTGCCTGCGAAATAGAAAGTATATTACATTAGAGCGGCAAATTGAATTGGGATTCAGAATTGATAACACGAATATCGTTTAAATCTGAGCGGACGTGCAAAATCAAACGTTGTGCAATAAAAACATAAATGAATTGTAATATCTTTGAATTTAGGATACGTACTGCTGTCTGCCAATTGTTTTTCTGCCAAATAATACTTGTACATAATTCGTTTTTCAACAATACTCTTGTCGTATGGATCGATATTGAGAGACACTTGTTGTTGGATGGTATGTACAAAAAATGTTATATGTATATATTTTTATTTTGTTTTAACTTTAACAAATCCGATTAATAATCAACAAATACTTGACACTTTATGCTTGCTTCTATTAACAATTTTGGCTTTACAAAATTATTGAGTATACATTTAAACAGAATAATGGATAAACAATTGTAAATGCATGTTGAAGTTTCGCGCACAGGGGTGCTTGCTGACGAGTTGATTGAAGACTTGATTGATTGGTAGATTGATTGATTGATTGACTATTTAGGTAGTATGTGGTTTTCTTGATGCGTGCGTACGTGCGTGGATGCGTGAGTGTGTTGGGCTGACTTATTTAGTATTTACAATCGCACTAGGCTAGGCTTTATTAATGCTGGTTTGTTTATTTGTTTTGTTTGATATTTTTGGGATTTAACACAGTTTAGAGTTTTGGCGACGGCATGATGGACGTTTCCCTATGAGAGAAATCAAAAAAATATAAAAAAAGAGAAGAAAACAATATTTTCGATGAAACACAAAATTATGTTAATTAATAATGTATATGTATGTATGTGTGTAAGGAGTTGTTTTATGCAGACATGAGACTTAAATGGAAATGCAATGACAATTGAAATATGAAAATACAAACTTTGGAAACTTCATTTCATTTTTCAATGAAAATGCTGCGTAAAAACCTTAAGTAATAGCCTTTAAAATGTAATTTTCTATGCAAACACGTGGTTAACAACAATTATTGTATTGAAAATTTCATTTTGGCATATTTTTTAAGGTCTGCACACAGCCTTGAAGTTAATTTTTATAAGAAAATATACAACAATAGTTTTGTTTTGACATTCTTTTGTTTTACTCAATTTAGAATTTATTGATTGGTTTTTTGTTCAGCATTTGTTTTATAAAAATAGGCTTAATTTAGTAGCGGAAATAATAAAATTAAGATAGTTATCAACGTGTTAAAATAATAATGTAACAAAATCATGCCAAGAGTTTCAAATAAAATTCAGGTTGCAGGTCTAAATTAAAATTAAAGAGGGCGAAAAATAAAAGGAAATACAATACAAAAAAATAATATATTTTGAGTATAAACATAGCAATATAAGTACACAAGAAAATAATCAGCTATAGAACCAACTCATTAGGTGCAACATAGAAAGCTTTAGAGAGCAGTGCTATATGGAGGCAACGGAGACGAGTACAAGGAATTAATTTTTGGGAAGTGCAATTGATTTAAACGAACTCAAAACACTTACATATGCTCAGGATGATTGCGTATGCAATCGATTAAGTCCTTAGGCTTCAGTTGGTTTGTGCATATTTTGTGTATGGCGGTGAAGAGGGGGAATCTGTAAGAGAAAAGGTATTTACATGAAAATCATATCAGATATGTCTATAGAAGGCGTACTTATCCTCCAGACCCTTGTTCTTCAGCATGTAGTTGACTTCCTCAGCTGTGGGCGGTCCTTGCAACTTCTGGCCATTGAGCATTTCCTTCTCCAATTCCTCAATCGTTTTACCCGAGGTAACAAAGGCCTCAGACACCCTGCGATTGCGACCGCCTAAAACAAATTTAACAAATAATATTACAGATTTTACAACAGACAAAAGCTTAAGAACTATGTATTATTGTTGAACATTAGTGATTTGAATATATATATATATATATATATCCACTTATTTGTAAAGGTTCTTCAGCTTACAGTTTTAATTAAATTTAAATAATATTTCAGGTTTGTTTGGAAAATAAACTAAATTCTAAGCTTCGAATATTTAATGATATTTCAAGTCCCTCAAATGTCTTATATTCTTTGCTAATGTGTAATGGAATTCAAGGCACATTCTTTTAAATAGAGATTCATTTAAAAACTGTCCTTAATCTGTAAAAACCCCAAGCAATTCCCGTTGTAATAATTATTGAGACAAACCATAACACGTCGTAATCAAATCCGCTACACCGCAACTCTCGAAGAATGTGGAGAGCTTGCTGCCAGGGTAGAAGACATCGACAAAGCGTATCATTTCCATGAGTCCCAGACGTATAACCGCCGCCTTAGTGTTGTCGCCCAACTTAAGGCCATCCACAAAGCCCGCACCGCAGGCGACAATATTCTTGAGGGCGCCGCACACCTCGACGGCATCAGCATCCCCGACAACCACAACGCGGAAATGATTCGCTTGGAAGAGATCACGCAAAATCTTGCCATATTTCTTATCGTTACAGCCGATTGTTGTCTCACAGAAATTTCCCTCAGCCACTTCATTGGCCAGATTGGCGCCCATTAGCACAGCGCATGGTATCTACAACAACAACAACAAAAAACATCAGTATTTGGTTCTAGTATATACATATATATAACAATATCCATGAATTGGTCGCCTTACCTTTAAATGGCGCGTAATAATGTGAGAAATTAGATCAATGCCGCCACCTTCGGCCTTATCGAAGCCCTTGATTAGTGATATGGCAATGGCATTGGGCTTTATTTTGCCCAACAATTGTTTGCAGAAATTCGGTATAAACTGATGTGGCACCACAAAGATCAGTATATCGGCGTTCTTGGCAGCCTCAACAAGATCAGGCACGGCAACCTAGAAAGAAAATAGCGACCGATGAGAAGATATGTCTAAGTACTATATAAACAAACAATAAAAGTTAATTGCTGCCGCTGTTTTTGGTGAACTTTGATATCAAAGCTTTAGTGATAACATTTGAATGACAAAAAGTAAATAAGGGACGTTCAAGGTTGAATGAAAAAAAACTAGAGAATATTAATTTTATAAAGTGTGCTAGTTGTTGCTGCTAAAATGAATTATGTGTTCAATTTCAATATCACTAATTTGTGATAAGGCAAGTTAATATACTCGTAGCTATGCATTTTGCGAATACAGTGTAGTTTGTAGAACTCTTTACTACAAGTTTATTCTAAAAGTCTGTTAAATGTATGTGTATAATAATACTTTTAATTAATACTGTACGAGAGATCTTTAATATATGTACGATTATAAACAATTACATTAAACTATTGAAATATTTGTTAATATTTATTTATTATTATTTAAAAATGCTTCAACAATATCATCCATGACCCTCTTATTAGTAGCAGGGCAACATATTATATTGAAGCTATACTTACGAGTATGTGGTAAAAGATTTTTTTTATGAGCTTTTATTACAATAGACTTTAAGTATATTTATTTGTTTGCAAAATGGACATGTCAAAGATAAAGCGGTCTTACAGTCCCTAGTTTGTAGAATTGAAAGTTCCTAGCTCCCCATTCTTAATGGTCTGAAGCTGCCTGCCAGATCGAAGCCGCAAAACCTAGACCCTATTATAAGACGTAGCTAGTTCTGATGTTTGCTCAGATCTTAAACCGGTTCGGCTAAGCGGTAATTCAGACTAAACAAATCAAACTAATGGCACCCTATACCGACTTTTGTAACTCTCATTATCTGGTACAATTATTAAAATATATGCTATACTACACATAAATATATTTACTTATAGACTTCCAAACCGGTTCAAATGAAATGTATTGTATGTATTTACCAATAATTGATAACAGCGTGTTACAGAATCTTTATGCTAGCTTCATTTTAAAATACAGGAAACTGAAATTTGTTGAGTTTTGGAGGCTTGTCAGTTAAGTAACCTGTTTGTCGTATTTTGGCTACTTTTTCAAAACTTGTTGGTAAGTTGTCGCACATACTGGGATAGAAATTTGAAATTCATTTGTTGTTTTAATGCTTTGGGTTCAACGTTTAAAGCGAAATGAAATCGAAAGTATTGCCAAAACTGTGTGGGCTCTTAATCGCTTGTTAGCCTTTTCGACTGCTTTCAGTTCATTGTCTGCAAATTTTATGCATTTTTGACATTGTCCATGCTTTTGTTTTTATTAATTTAACAAAATAACACTGTTGTTTGTGTTTTTTCTGCTGTGCTTGGCCATTAATTGTGTGAGATATTTAGCTGTTGTTGCTTTCCGTGGCTATTGAACACTCGCCAAAAATATATGCATAATCGCATTTATGCGGCGTGGTCCAAATATATACACAAGTCACATAAACAAATGTGTATATGTGTCTATATTATTAAAGAAATATATATGTATATGTACATATAGCTTCAAATAAAAAACAAAGCGAAAAAGTTTGTTTTATCAGTTCATGCTGCCAGCGACTGACTGTTGCTAGTTGTCTAGACTACACTAAAAAAAACTTTCCATCTGATTGGAAAATTTTGAAAATGTTTGATTAGAACAGTGGTTGCTTAATATAGAAAAAAATATTGTCTGGATTTTAAAATGATCACTTTAGTGTAGCGTGTTTTTATTTTAATACCTCGCACGATTTTTTTGAGTGTAAACATAGTGTTTTTCCACGGGGAAACTGACAATACCGAGCATGCGAGAAGCTTACAACAATAATATTTACACAAATGGCAAATACGAAAGTCCACATGGACTTTATCAGTTCATGCTGCCAGCGACTGACTGTTGCTAGTTGTCTAGACTACACTAAAAAAAAACTTTCCATCTGATTGGAAAATTTTGAAAATGTTTGATTAGAACAGTGGTTGCTTAATATAGAAAAAAATATTGTCTGGATTTTAAAATGATCACTTAAGTGTAGCGTGTTTTTATTTTAATACCTCGCACGATTTTTTTGAGTGTAAACATAGTGTTTTTCCACGGGGAAACTGACAATACCGAGCATGCGAGAAGCTTACAACAATAATATTTACACAAATGGCAAATACGAAAGTCCACATGGACTTTATCAAATGCTGTAATCAAAGGGGTAAACAGAGGCAATCGAGCTTGTAGAACATGAACGGCAACAAGACGGCTTATCTATAATCAACGACATGAGCAAACAATATTCCTAAATAGGCTTTTGAACTATGGCCAACAAACAGGTGTGGGTGTGCACGCTTATCAGGGCGTTGTGTAAATGATTACTTCACAGACATTGACGACAAACATCAGGCTACCGCATGCTGTTAAATAAATAAATAAATAGGAGGCACGCACATATGTTCAACGGCTAGCATGTTGCGATAATGAATATGATACTTGAAGAAACCATTTAGAAATTAATGAATGCGATTTCATATTGTTCACGATTTAAATACGTGGTTAATAATAGATTGATGCCATTTTTGGAATGCTTTTTGGCTTTTTTAATTGTAGAACGAGGTTTACTTGAAAATATTTACAAACTTGAGGTGTACTTGAAAATATTTACAAACTTTCGATTTACAACTACAACAACTACAACTAAGAATATTATAAAAAAATATTGTAAATAAAAAAAGTTTAGTCTTTTAAAATATGAGAAAGTAATACCATTGTCTACTTTTGAATGTTTTTTTTTTTGCTTTTTTTTTGCTCGATTAGGGATAAATTGTATTAAGCAATAGATTTGGCTTGAAGCCCGCACAAGCGCCTGCATGAACGGCTTTCTGATTGTGCTTTACGTGCCAGAAAACTAGATCACGCCCCCATCCCTAATACTAACTACACAGTACTTGTACTTATTGGATCGCAGGTGTTGAGAAAAGCAATTGCCGTTGTAAATTTTATTCGAAGAGCAGGTGTTGCAATACAGAGAGGCAGAGTGTTAAAAACAGAGAGAGCGATTTGTGTGCGTGTGTGTGTGTGTGTGGTGTGGGCGGGTGCATTGAAAGCCGTCCTTGACCTACGCCAAAATAAATAACCACTGTTGTTGGCAAAAAGCACAAGCAAGCTCTGCCCTACACTACTACCAGCTGCACGGCTGGCTATTAGTTGAAAAGTACGTCAGCAGCATTGAAGGTGAAACTAAAACGGTTGCCTTTTATTCTTGGCGGCTATGCCTTTGGCCATGAGAAAACAAATGCAAGAGACCTCCCCCAAGAGCATGTTGCAATGGAAAAGAGAGCGAGGGAGAGAGCGCTTGCATGCTGTATAAAAATAGCATAAGAAAAATTGCATTTCACATCGCTCAGTGTCATTAACGTCACACACAGAGCTAGCTGATTAGATAATTTTTGTTTTCAATCGCTTTCAAGATCATGGTGCGTCTTTTATGTAAGTCGTGCGCTAAATTTGCAACTTTTCAAGTGCAAACTCATAAACAAAATTGCATAAGGGGCGATAGCAACACTAACATTAAAAAAACATTGTTGCTTATTATGCGATTGTTTTTCATTTTGCTTTTGAAAATAACTTAGAATGCGGAAAAACCAGTTTAGAACGGCTACACGCCACCCACTCCCACTTCCACTTAACACATCGCATTTTGTTACTTACCACATTTGGCGGCAGTTTGTGTCCCTTTAAATATTTGACGTTCTCGTGCGTTTCATTGATAATTTCCGTCAGTTTTTTGCCTTCAATCAACTCCTCATACACGAACATCGTTACACGCTCCTCAAATTCGGGCAGCGCGGCCGCATTGGCGCCCACAATTTTCGCTATGGCCGAACCCCTGAGCAAGGTTAAATAGAAAGGGAAAAAAGTGCAATATGCAATTATATAAGTTTGATTGAATGATGATGCATACTGATACTGCATTATTATTATTATTTTTTTTTTTTTCACTTACCAATTGCCGGAACCCACAATGCATACATTGACTTTATCTGCCATGGTGTTGCTGTTGTTGTTGCTTTCTTGTTATTATTGTATTGAAGTTTTCTTATAAGCCTTTATCACTACCGTCTATGCCTATGTATGTGTGTGTTGCGTCGTGGAATTTGTGACTTGTTGTTGATAAACACTGTTAATAATTTTTTAATACGAACGAACTGACACGTTTGAAGCCACGGCAACTACTGAGTCTCCCATCCACAAAGCGTGCACATTTAATATTAGCTAGTACTAGTATGAGAGAGCAGCGTTAATTCCCTTTGCGCGTGTATTAGTGCGTGTACGAGTATGCTTAATGTTGTTGCTGTTGTATTTTGTAAACAGCGTATTATGAATGGCCGGCACTATTAAAGGTAACTGACACAGATTATAAATCCACCTATTGATATTGTTAATATGCACTTTTCTATCTGAATTTGTTAGATTTTAAATAGCACACACATTGGACATTTGCTGAACATCTGTTTGGTTTGAGCACTATTTGGTCTATTCTGAACTGGTTCGCGGTCTGAGTGCAGTGTTGGAAGTTTAGTGATGGCAAATGGAATTTATGCTAATTGCGCGAGCGCGCGTAATTTGAATTTCCTTTGTTTCTATCTGAAAAGTTTAAAATTCGATATAAATAATGCTGACACTATATTTGTTTATTAAAAACACAACTGTGGATCCTAAAAATATAAAATATATACGTACAGTATAAATTGTGTAACAAATTGTGTTATCTAATCGTTAAAAACTGTAACTAAATACAATTTGTGCAGCAATTTTGGCCAATTTGTTTCCGTTATGAGCTATAAATAAATTGAGATGTAATGACAGCATCTAGTTGGCAAAGTGTAATGCAACAAAATGATCAGGCTGGCAACAAAGAAGTCTCTCATCACAATCCTTATAATAGCTGGTATGTTGCTAAAAAACATAGACAAATATGAACAATTTGATTATACTACGAGCCTTTACAGCATTCCTTCCGCTGCAAAGCTATGCAGCTGAGAGTCGTTCCTCCATTATATCACGTTTAACGAAAAATTTGATGTTATTAGTTGGTCAGGCAGGGTACGTGATCGAGTCGGTTGGCAAGGTGGGAGAGGACATTGGTGCCGGTATAATAAATACTACCACAGGCATTTTAGGCGTTTACCAAGGTATTGGTCGAGTTTTTAGTATATTCAGTAATGGAAATAAGGAAGTAGAGAAAGCACTTTGGCGTGAAGTTGGAAAATACTGTGGCTATGGCCAACCGGACTGCATGGTCGATTTGATTTTTGGAAGGAAGGGCTGCGCAAATCCAATGTATTGTCCTCCCGGAAGTGGATAATAAACAATACGATTGGTAAACTATTACCAACATTGCAAACATAACTTGAGCTTGATTTTATTTATTATATTTTTAAAGTCAAATAAAATAACATAAACCAGACCATCTTCAGCCCAAGCTACTAATAAATATTTATGTATCTTTGTTGAGAAACTTTTCGCAAAAAGAATGGTATATGTGAGTTGGAGTGGTGTTTAGTATTTTAGAATGACATTTTAAGCTTCAAATCTTTAACTAAAGTGTGAAACGTAAGATTTCATGGTATGTTTATATTACTTATTCGTATTATACAGAGAGTAAAGACATTTTTAAGTTGTGGAAGAGACAGCTAGGGCCGATCTTGCACACTTTTCTGGCTACTTCAAATCCCGAAGTAAATTTAATGTTTTAAGGGATTAAAATAAACGTATTTCTTGAGAAGAAATGCTGACCTCAGTTAATTTATATTTGATGTAAAATGTATTAATTATAATAATATTCTTCGACTGCTATTCACCTGCAAACTGCATTTGAGTGCACGTGCCATCAAATCATTTATGCGACTGATTAGCTATGCAGCAGTGCTGGGGCACGACTTTGGCTCAAAGCCTTGTGTAAGCTCTCCCAGAACAAGGCAAAAGCTATCCCAAAGTGGCAGAATGTGAGCGAATGTGGGGCGGTCATTGTCATCTCATTGCAGTCCACAGTCCCTGCCACTGCCACGCCTTTGGCACTGACCCCAGCAACCCATGGAGGTTAATCATGCAGCGATGTTGTTACGCATTAATACCTTCATGTGAGCTGGACCACGTGCTGCTCACTGCTCGCTACTTGCTGCTCACTGCTCACTGCTTGCGTGTCTAACGGTGTTTGCACTCATCTCCCCTTGTGTGTTTCTGTGTGTGTGTGTGTGTGTGTGTGTCTGTGTAGGGTTGGGCTTGTCTTAGCGATGGAACCTTATCGACCCTTTCCGATGCAACACACATTCGAAACGAGGTCCAGAGCACATGAAGATTATTTGTCTGATCCTGAAAACAGAAGCTGTACATGAATTACAATCGTTTATTTTAAATTATATTAAACTATTGACGCTCTAACGACATCGTAGATTAAAGCCTGTCTAGAAATTAATATTATTTTAAAACGACAATCCCAATTCTTATAGAAAAGTTATTTAAGCATCACTTGAAAAGTGAAGCACTTATTTGAGAAAAAAGAATAAAAACTAGTGATTTGAAAACAACAATTTGTGTCGAATAATGGGTTCTTAAAAGTTTATAAGCTTAAGCTTAGGTGCTTCATATTTCTGAAACAGCTAGATGGTGTATAAAATACTATATACTTATATAGTTTCTTTTTATGTAACTATTTCTATGATTTCATTTTGAAATAAATTTTGTAGAATAAAGTGTATTAATTAATAAGGCATTTATTTTCAAAAATATTTAAAATGTAAATTAATCGTTAGGCAACTTTTATTACCGAATATTAATTTTTTAAAAGTAATATTTGTAATTTATTTTCATAAACAAATTTTTTTAATCTAAATAAATCAGTTATCTCATATTTTGCAACTACGAGTATACATCAAATATTTTAAAACAGTTTTCGCAAATATTTGATTTCTATTTTTGCAGCTCTAGTCTCAGATATTTTATTTGTTGATTTTTTCCCCCTTTCCCGCTGCAGAATTTTGTCAATACAGTCCAAATTTGCCAAGCTACTACATAAATCAAAGCTTGCACATGTAATTGGTAAAAATAGCTCTGTACCTTTTCCAAATTTCATTCAAATCTATTAATTCTATGAAAAGTTATTGGCCTAACTATTTCACTCCAGTATTATGTATGGAAATGTAAAATAGAAATAAAATGCTTTTCAATGAACGAGTAAATATTTCAGGCACAGTAGGATATGGGGCTCGTTTTTATTTTAAGATACAGTATAAAGAAATGTAAAATAAATAAAAAATGCTTTTCAATGAAAAAGTAAATATTTTAAGATACAGTAAATGATAGATTAAGCAACCTGTTTAGTTTGTTGAATATAGAATTAATATATATCTGTGCTTTGTGAGAGTTCTCTGGAGTGATATTTGACTTAATTGCTTTTCGGTTTGTAGCTAAAGGTGCGTGATTAGCGTGAGCCACTCTCATCTCTAGTTTGGTCTAATTCTACTGCCGCATTTGTTGCCTTCTTCATGTCGTTGTTGTTGTTGTTGTTGCTGTGCACCCGTAAAATTGATTGCGGCGAAAGCTGGAAAGTTGCACGTTACAGTCGTGGCCTGACTTGGTTGGTGTGCCCGTGCCCGTGTCTGTGTCTGTGTTTGTGGGTGTGTTTGTGGGTGTGTGGGTGAGTGGGTGCCTGCAGCATGCTCTGTGTATGCGGCCTGGCTTGTTTCCATGGCAGCCCAACATGAGATTTTCCGCCACGACTGGCCGATGGTTCATGAATCCATAGAGGGCCGGCAGTTAGTCCATGGATTTGGAAAATATAGCGTTTTAAAGTATGCGGCAGAGCTCGCGCTCTCAACTAATACAACTTAAATGAAATGGAGGTGGGAACGCAGGACATGATGGTCAATTAAAAGTTGAACAGTCCGCTAAGTTGCATTCTTTTCATTTCAGTTCATTTCCATACCTATAGACTTACATACGTCATCAGATGATGGAATTGCTTAGATGCCTGTTTTGTAATAATTTAGAACTGATGTTCTGGTCATTAGTTGTGAATTTTTTATCTTAGATGTAAAATAATGCAAAAAAGAATATTTAATATTATTAATATTAATTTAAATAAAGCCTTTCAAAATAATACCCATCCGCCTACACATTCTGGATACATACTATATATAAGCAGTTACTGATTTGTAATCAACTCACAACTCTAAAGTTTATTACGGACTCTTGAACTATTATTCTTATAAAGCACCTAGAAGTTCATCTCAATATTTGCAGTATAGGAGAAGCATATCGTTTATTAAACATTTTATGCACAGTTTGTGAAGCTAATTTTGTGATTTTTCTGAATTTTATTTATTTTTTTGGATTCACTCGTATGTTTTTCTCGTTTGTTTGGTTTCGATATGAACTAAATACTTCGTTTAATTCAAATCTTAATTCTTTTTCTATAAAATTCGCAATATTTTAAAATTCAAAATGTATTGCGTGTAGAAAAATAGATGTTGCTTCTTTGCGATTGATGATGAAATGCAGGACAATTTAGCCTTAATACTTAACCGAAATTAATTAATCTGGTGATGAGAGGATTCCCTTTCTTCCGCAACATCCGCATTTCTCCATTTCCCCAAAAGGTGCACATTTATACGTGTATATGATCAGCATGATAAGGCGAATCGATATAAATATCTAAGTTAAGCTGAAAGATTGTTCAATTGGCATTTCGAAAAGAGTAAGTAAAGGACATAAGCTTACTTTTATATGTATATTATAAATAGATATTAAAAATGAATCCACAAGGCGATTTTCGTCAGCCTTTTCATAACTTGCATAATAGATTTATTGAATTATTTTTCTTAACAAACAAAGCTGAGGATAAAAAAAATAAAACAACAGAGAGCTTAAAAAAATAAAATAAAAAGTAAAAAAACCTATAAAAAATTACAATAATATCTATTAAATTATTTATTATATATATTTTATTTACCAAATTATTCAGAGCACAAATTAGACAGAGACGTTAACGAAATAGTGATGAATAAATAGAAATAAAAAATAAAAGTAAGTAAATTTAAATTAAATAAAAATAATTAAATAATAAAAGATACAAATAAAGTTAAAAGCTAAAAAGTGGAAAAAAAACAATAACTTTTAAAAAGATTTAGTATAGAATTATGAATAGGCCTTCTTAGGTACAAGGAGTTTGTTGACCGCTGTCGAACAATTCCATAAATTAGCAGCAAAAGGTTTAAAAATGATCTCTTTACTGGATACATGATTTTTATTTGTCAAACAAAGGCCTCCATATGTCCCGACTCTGTAAAAACTTGCTAAGCAACAAAAGAAAACCGAAACATGTAAATTTTGATGGAACTAAACAAATATGAGGCTAGGAGTAAGGCTCTCCCGAGCAAGCCAATGTAAATTCTCTTAATGGACAAATGTAATGTCCGAGAAAGGAAAAAATGCAATTAAAACAATTAAGTGCTTGGCAACACTATTTGCAGAGCATCCTAAAAAACAACAAGAACAAGAACAGAGCAGAACAGAACAGAACAGGACAGGACAGAACAGAAAAAGGAGCGGCACCCAAAATGAATGAGGCATTAAAAATGTGACAAACATTTGTTAAATGTAAGCGTGCGTCAAATAAAAAATGTAAATCATAAAAGGAATGTACGGGGAAAAAATGAGAAATAAAAATCCGCAATTTGTATGCTGTCGCATATTTTACAATGCTTAAGCAGCGGCAAATGGCTGCGCTTCCTTTCGTGGGCTGGGGGGAGGCGAATTTAGGGGGAGTGGAAGGGAGTGGGAGGGACAGTGGTGCTTAGGGAAGGGTAGCAGAAGCTTGTTGCTTTGCCGGGCGGTGGTTGGTGGCTTGCCATAAATTCTGCGCATGGCAGCATTAGAATGTCTCAATTCAGTCTTTGACAAAGGACACATAAATATACGACTACATACGTATATATATATATGTACATACACACATCTACAATCATAAATAAATATATTTGTACACTAGCTGCCATTGATATTTTGACCCGCCAACGAACTTCTATTTAATTACAAAATGCAATTGATTTGATAATTCTTTTTTGTTTAAAACTAATTTAGTTTATATTTAGTTTGCAGATCAAAAGATAATTCAACAGTAAAAGAATTGATGAAAGTCATGAAAACAATATGCCACAGAACAGAAACATCTTCATCAAAGCCATTTCCTAGTATTCAATAATGAGGTGAGAACTTTTTTGCAGATAACAAATCTGCATCGTCGACTTTTTTGTTTGTTCATAAAAAAATGTATCTAATTTTTCAAATTTGTTTGCAAAGATTAGTGAATAGTGTCCACTAAATACTATGCACAAATTCTCAGTAAGATTCTACAAATTGTCAGTAAGATTCCACAAATAAGCATCTAATTATTCAAATTTATTTATTAATAATTAATGTATTTTATATTATTAAAATTTTGAAATCAAATTATTAGACCAGCAAACAACACTTCAACTATTTGCTTTGTTTTTTTTAACAATTTTTAATTGTGTGCAGCATTAATATTTGAAACCCCTTTGCTCATAGGTGAATGGAGAAAGAAAGAAATCCTTGGCACTAAAAGTAGTCTGATTTATATGGGAAATATGTTTTCTGTAAAACGTTTTATTACAAATCTTTAAAGAGACAAAGATAAAAGAAAAATCAACAAACAGAACCATTAAATTTCCTTTCACCTTAGTTTTTAGAGTCAAAAGCAAAGGGAGCAGTACTGCTTTTTCTATTTGGCTGCAGTTGTCAGAATACAATTGCCAAGTACTGTAGCTTGCATTCGTTTGCATGCACATATGTATTTATAAACGTGTCTATTATTGATGCGCTACCCCATTCCCATTTCCCCATTATCTTCTAGGCTGTCATTTCTGCACATCAAAGACGCTCGAACGCATTTGGCTATTGTCTGAGACAAATGTCTTAGCCAAAGGTAAGACGCTTCAATGCTTATTTTACACACAAGCTTGTACATTTATATGTGTGTTTGTGTGTGTAGCCTTGGGGTGTCATATGTGGTCGAGCAAGCGACCGCACTAGCCGCGCTGGACATTTTACATTTCCATGCCAAATACCCTTTCAGAAAGTTTTTGCTATTTCTTTGGCAACACTTCTGGCCACGGGCAATACATCTTGGGCCAAAAACACAAAATCGTCTTAAGTATTTTGTGTGGTTTAAATAAAATATAAAAAAAAAACGAGAGAAAAATAATAAAAAGTGCTTGCAGTCTCGCTTTGTGTGTATGTTTGTGTGTCAGCAGTGTGTGTGTGTGTGTGTGTGTGTGTATGTGTGTGTGTGTAAAAGGATAAGCATGCTACATCCGCTTAACGTTGTATTTCCTTCGTCTTGCTTTTCATTTGGGTTTTGCGTAAATGATTTTATTTCGTTTTTGCGGTTACTGCTGCAAATTTTTGATGTACTATTATTCTATGCCCAAGTCCAAGTGTCCGTCATTGTTTTTTATAGACACATTTCAAAAAGGTTTCCCACTCCCCACTCCCCTCACACCCACCTAAACGCTCATCAGCATGACAGCAGCATATTTGGGGTCCACTCGTATTCCTGCCCCAAAAAGGTGGCAGCATATTAGATATCTCAACATCAGGCGCTGACGATGTAAATTGTGTGAATTGTGGCACATTGTGTCATGTTATTGTCCTGTTTGAGAGCCATAAAGCAAAAATAAAACGAAAACGAAAAACACGGCAAAGGATTGATGACCGCTTCGTAATTTCGACATTGAAATTACGCATACGCCTAGTGAGGCGTAAGGAATTGACGTGGAAAGAAGGCACATAAACTAAAGGTGGAGAAGAGGAAACTAAGCTACACTGCTTCTAAAGACGAGGGATTCAATTGAGAGTAAACAGATAGATGGACGGGTGGATTCTGTAATGTTCTCCAAACTGTGAGGAATCGTATTTCGAATGAAGGAATGGAAGGGAAATTTGCAGAACTACGTATCAGGTGTAATTTTAAGCATTTGTGGTTAAACCAATCGAGGTATTGATAAATAGTGTTAGAATTTCTATAAAGACTTAAAGTAAATGAACACTTTTTATTTAAAACAACAACATCGGAACCATTCAATCAAAAGTTTTCTACTTTTCTTTTGTTTCAGCACATACAAAATACTTTGTCGAAGCTAAAACGAAAATAGTTTCTTCTGAACTTAGAAAAAAGGATTTATATTAATTTTGCCCAAATATTTCATTTATTTATCAAACTAATGTATGTATTACATAAGACATTGTCGTCCTTACTATGCAACTTTTGTTAATAATTTTATAGACAGAATACAAATATAATAAATGAATACATAATTCAATAGGCTGCACTTGAATTGAATTTTACTTTCTGTTATTTATTTTCATTAAATTGTTATCAAAATGTATATTGATTAAAAATGGGGGAACTTAATTGTTTACTACGCGCTCGGCTTGAAAGTATAGTTAGTACTAAGTAAGTACTTACCATCTTGTTGTTTGAAAAAGTTTGTTCTAACATTCTTGCGGAAATATAGTTGGCTATCCAATAAGGCCGGGCCTTTTGCCATACTTTATTTGTTTACCACTAGTATTAGATTGAATTTGTTTTACTTTTAATATTTTCCTTTTTCCGTTTTAATTTTACATATTTAAGTAAGCTTGTCTCCAAATTCTAACTATTTAGCTCTTTTACTTTGGTAGTTGAATAAAAAAAAGAAGTTCTCTTGTATGAATATTTTCTAATTTTCATTTTCCATTGTTAAAGATTTCGAATTTCAGTACTTTTTCCAACAGGCAGTAAGCGTTTTTTTCTGAAATAGAAGCGCACAATGTGAAGGCTATTAACAATTGACTTACAAGTACTTGTATCAAAATATAGTATTTATATTTATTTCATTCAATTGCTGAACCTGTTCAGGCCACACATATTGCTGTCTGAAATAAATAACAAACACAAAACAATTTATTTCGGTGCAATTTCTCGGCTTTAGTTTTTGTGTTTAACTCAACGCGAAACATTTGTGAACAATTTCTAAACGACTAGAAAGTTGAATACCCTGTGCCTTTTTTTTCCACTGCAGTTATTTAGTTAAAATAAACTGTGTTTTATCAATCATTCATAAGGCGGCTACATGGATCCTTCCTATGGCAGTTAAATTAAATGTTAATGAGACTTTCGATTATGATCAGGCACTATGCAAGAGCCAGAAATGCTTACCAACAATTAACTATATTATTCATCAAAGATCTTTATATTTTTTTTAATTAACCTACTCGGCGTATGGGAAAAATATCTGTAAGTTATTCATAATCGTCCAATTAAATTAAAGTGATCATTAATTGAATTAAACGAACATTCATATGAGCCGCTGGCAAAGATTTCCAAGCATATGGATTAGCAGTTTAAGAACAGACTGCCCGATAATATGCTTGCAAGTAGTTCGATTAGAATATCAAGAACAGTGGAGGACTTTCCCATGCCTCAGACTTTAACATCCTTTCTTGCACAACAATGGTTTTATTCGGCACAATCGTTCCATCTAGCTGTAATAAAAATGTTAATACACTATCGAATAATACAAAAAGGAAACTCCAAAGCTTTTTAATAATGTTGCATTTTATTTAAATTCTCGTATTCCATCAATTACTCGTAATAATTAATATGCATTTATTGCTAGCCAACAGCTATTGCATTTCATATTCAACTATTTTGCTATGCCTAAATAATATCATATTATTTGTTATTCTACTTTATATGCCATATGTTTCAACTCGTTTACAAATTTCGATTTTTGGACTTGTTTTTTTGTGCAAAAATCAATTACAAAGCGTTTGTCCATTTAATAATTTATAAACAAAAATATGCGCGGACACGAATATACAACTATATAGCACATAGTTAATGCCCACGCTTCTACACACACACACACACACACACATATATGTATATGCAAAATTTTTACGGAAATGTCAGTGTAAAAAACGCGAAAACGCGTAACAGATACAAACACACCTACAGGTGCAGAGCAAAATACGTAGCATACATTTGGGCGCTTGGCCGCGGGCAAAGTTATTTTTTCATTTTCACGATTTCTAAACGCGCACATCAACAACCTAATGGTAGCGTGAAAAATGATAAAAAAAGAGCAAAAAAAAGATGAAATGCTAAATATCAACAGCAGTCAGTTGTACTCGTGCTTGAAAATGTGCCCTCCTGCCTTTGGTTCGCACAGCGCACAGGACGCTTAATAAAAAGAAAATACTTCATAGGACGAGTAAGGACATACAAGTATGTGTGTGTGTGTGTGTGTATGTGTGTATGTCGCAACTACATTTTAAATATGTATGTACTTGCACGTGTAGGAGGAGAAAAGCTCAACTAAAAACGCCAAACGCCAAAAATAAAAAAGTTAAAACGCGCAAAAGGTAGAAATATATTTTGCGACAAAGTTGAAGACCTTTGCTGTGGGGAGGGGTGTGTAGGGGAGGGCTCAATTGTGCAACTTGCCAGTCGCTGGCAGTTGAAATAACATGAGCAATTTTAGAAAAGCGACAAAACGTCGAATGAAAGATAAATAAAGCGCCAGTTGCCAGGCGGGGCAAATAAAATGTTGGGAAAAAGGCGAAAAGCGGAAGAAAAAAAGCGCGAGCTATAAATCAAGGCACGGGCGGACAGCGGGTATTCAGTAAAAAAGGGTAACACAGGGATTGCACAGTGGTCTGACTAGTGTGAGTTTTATAAGAAGTTTTCGTCTCAGTATGCATTAAAATTATTGGCCAGTCAATAGTCAAAAAGTTAGACTCGTTTGTTTATTTGTTTGTTTGTATAATAAACAGAAAAAGTGGAAGACCTTATTACTTTGTCATCAGCTTGGCGGTCTATCTGTATGATTTGTAGAAAGAGCCCCTGAACTTAATAAGCAGTTATTTGATAGTTCAAGAACCCTTTTCGTAGAAATCGTGCATAAAAGAAACCCTTTTTCTTAATACAAAATAGTTCAGCCTGCAAAGATTAGACAGTAGTTAAAGAAATTGTAACTAACACTTCGCATAAGCTATAACTATTTAACATTAATAAGTTTCTAGCTAATAGTTTTGTTTATGAAGAAAGAGCATTCTTCTGGACTCAAAAAGTAAAACGAAATTAAATAATTAATTAAATAATCAATTAAGTAATTAATTAAATAAATTAAATAATAATAATAATAAAACTATACATAAGTCTAGAGCTTTCATTCGAAAACGTCACAACTTTTTAAAATGAAAATTTGAAAAATTTTTATTTGTATTTTAAATTATTATTCATGATATTTGGGTTCGAAATTGATGCCAAGAAATCCTAGTAAATCTTTCTGGGATTTAAGAACAATTGCCAATATAAATTAAACTTAATTCAAACAAATTCAAAAATGGAAACAGGCCTTTCAGTTAGATACGATTTCATTTAGTTAAACATTTCAAGGTATTTTATTTATGTATGCTTATAAAAAGCTTTGCCAACTAAAAATAAACAATAAATTCAATTTAAAAGTGCACATAACAAATATATTTTTAACATTTAGTCTAAATCTAAATTATTATAAAAATAAATAAATAAACAAATGCGCTTCAAGGTATGTTTGTAGCTACAATTTTCTTCACTCTGTACCACTGTGCACTGTGGGTTAGATGTATCTATTACAGGTTTGCTGCATGGGTGTGCCCCTCCCTCTATATGTGTGTGTGTGTGTGTGTGTGTCTGTGTCAGTGTGAGTGTGAATTTGTGCAGCTGCATTCAGCGTGTTGGTAAGTTTTTTATTTCATTTTTGCACAAGAAATGTATTTATTTTTGTTTTTGAAAAATTGTTGCCGCTTAAATGCTAAAAAATTGATTTTGATTCTGCATATATTGGTTTTCTGTTTTCTAGCCCAGCTACTTGTCCACCTGGGCCGGTTCCATGGTGTACATGTCTCGCAGCAGACGAGCAATGGGCACATTGCCAATGGTCTCCTTGAAGAAGAGCGCCTCGATCGTTGAGGCACGAATGGTGCGCAGCGAGGGAAGCAACAACAGGAGGCGTCCGAAGCGGGTGGCCTGCCGCGGATAACGCAAACGCACATGATCCGAGAGTATGCATTGAGCCTGATCCTGCAGCATTTCCACCGGCTGCACATCGCACAGACCCGCCGTTTCGGGCGCGAACAGGGCAATGGCCTTCATGCAGCCCACCTCGCTGCCATCGGGCGCGATTTGACGGAAGCGGCAGAGTATCTCCTGTATGGTCTTCATTTCCGTCTGTGTGGCCTCGTCCTGCAGCACGCGCTCCTTGATGAGTGGCGATTCGAGGATGGGCGTCAAGTCAAGCGGTATGGTCCACTGTGCCAAATTTAAAAGGAAAAGCTCCTTCCAGGACTCCTGCAATGCATAAGTAGAGTGAAGGCGCTGTGGTTAGCTTAAATGTTTAAATAACTTAAAATAATATACTAAATTAATTATTATTATCAATTAAATGAATTATAAAGATGTAGCATTAACTGTTCAAAGCTTTAAATGATAATAAAATTGAAGCCATAATAAAATTCAGATTGAAAATGATGTGAGGAATAAGCAATAATGCAATAAAATACACTATTAATTAATAATATTTAATTAATTAGTTTTATAAATATGTTTTAGGAAAAGGATTAGGGTTTAAAACAAAAAAAAACAGCAAGGGCGGCTTTAGGTTTTAATTAATAATTGGTTTACTAAAATATTATTTCATAAATAATCCTTAAAACAAGTGATAGAAATATATAAATAAAAAACAAACATATACATTAATTTTATGAAGTAAGTAAACATACAATTATTGGAACTTATTTGTGTTAAAACTATAGATTCGGATTTCCGTAAGCTGAACTCTGTTATATTGCTACTGTTGCCTTGTCCTTATATTAAACGATTTGCGTGTTTAGTTTTAACCATATTTTTGTGTATTTCTGTGAGTTTTTGAAATTATAAAACCGACTTATTTCGAATTGCAATGTAAGGAATGAAGTAGAGTCTATGATAAAACTAGTATACCTTTTTGACCTTTTGGGTACAGAACATAATATATGTAAAATTATGTAAATGACAGCAAAATTTAGTAAGTAGAATGGAATTCGAGAAATATATGCTCAACAAAAAAGGCCGAAAATATAAATTTATTGATTCAATCTTTAGTTAAAATTTAAACATATTTAAATAAACCTATTTCAAACAGTTTCTATAGAAGTTTATTTATAATTTGCGCAAATTTTTGTTTAAGTGATAATTAAAAATGTTAAAATGTATGTAAAACCCAAAAAAGTGAAAGTGTTTTCGAAAAATGCTGCATCGGTCCAATGGCATTAGCTGGATTGGAATATTATCAGCAGAAAAGGTGATAATCGTAATAATTTGTAATTTACGTAAATTTTACTCAATATTTGTTTTGAAAAAGTTAAAATGAATGTTGTATGTGAAACCCGAAAAAATGAAAGAAACTTTTGGGAAAATTATCAGCAAAAAAGGTGATAATCGTAGTAATTTATTTTGAAAAAGTTAAAATGAATTTGAAACCCGAAAAAGTGAGAGTGTTTTCGAAAATTTCTGCATCGGTCCAATGGCATTAGCTCGATGGGAAAACTATCAGCAGAAAAGGTGATAATCGTACTAATTTATTTTGAAAAAGTTAAAATGAATGTGAAACCCAAAAAAGTGAAAGTGTTTTCCAAAAATGCTGCATCGGTCCAATGGCATTAGCTCGATGGGAAAACTATGAGCAGAAAACGTATTAAGTAGGTAAGAAAAGGTTGTTTAAGTCAATTTTCATTGCCAAGGTGTTTGGAAACTAAATCATCGACTAGAAGTTGCAATTAGCCAATACTTTGATATTAGGTTGGGCGTTTAATTAAATAATATCGTTTTGAGAAAATCGTAATTCCAAACTGGAGTGTAAACATAAAAGCAAGACATCTGTCTGCAGATATGGATTGCTGGAAGCCTCAACTCACCTGCAGCAGCAAATGTTGATCGTTCTTGGATAGCGTCTGGAATGGCATTAGGCACTTAACCCAACGCACGGCCATGAAGAGCAGACGAGCCGTGGTCTCCTGCAGCATTTCCCAGGACAGAAGGCGCGAGTCCACGCCCACCATATGCTGGGATAGGGGTGTGGGGAAGAGCAGCGTATTATGCTGCACCTGGTATTGTATCAGCTCCTGGCACTTGTCCGGACTGAGCAATAGTTCGAGGAAGCCGTTCTGACGTGCCGAATAGAGGGCTGCGGCGTGGTTGGGGGGCGTGGCAGTGTTGCTTCCTCCCGTTGGCAGTGGCGGTGGTGTGGGGGTTGTGGGCGTCGGCGAGCTCGATGCATAACTAAGTTGCTTGAGATTGTTGTTGTAGTTGCTACTATTATTATTGTTGTTGTTGTTGTTGTTGTTGTTATTGCAGCTTAGGTGGCTATTATTGTGGATGTTGTTGTTGTTGTTGTTGACATGTATGCTGTGCATTAGCAGAGCTGCATTGCTTGGCGGCGTCGCTGCCACGGCTAAGGCTGTGGAGACATTCCCATGATGACTGCCCTCGCTCAGGCTATGGCCGGAAGCTGAGGGATTGGGCTGGGGCGAGGTGGACGAAGCGGCCAGGCTTTGTGTGTCTGTAATCGTGGGTGTTGGCGAGACGCTGCCCGCTGTGAGCGGCGGCGAGGCAGAGGGCGAGGGCGTCTCTGTTTCCACATTGACGCGCGGACTCTCGCTGCCCAGACTGAGGCCAATGCTGGAGATGGATTGTATGGAGTTTGTGGGCGAGGGCGAGGAGTAGTTGTTGTTGTTGTTGTTGTTATTATTGTGGCTGTGATTGTGGCTAGGCGGTGGTGCATATGGCGTGGCAGTGGAAACGACGGCGGCCACCGCTGTGGCAGTGGCAGCAGCAGCCGCCTTGCTGGCCGCCTCCGCAATGAGATTGTGATGCAGCAGATGCTGTGGAAAGGTGAGGGCAGCGGCGCTGCTGTTGGCAACAGCGGTGGCGCCGCCATTTTGCAGACTGGCGTGCGGCGCGAGCGCATGTCCCGATGGATGATGAAAGGCCGTGGCATGTGGCGTCTGGGGCGTCTGTTGTCCCGACTGCTGCAGCTGCTGCGGATGCTGCGGCGGATGGTGGTGCGTATGATGGTGTGGGTTCGGCAAATGGAAGCCGGGCGCCGGCGGATGCGTGGAAATGTGCTGCGTGTAGTTAAATGAGGCTGAGACATTGGTGACCAGCGAGACTGGCAAGTGGGTGGCATGGTGATGATGCAGACCGGCGGCTGCAGCTGCCGCGGCTGCTGCATGATGGGCGGCCGCCGCATGGTGGTGATGATGATGGTGATGCGCCGCGGCTGCAGCGGCAGCTGCATGATGATGATGGTGGTGGTGATGCAGTTGGGGATGCAGCTTTGGCTTTCGAGGACCGCGCTCGTGCTGCACAGCTGGTGAAGCGTCAAGTGAGAAAAGTAGAAAGAAAATACCCAAAAAAAGATTACATTTGATATGAATAATAATTGTATAATAATAATAATAATATTTCTAGGCAGTGCTTTTATTATAGATATTAAAAACAGCAAAAAAACTCCCTATTTGACTGTTTTGTTAGCCTGCTTAACTCTTCATTTAGTCCGAGTCGTTGAAGATTATTTTTATAGTTTTCATACTCTATATATATATATCTCAGAAAGATTTTTTGAATCCCAACAATTGTCCACACAAATAAGTATTTTACTGAATAAAGCTTGGGAGGCACGCGAATATTGTTGATAGAAAAAGCTTACTACAAATCTTGTATTAAATGAAAATATATTGTAAATAAAATGTTTTATTCAAATGAAGTAGGAAAGTTTTCTGTATAAATTGTATTTAGTAAGAGCTGTTTATGTAGGAACTAAATCTGGACTCAGTCTTATCTTACAGACTTTTTTTAAGCAAATAAGTGCGAAGCAAGAAAGCCAGAATTTTAAAAGTAATGCTTAGCACATAATTCGGAGAAGCCATTATTGCTCTTGTCTGCGTGTCTGACCGTAGAATAAGGCTACTGATTTGGGTTTGTTTGTAAATAGTGCAATGATTTACTAAATCGGCTAAGAGACTAAGGGAATGCAAAATGTCTGATCGTAGAATAATGCTCCTGGTGTTGGTTTAATTGTTTATAGTGCAATGATTTACTAAAGAGAGAGATGCTAAGAGATGCAATCAATTTTATTACTTTAATTTAAGTTTGTCAAGTATTTATCTGCTTCATATTAAACTTTTCTACATGCTTCTCTGCATCATCTTTTAATTCTCCCACTCAATATTTGCCAGATCTAAGTCCAACACTATCAGTAATTTGCTAATCTTAGCAACAATACAGATTATTGCTTCGCATTTTGTAAATAAATATTATTTTATTCACTATATTAGATTATTATTTATTAGACCTAATAAAGATTACATTCGTTGTTGATTTCAGAAATAAAATCAACAAATATATGTTGGGCATATGCAAAAATGTTTTGTGTATTATTTAAAAGCTTATTCTTGAAGCCAATTATGTTGAGTTGTATTATTTGCAATTCTTTTCATTTTCATTATATTTATAAAACATTTATTAATATTATATGTCTTTAAATTATAAAGCATTTGCAAAATGTAATGTAAATGTAATATCTATAGTCTTATGTTTGCACCCAATTCCCTTGATATTGATTATATGTTAATAAATCTCATATATGCTTATTAATATATTTTTTAATATATTTAAAGTATATGCAAACATGTTTTATGTAATACCTATAGCCAATTCTTTTAATTTTTATTCTTTCTATTTTTTTATTTTTTTATTTTCATTAGATTTTTATATATTTCGTATATAAGTATATATTTATTAATATATTTATAGCATATGCATAAATGTTTGTCTAATATCTACAGTCTTATGTTTGCAGCCAATTTTCTTGATTTTTCGCTGATTTTGCATTTTCAGCCTGCCTGCTCGTATGTTTGATTGCTCGTTTGTTTGTTTGTCTGTTTGTCTGTCTGTTTGGCTGTCAACTGCCTCTACCATCTGGGGAACGCTTTCGCCAAATGCTTGGCATGAAAGCAGTTCAAGTGTGTAATTGCGTTAATTTGCTTTTAAGTAGTTAAATAAATAAAGTTAATTTGAGAGCCAAATACTTTGCATAGCTTTGCTTCTTTCTCTCTTTTATTTTTGGAAAGTTTTGCCTGATTTGTGAACCCTTCGCAGTTGAGCATTGCTTTGAAGTGAAAGTGCGAGCAACTTTTGAGATAATTTGGCCTTTCAGCAGTTGTTTGGCAATTGTTGCCTTATCTGTTTGTCGATTTCACGCTACACGTAGCCAAACAAATACGACTATCTTGGATGATGATGCTACGTCTGCCTTTTTGCTCAATAGCTTCTTAAGCACACATAATAAACCGATTATTAAAATGCGTAGCATACATAGATACATTCATACATTCTCGCAGATACTCCACGCACAGGCAGTCGTGAGAATTGTTGCACATGCTGTGTATCCTTGAGTGTGTGCCTCTGTCTATATATTCATATATACATATACATATGTATGTGTACACATAGAAGTTGCTGTCATGACTTTTATTTGTTTGTAATTAAATGTATCTATAGCTGTCGTGTGTGCATAACTTGTATCTTTGGCGCATGACTCAGCGCCAAAGGGGTGACATTTTAATCCGCAACTAATCGCATATGTGTATCGCCTCCCACCCTGCAGCCCTCTCACCCCACGCCTCGATGTCCTTTGCGCTTCCTGGCAAGTGTAAAATGATTGCAGCCTCTTGAAAGGCAACTCTTGAAACTAAGACTTAAAAGTCGTTCATGCAGTGAGAAAAATCTTGAAACTTACATATGTCATTTAAAATCGATTTGCATAAATAAATTAACAGATTTATTTGAGTTATTGTGATAATAACAATGAAATGAATGCGGAAAAGAATAAACAAATATCTTTAAAAAACATAAATAATTGAAAACAAATCTCCACAAATTGATTACTTCTTTGTTATTAGATTTTTACTTTTTAATTCAAATTTGATTCGAGTTTTTTGTTTAATGTTAATTTCACTCAAGTATCAATTTTCTGAAATTTTGGATGCAATTGTTTTTATTTGACTTTACTACTAATTATGCAAAATAGAACAATTTTTTAATCGGTTCATCTTTTTAAATATTTGTTTTGAAGTCAATTCATTATACGATGAACATAAACAAGAGGATAGAAAGACTGTTTCTTCAATAGAAGAAATCGTTGTTTTTTATGCTTTTTTTTTCAAAAGTATAGACATTTTTTACATGATACATTTACAGCTAATTGTTCAGTTTATTTTTTAAGAAACACCAATCTAGGTGTTAAAATGTAGAATCTAAGTAGCGTATTTAATAACATTGCTATTTTAATAAGATCTAAGCTTTAGGCAAACATCAAAGTTTAATTTGGCTTATTTAAAATATATATTTGCTTTAAAAGCTTTCTAGTTATGCGAGCACTTTAGTGAATAGCTTCCCTTTACATAAAATTTCAGACTAGGAAATCAAATTTGTAACCAAATTTGAAGCGTTTTTTTTTTGCAGTGTCTGAACAACGTCTGCTGGGAATGCAATCAGAAAAGTTTCTCTGCTTTCGCATTTAGCCAACAAACAAAGAAAAAGTCTCAAAGCTTTCAAAAGATCACAAATTTCAATTAAAGCTGGCAAGCAAAAATAAAAAATTGTCAAACTCATCAAATTTTTATGCTGCGGGTTAAGCGGCGACGTCTTCAGCAAATCAGCGCAAAAAGATGCCGTCAGCCACTTTTGGTGACAATTTTTTTTCAAGAGACTTAAAAATGTGGTCTGCCGCCCTCCCCTCAGCACTCTTCCAAAACAAAAAGGCGGCAAATTCGTAACCCTTGCACGCGCCTCTGTCTAAGTTTGCCTTCACACCAACCGCCCAACCACCCAACCACCCAACCACCCAACCACCTCCCACCACCCAACCCTTTGCGCAAACAAAGAAACGTGTGAAAAAGGCAAAAAATTAAAGGCACAAGCAAAATTAACAATTTTTGGTTCACTTTTTCCTTCTTTCCTGTTTGGCTAAGTCTTGTGCTGCGCTTTTTATAACTTTTGCCGGAATTATATGAGCGACGCCATTTTGTTTTTCGCGCGCGCAAAAGTTACGACAAAGAAAATGGAAAAGCAAGTGGCGAAACACCCAAAGTTGATTTGCTTGCTGAAAAGTTATTGTGGAAAATGCAAAAGTCGTGTTGGCTGTAAAGGAGCCCCGACTCGCGGCTATTTCACTTCTTTAGGCCTTCATGCGGTTTCCAGTGCTGGTGGAATATGACAAAAGTGGTATTAAGATACTATGCGGGAGCTATCGATTGAAAATATGGTTGAAAAGTTTCAAGTAAGCCCAGAAGGTTAATTGGAGTTCATAACTAAAGGAAGATTTTTGAAGAAGTTTCACAGAATTAATGAATTAAAATAGCAAATTGTCATTGAAGTGTGTGAATATATATTCGGTGATAAGTATAAAAAGCATCAAACGAATCTAAAATATTGGTGGAATTTAGAAAAAATATATTTTTTGTATCTATTCGATTTGAATGAAGAAGAATTTGTAGGAAAAAACAGTTTAAAATGTTATAATTATTTAAAGCTAGGTAGGGATCATAGCAAAAAGCGTACTTTTTAGCATAAATCAGTGTTAGTATAAAACGAAAGCACTTAAAAGAGTAAATAGGTAGTGGTTAAGTTGAATATGAGAAAACAAGTTGATATAGCAATGTCCATTTGTCCGTCCGCCTGTCTGTTTGTCTGTATGAACGCAAGTATCTCGGAGTGTATTAGGGCTAGAATAACATAACTTTTTCGATGAACCCGTTCACCCTTTTCAATTTTGCCCGTGGGCTTATACTATTGTTTAATATACTTAATAATATTTATTTATTTATAAGCAATTTCCAATTATTTTAATAGAATTAGTTATGAAATAGATTTTTTACTTATTGTATTATATTATTGTTTATTTTAATAAATTGTAATTTAAAAAGCCTAATGAAAAGTCAAAACTAACAAGTATTTATTTACTTGTATTTATTTTAGTGTTCAGAGAATTTTAAACCTTTTACCAAAAATGATTTCGGCTTCTGCCAGAGATAGGGTAATCCTGACTTAAAGGATACTTCGTTGATTTTGGAAAATCAAACGCTATTGGTTTCATACTTTCTTTGATTTTATAATTAGATTTGGAGTTTTAAAATACTGTTTAATTTTTGCTAAAAGTTAAAAGCAATTTTGAATTTAAGAATATGGTAAAATTTTAAAAAGTTAAATGTAGAGAAGTATCAATGAAATTCGGATTTAAAATCTATTATGCTATAGATAATAAAGCAAACTTATTTTTAGTGTTAAAATGCATTTCGAAAAGTTGAAACACTTTTATCAAAGTTTATTTTATAAACAACAAGCGGAATCTTCTACAATATTGAGTTCATAATTGTTTACAAAACAAAAACTAAAACATTAAGAAGACGTCGGCTCAGTATAAAATTTCTTTTGCATAACATTTTAATGAATCTGCTTCTCAGTCTGTGACTT
This sequence comes from Scaptodrosophila lebanonensis, assembly GCF_003285725.1. Classification (NCBI taxonomy): domain Eukaryota; kingdom Metazoa; phylum Arthropoda; class Insecta; order Diptera; family Drosophilidae; genus Scaptodrosophila; species Scaptodrosophila lebanonensis. Next base: position 2,513,178 of record NW_022060564.1, on the reverse strand, counting down.
TGACTGAGACAGCTCTGACCTTGTATTGTAATATATCCATTAGCCAGCTATAGGCCACTATCTATTCCAGCTATAACCATTCTGGCAGCATCTGTATAGACTCCCAAGCACTTCATAAGCTGTGCACCAGAAAGTTACACAAAAAAAAGGAGAGAAAAATTACAATTCACAAATCTAATTAGCAACTCATTACGGGCTGCTCCGTTACGCGGCAGCAATAAAAACACAAGGCTAAAGAAACACAAAAACATATTGACCGATTTGCTGAAGCTAATCAATTAATTAGGGTGGGAAGTGTCCGGTCGGCCAGCCAGGCGAGCAAAGGAAGAACCAGGACGAGAAGGAGAGAGTTAGAGAGTGAGAGAACAAAACGCGCTGAAAAGGCCAGCATAGCAAAACAAGAATGCTGAGATGGAGGCACGCATGGAAGCGGAAACAATTATGTCACGGAGAGCGAAGAGCCCAAGGGCTTAAGGGAGGGGCAAGTTGGCAAGAGAGGGTCAGGTTAGGGCAGGGCCGCCGCTACTGGCAGCAAAAATGTCAGAATGCCAGCCAGAGAAATGCGGTAGAGAAATTAATGATAAGTGGCAGAGGCAAGAGAGTCCAGCTGCCACGTTTCCCATCAACGGCGACTTCACGACCGACGCACGCAAAAATTGAATAAAAGATCGCCGTGTCAGTGGCTGCTGAGTGGAATGTGAATGAGTGGGCGTTGATGTTGGTCCTGGTGTGGGTAAGGGTGTGGGTGTGGATGAGGGTGTGGGTGTGGGTGGATGGCCGTGTTTGCCTGTAAGCTGAAAAGCGCTTCTCTTCTCTACCAACTTTACAGGCCAATCAGCCATTCAATTGCCTCTAAACTCCAGCCCGCACCAACCAACAAAAAAAAAAAAAAAAAAAAAAATCGAAATAAACAAATCGCAAACGTAATGAGTGGATGTTCGTCAAGGTTGTGATATGGGTTTGAGATAATAAAATTTACGACAAGATAAAAGCTGTTATGTTGAGGGCAAATTAAAAGTAAATAAGGCGACGTTGCAAAAATGTTGAGCCCCGAAAAAATATAAACCGTGAAATTGGGAAAACACTTGAAGTGATTCGTTGCGGCTTGCGTGTAATGAGGGGGGAAGGGTCCGCTCATCTGATGTCCTACGGGGTGGGTGGCTGATTGTGCAGCTGACGGTTGGCTTAGCAACTGCAAAGTGTATAATAGTTATAAAGCCCATTACTAATAGCACACACACACACCCATAACACACACTGCTACAGTTGTTAAGTCAGGTAGCATTAGATACTATAAAACGATAAGTTATAGTTCGAGCGGAAGATTACAATTTGAAGCGTATTGGAGGGTTATCTCAAGGTGCATTCTATTCCCTTTGGCTCTGAAATTGCTCTTTATTTATTTAAATTTAATGAATTGGAAAACGAATTAAGGGGAGTATCTTTAAATAAAAGAAATTATGAAGTTAATGAACAAAATATTTTGCCGCTTTTTCGGCAATGAATTTAAACTAGAAAGCGTATGAAATCATACTCAAATATAGTTTATTGCAAGTCTATTATTTTAAATAGATATCAACAAATATTGGGTAAAAGATAACAGCCCTAGTACTAAGAACACTCTTCCTTTTGGAAGACATGTAGGGAAATGTCTTTAATAAAGTATTTAAAAGCAATGCTCAGTTATGTTTTAGATATTACAAAACGATTAATAAGAATATAAAATTATAATTAATAATTTAAGAATAACCTAATTAATACCTAATAACTATCAATATTGTATGTAAAAAGTATTTAAGTTTTTATAAAAATTATAACGCTTGTAGTTAGGGAAAATAGTTTTTTCAGATTCCAGTTAAATGAGAACTGACTTGATGGCTTTATAAATTATAATGCTTGTAGTTAAGGAAAATATTTTTTCATATTGCAGTTAAATGAGAACTGACTTGATAGCTTTATAAATTTCATTAGATTTGGATTATTATAATATTGCCCTTTTTTAAAAGCAGCTATATTTTCAGTCTCAAAACTTCATTCAGCTTATTATGATGGTGAAGTGATTAATAATACACATAATAATAATAAAAGAAATCAAATTTCTTCAAATTAAGTTTTCCAAAATAATATGCCAGGTTTTGATGTACTTTTTTGTTCATAACGCAACTTAAGGCAGATAGAAGCATCTGAGATTATCAAAAGTAGACTAAAAATCAGTTGAAAAAGGCATAGAAAAATTTCAGTACTTTAAAATTGTATTTCTAATAAAAAGAACAGCTTTTAAGACTCTGCGATGTTTCAACAACATTTTCTACTAGAGAACTCGCCCAACTTGTTTAGCAATTGAAGTTCAGGGTAAAATGTAAGCCATTTATCAAAATGTTGTTTTAAAAACACAAATAAAATTTAGCATTGATCAAATAAGACCTACAGGTACGAGTACTTTATAGAGCTCAACGAGTTCCCCGAAAATACAAAGCACTGACTACCTTAGCTTTAGCGCTTCTTGAAAATTGAAAAGTTTACAAGCTATTAACAAACAAAGTGCTCTTTGAAAATCAACTCAGGAGGCAGACTGCAGCGCCGATACGGAATAACAAACAGAACAACAAAAGCAACTAAGGCAAGAAAAACATTTGTAGTCACCACAGTCTTGTCAAAATCAGCCAACTGTAAATTTAATGAAAAAGGATGTCAGATGAAAATTGCTTTTGTTCTTCTTCGTTTGCCTGCTGCTGTTCTTGTTGTTATTATTGTAGCTCTTTGGTGGCAAGGTACTCGTAGTGTTGCAAATATAAACATGGACTTTGTCGCAGCATACTTTCGGGCAGTTAAGCCTTTTGTCAGCAGACTCTGCGTGCCCTTGCTGTTTGTTGTTGTCTGATTTTCTAGCTAACCAAAGGCTGCGAATCGTCTTACCAAAAATTCCCGAGACGACTTTTTGGCGCTTATCGAAGGCAGGCAAGGCGCCTGTTAATTTTGCAACTACTTTAAATGTCAGATTTCAAAGTATTGATTTTGTGTGTGTGTCGGCACTTAGTATATCCATAACCATGTGTATATTGTATTTTTTTTTTTGTTGCAGCTTTTAAGCCCCTCGCCTGTCACTTGTCGTTGCCTCGTTCGTGCAGCCTCGCATGTAAAATTACGTATACGCATTTAATTTACACATGACTGACGGGCACAAAAGCCATACATGCCAACGCACGCACATCTTCACACTCACACACACATACACTACACGTAAATATATATATGTAAATAGGCTTTAATATCAGTGATGCCGATTTAGCCTTTCGACAGTTTATAGCTTTATTTATCAATCAGTCAGTTCAATAACAAACTAACCTTTCATTCAATCAAGCAATTATGTAAACTGTAGTTAAACTGCTCGTAAGAAGAGTCCCAAATAATGTCCAAGCAAACTCTATCTGCTTTCGGTTTTCTGATTCAAATGAATCGTTTAGAATTAAAATTAACAACTATTATTCAGTGTTTGTTCTAAAAATGTGTATTTGGAGTTCATGTTCATTTATTTATATATTTAAAGATGTTATTAATAAAATAATTAAAGAAATTAAAACAGGTATTGGTAATATAAATGGTGCTACAATTTTAAATAACTATGATCATACTTTGTCTAATGAAATGAATGTGTACGACAAAATATAACTTCTTATTTATGAATGTAATAGAACAGATAATTCGTATAATCTTAAACATCCAGATTATTTATTACATGGAAAATGAGTTATGGATTACAATTATTAAAATGGAAAGACTATATTATGTTTATTATACAAGCAGAGAAATATGAAGTACAAACATAATTGAAGAATAGCATGTCCTCTGATGCTGCCAAACTCTGAATACACATATCTAGCTTTTTCCTACTGCACTTAAAATGGACATCGCTGTTGTTGACTGTTGCAGTGTTGGCATCATGCACTTGTGTGTGTGTGTGTGTGTGTGGGAGTGTGTACTTAATTGACATTATAGCCTACTACGATATGTGCATACATTTTGCACCACCCTGACGCCCTGCCGCTCTGGACCTGGCCCGAAACCTGGACCTGCGCCTTTGCCTTTGCATTTGCCATGTGCCGTGTACCATGTGTGCCGAACGGCATGTAAATGTGCCTGGCTTGCATGTGTTATGACTCACACCAGCATTGCTTATGTGTGAGTGTGTGCGTGTGTGTGTGCATGAGTTTCAGTGACAAAAGTGTCAGTGTCAACATTAAAAGCGGATTTAAAATCACTCATTCACTCATGACAGTCACACCCAGGGCCTGACAGAGTCAGAGGCGTAAAAGCCTTTGGTCCTCCAACCCTCAACACAACCTCCATAGCCTCCATTGCCTATGCAGGCGAATGTAGTATGTGGCAGTGTGTGTGTGTGTGTGTGTGCAAAATGCAATATGATGTTGTTGTAAGTATTCAAAGTGGCAAAGTTAAGGCTATACATAAACAGGTATGGTGGGAAAGGTGAACCAGTATAGTATAGTATAGCATAGTATGTACAAATGCCACCAAGCTATCCGAATTTAATTAAGTGTCAATACAGGGAAAGATGGCATGATTATGGATTTATATACATAGCTAGTAATGGACTAGTCTAATCTCGCTTCAGAATTGAAAGGGAGCTAAGTCGTATATTCAAATACACAATATTCTTAGTTTAATATTTCTGAAAACATATACATACGTTACAAAATATATAATTATCTAAAACTGGATTGGGACATTTTAATGGAAACTCAGTTCTAAAACAGTATCGAAAATGACAAAATTTTACAAAATAGTGCATCACTTTAGAGTGGATGACGCATAAGGCTTTTAAATAAATGTTTGTGTAAAGCTATCGGCATTTCAACCTTTTCATCTAGGTTTTTATATTTCCATTTCGATTCGAAATCGTTTTTTTTATTTACTGCAATCGCACTTTACAAAATTCAGTGTTAATATATTATATTTATAAGTCTTCGTCAAACAAATATGCAACAAACGCCACATATAAATCAAATGCATTATTAAAATAACCCGAAATTATTTAAAAATATGAATATAAGAGTGCTCCAAAATATTTCTATGTTTTCTTATGCATACATGTGTAAACATTTTTATGCTATTATACTTTTATAAGAGTTCCTTTCAGCAAATGTGCGTACATTTCTATGTACGAATAAAATAATTTATTAATTAATATTAATGCTTACTTTCACACACACTATAATAAGATTGAGGTGATTTTTAAAATTGTTATATTATGCACAAAACACTTTTAAAATCATACTAACAGAAAAAATGATCAAAAAATTTTGGCGCCCCCTGAAACACACATACTTTCGGTTTCCAAAAATGCAGTTTCATAAACAACTGCATCATTAGACAGTTATTTAAAATTGTAAATGGAAGCATTTACTTAGTTATGAATTATGAAAAATAAATATGTATTTACTAATATTTTTGCGAATCTATAAAGACAACCGACACCGCGCTCAATAATGCAAACAGAACTAATCTCTTTGTCACTGCACAAATGCTCTCCCACTCTCTCTTTAAGGTGAAGCTGTCAGGAAGGAATAAATAAAAACAAAGCAAATCAACTTACAGCTACATATTTATGCTTTTTGATCTTTGCTTTCACTTCTTCATTCTCACAGAGAGCATTCTGCCGACAGCTGCAGAGTGACGCTTAGTTTTGCGCGCCTGTTGCACGCGTCGCGTCGCTCGTGGTTCGAATTGCCGAAAATTATTATAAATCGATTGGAATGTAAAAATATGAATATATATTTAAATATAAATTAAGTTATGCACGTGCATACGCAGTATGTATGTAAGTATTTAGTCGTATGCATAAAAGTGAGTGTTAAATGTGTAAAATAAGTGTTTATTTATTCGTAAATGCCGCGTGATTTATCTGCTGTGTATATGAATATGTTTGTGTGTGTACATGTAAGAGAGAGTAGATGTACAAACATATGAACATGCATATGTACGTCGCGTGAATGGTTTCAAACCAATTGCGCAGTGTTTAAATTTTTTTAAGTTTTTTTTAAGTGATTGCAAGTGTGTTTTAAATAAATAAAGGTTATAATAATTTGAAATATATAAAGGATCAACATTATAATAATAAATAAGTGTTTATCTATGCGTAATTGTCGTGTGATTTATCTGCTATGTATATGTTTGTGTGTGTACATGTAAGAGAGAGTATATGTACATATGTATGTACAACCATATGAAAATACATATGTATGTACGTCGTGTGAATGGTTTCAATCCAATTGCGCAGTCTCTAAATTTTTTTAAATTTTTTTTTAAGTGATTGAAAATGTGTTTTACATAAATAAAATTCAAAAGATCAACTATATTCTATATGTACATATGTATGTGTAAGTACGCACTTATTTATATTATTGAAATCCTTTATAATTATTTTGTATGGGCTTGGCCGGGTTTTTCGGCCGCAACATGAACTTAATATAATAATTAAAATGTTTACAAATGCTTAGCATTTTGAATTCTGTAATTTATACATGGCAGTACTATTATTAACTAACCACAATGAATTACTGCTCCATCTATATCTGATAAACCAGCTATAAGCCATAAATGTAGAGCTTTTTAAGTCCTTTTGGAAATATGCAAATTTAAGTTAACATACTTGCCATACATACATTATAAACAATTTTGAACAATTCAAATGTAATTGGTTGGTAATCAAAAATTATCAAAATATGTTTTATATCTTCAGTGGCTTAAGAAACGAATCGAATTAAAGAGAAGTGTGCGCGAGGGCTTCAAAAATTTAATTGTTTGAACGGGAAAATGCTACAATAACAAAAAAGCGAATATGAATAAAGATTGGTAAAAGGAAAAGTGTAATTAATGCTCCTGAACAAACGTTAAATATCATAGAATGCTACAGTTAAGCATACTACTCGTCCACTGTGCAATGCATTGAAATATATATTATTGGTCCATAGATTTGTCGACTTTGTGAATATTCTAAAAAGTAAGCTGTTCTTTATAGTCGGTTATATTTTAGGTACTTGAACTATGAATGATGTTATAAAATTATTGCTAATTAGCAGAATGATCTAAAAAAGCTCAATGTATTAATAAAAATGTAATTTTTGAGTTGAAAACACTATTATTAAATGTATACTTCGATTTTGTTCAAATTAATATCATAGCACTTGTAATATCCATAAAAGTGTTTAAATATTTTCTTAGTTGCAGTAATCAATAGATAGTTTTAGCTTAAAACGCCTACTTTGGATTATATATACAAATCTGATGAATTCCTTCTCATGCAGAGCTGTCATTTAATGATGAGGGTATTCTCTAGCAATCTAATTAAGGGTTTGCGGATTGGGTAGGATGTATAGCAGAAAAGTTACAGCGAAAAGAGTCGTCGAAAAGTTATTAGCGAAACCATTTAAACTACAGTACTACGCCCGCAAACTGTAGCATCAAGATCGCTCTTCTTCTTCTTTTTGCTTCTGCTAACGGCGCATATAACTCAGTGAAGGAAGTTTGTCTGGGTGCAGGGTATTTCACTGTCGGGCTTGCTCGACTGTATCGTTCTCTCTTGTTTTAAGACTGGTCTCGAGTCAAGCATACTTTCAACAACCCACAGCTATCTCTGCTATGATTTATGATTGATATTAAATTACCGTTTATAACATCTGCCCCGTATTATAGGCATCATTAGACATCACTTTTCAGCTCATCACGCACCAAGCAGATGTAAAGACTTTATACAGTCACACTCCCTCACTGTAAACTTCCAGCTAGCTCTCCGAAGCTTCTTTTTACCACGCCTTTATTCCGTCATCCATTGGATTTGAAAGAGCAACACAAATCACTCAAAATGAAAAATCCGCTTAAAATGCCGCACAAATATTTGTGAAGAAAAAGTAAGTGGAGGACTGTTTGGGAAGGGGGGTACAATTGCGTGTATCTGTCAACAAATAAGGTTGATGTCTCTCTGCCACTGATGGCGATAATGCTGAGGTTGATGATGACACTGAATACGCTGTGGGTCGGGGTCGACACGCTTGTATACAAATGCAAATACCATTAAATGTGACAAGTGGCAACATAATTTGTTAGCGCCTGAGAAGTAGATGGCGCACTCCGCTTTCTTTTTCTCATTTTTCCTTGTGTTACGCTCAAATATTAGCATATAAAGCGCAGTCAGGGGGAAGAGGGGCTTGAATGCTCCTGCCAATGCTTACAAGTATAATGGTGAGAATGAAAAGAATGTACGCTACTTGTCACAATACTTCCCATAATAACTTATTTGTCAGTTGGCATCAGTTGTAAATTGCGCCGTGGAAAGTGGCAGAGCATTGGAGGAACTATATTGTTTTAAGCAAATCTAAATATTTGCAGTTTTCTTTAACAGAAATTTGAGTATTTTTTTCTTGTTCGTATTTTTGAAAAAATGAATTCCAAGTGTTTTTGAAACATTAATAAATTGCAAATAAAGCTAAGTGAAGGTAGCTTTAGATATAAAAATACTGCTAATTCACAGATATTATATAAACTGGAATAGTTTTTGTTCATTTTGCATTTTTATTTCGCTATAATAATAATAAGGTATATTGAAAATAAAATAGAAGCTTGCCAAACTTGTGAAGACTGCACATATTAAATTAAATATGTTAAATAAAATGCTTGCCTTTTTTTATCAAAGAATCAAGAACTGCTAAGACAATCAATTTCATTGAGAATAATCGATTTTAAATGTTCACTAGCTATTTGGGCTAAGTACTTATTTTGAATATTTATAAAACTTTTGGCTAAACCTATTGCAGTCATACGTCATAAACCTTATGATGAACTACAAATTATGGTCAAATGACGGATTATTTTTACACGTTTTGGCAGACAACATTCAATTGTAACATATTCGATGAAAAGATTAATAACAATTAATAGCTAAACTGTACATTTCGTGCAACGAAAAAGTATTAGAAATTTAAAGAACACAAATTTAAAATTGTCATCTCCTAGAAAATGACTAACCGAATAGGTGTCTTTTGCTGGCGAGCTCTAAAATGCACAAACACATTTTTCCACAGATACAATATCCATCTGTGAAAAGTTGTTCTTTCCACACAGCGCCCAATGGTATGCTTTGGAATTTTTCTAATTAACTTTATTATAGCAGGAGGGGTGAGAAGGGAAGGCGCCAACAACATCAAATCATAGCAAACCAACATGGCAAAGGACAAGATACATAACTGTGAGCCAGAGAGGCGAAAATGGCCAACCACATGCTGTTACACAACACTGGAAAAGTTTATGTTGCCAAAACGTTAGACAAACGTGCCCTGAACGATTTTTGTGGCTTTTTTGCTTTTTGCTCTAAACAACAATAGCACTTTGCCAGGGACCCTTCAAAAAGGACAGCAAAAAAATATGGCAAGGAACTGTTGGAAAAGCGTGTTGCTGTTGCTAGTGGTGTGCGTGTGTGTGTGTGTGTGAAAATATTTAGTCGTATGTGTGTGTTTATTGTTTATTTACGGAAACCAGCCAAGAAAAACCCCAAAAAGGCAGCTAACATGCAGCTTGGCATGGCAGCTGTTTGAAGGCAAACTAAGAAAATGTACAAAGAAAAAGCCAGGCAGCCAGCCAGCCAGCCAGCCAGGACTCCCTCCCTCTCTGCATCCTGCCTGTCATGTTGTGTTTTGGTTTTGCCAGTTATGCTATTGTTGCCAGCACGTTGTGGCAGTAGCAGTAGTTGAAGTTGTTTTACGAGCTTACGGGGCGTAAACTAAACTGTATTATGGGATAGATGGCGGATATATGGCTTAGAAATTAGAATTGTCATAATTCAAGCTCGAACTATTTAGGTTAGCTAGAGAAGGCTTAGAATGGAACAATTTTCATATATTATTATTCTAGAATACGCGTAAATTTCTTATTTTTTTATTTTAGTATATTAATAAATTCTGTATATTATATTATAATATATTATTAATGTGCAGTAGAGATATATATTATTATGTTATAATTGTAGCTTAAAAAAGAAGAAAGCCTTTAAAAATAACTAAGCAATTAAGTCAATAAAGAAGAAAACTTAATTCACTTAAGAGCTTATTCCATAAAGTAGGAGCAGAAAGAAAAAAAGGAATTAGCAACCCTGTGGTGGGAAATTTTATTATCCGTGCGAATCAGACTAGAGAGCTGTTATTTTATTAATCACCTACATTGTTACAATTTAAGTAATAATTTAAAAAATTGATCACCTTCAGAGCAATTTTTCGCAGTTTCAAATTTAATGACATATTTCTGACAATGCATTTATTGAAAAATAAAAATCCACACTTTGCCTCATTATTAAAAATTCTGAAGTAGGTAGGTTACTATCATAAAGTCCTGCTTACATAGGTTTCCATATTGAATTTTTAGGAGCTTGTGGTCAGATTCTATCAGCAAGAATTCAATATAAAAGCAGCCACTTTATTTTAATAAGTATGTGATTAACGTAAAGCTCTATATGCTTATATAGCTATAGTAATGCAATTTTTACGACCTTGTGTTCAGATTCTGGGAGAAACAGTTCTCATTTAAAACAAACGCAGTCACTTTATTTCTAAAAAACTATATCCTTTAGTCAATCAGCCACCTTACAAATACAATAATTTGTAATCATTTAGAACAGCAGCCAAAATAAAAAGTTGTGTGGCTTTTTAAAGACAGTTGTCAGCATTTACAACAATTTTTTATGTTAGGTCCCATAGTACACTGGGCTGTTGGGGATATTCTTCACATGGCTCCGCCCTATAAGCTGCGACTAACTTTGCTTCCGCTTCATTTCAGAAATCTATTTGGTATCTTCCTTTTGGCTGAGGCTGGTTGGTTGGTTGGTTGGTTGGCATCATCATTTGATTGTCAATACATTTTAGTCGCATTCGCAGCGACAGGATAATGCATGTAATCCGCTATTAAGTGCACATTGTCAATCGTCCTCGACGAAGGCGATGCCAATGACGACAGCGACGACTACGTCGATGTCCTAACCCCCAAAAGGCGTACCGCTTGCGTGTGAGAAAATGTGCAGTATTTCTCACGCTGGGTTCTCTTCCTCCCCCGTACTGCTATTTAGGAGTGAAAAAGTGTGGTTGTTGTTGTGATGCTGTGCACTGAACCCCATCAATAGATAGCCGCCAAAGCAGCCGCTGCTGTTGTTGCTTTTGTTGCTGTTGTTATGTGTTTTTATGCTACATTTAATGTTGGCTTAAGAGCTTTAAAGCTAGCATTGTTGTTGCATAGTTGTGGGTCTATACATACGACTATATGTGCCTGTAATAGCGAGTGTGTGTGTGGACTGTGGCAGGACTCAAGGACATTTGCTTGGCAATAAAACTGAGCATGACATGCAAATCATGTCAGAAGATGATGGTGTCTTTCTATCTTCAATTGGATTAAGAGGAAATCGAAAATAATGGCATATTCTATTGCTATTATCATTATTTTATACGCATCACATCATTATCTAATAATGAATGAGCATGAAACAGAGAAAAATTGATGCAGCAAATGTCCTTAATTCGGACAGAGGGATAAGCAAATGTGAAAAGTAAATGCTTCGTTCAAATGGGAGCTGTATGGGATTTGTTTCCTATATATTGAAATGAACGATTGTCTGTACTACGGTTGATGGAAATTTGGAGAAGCCCGACATTTCTCACTATAAGCCGGGTATTAAAACTACAGAATATCGTTTTGAAAGGTGTATCGGACTAAGAACGCTTTACACGCTTTCTAGCGATGTTTAATAGCTTTCGTACACTGTTTATAGTGGGCAAGGAGGACAGTTTTTTCCCAATAGTTGTATTATCAATGCTAGATCGGGCACTCCTGGAATTTCTCCCGTAACGTCCACAAATTTCACGCAGCCAAGATAGCCTCCAGAGGATTTAATCGTATTTTAAAGAATCAATCAAAACTGCTGTATGCAGCTGTCTTCTCCTTTTGAAACTCCAACTTACCAATAGATTTATATAAAGTAGAATTAATAATTAAATGAAATAAATAATTAAATAAGACTAAACTCCTAGTTTAAACTGTATTTGTATTTTTCTATAATTTTAAGTTGTTGTAAATAATAACACTATAATTAAAGTTTTAAATTAAAATTAAAATAAAAAAAATCCGAAGAACTTAGCCAATTAGTCTGTATATATATTCTAAGAATAAAGAGCCTTTTAATAAATAATTTCAAGTGTGATCTGGAAAAGCTTTAAACTTATTTTATGTAACGTTGCTATTAAAAACGACATATTTAATTTTGTGCAAAAATCTAACAAATTTGTTATAAATATAATTTAAGTAATTTTTCCCAAAATCTATAGATAGCTTATTGTTATTTTCGCATTTTTTCAACCTTCCGTGTCAAGGAGCAGTGAAAACTGTTAGTCCCTTCTCATTTAAACTTCAACTTGCCTTCTAAAATGAAGGCAGCACTTTAGCGTTTGTGGTTCGAGAGCTGGGGTTGAATATTTTATAATCAGCTTAATGACAACTACAACAAGTACACAAGCAATTGCCAAAGTGTTGGTGTTGGTGTCGTTTTCGGAAAGACTTTTTACTCTCCAAATGCGTGGCGTCCCAAAAGCCCGCGGCATTTTGGTTTTGAATTTAATGTAATTTATGCCGCTGGCTTTGTTGCCCTTTCCCTTTTCCCGAGCAAATTCCCTGCATAATTAAATGAATTTGGCAAGTAAAACAAACCTTTACAGCTAGCAGAGATTGGAGTAATGGATAGATGGAGCTTCTTACACTTACCGTCCTTGTTCATGGCCGACTGAAAGCATTTGGCGAGCCGACAGGCACGGCACTGATTTCTATGTGTTTTGTCTACGGGACAGCGACCTTTGAGATCGCCGGTGGCTTTGCAGGTGTAAATGCGATTGCGATGTATGCTGCGCTTAAAAAAGCCAGAGCAACCTGTATGTAGAGTAACAGAGTGCGGCTTAATGGCTATAGGGTAGAGGTTTCGCCTGCAAGCACTTACCATCGCAACTATAGATGCCATAGTGTTTGCCCGAGCTGCGATCGCCGCACACCTTGCACGGAATGTCCAGCAGACGATCGCCAGCTGCAGTGAGATAATGAGCAGATTTAGCTTGGGTTATCATGGGTTGGAATGGGAAGATTTGAGGAATACGATTATGTTTAATTCAAAGGAGTGCATTGTCAAAATGTCAATGAGAAACAATTCTTGCCAACTTCGCAAAGTAATTCTTCAATAAAGTAATTCTACTTAAATTGAATTAATACTTATAAAACTATTTATTTAAAAGCAAACCTTTTTTGCGAGTCAGGGAAAACTAAAAAAAATACATACAAAAATCAATGAATTTTTGTTGTGAAAATCTCTTAAATCTTTATATACATTTGCCTAAAAGTTTATTGTGTATAGCGCTCCTAGATTACAGAATTGTTGCTGAATATTGGCAATATAGACTTCTCTTCTCTCTTAGGAAGTGCTAACTTTTCTGTTCCTTTTGGACCAACAATGGTTTATTTACTATTTATACACAATTGGCTATGCATTACAAAATCCTTGAAAGTTGAAATTTTAACGAAATATAAATAAATAATAAAGAAAGAAAATAAGTAAGCTGTTAGCAACAGATCTGTATACTTGTATGTTTACATCATAATAATATTCCTTATTTAATTGTTTCGATTACTCTCCTTTTCAATAGATTTAAAATAATAATCCAAAACATCAGACATGACCAATTATTCGATTAGATTGTGCAAATTCTATCACATATCCCTTAAATGGAATATAAATTTATAACCAAAAATGGCAAAAAATACACACAACTTGGGAATCGACATTACTAAGATAAATGTAATGTTGTGCTTCATTAATAGTTAAATTAAATGATTAAATGTTTATAAATTAATCAGAATATAGACACCTATTTAAAAAGATTTGTTTCGACAATGCGCTGAAATATATATTAGCGATCGTAAAAATGTGAAAAGATGGAAAGTTTCCAAATAAAGATAACTAAAAATACATTTCATTTCTTTGGAATAGACATTTTGAAGTAAAAGATATAGTTTTAAGAAATATGTATAATACCTAATCTCAAAATATAGACCTTTACTCTTAGTCGTGCTTGGCTCTAAATTCTACAAGTCTACGCGTTTATTTGGCGGCTTTTCTGAACGTGTTGGTTTTATTACCTAAAACTATCAATTTTAATTTGAATAAACGATTATGTATGCTCAAAATATTTTCATATATTTATCGTTTGGGACCTCCACGCTTTTAAAGAAATATCACTAAGTTATGGTATATTATTTATTAAACTTATTTTAACTTATATTTAATTCTATAATTTAAAGTTGTTGTTTGAACAAATTGAATTGACGCACAGAACGTAATTTAAAAGTAATTAAAATTAAGTAAAATATTAACAACAATTTTGGGAACAAATGGTTTGCTTTGAAATATAGTGCGCTAGGTAATAGTAATATAGCGATTATTGCTATTAGCTAATATTTTTATTATGCCAAAAACATACGCTTATATTCAGTTAAAAACACTGTAGAAAACATTGTAATCGAAAAGTTTGGTCAGAAATAATGCCAGCCCCTTTTCCAAGTTTCATTTGAGCGGTGTGTCAACTTTTTAAAGAAGCCCGAACAGACAGACACACACGCACAATATTTAACTTTTATTAAGAGCTAAGCCTGGCCTGAAGAGCCATTTCCAATTTACACCATAGCCCCCCCTGCCCGCTGCCCGGTATAAAGACATTGTGGACAAATACGGCGTGACACGCACGTTGGCTGCTTTGTGTGGCATACTTTGCGGCGTTGGCAGCTTGTTTGTCGTGGCTTTGCTTTCTGCCACTGCCACTGCCGAGTGCGTGTGCGTGTGTGTGTGTGTGTGCGCGTTTTCATGTGTGTGCCACACTGCTAACTTTGTGCAATTTTCACTTGCTAATCCCTAGCACACACACACACACACACAAATACACTTACGGACTCAGACTCTCATAAACAAAGACAAAGGCACGCTCCACAAATTAAGTTCAACACTTGGCACTTGTCAAAATAGAACGCCCTACTCTATGTTACGCCTTTTTTGCTCACCCTATCCATTTAATTATATATACATATACTCGTGTATGCCTCTGTGTGTGTGACATTTGACATATTGTGCCATGACGCCGTCGGCGCGTGTTGCCAATTTTCACACCCTGCGCATCTGCAATTGTCCGCATCGTGTTTAACACCACTCGAGTGTGCGCTACCCTTTTTTATTTGGGGTGTGCCGGTCAGCGCCCACCCCCAGGACCGCAGCAGCATCAGCAGCACGGTCCTTCACCCATTCGTCCACTTCAGCTGCAACAAAGCAGTCAAACTTTTGACGAACCTTTGCGATTTTTATTTATCTGCAACGGCGTTGTTTTCTTTTTTAAAATTTCTTGTTGATTTTGAATATTTTTGTTTATTTATGCTACAGAACTTTTTTTTCTTTTATTTTTTGTTAGCTTAGCAAGTTCCATAAACAGTTGACAGTGCCAGTACGTGAGTGAATGAGTATTTGGGTTGCCCTTAAACTATATGGCAATATGTTTTTGAACTGGTATGGAAATCTGAGCATGTTTTGATAAGTAAAGAAGCGGGCTAAAGAGTGGGCAGACGTGGGATTTATAAATTCTGAAGCGTGAGAATTTGTTGCCTGGGCAAGATTTATGATTGAATGTAGATTGGAAAACAATATATCCAATAATAATGAATCACATAGCAGCTATGCGGTTGAAAGCAAAATGCAAGAGCCAGCTTAACTCTATTTGAAGCAAATGCAGAAATAATGAGAAAAAACTAAATCCTATTGATATTGAAATTATTAGATTCGCCCCTGAAGCTAAGTCTAGCAACAAATAATTAGAATATTTAATTTAAAGTTTAAATGTTTAAAGAACAAACATATACTTTTTCTTTTAAGTTGTAAAGCATTTAAAATGTTCCCAATTATGTTGGAATAAATCATTTAATGTAACTAAAGTTGGAAATGAAAACAAAGCCTTAATCAAGTGCCAAAATTCTACATATAGTAGTTTGTTTTCGGAACGTACAGCTTAGAAACAGTTCTACAACATCAACCAAGTTTGAAGCTATATATTTATTTTTATAGTTTAACATTTCAGCTAAAATAGTCATATTGTGTTTAGCAAGACTTTTTGCCGCAAAAAACCGGTTTACGTTAAATTATTATGCTTTTTATTGCTTGATTCAAAGAATCGTAAGAAATCAATACAAATATCTTTTTTGTTCTAAGTGAAAACCCATATGAGTAGTTTACTTTTATATTTCACTTAACGAACTCCCTTTACAGCTAAGAACCAAATCAATATTCTATTTTTATTTATTTATTTACATTTCCCAAACAATTGCCAAAACTTGCAGTCGCTTTCTTAAATTATTAACAGGTTTCTTTTTCATTAAAATTAGAACGAATGTCAATTCCGTTATACTTTGTATTTCCTAAAATAAAAATTGTACTTTTCGCATTTTGTTTCTTGAAATTCCAATAATGTTTGCTTAAGCTCTGTGAAAAGTTATCTAGTCGAGTTAAAATTTCACAAAGGCGGAGACTGCAAAGCTTTTCTGACTCACTTTTCTCAAAGAAACTTGTAATCAACTGATTTTAAATGTTCTCTTCCGGTTAGAATTGTTGCTTGTCTTGCTTTGAAATTCCGTCGGTAAAATCCTTTAACGTTAGCTACCAATTTCTCACTCAACAACACCGCGTCACAAGAAACCTTCTTAGATATTCGAGAAGTATGTTGCAATTATTACCTGTTCCCATTTTCCGTTGATGGAAATATTTAAACCCTAAAGTATCCAGCGTGATATGTGGTTTTTGTCTAGAAAAGGACTGCAATGTCACACAACGATTATATGAGCTTTCGATTTATAACTCAATCACTTGTTTCAAACCGTTTGCAATGCTGCCTTTTAAATATTATTTGTTGTATTATACGCTGTTCGAAGATTCGAAGAAATTTGATTTGATTTGTAAAAACACACGCAAAATATTTTCCGTTTGACACTTTTCCGACGCCAACGAAACGCGCAACGAAACACACAACTGTTTGAAGGACGCTGCCTGCCGTAGATCCGGAGCGCTTGGGCTGACGGACCAACTGTGAATGTGAAAGGCGTCCAGCCAGCTGCGCACAGACCGCCAATTACGAAAGTGAAGCTGCCAAGAAGAGGTCCTTTTTTGCAGTCAATTTGACAGGCACGGACACACACACACACACACACACATACAGACACAGACGCGCATAAAAGCCAAAAGCAGCGGTGGCTGCAGCGCCGCCACCATCCACACCCACACCCACAACCACACCGCCTTCAGAGCGCAAAAAGCCACAAAACGAGCCAACGATGCCGCGACAACAACAAAAAGCGAAGGAGGACGACGACGACAGCGACAAAGCCGGGTGGAAAATTGAAAATAAAATGAAAAAAGGAAAACGGAAAACGGCAAGGCGGTAAGGCGACGGTAGCCAACGGAAAAAAAGCATGCGAGCAAATGCAGAAGCAAAACGTCGACGAAAAAGTCGAAAATTTACGAAAAGCTACAGAATGTTACATTTCATCCCTTGAGAGCAGCAGGACGACGACGCTGCTGCGCCGCAGCGGCCAACCAGTCAGCCAACCAACCAACCAACCCAAACCCAATCATCCCCTCCCACTCCCACCACCCCCCCTCCCCCACAAAACGCGCGGCATTGCGGCCAAGTGGCGAGCACAACAATCGGGCAGCCAACCGGAAAACGCCCTTTTTTTCCATGCCCTGCCTGATGCGATTACAACAAATGAGGAGACTTCCTGCCGTCCACCATTTTTGTTTTGCTGCTGCCGCCCCACCATCGCACACACACACACACACACACACATACACTGCGACATATCCTGTGGCTTTCGACAATTCACCACAAAATGTCAAGAATGACGAAAAGCTAGCAACGGAACGCAACGCAACGCAACGCGTCGCTGCCGTCATCATCAGCGGCGCAGCAGCCACCAAATGGGAGTTCAGGCCTCTCTCAGTATCTGTATAATATATTTATGTGTGTGTGTGTGAGTTGCATGTGCTGGCATGCCAATCTCTCGTCCTGCTCTTTATGTGCTCGGTGCGCTTTCTCTCTTCGTGGCGCTTCCGTTTCCACTCTACTCTCCTTGGCCCCCAATGCCTTCTGGCTCAGCAAATATCTTCACCTCTGTCCGCCCTCCCGTCTGCCTCGCTGGCTTCTTTCGTACTTATATTTATACTCTGTACATGAAATGTACAAGAGTATATTAGGTTTGCGGGAGCTGAAAAATGTAACAGGCAGAAGGAGGCGTGGCAGACCCCACAAAGTATATATATTCTTGATCAGCATGACGAGACGAGTCGATCTAGCCCTGTCTGTCTGTCTGTCCGTCTGTCCGTCTGTCCGTCTGTCCGTCCGTATGAACACCTGGATCTCAGAGACTATAAGAGATAGAGACACCAAATTTTGCACGAAGATGCGTTATGTGTGTATTCTATACGAGTTTGTTTTATTTTTTTGATTTTCCCCCCCACTTCCCCCCTATGGGGGTTTTCCCGATTTTCCATTCGTATAATCGCCTATATCTCGGAGACTATAAGACCTAGGAACACCAAATTTTAGTCCCAGATGCCTTATGTGAATACGCAGAAAATGTATATTTTGGAATTCCCCTCCCTCCCCCCTCTACCCCGCAAATCGTAACTCCCGTAATTCTTGGAATTTCTAACTAAAATTTTGGAAATACCCCCAGTTAGTTATTATGTGTCCGTATGCCAAATTTCATTATGATAGACCGATTTAACAAGAAGTTATAGCCATAAATATATTTGCTGATGCAGCGCTGCTGCAGCGCTGCTCAAGCGCTGCCCGCGGCTGTTGTTGATGTTGCTGTTTGGTTGACTGCGAAAATGCTTACACAGACACGAATAGATGCGCATAGGCATACATAGACTCACACAGACGCAATTGCTATGTAAATGTGCAATTATAAACCCTTTACGTGAGTTCGAATACCGAGAGAGGTAAAATCGATCAAATTTTTTTTTTTATTTTCTTAATTTTTTTTATTTTCTATAATTATTGTAAACATATGTACAGAGTATTTCGAAGTCGGGACACCCGACTTTAGCTTTTTTACTTGTTTTTTACTGGGTCGGAGCTGTGCTTGTAGGCTGTCGGATTATTAGTTCTAAAGTCAGGATCTCAGCTGTGCGGCGCTACAGTGTGCAGCATTCCGGGTTTGACTGAAAATTTGTATTAGAAGGCTATATATTTGTGTTATAATAGCTTCGATTTTCTGCCCTGTTATTCTCGTAGTTGTTGTATTTCGTAAAGTATTAATGTATATACAGATGTATGTTTTGTAAATGTTGTTTCTCTAGTTTGGTTTTAACATCTAATCCAATTGGGCTTTGTAAATATTTTCGATTATGTAGAATTAGACGCTTAATATATATTGTCGCAGCGTAATGCAAACTGTATCTTTATTTTATTTATTTGATTTTTTTTTCTTTAATTTTAGTTATGTTTTTACTTTTTATTTCATTTTTTAATTTTTATTTGGTTTTTCATTTTATTTATATGTTTTATTTATATAAGGCTTACTAACAATTATTTAAAAAGATTAAGTTTTATTCTTTAGCAACTTCTCTCTGATAAATCAGTGACCTCTTCTGTATCAAAGTTTTCTTTTTAAAATGGTGGGGATATTTTCAATTGCTAATTTGAACATTTCCTAGTTCTAGAAGTTGCAAAGTTGTAGCTTTTTGTCAATGCTGAAATCAAAATACTCGTATATATGTATAGGCAGTTTAAAATATAATTATTATTATCTTATTAAAATATTGATGTGTTTTAAAGTGAAAAGAGTAGAAAATTATGATTTATACAATTGTTCTGATTGAAACTGCTCAGCATTCAAGCATTCGTAATTATAGAAATACTATATAAATCAATCAAAAGCTTTGGGGGAAAATAGCTTAAAATTCGTTTGCGTTAAAAATGCTTAATGTTTTAATTCATAATAAAAAATATATAAAACAATATGTATCTAAGTATAATATTACAAGATCAAGAAAGTAAATAACTAACATGATAGTACAATTATTTGTTAACAAAATAAGAACTGGAAGTAAAATCAGAAGGATAACTCCAAGTATTTAGGTATTTAAAATTAATAATTTATATATTAAATTAATAACTTATTTCAATAAAAAAATGGCAATAAATAATAGTACATTTTATAAAAGGAAGAAAACAATTTACATTTACAAGGGAATGAACATTTTAAAACAACATTTCCAGATATTATTTTTAAATGAGATGACAATATTTTTAAATATTTTTGAAATGTGGAAATTTGTTTAGCAAAATGTTAATTGCAAGATCCCCTCAGTTTTCAAAGAGAATATAGCTTATATAACATGCAAGCCAAGACTATATAAAACCTGCAAGACATGCCCGTATTTTGTGGGAGATGGCGTAGCGCAGCTTACTAAGGATATGCCATATGTGGAATGGTGTGTATGTGCTTCAGTGTGTATGTATATGTAGTTGTGTGTGTGTGTGTGTATGTGTGAGTGAATGTGGGTAAGTGCGTCGACATTTTCGCAATGGCGTTTGCGCTGCTGTTGTTGCTGGTCTGGGCTGGTCTGGGCTGGTTTGGCTGGCTGGTGTTGTTGCTGGCATGTTGATAGGGGTTGATTTACTGACTCTCATCTAAATTGAAGTGACTTTTGTGACATTGTGTATTGGTTGCACACTCACACTCACACACACAGACACACGCACACATCCGGATTGCTATGCAATGCGGCGGGCGGCTTAGCTGTAACGTACGTCTTGTACATAATTTAGGGGTGGAGTCTTGTAAAGCCGCCCCATGTTAAGTCATTTAGGGGCAGAGGTGGACATTTTACAGCCCATTAAGTGTTTGTGGCCTGTGGGGCCAACTAAACAGGTTAAACCCTATGGGCGATATGTAGAGCTCTCATATATGTACATACATATAAATGGTTATGTGTGTGTGTGTGTGTGTGTGTGTGTGTGTTATATTTTATGGTGCACTTTCTTTATGTATCCACTCGTTTGGCACTGCCATACACTCTGCTGCTGGAGCACAATCCTGCGGTTATATTAACCAGTCAGAGCGCAAAGTCATTTGTAGCGCCAGTAATTCACACCCACACCCACTCCCACATCCGCACGCACCGCACACACAGAGTAGACATCGACATCGACATGGACACTGACACCCTCGCACACAGACACAAATTTGCGGCATCAAGAAGTCGCATTTTTTCCTATGCTCTCCTATGCTGCACGTAATATAATGCCCGCAAACCCAACAGCCCTAACCCACCCCACCCCACCCCAGTCCAGCCCAGCCCAGCCCAGCCCAGCTCGACCACAACCAACCAACATGTCAGCTCTCAGCAGCAGCCATGGTGTGTATGTGTCTTAGGCCACGCCCACCACACAAATAAACTCACCACTGTACGCTAGGTGGCGCAGGCGCATGCCTGAAATGTTCGAAACATTGCCGAAAAATGTTCGAAACAACAGCCGGCTGTGAGATTTACGGCGTCAGTGTCAGGCAGCTGTAAATTTTCTGGCTGCTCAATGCTCATTCTATTCGAAAACTTCAACAAAATCAGTCGTGCTCCTAGCAAATGAAAAAAATTCTTTAAGCATTTTTTTCTATTTTACTTTGGAATGAGCAGCTGGAATACACCCTAAGCTGTCCCATTAGATAGAGTATACGAGAACAGGTAAGACATTATAAAATGGTTGATTGAAAACGGAATTCGGCTTCAATTAGAAAAGGCTTTACTCAATACTTTACTAAAAGCTGTTACATCTATGTATGCAGTACAGCGTTCCGACATCCCACCATGGACGGCTTCAACCCTTTCCAAGCGGGCCCCAGATCGCAGGCTTCTTTTTATAATGGCTACAATTGTCAGTGGTCTGCCAATCGGAGCTGCGGAAATGGCAGTTGCCAGCGCTTGGACGACTGCTGCTGCCAAGGCGGTTGCTGTCCAGGAGGGAACTGCTGTCCCGGCGGTCAATGCCAGCGCAACGGAATCAACTCGAATCGTCAACAGAGCTCTTCCTACAATGGACGCTGGCATTAAAGAGCTTGGCGTTTCCATTTAATGGCAACAAAAAATATAAAAAAAAAAAACAATGGCGGCGGCGATGGTTGCTATTCGCAGCTGCTGCATTCCAACGAACTAAGTTGCATAAATGAATGGAAACTTAGTGAAGTGGCTCATCTTCTATATGTAATTCTTTTTGGAATAATGGTTCGCAATTGCGGATATTATTCCTGGAAGATGAGCCCATTTACATGGGCTTGACGGACAACTGGCATTACGGACCCAAGTACCATACATAGAATGGATTGCAATTCAAATACAATCCAAGACACACACACACACGACTATTTTATAGATAACATATGAATACTACACATACTCTTATTATATTCACACACACACGCGCACACAAGTAGTTTAATGCATAAGGGAACAAAATAAAGGATAACGGGCAACACCAAATTATCAATCTACATCATTTTAAAGGGTCCGAATTAGCTTGTGTTTTTTCCCGATATTCGAAATCAAGTTTGTTTTAAGCATTACAATTTAATGCCTAATGATTTATTGATTAAATCTTCAGATTAAGCTTACAACGGATCTTAATATTGCAACCCTGATTCAAAATAATGTCTTCAGGCAATGGTGCGTACCTATTTGCCGATTGCACAGGTGTGCCAGGAATATTAAAGCCTTCAATCGAAATCACTTTACAATAAGAATGATTTGCTTCTCTTACACATAGTCTAAAATAATGCTGCATACTTCTCTGATACGCCCATTGTTTAAACACTGCGTCTGGGACATGTTGTGTAAAAAGCGCAGGAAAAGCCAATATCTCTCCATCATTGGCTAACTGGGAGGGTGTCCTTGGTGCATGCTCTCTTCATAAAATAATTGTTGATTAAGTGGAATTCTTTAACTCTACTACTTATCTCTTATATATATCTTCCAAAACTTCACTATTATATCCTGGTATTTTCTAATTATTAAGTAATTCTTGTGCTAACTTAGAATAACTGTTTTAATCTTTACTTTAAAAACACTTTCACTCCAGGATCTTCATTTTCGTGTGTCTTTATAAAAAATCCAAATTAATAAACCTACTGTAGTAGAGGAGAACCTTCAATTTCATGTGCCTTTATAAATAATCCAATTAAAATATACCTATTATAGTAAAGCAGCAATCATTGGCCTTTAAGTTTGATTAAATACTACCAAAAATTTATATAACCTATTTATGAAGAAAGTTTTCGGTATGCCTATAGCCCATTAGTTCCTAGAAATAAAAATAAAAAACAGATCCCTTCAACATTGGTTTATTTTTATTAAATTGTATTTTGCATGACGCATAAATGTTTGTATCTGTATTTCACAAACTAACAGTAAATATATATTTATATAATTTATAATAACTATTTAGTTAATACAGGTTGTTGTTGTTGTGTTTGCGATCTCACGCGTTGGACTTAATTGGCTAGGTTCGGTTTTGTTCAGAAAATTGATTTTACCTGTGCTTTTTATTTGAAATGTAACATTTTCTCTGTCAAAGTCTTATTCTTTTGGATAGTTACGTGTTCTCTTTTGTCTCGTGAAATGTTTTGCAGTTTTTTCTTTAGTTATACTTGTAAGAAGTGTATTCATATTCATTCTTTTGACGTTACTTTTCTGTGCTTCAAGTCTTTTGAAAGTGTTTTGCGGGGGATTTATTTGAAAGGCCATATACTTATTTGACAGACCTTCGGGTTGTTTGTTGCTGTTGGGTTTGGATTTCTATTACAATGATGTGCCACTAAAAATTATAGTACATAAATATTATTTATTTAGCTGTCCATTGTATATAATATTTGTAAATTATTATCAATGCAACATGTAGATTCTCTACAAAATACCGAATTTCCATTCACGACTACTACAAATTTATTTAACTAATAATTATACTCGCGCTAATGTGTATTGTTTTTGCATTATTTGTCATGTATATTTACAAAACGGTCCGGCTTACGACACGCTGTCATTCTTACGCTTACCAGAGAGATAGTTAAATAAATGATTGGATTGTTTTGAAAAGAAATATTCGAAAGCAGAAAGAATGATTTTAAATTTCGTAGGTCGCCAATTTGTTGATTGCTAAGAATGAATTGTAAACCGTAGACTGACAGCAGTGTTGGTTTATGTTTAACATTTTTATTTATTTTTAGTTTAAAGTACCTGTTCGTTTTGTTATATTCAAATTGAAAAGGCAAATATGTTATTATACATACATTTTACAATTATTTTCAGCTTTTGTTCTTTACTTTAAAGTATGATTTTATTGCTTTTTTAAGTTTGTTTCTGATCTGAAGAAACTGCCATTATTATACATTCCCGTGCATCGTTTTCTAGATTTTGCGATTAATTTCTATTTTGCTTGTGTGTGAGGTTTTTGTGTTGTGATTTGTAAAACATTTTGTGTTCCATTTATGTTTCTTTGTTATGATGTAGGCTAGTGTGTGGTTTTAATTGATACGCGTGGCGGTGCTTGTTTGCTTCTTTGTAAGTAGTATATCCATATCTTTTATTGTTGTTTCCATTTCTTCGTTTCTGCATTTGTTGGTGTTAAATGTTCGTGTTAGTCAACTACGTTTATTCATATGTGTAGCTGCTAAATTGGTTAACATTTAATTATATATTTGTGCGACTGCCTAAATATTAAGCTTTATTACTCTATTAATGCTAATTCTGCTCACAACTAATTTGCCGCTAAATCATTTATACACATAATAATTTGTTGATAATCGTATATATATGGATATATATTCGTATATTTATATAATTTTACATTCGTTTAACATTGCTACAAATTGTCCATGCATTATTTGATAAAACAATTTTAGAAAATTTTAAATAATTTCATTGAATAATAGCTAGAATACACGTAAATTATAAATATATTGCAACTGTGGGTTTTATAGTAAACATACATACATATGTATACATCATATACACAGAGAGAAATTGTAAATTATTTCATAATAAAATATAAAATCATATAACAGCCTTTAATTGTTGCTCGCACAACATCTTTTGGTTATCAAATATCAAAAGATACAAATTATATTACAAAAATGTACAAGTGTAGAAAAAATTCGCATAAATATAGTTAAATCAAAATATATGCCTATAACGTCTTTTAACAGTTACATATTTATGAACTTTTAGATAGTGAACGCAGTTAATTCGTTTGTAACATAGTAGGTACATCGGAGACTCGCTTTAGTTGTCCAAAGATACGGAGCGTAATTGTCCGTAGCATGCTTGACAGACGCGCACGGGCTTGAGAATGCGTAGACGTGAGATTTCCGATTCGAAACGGCTACACTTATTGCAGAAGACCTGACCACAATTCCGACAATGATGCTTGCGCTCGTAGAGTGTGAATCTGAGACGGAAAAGCATAACAAAACAATTAGGTTAATTAGTGTTTGTAGCAGATGTTTCAATTCCTTATTAGATGTAACAAATGAATTGGTTTTTAAAGTTATAAGTTCCTAAGTTTTAATGTTTCTACTATATTCTTACTTAACGTGACACTTGACACACTGATCGGCGCCCTCATCTTTCAGCCAATGATCGGCTACGCCGCGACCGGGCTGCTCGGTTACACTCCATGAAAATATGCGACCACGGGCATCCCCTGCGCAAAAAATAGAATACAAATTAGTTTAGAGAAATTGTGATTTTGTAGAACACTTTTTTTTTACCTACCGACATAAAGTATTTTATGATCTTTCGATACTGTTAATGCAGTAATGCTAGCTGGTTCAGCATTATCTCTGCGATCATAGGCCGTGTGCATTGTAAGCTTGGATCTAAACATTAATTGACGTTGCCATTTGAAGCCTGTGCAAAGAAAATGTGTGTAATTATTTTACATTTGCGAGTATATAATTAACCTGCTTGCTTACCCTTTCTTAGCGATTGCTCCCCACGCGGTTTGTCATTGTCTATAACCACAAAGCCATCAGTCAGACTCGTATCCGATTTGCTCGGACGAATGCTGTGCTCCTCTGCGAAACACTGAAGTTATAGTTATAAGCTCATAAAATTTTTGTTTAAACTTACCCTCATTTGTCTTCGGCTCTGGAGCATCCACAGTAGCCGATTTCATTTCGTGCAGCGACTTGGCCCCCGTTACAGAGCTTTTCCGGCGCTCCGGAGGTGGTTCAGTGAGCTCGTTGCTTGTACCTGCAGCTTCTTCCGACTTTTGCGATTCAGTACTATGGTGTGAGGCTTCTGATATGCTGCTCTCCGATCCCGATTTGGCAATGTCTGGAATATGTATATTTTTGTGTAGGAAATTGTGTTAGATGTTCTGAATTTTGTAACCATACCGAGCTGTTGTTCCGGCTGTGAGAGGCTCTTCATTTGCTTGAGGATGTCCATTTTGGTAGCTTTATTGTCCTTGTTGTCATTGTGCGCGCTTATGGACTTTTCGTCGGGTTTATCTTGCGAATTGACCTCAACTCCCCGCTTCAGCTTGCGATCGATGGGCACCTGAGTGTGCTCCAATGACCACATCTGCAGTTAAGAGGTTCAATTAATAAAGAGAAGAGTATTGCAGAGGAATCTTTTCTACTTACCCGCACCACTCCGTCCGTTGAGCCCGTTATAACGACATTCTGCTGATCCCATTCGCGTATTTGTGAGAACGCTACGCAGAGAATTTGTTGCATGCGATCCGCGCTGCCGACACATGTATTAACCATGGCCAATGGGTCACCATTGATGCTCCACACATGCAGCCAAGTAGCGGAGCAAGTCGCTATTTCGCCGGTTAGATCGTTAATGGCCACAGCGGCCACGACGCCGACATGTCCGCGCAATTGTCGCACGAAAGTGAATCGCGACATATCCCAGACAATTGCCGTGCCATCACGTGATCCTGAAACAATCACATTGTAGGCAGCACTTGCCGCCAGACATGTAACAGCATCGGTGTGGCCATGCAGGGAGTGTCGCACGCTGACACTCTTGCGATTCGTATCGAATTTCCAGATGGTAACCACGGAGCTGGTGCCCGCAGTGACAATCATCTTGGCATTGGGGCAAGCACAGGTCAAGATCTCGCCAGAGTTCTGTGCGGCCGCCTCCGACACGAAGGAGGCGCGATCTGTATCATATAAGCCCACACGTAGCGAGTGATCGGCAAAGCCCCAGGCTATATATTTCGTATACGATGGCGGCATCATCACTTTATTCTGCTCCACTGCAAAGACTGTTTTGTCTGGCTGCAATATTTGGCCCACCGGACCTTTGAGCTCTTTGATGGGTTGCAGACTGGGCTTCAGATTGTCCAGATTGTGGAAGAATAGGCGATCGGTTTGTAGCACGGTGGTATTGCCCTGTATAAGGGCGGCAGGATCAATAAGTGCGGAGTGGCGTGAATTGGACATTTTCTTGGCGGGATGGGCTTTTTTGAACAGCTGCTTGGGTATTTGGCCAAAGTTATTGATGAAACCAATCGTGGCATTCTTCTTCAGCGGATCATCAATGCTATTATCAAAAGGAGTTTCTAGGATAATTTCCTATTGGATGCGAGTGTATAGGAAACTTACTTGTAGATGTCCACGTTGCCCTCGTAGAAGAGATGGTGGAACACGTTCACAGCATCGACAGCGGCGGGTCCTTGTTGTTTGCAGCCAAAGATCAAATCAATCCACTGCAATTGAAACATATACGAGAAAAGGAAATGATAAAGAATAAATATAGAGTTGGTCGTGATAGATTGTTAATACACACCAAATGCAAATTCTGACTGACATAATCACATTCCAGGGCACTGCGATGCAGTCTAATAAACTCGCGCGGGTCCTGTTTGGCCCACGGTGGCAATATGACGTGATTAAGCGTCTCCCCATTTTGCTTAGTGCCCAGATCGAAGTTGTTGAAATTGCTCAAGAACTCTGGCAGGTAGAAGAACTCTGGTATTAATTCTTTAACATCCGCCATGTTAAGCTTGGATGCAGACAACCAGGCCTCTTTAATGCTATGGAACATGCGGTCAGCTAAATCAAAGTGTCCTCCCTGCAGCTTGAGGAAAGGTTGCGAGAAGGGTTCCAGGCGTACCAGATAGGAGCACACAATCATTGCTGAGCTATAGTGGGTGCCATAGTGATAAGGTGGTGTCTCGCCATGCGGATCGTCCCATTCCTTGAAACGCTTCTGAAACTGCTCTAAACGCTCTTCAGACTGGGCACCCATGGGACGCGAAAAGTCGCGGAATGTCTTCGGGTTGGTGAAGTCCAACTCCTCGGAATCATAGTCAGCCAATATCCAAGGAAAGACGGGATACTGCATGAGATCATTGTAGGAGCGACCTGCGAGGGTGTTCAAATGCATAAGGTATTGGAAATTGGAGATCTCGCCGCGCACCCAGCGTTGCGTCACCGAAGTCTCGCCAATTAGGCCACTAAACAGGCCCGATGTTTGCTCTACGCTGGCGGTGCGTTTCTGGCCAGCCACCGATTGCTGTGCATTATCATTGAGAGCGGTAGCGAGAGCCAGGAATCGCTGGTTCACCTTATTGCGCACCTTACGTGGAAAACTGAGTAAATAGTTGCGTCCATCCTCGGAAAATACCTCCAGGGCGATGGGTTGTAGCAAATAGCGACGCTTGTGCACTTCGCGTATCTCTTCGTAGGCGAATTTGGAACACTGACGCAACTTGTGGCTATGTGCTATTGTGCTTGGTGTTCGAGTCACAGGCCCACCACCAGAGTTGGGAATAATTGGGTCATAGGCGCCTGGGGGTAGCGTGTCTATATCACGTATCTCACGACTCTTCAGCAATGTGAAACCATCGACAATGTAGCAGTGTTCTTTGCCGAAAAGCAGCAACCCCTCAAAGGTGTCCAAACCTTGGACTCGTGCACAGCGAAACATGAAACTAATCTTCTCCTGCTCCTCAAGCAGACGTAGAAAGGTCTCATTGTCTGATGTCATCGATGTATCTTCCTCCTCGTCATCTTCTTCTGGATTGGTGCCGTCCACCGATTCTTGGGGAAAAGGTGAGGTTCGCGCAACGATACCATGTGCCTGTAAATTTGGTGAGGCGGGTGGAGGAGGCGTGCTTGATGCCTCTGCGGACTGGCTGGCCTGCAACTTATGTGGTTGTGCCTCCAACGAGGACTGCTGCTGTATGGAGAGCTGCTGTTGCACGGTATGCGTCTCGGCCTCGGCTAGAATGCGTGGCAGCTGCTGTCCGTGCAGAAAATAGGTTTTGCTATCCAGGCTAGACGCTACTTTGTATTTTAATTGACGATTATCGGCCAGCTCTAGTTCCGGTCGATAGGGATAGTGGAGGTAGAAGAGATCGTTGCGCATAGTCTTCTTGCGCATGCGATGCGGCCCCTCTGTTGTGTCTAATATCCACTTATCTAGTGTCGAGCTGCCTTCGGGTCCCCAGAGTCCGCGTTCGCGCGTTAGTTCAGTTTCGGACTGCACCCAATCCTGATAGACATATCGCTGGGTGTGCTGCAACATTTGAACATACTGCTTGCAGCGCAACTCTAGCAGATCCTTAATGAGCTGTACATGTATTCCCGTGCACTCATAGGCCGCTTCACGACTCATGGTGGACTTTGTACGCACCAGTTCATCCTTCTTGACTTTGGTTCGACTGGCAAGGCGGGTCAGCCCACCGGTTACCTTTTGTATTTTTGACTGGATTTGATTGTGTAGCTCCCAAGGAACGCGATATGAAGCCTTCCGCTCGGCATCGACATAATTGAACCACAGTTTAGAGGCCAGCTCCATTACTTGCTCGCGTGTGGTCTGCAAATCGGGTGCCTTGGAATTGGCGAGCGGTGGCGTCAATGAAATCTTAAAGACCTCTTCAATAGCAGGCTTTTTACACACGTAAAGCTCCTCCCAGACACGAAATGCGGCGCCCACAATGAGATTGCGACCTTGCAGCTGATTAAGATCCTCGTCTTTGGGTTCCGTCGTCTCCGTCTGTGGATTTACGTGCCAGGTGGTGTTGCGACTGGTCGAAGGCTCCAATATAATCTTCATGTCTGCAGTAAGCTGAAGCAGACAATAGGTTAGGCAGCCAATGAACTCCAGCTCGTGGTTGCCCGCCCCAAAGATCAGCAGGCGATGTTGTATGATCTTGTGTAATGCTTCCAATACGCTCATCTGCTCGGCTATGGATTCGGTGGGCCGGGAGAGCAGAAAGAGGATGCTGCGGTTCAGAGAATGATGTAGCTGCTCCAAAGTTAAGGAGGAAGAACGGCGCTTAGCTTGCGCTATCAGCTTGATTATAAAGTCAAAAATGTCGTGAGGGTTTCGGGTCAGGCAACCCTGCCACAGCTTGTCCACGATTCGCGCCGTTAAGTAGAAGACATTTGGCGCAATGTGTTGAGTGTGACTTTGCAGGAGAGGCACGAGGGGCAAGGCGGCTTGCTCACCCACCAACACATCGGCTGCCAGCAGATGATCCATTAGAGCTATGATTATTTCCGATTGGTATTCCACCTGCAGTGGCAGCTCCGCAGTCTCTGGCGATGCGTCCAGCACAAGATCAATAACTGGCGTGGACTTTCCATGTATGTTCAGACCCAGCGAATCGACAACTAGCACGCGCAAAAAGTCAATGATGCACTTACGCACCGGATGTTGTGTTAATTTTGGTTGGTTTGCCGTCCCAAGAGCATGGAGAGACTCCGGCGTTGGCAGCACATAACTGCTGCTAGTTCCCTCTGTTGGTGTCGAGGAGCCACTATTCGGCTCCGAGTCCACGGAGGCACGCTCTCGCACTTGCGGAAAAAGCACGGCCACCAGCGAGGTGACTACATCGCCGGCCATCATGACGGGTGTGAAATCGTTGAGATTCTGATAGAGACTAAAGAGCAGCTGTATTATTGTCTCCGGATGACTGTGCAGCCAGGGGGCGCATTCGCCACTATGCACAATGGCCCGCACCATACCCAAAAGCACACAAACAGCTTCGGGACACACATTCAACTTTGGAATTTGTGTGTTCGCTGAGACTGGTGCGCCCCAGAGAAACGACCAGACGCGATCCAAATCAAATTTCGTGTGTTCTGTTGCCAACACCTTAACAGGCTGACCCATAATCAGAGCAGTGACTAAAAAGTAAAGTTCTGGCACGTCCAAGTGATGCTGTAACAGCCACTCGAGCAGTTGAAAACCTGATAACGAAAAGAAGAACATTCAGATTGCAGTGGGAATTAGCCGTCAAATTTAAATTGAGATTGCGAAAAATAACTCTGTTATGGAACTACATCAATTTTTAAGTGGAGTGAAGTTAAAATATTATAAACAACGGTGGGGGAACTGACTGTAATGGCTTTAGCAACCATTACTGAAAGAAACCCACTCACTCACCTGGTATATTTAACGCCGCCGTTCGTACTTCGCCTGCAATTTGCGTCGGCAGGTGCTGAATGGTGTTCTGTGGCGTGGCCACAATGACCGTGCCTGTGCCATTGCTGGGTCGTGCGTTTAGCTGTTGGGCGCCTAATCCGAGAGGTTTGCGTTGCGAGACCATTTCGGTGAAGCGCAAATAGCCTCCATTGTGAGTGGCATCACGGAAGCGGATCAGGAAACTCTCGTTGGCGCAGATCACTACGAGAATGCGTACGGCAATGATGACGGTGGTGAAGTGGACGTGCGGCTGCATGAAAAGCAGCAACCAATCCATGCCCAGTGTTTTCGAGATGTCGTCGCAAATGATATAGTTTACCGTATTCCGAGGTGTAAAGAGCAGGCCGTGTAACAGCGAGAGACAGCGATTACGCAAATATATGTTCTGCGCCATGGCTTCGGCTTCGGTTGTTGCGGCATCTGGTGTTTGTTCCCTTTGTGTTTGCTTCATGCTGGGGAAGAGCAAGGCGCGCTCCACTTGCTCCGCTTTGGGCAGCTTGGCAGCCACATACTGGCCGTAAAGCAACAGATCTGTGTGCCGCGGTTGACCACCAAGCAACGTCTCCAACAGATTAAATAGTATTTCGCGAGTGGAATGATCTGTGATGTCCGTAATGATGTGCAGCAACTTGACTAGCAGCTGTA
Organism: Scaptodrosophila lebanonensis; assembly: GCF_003285725.1. Lineage (NCBI taxonomy): Eukaryota > Metazoa > Arthropoda > Insecta > Diptera > Drosophilidae > Scaptodrosophila > Scaptodrosophila lebanonensis. The sequence goes on along the minus strand of NW_022060564.1, from coordinate 2,480,903 downwards.
GTTCCCGCATTATCTTTACATTCTGCTTCTTTTCATTCGATTCCACGGCCAGCTCTAACAGATGCTCCAGCAAAGAGCGCAGCAAACCATTGGGAGCATTATGCCAAATCTCTAGGTCACACAGCAAGTCCTGGAAGGCTGTTATATTGGGTATGGCTGACATATCTTGACCGCTGCTCACTGTGCCCACCAGACCAAAGGTTAAATGCAGAATGTGGGAGTTGAGCAAGTGTTTCTTCTTCTTGAAAAACATGCCCAGCGTTTGATAACATCTCTTTCGATCCATTTCCACTTGAGCAGCGCGATTGCTGCGCACCACACAGGTCAGCGCCTTGACGCCTGCATACAGGGATTCGACATCCTGAGCCATAGCAATGATGCCCAGCAGCACATTGCAACCACCGACTGTGTCAATCATGGCGGAAACGGGATGGGGGCTAAACACACGCACCCCCAAATAGCCCACGACTACGCCGCCCAGTGAACGTCCAGCGCCAGCCAAATGGCCCGCTGAATTGTGCAGTATCCTAGCATGGATAGAGATAGTAATCAATAGAGAGTTAATGGGAAGATTTAGCTTAAAGTCCACTCACTTAATGGGCGTGGCATTCTCGTGAGAATTCATATTTAGCTGCTTGGCAATGCTTTTATTGTCTGCACGGCTGTAGACTTTCCGTATCTTCACCAACGTAAGCTTGGATACAGCCTTTGCGTTGAGGCCCAGTAGGACGCGATCTTCGGGCACAAGCGGTGCCAACGGCTCCGCCTGCTTGCCCAGCTGTGGTGCTTGTAGCGAGCCCATGTAGTGCGGTCCTAATTGGTAAATAGTCTGCACGGTCTGCTGCGTCAGCACATCTTCCAGCAAATGACAAACTCCTTGTTTCCAGCAGAGACGCGAGTAGCGACGCCAAATGGGCGGCGTGCCTATATATCCAAAAACTTGAGTGGCAGCAGCCAAGTTGGCGCTGGTGGCACCCGGGTTTTGTGCAATGTAATGCAACTTCTGCGTGTGCATAGGCACGCCGTCCAAATAGAGCGACAGGCTAGAGTTCTTCAAGACGGCGCGATTGAGCACTACTACTAGATTGTGCCATTGACCCTCGTGCAGGAGATCGGGACACCAAATGCGCGCAATGCCATCGTCCGAGCCTTCTGGCTCCCAGTCGCCAATGCCTGTAGAAAGTGCGAGTGGAGTAGAAGTAATTGTTGGTAAGGTTACAAGAGATTAAGAAATGAAAAGGTTTAATTTCTTTATATTTTTATTAAGATATATGCTGAAGGTGTTTTTAAAATGTACATTTCTTTGGGATTAACTATTTATGGCATTGTTGAGAAAATGAATGAATTTAAGTGCAAGTTATTTGTCCGTAACGTGCATGATTTTTATAGATCCTTGCTTTCTTATAGAAAGGATAACTATATCGACTAGTCTTACGGCTTGGAAAGTGGGTCGTTTGTCGAGCTCGGAAATTGGGTCGTTTGTTAAAATAAAAGTAATTTTGAAATAATTTGTTTTTTTTTTTTGGGTTGAGAGTTTATTTATTTTATATTGCTTAAGAGTATATGATATAGTTCCAATCTGTAACTTACTTTTGCGCGGTGTGACCAAAGTCTCCTGCGTAGATACCACAATCGCTTTGTCGCGTGCTGATAGCAAGATGGATAAGCAGGCTAGATTCTCCTCACGTGGATTATGGATGGTGCGAACTAACGTCAGGAGACGTACACAATGCGGATCGGTTTTGGGATCAGAGAATTTCTCCACACAAAACCAAGTGGAATAGCTGAGACCCGTGGGTGGTGGAAAGATGCGATCGCCTGCACCTATGCCGCCAATGGTATTGGAGTCGATTGTGCCACCTGCAGTGGCAGTGGCCTGTGGCGCCAACGAAGGCAAATAGAGACAGCCGAAGCCTTCGGCGGACATGTTAAGCTCCACGAAAGGCGGCAGAGTACTAGAGCCGTGCGCACGAAAGTCACGAGGCGTCGTCATAGACACCAATGTCTTGATGCGTGTGAGGGGAACTGGACCCCCTAACCGATATGGCTGCTGCAGATCAATGTCGTTGCAGGACAACGGCTCCCCCAGCCGCAAAAAGTCTCTGAGCTCCGTGGGCTGCAGGGCCTGTGCCGCCAGACGCTCCAATATATACTGCATGGGCACGTGCAATGGATGCATCTCTTCTGCGAGAGCGCGCCTCGTGAGTTTGAGCAATTGTTCGGCGAGTCCATTGTCGCACATAATTTGCTGGTTCCGCTCGCTACGCACCAACGACTTAATAATCTCACTGAGGTACACTTGCAACTGGAGTGCATGCAGTGGGGACTTTTCGTGTTGTACGCTGGGTAGGAGCTGCAGCATACACAGTACCACGCCTGGATGTACGATCCGGGGTTCTGGCGTCGGCTGTGAGAGGTTCAGCTGATTGGGATGCACGGGTGCGGCCAACTCCTTGCTGGGCGAACGCGAGGGCGCTGGCTCGCTGAAGAGTGTAATGATTCCGCTTAGATTGGGCGCCTCAAAGTTATCGAGTGCAATGCTGTAGAGCAGGCGATAGATAACGCACACATAGGACATCGAGTGAGGAACCTCCGATGAAAAGCTATATGTATATGGAAGAAACACGATACAAGTGTGTGAAGTGTGGATTTTGCTAAATTGAAGTCTATAACTATTAATTGCATTTTTAAACCAACTTATATGTTTTATTAGTGTTCGCTCTTACCTGAAGTTGAGTATATCGCCGCTGAAGACCTCATGGTAATATTTTAATATTGTCTGTTGGTTTTCATGCGCACCCGTATAGTCTTGCAACGTGGTGGCGCTTCCGAAGCAGCCCAGAAGACGCAGCGTGTCGCAAAGCGAGGTGGTGCAGATTTCCTGATGGAAAAACTTCGCATTGGCCGGCTCAAAGCGCATGGCTGTTGTCAATGTTTGGCAAACAATTTGCAGCAACAATATGAGATCATCTTGGGGTATAGGAGGCTCTGTTTTTTGCACATCCTCTCCAACGGTTGCGTCAGCCAAACTGCCATCCAGGGAAACAAATACGCTGGTTAAGTAGACAAAGCCGCCCACTTTACGAAAAACGGTACGTGTGCGATGCGAGTCCTTGAGGCAGCCGAGCAGCATATTGAGTATTTGTATTTTAAACTCCACCTGATATGGACTGACCCCATGCATAAGTGACAGTATATAGAGCATATCGTCATCGCCTCCAGCTGACAGTATCAGCTCACGAATAATACCCAGAGCTTGCGGCCGGCAATGCTTAAACTTGACCAGTTCGTGTACACACTTGGCACCGCCACATTCACGGAATACATTGGCATTATTGCTGGCACCTCCCAGCAAAATAGTCAAAGCTTCGAGCACATGTTTGCCGTGTGTATCGATCAAATCCTCCTGTTCCGGTACCACAACAAGCGACTCCTCACCAGCCGTTATGCTGCGCACATGATCTCCATAGCGATTTAGGCAGCCCACGAGAATTTCCATGATACCGAGCTCCCGATAGACATCCTTGAAGACATTATTGTGCCGCAGAATGTTGAGCAACGTTTTCAGGCATAAAATACTGCACGATGTCGAATGATTGTTCTTTAGTAGCAGTGACAGGCTGATCAGCTCCTTGCAGGGCACAAAATTCAATTGGAATACAATAAACTCTAGCAGATCAAAGAATTTCTCCTGAATTTGTGGACCCTTGTGATGAATGCGCTCCGCAAATGAGCTGAGCGTATTTTCCGATTCAAGTATAAAGTAATTAGCATTCTCCGAGTGGTAGACGCGGGAAATTGCATCCAGTATGGTGCAACAAAGCGCTGGTGTTGTTGACTTAAGGAAGACCGTTTGGAGCACTTGAAATGCATAGATATTGCGCACGCAAGTCTCACGTGAACTCGCCTGTGGCAGCTGGAAATTTTGCATCTTGAAGACAGTATTAAATTGCGCTGGCGGTGGACGCAGCTCGTAAAAGCCGCACATGCACAGCGATGAGATCATGAGGACGAGATTGCGTATGGCGGCCTGAATTTCCAGTGAGTGGCTGCGCGTTGTATCAAATCTGTAAATAAATGAACATTAATTGATTTAAAAGAATAACAAACTAGTCGTTTATCAAGCTTACTTGAGCAAAAAATCACTGAGAAATACGTAGCCTTGCGAGGCGCGAAAATCATCCATTAGTATCTGAGATACTTGACTAGAATCCTTGAGGAAGCAAAACACTGTGACAAACATTTCAACAATTTCCAGTGGATTGCCAAACGTTAAACGTTGCATATTGTCCACGCATAGTGCCATACAGCCCTTGGCTAAAAAGTTAAGAGGGATATTATAAAGAATTAAGCCTTTTTATGTTTTAAATTAAATTAACATCTTAACTAATAGAGTAAATAGAGTGATTGTAAATAGTAGACTATGTGAGGCTAAGAACATTTAATTTATTTAGTAGATCTGATAAATAGATTTCTGGTTATCGTATTCTCTTTGTCGTCTACTATCATAATCCAACGACCAATCATAGTTGAACTTACAATGTATATAACTGACGACAGCATCGGTGAGACCATGTCGCGATATGGTGGTCAGTATTTCGGCTGCATTCTTACGCCACACAATATTGTGCGTGGGACAGGGCGAAGTAATCGCTGAGAAGAGCAGCGTTAGGTCATCCATGCGTGCCAGCTCCTCGGCGGGATATGGATACGAGCATAGCTTGACAAGTAGCTGCACAAACACCTTTTGTAACAGCGTGCGACGTTCATGTGCATTAAAATCACTGGCGCTCTCGCCACTCAGAGGCGGAGGATCATCGTCCACATGAGGCAGATCAAAAAACAGATACAGGCACTTGACCAGCGTTGAGGGCACCGACGCCGCTGTCATTACCTGGCAGGGAATAGAGAGTAAATTTACGTTACATCGATATGAACAGACAAAATCCATTTGATTTGTACCTGTATTAGCGACACATCGCCATTGGCTAACAAATTTAAAGTTGATAGCAACATCCATCCGCTGCTCGTCTCCTCTGTCGTTTCAATTTCCAGAAATTTGACTATAGCTATAGAAGCAGCTTCGGTGCTCTGATTGGAGGCGCGTTTTCGTATTTCGCTGACCATAAGCCGTGACACCTGTTGACAAAAAGCCACCACATCCCAAAACTTTTCGCTCATGTCATTGGCGGGGCAGCTGCTGAAGACCTGAAGGTAATCGAGAAAAGTATTTGTTGAAAAATCTATTAAATGATCAAACAAAATTCGGCTTTGTATAACACTAGAGAACAGAAGCAATAGGTATTTAAAAGCCTCATATGTAAAGTTAAAAACGTGCCAGTTCATAAAATAATTTAATAAGTACATAATTTAATTTAATTTTGTAATTTTCTAAATTGGTTCTTAGCCCTTTAATTTAGATATAATTTTTTTTTTGAATTTAATATTGTTAATTGGAATTTTAGCCGAACTGTGTATATTTTCCAACACCTTATTTTATTTATTTAATTACGTTACACTGTTACCTACCTTGCAAAATAGGGGCAGCATTTGATAAAGTTTGCCATCGCGCTCCTGTTCGCTTAGCGGCTCCTTGGGATGTGTGTACTCGTTGAAGAGTTTCTTGAGCGTCGCTAAGCTCATTTGTATGCGTGCGTCAAGCAGGGCGGCGGCATCCTCGCTTTGTGACGTGTGGAGCGTTGTGCGTCCATTGGCGGCGGTGGCGCCACTGCTGCCGGGACTCGCCTGACTGCTGGAGGAACTGCCACTCGATGGGGGTGCGCTTGCAGCACCACGCAGCTTACGCATGACATTCATGTTGTTGGTGTTGTGGTTCCTCAACTGCTTTCAGACTGCAATGAAGATAAATGGGAATGTTTTGGTTCAGCAAATCCCATCATCGCACATCATTATTAGTTACGGCAATTGTTTTCAGTTGTTGTTGTTACTGTTTTCAATTAGCGCGCTTAGGCAAGCGGCGCAAAGTGTTTATTGCTGATGATTCACACGGGCTTGACAATTACACAAACACACACACACACACACACCCTCGTACACGCAAACGAACTCACACAATTGCGGGGCATTGTCGGCTACTTTATTTGCGTTTTAAAGCTTTTGTTTACAATTAATCGAGTCGTCGCCGCTGGAAATTATTGCTGTTGAAAATAAACCAACCGCTGAATTCTGAGAGCGTAGGCAAGTGTGTGCCTCTCCCACTGTGCCCGCATAGGTGTCTTCTTTTTAAACAGGAAACGCTTAAGTGTGGGCGCTTGTATATGCACATACATACATACATAAGTACTGTAAAAATACACAGAAAGTTGAAACGTCAGCAGAGCTGCTTGCAATTGTTTAACCGAAAAAGCTTTATCCGACCGTTTGCTCGACTTTCGCCACAAAGTTCAACGGACCCATGACCTGTTATACGTGCATTTCGCAACTAAAACTACATATTTTTCATATGTATATATATAAATGTGGCAGCATATGGAGAATGCCGTTGAACTTAATAATATTTGCCATATGGCCTTCAAACTGTTAAATACGCCGCGAGTGCACTTTTCATTCGAACGCAAAGTAAACATACACAGAGAAAAAACAGCTGTTTGGAGCCACAATTGCGATTTATTTATACAGTGCTTTTTTTTTATTTGTGCAACAAGTGAAGAGATATACTCAATAGATACAAACTCATTCAGCGCACACCTGTTCGTGCTTACTATTACTATTAAACTGAACAAATATAGCGTTGAGCAAACGTTATCAGCATTCCAATAAAACTGGCACAACTAACGGCAGCGGGCGCTCGTTCTTTTTTTTGTTTTCACACTACACACACTACTTTCTTTCGGTTTTTGTTTTGCTCTCGGCAATCGCGCTGCTACGACAAATTTTATTGATTTTTCTCTTGCGCTCTCGCTCTCACTCAGCAGCTCTGGCCAACGGAGCACCAGCGCTCCATATAAAATGAAAAGCAGAAAGTCAATTTTTCCACAGGCATATTTTGCGTGCTTCGCATGCACTCACTTTTATCATATACGTATTGCATTGTTCTTTATGTTTTCAAACAGTTCAAAGCAATTACAACTATTGAAAACACTTTTAAATCGCTTTTATTAAAGCACATAACGCAGACTAGACCTAGACATTTAACACTTGTAATATCGATGTCTGCTCTCGCGAGACAAGCGATGTGCACAATATGACAACGATAAGTTATATCGATATGTGTGCAGCCTAGTGTTGGTAAACAAGGGCAAGATGTGTTGGCTTGAAATATGAGGCGTTTTGTCAATTCAGAATTGTAGACGAAAAATATTCATTTATTTTCCTCGCGTTGAGCGAAGAGGTTGTTTTCTTTTCAAATATATTATTATTTTGCGTTTTTAATCTTTTTACTTGCAATATCTCTCAAGAAACACTTCAAGCAACCCAGCCCATTATTTTATTAAAATTTTTGTTGTTAAACAAATAATTTTATTTAAGTTTATAAATATGATTTTTCACTTGCAATTGCTCTAATCAAGAAACACTTCTGGCAGACCTGTGTGTTTATGGATTTTGGTATGGTTATGATATGGTTATGGATATGGTTATTTTTTTTTTAATTTTTGTTAAATAAATAATTTTTTTAATTTTATAAATATGATTTTTCACTTGCAATTGCTCTAATCAAGAAACACTTCTGGCAGACCTGTGTGATTATGGATTTTGCTATGGATATGGTTATGGTTATGGATATGGTAATGGATATTTTTCATAAGATTCTTAAATCAATTATTTTAACTCTAATCAAAAGACATTTGTTTTTTTTTTCCAAGAAAAATGTCGGCGCTGATTTTGGCTCTAGAGGTTCATAGATTTAATGCATAGTAGTCGGAATTACATAGGAGCAAGCAACAAAAATAGTTATAGTGGAGTTATCGTACTGAAATTTTTCCAGAGCCTTTTATTTGTAGTAAGATGCAGTCAAGATCGGACAACTATATCGTACATATATAGTAGCTTCCACGTAACTGACTGACAGTGCACTATCTGTAGCCAAAGAGTTCTTGCTCTTCAATTTTATGTGGACCCATTACTTTAATTTAAATTGTTTCAGTTTATTTTTTTGAAACTGTTAGAGAGACAACCAATTGAGGGAAGGGAAAAGTGAAGAATTTGATGACAAGAAAGGAAGGAATGGAATTTATTTATTTATATAATTCATTCAATTTTTTTTTTATTGATGTGAAACAATTTGTATCAGTTAATATAACGCTAATACTTTCTACACTAGATAAAAAGAAACCAAACTTAAGAAAGTATACAAAACAAATTATAGGGCTTAACATAAAAAGTTGAGTACAGAACCGCCGATTGTCTTCTCTGGAGACTCGTTGTTGTTGTAAGTCATTCTTCAGCGCTGCTTCTGGCCAGAAAACGAGGTTGCTGAGAGGTTAATTGTTTTTAATAAGTATGTAGTATCAACTACTAAGTATTTTCTCGGAAATGACAAGTCACAAGGCATAAAACTAATGATGAATAAATACATATTTAATTCCTTACAATCAAGGCTCTTGGGTGTCATGCTACAAATATAGATACGACTATACAAATTGTTATTGATGTTCCGGTGGGTTGCTGCTCTTTTTAGGTGGTCTCTCATCGTCCGAACTAGACTCTATGTCAATTTGCAGGCGTACCGAGCTTGAGAACAATTCCACGGATTCTTCCGAGTCAATTTCTACAATATATGAGTCTTCTTCAAATGTTTCCATTTCGAATTCATCTCCGATACTTCTATCCGATCTAGATGAATGCAGATTAGTCATGGACCGATTTTGTGAATGATGGGAATGTGCAGCTTCAAGTGCCTTCGGTTCTGCGTCTTGGTATTCAGCCAATTCCCGAAACCATTTGCTATGATTGCGCAAGAATTGATCCACTGGTTGCGATAGGAAGTACACTTCAGCTGATGTCTTGGCCATATAATCACGATACTCATAGCCAGTATATGTCATGGAAACGGCGCCCTCTAAACTCTCTGCTCCTGTTAGCTCAGCAGTATGGGGTGCTTTCGTGATTATCTCCAGCACAAGCAATGCGTGTATTAGATACATGGTACCATTTACTATAGAGGCAATGCTCTGCTTCTTACATATGGCAAAGAAAAAGTGCTCCAGTTCCTGCTTATCTCCCATAAATGTCAAATGGAAGTCGATCTCCGCATAGTACATGATCACACATCCGCAAATATAGTGAAGTACAGAGCCCGATGACGTTATGAAGAACTCACGAAGCATTAGTGTTCGTGTTTTGACGAAAATCCTCAGTATACCCGTCATATTTATTAACATATAGGCAATGAAGGTGCCACAAAACATCAGGTTATGGGGCAATGGTTCCTCTGAATAGAGTGCACCTCTTATATGGTAGTACATGCAAATGCTGCCTATGACGAGTTCGAATACTTTAAAAAAAAACCATACCTGATTCATTTTGGAAACTCAGTTCTCAGGGAGAACTTTTCGAATTTCTTGACAAATGTCGCAGCTGTTACTTGTGTTCTGTGGCGCACAAGTTAAGCCGAAGCTCCAGTTTTCCTAATTGGGAAACACACATGAAAACAAACGAATTGCCATTAGTTGCACTTGTGGGATAATTTTTTGTGCAATTGCCAGTTGCCCTTTACAAATTGCAATACGGTGTATGTATGTGTATGTGTATGTGTGCAATGGGTTGGTATCTGTTTGCAAAGTATTGATTCGAATTGGTTTTGGTTTATTGCTAGTTTGCACTTGATATTGCTAGTGGAGAAGCATTTCAGAATACATTTGATGAACAAAAGTATTTTGGTTTTCTTAACCCTAGCAATCGAAGAGCTGTGCATCGCTATACAAAAATATTTGACTTCTATTGCATTAATGGAGCAACTATTTGGCTCATTTCTGTCACCTATAGTGGCAGTCCAAATAACACACTTCACTAATACGAGTATTTTTATCTGTTTATTAGAGAAGTTAGAGCAAAAGGAATGCCGCGACTTGGTGGATAAAACACTGTATATATTGAAAATGAAATCCTTTACTTCTATATGTATATATTTTCTCGTCTGATTGCTAGATTCGTACAAATGGAACTAAACGGACTTAAGTCTTTCGACACATTTGATTTCAGAAATGTTATGAGTTTTTCGTCACTAAGTTTCGTATGTCGTCAGTAGAGAACAAATTGAAATAATCAAAGGGGACCCAAGTTAGGTAAAATAAATCGGCCAGTAAAACGGTTAGGTTTCTAGAAACTGGCTGATATTTATAACCATGTACCTTTTCACTGATCAATTGTTGTTTATGTTTCTTAATTGAAGTCCTTTTTCAAAAGGACCATCTGCGATTAAACTATTTGAAAAATATACGGATCTGTCAAATACAAATTTTCTGTGAAATGAATGCTAGTTGGGTCCAATAATATCTGAATCGCATAAAATTCTATATCTTTCTATATATATATATCTTTCTATATCATTCTATATCTTTCTTTCATATTTGTAGCATTACTGTTGTTTAATATATTTATAATGAAGGGTACATATTTATTATTAAATTTTAATATTTATCCTAAAGAAAGTTACTGTTGTTTAATATATTCATAATGAAGGGTACATATTTATTATTAAATTTTTTTCAAATGGTATACAAATTTTCTGTGAAATGAATGCTAGTTGGGTCCAATAATATCTGAATCGCATAAAATTCTATATCTTTCTTTCATATTTGTAGCATTACTGTTGTTTAATATATTTATAATGAAGGGTACATATTTTTTATTAAATTTTAATATTTATCCTAAAGTAAGTTAATTGATAAATAAAATTGATAGAAGCCTTAGGAAATGTATACTTAATTCAATATTCTGTGAAATTCAGTTCTATAATGCTTTTGGTATTATCCTTGCGCTGGTTTTCTAATCCTTCTAATGTACTCACGCATATAAACATTTCAATTATTTTAACGCTTGTTGGCTTTTAATGCAGAACATCTGCTTGTACAGTCTTAATAGAACATTTGCTTTAATGTACTGAAGCTAAAACTTTTTACCCACACCGATTCGAATCACTAAAATGTTGACGGCTTTAAAGCCCTGCGCACAACTGTTGACCATGTTTGGCCACATTTTGCCGCCTACATTAAAAGTCGGTCCGGATGGCTTAAGCAAGCCATGTCAGAATTTGTTTACATAATTCGACTTCAGCTCTCACACTTGTTTTAACTTTATGCTATTTTGCATAGTAATTAGACAAATTTCTGCAATTTCTGCAAGTAATTTGCATAATTGAAAATTTAATAATGTGTCGATAAGCAAAATGAACAAAGCTATAGTCCTTGGATTGCAGCAGTTAAAATGTTTATTTGAAGCACTGGAAATAATAATTGAATGCACATAATATTAATGACATAGTTTTAAAAAAAAAAAAATGCAATAAATGTGTTAAAAAATTCAACGAATGTGAAAATATCTTGTACGTATGTCTTTAAGAATATATATTGAATACATTTGTTGAGTTGAGATATTACTTAAATTATATTGAGATAGGAATTAAATTTGAATAAATTGGTTTGTCTGTCGAATTTTACATGAAAGTTACGAACTTGCGGTTTTTGTATACCCTGTACCCGTAATGTAAAAATAGGTTATGTTTTTTGAAAGTGTGTAACAGACAAATAGAGGCATATCTAGCTTCATATAGTAAATAGATAAATTGATATAGTCATGTCCATTCGTCCCTCGGATCTTCCATCTAGCGCTGAAAGTTCGTTTGGCTACAGGGTAATCAAATGTCGAGCTTTCTCGCCTGTCTCTTGTTATAACTTTGGTTTCAATTTAGAGAAATCTCACTGTATACCTGCTAATAGCCTCCATTATTCCATTATCACTTGCCAGCAAATGGATTACATGTGAATATTTTGTGCATTTTGGTCATTGGTTGTGTATTTTGTATGCTCGTGCATCCTATTTGCGTTTTACATAAATTTATTAAGCCAATATGTGCATATGATTTATACATACTTGTATACTGGCGCTTCCTCTCTGGTATTAATATCTAGATTACCTGCATTATGGCCAGAATAATCTAACATTTGTCATTTTGTTGCTTCACTAAATCTCAATATTGTTTGCATAGGAATATGTGTATGATATTATGTTTGCCTCTGTGTTAATGATGCTATTTGATTTATAGACTGCAAGCTATTTAGGCTGTGGACAAGTACAAGAGTGTCTCCAACCAGACCAGGACTCTTTAAGGCTCTTACGCTTAGTCATGCTTATTTGGTCAATTGGGTTTGCTGCTCACGTATTTTTGGCAAGGCCTCCACCCGAATCCCTTTTGTCAGCCCTAATTTAAACTGAAACCAAATGCAATGTAATGGAGCATGGCCGAACCATGTCCTGGCAAGACATTGTTGTCGTCGCCGTGACAGTTGACACATTCACAGTTTTGGGAGCAGCAGCAGCAGCAGTAGCAGTTTCGGTGACAGTAGCGGCTGTGCGAACAGCTGCGTGTGCACACGTGCCGTTGTCAATGCAAATCGAAGGGAAATTTGTATTGAATTACATTTTGAAAATCAATTAAGCATGAATGAGAAGCACACGCTTCTGACAACCAAGGCGAGTCGAAGCTCCAAAAGCAAATATTTTCCTTTTAACATTAGTGGTTTTTCCAGCATTTGTGTGGGAATGAAATTGAACGTAGTGGCTAGGGCGAGTGGTGGGACATACCCTATACACTGGCCATACTTAGAAGGAAAATTTATTTTAAAATCGGCAGCAGAATTAGCACAATCATGCAAATACTATACATACATACTTGTACATGTGTAGAGACGAGTTAATAAATATATGATGAGAGGTAGAGCCAGTCTAGTCCCAATAAAGGACAAGTTTATGCTCGATAGATATCTTCTTCTATCCTGACAAATTTAAGGCATATACCTTATAATAAATTGCCCTTTATCCAAAAATACAGCTCTATTTGTTTTAACGTGTAAGAATTTGTTTGATAATAAAATGCACATTATAATAATGCTCGCCTTTGGCTTAAGGTGTGTTGTTTCTAAGTATTGCTATTTATTTATCTATCCTGACAAATTTAACACACATCCCTTATAATAAATTGCCCTTAAATCCAAAAATAGAATAGAAATAGAACTGATTTCTATTAAAGTGTCAGAATTTGTTTGAGAATAAAACGCAAAGGTTGGTTCTAAGTATTACTAATCCGAAAGTGAAGTCAAAAATTGTTCTATTGGGTCAGTTTTTTTTCCTTTTTTTTCTGTCTGCTATGTACTCTCAACGTCCAGAGAGAACTTCCATTACTTCCACCTGATAGAGAACACGTGATCCGAAAGACGGAAGTAGTGGCTTGTCCACGGTTCCAAGGGGTAGAATTAATTTAGATTTAATTGAAGCGCTGTAAATTATGTTCAACGATAGAAAAAACCTTATGGACAAGCAATACGAAAACAAAATGAAACAAATATTTTTATACTAAGTAATATTAATTAAATATAGTCTTAAATTTTTTAATCAAAAGTATGCAATATTGTATAAAATTGTAATGAATATTGCTCTATTGAGTGTGCTGGGACAGGCTTAGATCTTCCCAAATCAGAAAAGCGGCCAATTATAAAGGAAAATTTCTTCATCAACATTTTTATATTTATTTTTATTTTATTTTATTTAGTACATCAACAATAATTCTGTCGATTATAATAATTAAAATATATTCTAACATTTTATATATATTAAAATAAAATATAAAATGATGATATAACAATAATAATAAATTATAATTATATTTAAGAACTAATCAGAAAAAGTAAGAAAGAGAAAGAGGAAAAGAGAAAAAGAAAGATGAAAAGAGAGATAGAGAAACAGGGAAAGAGAAAGGTGGAACATATACCACTATTTAAAAGTCAATCCCTACTCATGCCTTCTTTTAATGGTTCTCAATAAATATCATCGTATTGTCTGTAAAGCTTGTAATATAAAGTATCCGAGCTCTTTAAGTCCAACTTCTTTGGCTCTTTATAGCCCCCCCAGGACTCTACTCAATTAAACCCCCCTTCTTTTCTCCACACAACCCTACTCTAGCAAAGCCAGACGGGACCAGGGAGTGGTCAGCTCCAGTTCCAGCGAGTACTTTTTGCCTGAAATGAAATATTTATATTGGGTTAGCCTCCCACGGGAATTCAAAATGCCATTAGCTTAAGTAAGCCTCGTCTGGTCCGAGAATAGTGCTCGTTTGGAGTAATTGTGGGCGCTGTCCTGTCTGCCTGCATTTCGGTCTGTTGTGGGGGTTGCAAAGGCAAGTCCCCCGATAGTGTAATTCAATATGGACAGTGCGTGTTTGCTGTAGTCGGGAAACGCCATAACTTGACCTTAATTCTAAGGCTTTTTTATGTAGACGCTTTTTGTCGCCAGGCTTACACATCGAGCGGAAATTTTCTGTCTCTTAAGGAAGAGGAACACACCTTCAACACATTTGCTTGCTATTCTATTGTGTGCTGGACGAAGTGAATGTTGGTGTTGGTGTGGGAGAGTGTGTGTATGTGTATGTGTGAAAATTGAAACTTGCAACCTTACTTGGCAATATTCTAATGGATTTTTGGGGCATGCAACGTGTCTGCTATAAATAGTCCTACCCCCATCGGCAACCGTGAAAAGCTCTGCTCAGCAATTGAAGAGAAAATGTTTTTGTGTTCCCGTACTTGCCATCTTCAAGTTCCATTTTTGTTGTTGGTGTTTTCAAAAATTAAAGCATTGCTTAAAAATTGTTGGCGAGGCACTCATGTGGGACTCATTAGAATGGTTGGGGCAACAACTTTTTACTGCCATTGCTTGCATTACATTCTATATTAAGGTTTTGTATGTAGGTTGCCTTTTTGTGGTAATTTCTCTGTATTTCTCTCCTGTTGCCGACAATAAGCAAACGATTTTTATATGGAATTTGGCAAGTCGCAAAAAAATGTGTCCCCTAAGCATTCGGCCCCAAAAGCACAATCCCTTCATGAATATTTATCTCCTTCTTGTTGTGGCTACTTTTTCTGTTGCTTGCTTTAGGTGCGTAAATTAACATAAAATTTCATTTGATTTTCTTCGGGGCTTTTCCTAACTTTGCAAATTTGTTGTGCATTTAATTGGACGCAGTCTGATGATGAGACCTGATGTGAAAAGCCTACGCGGCGGACTCTTGAAAACAATAATAGAAAGCATAAGTAGGGAGCAGTAGCTGAGGGCGAATAGTTTAATCAGTGGCTCTCATTTAAAGTACGCAATTAATTGTATAATTATAAATTCTAGCAATCTCTGGCAATGGGCCTATTTCTGTTTGCAATTTGCTTCTTTTAGAAACTTTTTCAAAAATTAGCTTTTTCAAACAGTGCACATAGTAAAACACATATGTTTTTATTGGCAGTTCATTTTTTATTATCTGACCAAGAGATGTTCACTCATCCGACTGAAATGAGTTTCTTTAAAATTCAGTTTAAAGTTTTATAAATTCTACTTAAGCTAAATATTTCCCACATTTCACAGCAATATTCTAATTAAAACAAGTTGGCATAATTAAGTTCGTTTGAATATATTTTGCAGCTTTAAAAAGGCAAGGATTTTCATAAGTCGTAGTAAGATTGTTGATTATTGAATACATTTGATGTCGATAGGCTTAATTTTAAAATATGAACTCAAAGCCAGTTTTTCAATCTGACAATAACAAAATTTGCATACGACAAGAGTATTTATAATTTAAAAGTTCAATATTTGGTGCAAATCCCCAAACACTCATCAACGAATTCACGAATTGGCGCAGTCTCCGTTCAAAGTCACGATTGTCAGTTAGTGTTGTTGTTGTTGTTGATATTGTTCAGACAGATGATGATTTTTATGGCCGTTATAAGAAGCTTATCGAATAAACATGTAGTCATAAATAAACGCTTAAGTTGGAGCAAAAATAACCCAAAGAAGTTCGAGAATTATCAAAATGATTGCTTTATTATTGACAATTGTATCAATTGCTGGCTGGGGAGCCAAAGCGTCAGTCATGATTTCTTTTTCTGATGGATGGCATGAAAGAAATGTGAATAAAGAAATGTATGTAGAAAATAATAAACTAGGGATGCTTTTTATAATAAGTAAAGCAACGCAAACATATTAAAAACTTAAAGATATTAAACTTAGAAACCCTACAAAAAACAATTTTTGTAATTTCATTTTCTTTTTAATAAAATTATAATAAAAATATGAAAATTTGGCATTGCTAAAACATATGTTGAACGACCATTTCTAAAAGAGAACAAATAATATAGAATTGAAGAAAAGTGTAAAGAAATGGGCACGAGAATGCTTTGCTTGTTAAATGAAATAAAAACAAGTTCCAGAGTTTTGAATAAAGTAGAGTTGATTTAAATTTCAGAAATGGTTGTCAACATGTATTGCGAAAATACCTAAATTCTATGGAGCAGCTGGGAAATCCAATTCGAATCTACGCATAAATTATTTAAATGCTGAAATGTTGTTTATTTAAAAACAATTGACCGTTTTTTTTTTATTTTCAAATTTCTCAAATACCTTATGGTCAAAAAAAGAAGGAACTGACAGACATGTCCTTATCATAGAAGATGTAAGTAATTCCTGCCATTCTACACATATTAAAGGATGTTTTGTGCATTTGGTTTGCTTGCAATTTTCCTGAAACATCTGCCAGTTATTTACCGGAATCAACAAGTTGCACATTAGACGTTTAATAATTCGTTTTACCATCTTTTAATAAAATTGTATATATCAAGAATTATAAGTCTATCTATCTAATCATTAGATATATCTGTGACACAAACAAGAAATTGTTTTAAAACATGATTGATAGCGTTTAACGTGTTTTGAGAATATGAAAAGGTTTCAATAAGGCCCGTCAAATCTCAATCATCTCGTGGAATTCTTAATACGAGTATATTAGGTTAATTAGTTTACTCTTCGAATAAGGTCCAGAACATGGCTAAAGACTTATCGCAATATTTTCTCTGCACTGTTTTTTTGCGATGAGATGACAATGGTCCACATACGGATACATACGTGTATATACGTAATGACAAGGTTGTTCCACTTCTGTGCTTGATTTGTTTATTTGCTTACAGAATGCCACATGAACTTGTAAAGTTATTGAGCAAATATCTGGGCTTAATTCGTTAAAGATCAACAAGATAAGCTGATGTGCTGAATGCAGAATATTGTGGATCGAGAATGGTATAAATTGCAGGCGGATTGGCTGCAGAAGACACATTTCGCAGACGACGATTATCAGTCCAAGATGTTCAAGATATTGGCATTTTTGAGTGGCTATGGCTTGCTTCTGGTACTAGCCCAGGAATTCCCCTCAGATGTGGAGCTGAGTGAGCTCACACCAGAGGAGCAGGTGACCATGGAGCCCAAAATCAATTGGCTGCCCGTTTGGGTGCCACCAGAGGTGCACGAGCAAGACTTTCTGGCGCGTCAGGCGCGTGATGTGGAGCCGGAGATCGCCATTACGCTGAATCCGGATGCAGTGGAAAGCTTGACCATTGAACCGTTGAAGGAAGAGCACGACACTACGACTGTGGCGCCATTGGAGGAGCGTGAGCGTGATGGTGATGGTGAGTGTCCCAGCACAACCCAACGCGGACTCATGAAGCTGATACGCGATGCTCGCAGTTTGCTGCCCGCCGATAGCCTGCGGAATATTCTGGCTAATGCGGTCAGTGATCCCGAGGTGCGCCAACTGATAACACTGTTGCGCGGGGACGATTTCAGGGCGCGTGTGGCTCGTCTGCGTAGTACCAAGGAGCACAACTCACTGCTGGAATTCATCTGCAAGCGTCTGCGTCTGAACTACGACTACTATGTGGATTGGGCACGCATCTTCCTCAGCATTCAGCAGACGGTGGAGCCGACCAAACCGCTGCCCAATCGCCGTCGTGGTGTGCGGGGCCTGCTCCTGGACTTGCGTGATGAGCTGCCCAGAAAAGCGCTGCGCGATCTCTACAGTCGCCAACTGGCTGCTGATGGTCAGTTGGCCACGGCTGTGCGCCTTATTCGCAGCACCGAGTTCCGTCGTCTTTTGCGTGAATATCGCGCACGTCGTGAGTATCGTGAGGTGCGTGCCTTACTGGAACGCGCTGGTGTACCCCTACAACAGGTCCTTCAACTGGTGGCCAGTGCCTTGGGCTGGGGAAATGTTGATTTGGGTGGCGAGACTCTCATTCTTAATGTCTGAAGTCCGAATAGGAAGTTGGAAAAAAGCTGCGAGTATATGCAATTTTTAATTATAATTTTAACCAAAACTTTATCCAAACTAGTGGTATATCTACATACCTACATAATAAAAACTGTATAATTAATATTAATAAATGCTGCTGTTATTATCAATATTTGAGTGTGTAGTGCGAAAGAAAACTTTAGAACTGCCTTACAGGATTACAAATTTATTCAGAAGATGCAAGACTTTTAATTCTTTGATGGATTCTCTTCATTTTATTACAAGTAGCTTTCAAATTGTAGGCATATGGGTTTTGTTTCACTATATTTGAATCAAAGATTTAATATCGAACTTAAAAAAATTCTAACAACTATAAAACGACATCGTGTTGAATATTTTAACAGAAGCTGATTTAAAGGTCATAAAATGTTCGGTTCAAATGATGCAAAGATAGTAAAAAGTCACTATAAAACATAACAAATATAATATTAAATTGATATAAAATAAAATATACTATATTTCCTTTTTTATGCTGAATTAGAAAACGTTTTCTGCTAAGGAAGTTCCATAACTCTATCCTCTACTACGTAATTTTATTCAATGAAAGTATAATATTTACAATGCTATGTTAATAGTTTAGTAGATTTTACCATTATATATTTGTTTAATTTATTTGGACAAACATAGACTGTCGACATAGATAATTCATTATAAAAGTTATACAAGTAAGAAAAGCCTATGATGGAAAATTCGAATCAATTATATCGAATAATATTAAATAATTGTATATATAGGATAAAATGTAATTTAAAACTGTTAGCATTTTTGAATAAGAACGTATGAAGCTTATAGCTAAAATAATTAAAAAGTTAGACCAATATAAAACTGATGAGATTAGAGACGTTGTCAAAAGTTGCGTATTTCCCATCATTTTTCAACTTTGTATTTGCAATCTGGTTTTTTTTTTGTTGTTTTTTAATTAATTTGGCAGGAAGCACATCAATCGCTCTCAATAGTTACTTTCTCTTGATTGCGAACCAACTTCTAGACACTTTCTACTGAAAGTTGAAAAAAAAGAGCCAACGATCAGATCTTTGTAGAATGTTGTCAGATGGCTGTTGCCAGCATTGCCTGCAACATGTTGCTAAGCACGAAGCAACCTCGCATTCCAGGCCTCTACGAAAACCCCCAGAACAGAACTGAAACATTGTTAACCCACGTTATCGGAGTCATGCCGTTAATCTAGTCAGCCGATTAGTTTGTTGTCTTTTGCGCTACATTTCCACAATGTTTGCTTATTTTGACACGTTCATCGGCAATTGTTGTTGTTGTTGTTACAGTTTTCGTGGACGTTGCATTTTCAACAACTCCCACATGTAGTCAGTCGTAGTATTTACAAGCCAGCATCTGTGAATCCAATAAATAATTTTTATATTTCCGTATATGTGTAGGCAATGTTTGGATTCCATCAATTGCCTTTTTGACTATTTTGGCTATTTTTAGAGCCAACAGTGGCTTCTGTTGCACGCCGCTTATTTCTACAGTAATTTGTTTATTATGCTCAAACATGGGCAACTGTTGACTCGATTAGATGTAAGCGTTGACAGCTCTGTGGTTGATGATGTCTTTTGAAGCAGCAGCGGCAAACAAGCAAGCAAGCAAGCAACATGTGTGGCGTTCTTGTTTTTGTTTATGCCGCGTGGCACGATTGACAGAGGCAGCCAGACAGGGACAGGGGCGGGCAACATGCGGCGACGCATATCGTACAAGACGACTGTCTGGCCTAATGATTTTGACCCTGAACGAATTTGAAGTGGTTTCGGGTTCTGCGCGCGCGCTTCACAAATACAAGTATGTAAACACACATAGCAGAGCCAGCGTCGCCCTCGACGACTATTCTTGTAATTGCAACGAAAGAGTTATAATTGTTTGTTTTGAGTCTGGAATAATTTCAAGAAATATGGAACAAGCAGACAGACTTGTAAGGGACAGAACTAAAACGCAAGAGAAAGACATTTGCAACTGCAAATAAAAGACGCTTATTTAAAGAGTTTGAAAATTCTTGTTATAGTAGGCAAAACATATATGTACTTAACTGTATTTCAAATATTTCATGTGAAAACATGATTATCATGAAGTTCTTCATTTAGTAATTAGGTATGAAAACATCGAACTTATATTTATGATTTTTGAATAGAACAAATTAAATTTCTTATAATTAATTGTTGCTGAGTCAGTTTTCTGAATTCTTGCATTGAATTGAAATCTTGAATTCTTTCCCAAACTGCACATTTAATTCATTTTTGAATTGAGAGCTAGATCTTTGAGTTTAGCAAATTCTTCTTTCTTTATTTATTTAAAAAAAACTATATATGCAATTTCCTTTTATGCAGTCATGTTGCCCGTCTGATCAGTCAAGCGTTGGCAACATGTTGCTGCCGCATTTATCTTTTCCGGCAACCTTTTGTCAGCTCAGCTCAAAGCAACTGCTACCCCAAAAGTCTCTGTTGCAGTATTATTTCCTAGCAGACGTTTCGTTCCGCCATACGCCATTTCAAACTCAATTAAGCAAATGGCAGTCGTTCACCTCTTGCCATTGTTTCTCCACTTTGAGGCAGACTTTTTTCTTGTGAACAACTGCCCACCTAGTGCTAGTACTGCTCCCCACCCACAACTCCCTCGATGCACTTGAGTAATACAATACCTATGTACGTAGAGCCGTGCACCCGCACCCACAGAGTTGGAAGGCGCTTCTTCAAACGCTACGACAGCGTCCCACCAGCTGTTTCGTTTCAACTGGCGCACCTTTTCCTAGACACTGCGCATTGGGCTCATGACTCCATACTCCACAATTATATACTAACAACTACTGCAGACATATAGTATATACTTGTATATAGACTTGTACTTGGAGCTGAGACTTCACTTTCAACTTTGCACAACGTTAGGTTGTGCGTGTTTCCGCTTTGATGTGCCCAGTCGGCTACAAACTGGGCATACTTATGTCCCTTTAGCTAGTGCAGAATACCCTTTACAAAGAGGCTACAGTGTATTTGTTCGAGGCCATTGTGTAATGCAGGGTTGCCCAAAATAACCCTCGATCTTTGTTAGCATGGTAGATACCTTTTTAGAAAGAGGCTACAGAATATTTTTTGAGGCCATTGTATAATGCACGGTTAAATAATCAACGATCCCTTTTAGAAAGGAAATAGGAGAGAAATAGGATAGGAATTCTTCGGAGATATAACTTTTAATAGTATTTAAAAGTATTATGGAAGTTTGTTTTGAATTTATATGAAGTTCAGTCGTTCAAAATTTATGTAGTTTTTTGCGTTTTTTATGTAGTTTTTTTTTAAGCTCAACATAAAGGACTATATTTTCGATTGGCCGTAAAAAAGTATTAAAATAGAATGTGAGAGCAATATATAGAAACATGAACTGAACTTGAAATCAAGGAACTGACATCAGTAATGAAACATAAATCAATAGCAGAAAAATCACCTTAACTAACGGAATCGTTATTTCAAAAACAGAGTCGGATAAGAAACTGGGACCAGAGCTAAAAAGGGAATTGCTGTATCAGTAGTGAGTGCTTAAAGCCTATTTTAATAGTTAGCATAGTTGCTAATTAGAGTTATATCTCACTAAGTTACTTGTAATGGATCTCTCTAACTAACTAAAATTAATGAATAATATGCATTTAATACTTGTATAATATAAATAGAAAATGTTGAGATGCAACACAATTTCGCAAAGAAGTTTGATTTAATCCTCTCAACAACAACAATAACTCATTAAAGAATTAAAATAAATTAAATTAAAATAAATATTATTAAATTATTAAATATTTAAATAAGAAATTAATAAAGAAGAGCATATTTTTGCCAAATTATTAAAATAGAAAGCATTTATTCAGTTCGCATTGCTGGTAGCTCTAAAACGGGAGCTAGGGAAGGTTGGTTGCAACTATATTAATAATACAAGCACTGGGAAGTACTATATAGAGAGCATGCTGTATTCGATTAATTTTGCTTTTTGTTTAGCTGCACTCAGCCATATGAGACGGGCCACTTGGGTGCACTGACGCTGCGCTGGCGTTGGCGTTGGCGTTGACGTTGCAAATATCGCTTGCATTTTTGTTAGGTGACCCAAGCGACCGTCCCATGTCATTTGCGTGGCAGTTGTTGTTGTTGTTAGTATTGTTGCTGTTGGAGCCTGCCATTAAACTGGCCACGCTTGGCCAAACAGCGTGGCAGGTTTTTGCTGTTGTTGCTGTTCTTACCCACGCTGTCTGTCAACTGACAAGCTGGCAACTGCCAAGGCCATTGAACTGTTGTTGCCAATCCAAATAATTCACAGCATCGAACATTGTTGAGGCCAAGAAAAATTAGGAGCGCGCACCCCACGTGTTGACCATGAAAAAAGGGGGCTTTACGTCATCTCTGCAAGCTATAAAACAATTAGAGATATAATTTTGCTGTAGACATATCAGAAGCGACGCCAACGGAAGCCATTAGAAGAATGCTGAGCCTGAACAGTGCGACTCGAATAGTGCTATCAAGAAGCAACAGCAGCAACTTCTGCAGCAACAACAGCAGCTTAAGAAACTGGTAGCCAGCCCGCCTGGCATTCCAAGCAATTAATAATAATTTCCGCTGTTCTAACAAAGAATTAAAAAAGAAGTTTAGCTTTTGTAGCCAGGCAAGCTGGCGTTGTTGGCCAGCTGTTGTTGCTGTTGTTGTTGCTGCTCTTGCTATTGTAATGTTTTATATACGAGCTTCGTAACATTTGCGGATGTGAAACGGGATTAGGGGATGTACAGCCAGCAAAAAAAACCTGTCAGACTTGAGCTTTACATGCCATGCCATAGAAGTATATTTTTAGCTGAATTTTTAAGCGTGAATTTTACTCCAATTTAGAGATGTGTGAGAAAAGCTTGATAGCTGCACAGTGGATCCAGATAAAGATAGAAAATTGTTATTAAAAAATTAATGAGTCTGTTTATTGTGTATATTTTATTATGTCTGTGCTTAAGCTACTACTACTATACTAATACTATACAGCATTTATCCAAAATACTTCAAAAGTGAAAGTTTAGTATCACTTTGGACCTATTTTAGAAATGTCATTGATAAGAGAAGCGCAAATCTTATTAGTTATTTCAAAGCGTTGCAAATTAAAGTACAATTATATTGGGATTGGTACTTTTTAGTTCAGTAAGGATTAAGTCAAACTAATACTTTGATAAAAAAGCAGCCCCCCTTAATATTTCAATAATTAAATCAGACTTTAAAACTGACTATTTCCGTGTATGGATAAAATATTTAAAAAATTCTTCTTCAAATAGCCTATGCTTCCCTTTAAATAAATGTATGTTATTTAAAGCATTGTTATATTTTTTAAATGATATGTATAATATATACTTTTATTTTACTTAAAAAGTCTTGAAACCATTTGAAGGTTGTGATATTAGTTCGAAACTTTTATTTGAAATAATTGTATATTTAATATTAAGATTTATTTCTTATTAATATTATTATACATTATTTGTCCAACCTGTGTTTTAAACATTATTTGATTAACGCTTGCATTAAATTATTTTCTAAAACTAATACATAGAGCTTTTTACGAAGCTCACTTTGAAGAACAAACAATTTTCAACTGCTCTCAATACACTGTGCATATTTTAAAAAGAACTTTCCACTTTTTTGGGCTATAATTATATAATATCGCTGAACATACTGCAAGTATTTCCAAGCCCCCTATTATCTACTTAAGCTGGGCGTAACGCAACACAATTCGCGCCTAATGAACGCCCCATAATGCCCAATGAACTGAACCACAAATCAAATTAAAATCCCACCCCCCCCCCCCAAAAAAAAAAAAAAAAAATTCTGTAAAGATATAATACCATAAAATCATTAATCTTTATGTGGTGTAAACTGTTCTGTGCTCCGCTAGAAAAAAAAGGAATGAAGAAGAACTGCAGCGCGATCTTTCAACAGTCCGGTCCAACAACAAAAGCTACAGCAACAACAACAGCCACTATGGCTATTTCTGTGGCCAACTGTTGCGTACGCATGACTTAGCATTTGCTGAAGCGCTTAACCCAAATCCAACAATTTTTGGAGTCCAAGAGCCACGACAACAATAACAAGCGCCCAGGCGCTCGCAGGCCTACATATGTATGTACTTGTATATATGTACTCGTACATGTATTTACGAGCATGTCTATGTATGTAGTATGTGTGTATATAACGCCGCCAAGCCGCCTTAATCAGCGTTTTTTGATCTGACAAAACAATTGCCGGCCGGCATCAGAGTGGGCCCCAATCGACCCCCTTCCCGACCCAACAGCAACAACAACAACAACCAAAAACATGCTGAGTTTTCAATAGAGCACGAATCGAGTCAGCGGCATCGCGCTCAATTTGTTTGGACATTCAGTCCGTCAGTCCATCGGTCCGTCAGTCCATCAGTCTGTCAGTCAGTCAGTGTGCACTGTACAGTAGTTTGCTGGAGCTTTGAAGTACATATTGGGTTAAGTGCGCTTTATTGTTTGTTGATTCCCAAAGCGTAGCGACAAGAACTGCTGGTTGTCTGTCTGACTGTACCCGGGACGGCTCTTTGAATTTGAATGTTAGTTTACATTGTTGTCGTTGTTGTTGCTGCTGCTGGTGACACTTTTCGGCATTGTCGGGTCATACAGTCAGTCAGCCAGACGGTCAACCAGACGGTCAGCCAGACGGTCAGCCAGTTTCTCTTTCATTTCGTAATGATTTATGAAGTTGGGCACAAATTTATGGCGCGCCAAAAACTGCGTTGTTTTAATAATGCGTGGCCCAGAAGATTACACGGCAATGCTTTTGTTTTAGAGTCGAGACCTTATTGTTGTGGATTTTTAAAAACGTTTGCTGTATATACATTGACCATGAACCGGTGAGCTTTTATTACACCTTCGGGCAATTACTTATAACGCATAAGATTTGCTTTTAAATGAACAAACGTAAAGAATTTTCATTTTTTCGCCTAATATTTGTGTACATTGAATGAAATGGTTCTTACATCTAAAATTTAGAAGAGTTGTATTATTTATATACTATTATAATTATTTCAAATTTCAATAGCAAGCGCGTAGCATAATTATTTAGAGTTTTCCAGGCACTTGTTGCAGTGCAGCTTTATAGATTGCGGATTATTGTTAAGCTCGTTAAGACGTTATTAGATTAATGAATTATGTTCAGACGCATTTTCGCTGAAACAAGAAAATGTGAACCATCTATAATTTGCAAAATATTGTAAGCCCATCATTAAAGCAAACCATGTTGTAGTTCTGATTTGAAAACATATCTACTACTTGAATTCATCGACTGTTAAATAAGCAAGAATAATAGAACCCTTTACCCGAAATCATTCAATCTTTCAGCGCCGTAGAACATTCATTTTAGAGACTCATATAACAATCTTAATACACCAAATTAAATATAAATACATATAAAGAACAAAAATTGTCTCCAAAATGATAAATATTGGTGCAAACTTTAACTTTCAAATTACTTCATTTATTTGATGATTTCTATATGTTGGTTATTTAAACTGGGTTGCTAAATTTGAAAAACAATAAAAACATAAGTAAATTAATGTAAAGTAAAGACATTGCTATACATTTTAATAATCGTTACATAAATCTACATAATTGTTGGGTATAATTGCCATTATACATAAGAATTAAGCGTGTTGCCAATTTGCAAACTTATGTACTTAAATATATTATATATTTTGTTATTTTTAAATGAATCTTTTTACATGTTAAATATTCAGTTCAGAAAGTTTGCCAGACATTGTGTATATGTATGAAAAATCGAAATAGCCATGCCACGGCTATGACCAATTTTCTTGATAGCTTAAAATTTTTAATTTAGTAAAGCACGTCAGACAGTAACTTTTGATATATGCACATACTTGTATAAATGCACTTATTACATAATTATATCCTCTAATATAATAGTACATTATTATACTACATTTATTTGTAGGTCAAAAGAGTTATGTATAATATATTAGTATCACTGAACATTAGTTTTAAATGAAATTTCAAATTAGAATAAAGTGTTGGTGATGCATAAATCTTCAGCAAACAATTACGAAAATTGGGAAATAATTTTTGCATGATAATTGAAAAAAAATGATTTCCACACTTGATATATTCGAATTATTATATATTATAAAAAAGTAAGAGAAAGCAGATTTGCAATAAAAGACAAATGCCACATAAATATGTATATGTACATACATCGCTTAGAATTAAGAAATTGAGAATAAAGAAGAGTTGTAATAGAGGGGTGTGCACATCGTAGAGATAATATTGTAAAAATAATGGAAATATAGTATATATAGAAAAAAGAAACTTGCGTGTTCACAACCTTGCGTCTTTACAAATGATTACCCAGGAACAAATTCTAAAATGGTTAAATATTTATTTTCATTACATTACTGTTGTCCATAAATTCAAAAGTTATTTGTATTTGAAGATCAATTCTGACGACAGAATGCTTTTAAAGCTGCCATTTACGATTGAAGGGACCATTTCGAAATGTTGTAAATTTGTAATTCCTACTTAGAAATTCTATAATGTTAAAGCTTAGCTAGCTTTTTGATATGCAAATATAAAATACGTGCAGTCGTAAACACTTTTAGGCCTGGCTTAGACAAACCACAAGCCCCATTCACAAGCTGTTTATCAATGAAAAGCCATAAAGGCTGCTAGACATGTGTATGAATGAATGGATTCGATAACACCGCAGTGCGTAGTTTGTGGCCAACGCTCTATTCAACATATTTCTTTTTCATTTTATATTTTTAAAATACTCGTATCTGTGTTTTTGAGGCCAATAGCAGCGACAAACAGCGACGTTGACCCACGCGTGTATGTAAATGCAGCTTTTGAAGTTTT
Organism: Scaptodrosophila lebanonensis; assembly: GCF_003285725.1. NCBI lineage: Eukaryota > Metazoa > Arthropoda > Insecta > Diptera > Drosophilidae > Scaptodrosophila > Scaptodrosophila lebanonensis. The sequence continues at coordinate 2,453,679 of NW_022060564.1, read as the reverse complement.
CTTTTTTTTTTTTGTTTTATGTCGTAAAATGCAAAAATACCAGCACACATGCTCCTACATGTAAGATTAATGTAAAGAGCTAAGAAAAGCAAGGCGTAGGCGCCTCAGATGACATACGAGCATGAAAGAAAATCAAGCGTCTGCCACGCGCCATTGCGATAACAACAACAACAACAACAACAACAGCAATATCAACAAAGACAAGTCACAACATTGACAGACTTCATTAATTAGCTGCCAAAAAATGAGTTACAAAAGCAGCAGCCCCAAATCCCATGTACCATCTACGGCTATATGGCTATGAACTTGCCTAAGAACAAAAGTTCAGCTTTTTTATAAGACTCTGACATTCAGTTCAGCTGTCAGCGGCATGTGAAAACGAGCTCAGCTTTGTTACATAAAAAAAATATAAACAACACGATAACACTAACAACGACTAGAAAAATAAAAACGGCAGCTTATGTCATCATCTGTGGCAGCGAGACTTCGACATGAGTGCGGGCGTTCTGTCCCATGCCGCCGAACAAAAAACCAAACACCAAAAATTGACTTTTTTATGTGCCATGTGTCTGAGTTTAAAGCCATAAATGGCAAAAAATTGATGACGTTGGCTGCAGATGACGACCTACATCAATATTAGTTTTGGGGGCGTTCGAATTGTTGCTCCGTAGCCCATAATGTGTGGGTGGCATTGTCTCTTCGCAGCCTAGGAGTAGCCAGAATTAAAGTACATATGTACTTGATAATATGTATGTATTTCGATAGTATAATTTTTTTCCCCAGCTTAATGTCGCTGGTCACAGCTGACGGAAATATGTTGCTTCCTTCGATTTAGAAATAAATATATTAATGCATTAAGAATTGCTAGAGATTGCGAATGAGTGATATATTATAATACAACTGATTCTGTTTTTACACGGTACATTGGTTGCAGAAAAAAATCGTGTAAAAAAATGTTTTTTTGAATCGTGCTTAATGGAATAAAGTCGAGCAGCCATATATAAAATTTTTAATTTTCAAACCGTGTTTAATCAAAACCGTGTTAAAAATGACCGTGTAAAAACAGAATAAGGTGTATATAGTATTTTAGCAGATACCTTCTTTTTGTGAGGCTCAGTGTAATTTCCTTAATTTGCTTATGTTTTTTTTCACGGCTCTTAGATCAGGTACTCAGCTGGTGTGTTATTTCTTCCGGGTCTTGAGGGTATTGCTGGCAGGTTTGAATAAAATAGCTTAGTTTGTAGGAATATTTGTGTTGAATTTCGGCTTTTTCAGTTATTCCTTTTGGAATCTGTTCAGATAATTTTGGATAAATACGTTGTGAATATACCATGGAGTTTCAATAAGAAATCTACGGTTTTTGGATCGGACTCGTTGGGTAATTTCCACATTGCTGGCACATGCCTTTCTCCCAGACTGATTCTATTATGGTGTTACATAAAATATCTTTATATTTCAATTATAGAGAAGAGCATCAGTACGAATAAACCAATATATATTGTTTATTTTAAGTTTTATATATGAAAGTTTAATGTGAGTCTTCTTTCCCTATATTGCTGGGCCAGAAGTTTTTATATATGTATATCACCTATTAATTGTAAATGTATCATAATTTTTTTTTTTTTTTGCTTATAGATTTTGATGAACCAGTTTGCCAGTCGCTTCTTAAAATCTGTAGTTCATTTCAAAATTCGATCTTATAGTTTTGCTTTTTTCTGAAGAAAAAAGTAATTAAAACTGCAATCCAATTGTTTGTATTCAACAGTTAATTATTTATATCAATAGAAGTACTATATACCATAAGAAAAATATATGTTAAACTAGTCTTTTTACATATATAAAAATCCTTCTTTAGTTCTACAAATTTTTGCAATAAATAGTTGTGTTTCTATACAAACACTATAACTACAAGAAACATTATATAGATCCATATGGCTGTGAATCGGGGCATAGCTGGCACACTGGCAAATAAAATTAATAGACGTCATTGTACAGCTTTGTGTTAGGCTTTCTTATCTTTTAAGTTTAGTTTAAATTGTTATGTTAAGTTTTATAATATAATCAACAGTATTATTGTTGATATTCTGAATAAAATAAAAATAAAGAAATAAAATATAATAGTTGGTTCCCATTTCTAAATTAGAAGGAAATACCCTTTATAGTAGAGAGTATGCATTGAGTGCTCTAATTCGAATTGGAACTGTCTCCAGTGCAGTGTCAATAAATTAACCAGATAATAAACTTTTTTATGCGGCTTTTTTATAGATGGTTTGCATCTTCACAGCCCATACTTATAACTAAGTAAGTATGTGTGTCAAGTTGTATCTTTCTCACATTACGAGCACACTCGTATCCATTCAAGCAGTGTCTCACGCTGCTGCAATGCGATGCGATGCGATGCGATGTTTTCTACCCACAGTGGCAGGCAATTTTGGGTTGGATTGCAACTTTCATGCCACATGCAACAACTTTTCTACGAGTATGTTGATTTTGAGCGCTGTCGTTACGCTTGATTTTGTTGCGATTTATGTGTCATTGTTTTGGCTTGTTTTGAAATTACTCACACATTCACAAGAAGGGGCAGGCACACACACGCATGAGTTTCTTCAGTACGCGTTAATGATTGTGATTGTGATCATCATCATGATGATGTTGATAAGTGACTTTCGCTCATTTGAAGCACGTTGAAAACGAAAATGGGCTAAAAACTTGGCTCATTTGACTACAATTGTTTGTTTTTTTTCGCCTTAGGGCTTTGGCTTTGGCGTTGGCCAAACGGAAGTCACTTTGAAGTTGATTGAGCGATATGTGAAATGATGTAATGAATTGTGGGTGTTATTATTGTTATTACTTTTATTGGCTCCATTAATTGTTGTTTTAGGTGTTGAAAGAAGCGGAAATTTACATACCATAGGGCATGATTTGAATAATTTTGTAAATGTGTGGAAAGTGTTGAAGGAAAAAGCAATCTAATTTATTTACTCTTTTGATCTTTTTAAATCTAATTTAAATGAATCCCAACTAACATTAAAAGCATGGGAAAATTGAGGCTTATATGCTTTTAATCGAAACAAAAAATATTACATATTTTAATTTCTGTAGAGTAATGTTTTATAAATTTACAACTAGGCTCTTTAAGTATAGTTTGTTACGCTTAAAAATATCTAAATATAATTCATAGCTTTGCAATCATTATTTGGTTAAATTGGTGCAATTAGGCAATTATATATTATATTTTTAATATAATCGTAAGTATATTGTGGCTTTTGTGGCTATAACCTAAGGATACGCAGGAAAGATAGTTCCATTACTGCAAACGATACACTTTATGTAATATCCATTGATTCTAATTTTGTCTATAATTTCACAGTCGCATAGACTTGCTCTTGAAAACATATACCTTCTATTGCAGTTTATAATGACAATCAATAGAAATATGAGAGAAGTTCCAAAAGAACAACATCTGACAACAAAACACCTGAAATTGGCGAACGGTTATAGCTTCTTCATCTAATTAGTCCCTCTCATTAGTATGGAAACAGAAGTAATCCAAGGGGGCTAAATCTGGATAATACAGTGCTTGAGGAAGCAACTTGATCTTTAATATTTTTGATTTGTTAAAAAAACACTTTCTTTTATTTGCCAAATGCGATCCTTTTTCTTGATTTTTTTACTCAAGTATTGTTTAATACTCGTCGCTGATTGAATTTCTTTCTTTTTGAAAGCTAATCAATAAAATGTCTTAAAGCGGCTGGCCAATAAAATCTTATTAGTCGTGTTGCAGAAATCTTTATTCTTTGTTTTAATGAACTCCATGCTTTTGCAATTGCACGTAGCAGTGATCTTTGCAAATATGAGGGCCATTAAATTATCTTGAAAGACAACGTTTTCGAATTATTACGTATTTTCTTATTCTGAAGATATAATTTTTTCTAATTTGGCAACATGACCTAATCTAAATAGAAGAAGAATTTCAAGTGTCAAAAGAATTAAGTATTCTAAGCACGCAATAGACAGCTAAACACCCACGAATGGCATTGCTTTAGGTATCATTAAAACTTAATCTGTTTTAAAAAGCCATTAACAAGGCAATTTTAATCAATAATACGAGTATCAAATAGTATGCCATATAGGGGCAAATCTCTTATCTTACTACATAACAGAATGCTGTTTTGATTTTTAAGTTATGTATCTAAAAAGGCGCTCTTGGAACAAAACGATCTTTGCCCATTTGCGGCATTAAGGCAATTTATCTGACCAGACACCACGCAAAATATGTGTAAGTTGCGCTCAATTTTGTGGTAGTTTTTTTTTTTTATTTTTATCAATTAGCGCGCTACACCTACCCAGGCGATAAAAACAATAACAGAGGCGGCTGTAATTTCGCTTGTAATCGCCGCGGCGAGCGTCTCACCCACTCGCTGATGACTGCACAGTGGTCTGCGAATGTTTCTTTTGTTAATCAAAATTTGAATCTTCTATATTATGATTTTTAAGCAAGAAATTGTATGTTGTTATAAATGTGGATATTCCTTCGGAAATAGGAATGGAAGTTTGTGAATGTACTTATTTTTAAAGTACCGGTAAAGTTCTAAGAGCAGCTTTGAGAAAAGTACTGAACTGCTTAAAAAAAATGGTAGTTAAAGCTTACGTTAAAATATTAAATATATTAAAATTCGAATTTAAAGATTTTATAAATATTCTGATACAATTGATAAATTAGGAACCGTTGGTTTTTGGACGTTTATACACCACTGTGCGCTGGCCTAGCTTTTAACGCCTACTTGTCCCCCAAGTGGCTGCTGTCGACCCTGCGCTCGATTGAATTTCCCGTTGAAAAGTTTAAGTTTTTGATAGTAGCGCCCACATTTCATTGGAATGGCGCGTGCGCAGGCGCAAAATGTAATCTGCATATTTTTCTGTTATCTGTCGGCTTCTCTCCCTTTCTAGCTGTGTGGGCATCATTTATTGTTCATATTGTTTATTTTCTATGAACATGGAACGAATGTGGAAAACACGAAGCTTAGTGCAACTCGCTGAAGTTGCCACATAACCTTCAGCAATTGGAGTCGGTTTCACTTTTCGTATCTGGCGCCGCAGAAACTGCACGACAACTTTTGCTTTTTTAGAAACTCACGTCTAGAAAAACAATGCTGCCATTCATTATATTTTCTCACATATTAAGCATATGAGTTTTACTTGTGTGCCCAATATATCTAATGTGGCTTAATTAATGGACTAGCGTAATGATGACGCCTAATCAGACTTTTTCCTTTTTTGTAATTTGACGCCTGATTTACGATGTTAGGCAATATACTATATATGCACATATATATATATCTGATGACCATCTTAGATAGTTGATTTGATTAAGCTCTTCATCACTTGCTGTTACATTCCCTACAAACTACCACGCGAATTGCATTTCCTTTAATAAATCTTGAGGCTAATCAAATATTGGATGGGTTTTTGTTTTCGATTAGCAAATGAATACTGATGGAGCTGTTAGGTTACTTCCTTTTGAACTTAACATTTCTATTTATTAGTTTGAAATCTGGGCAGTTTATAGCTTATATTTTGAAGTATTTTGAGGTAATTTTTTAATCATTCCTGCTCACTTGAATCTAGTATGAATCAGTCTTAACATCGAGACTAAATTCTCTCTCAAGCAATATACGTTTAGAGTCTCTATATGATATCCAAATCTTTAAAAATAAACAAGTTTTTGTTTTAAAAAATGCAATTTTAAAGTCATCTCATTTCTATGACAGCTACGATCTGATATGGGCGTTCTCAAGTACAGTTCCTCTATTTCAAAATAAACTTATCAATTCCAATAACCCGTAGAATGAAAAATAGGTATCTAAACACACATATATATAAGCTTTAAAACATATTCAGTTTGATTATTAAATATGCCCATAGTTAACTTAATAACCTGTTAAACAGTTAACAACAATAAAACATTAACAGGTGATTGATTGTCGAAACAGTTTTGAAAAACGCATTCGCAAAATGGCAGCAGACTACTACGTTGGCCTTCTTTAGATAACAGTAAATAGGTTTTGAATACGAACTCGGTCAACACACACTTTCCATACCTAACTCTGGTAGAAATAAAGCATTTATATTCAATTGCGTTTTAATTTGCTTCGCTCTGATTAACTACGCGTGTAATGTGATTCATTTTTTCATACGTCACAAGTACTTGAAAATAAAGAAAACTTCGAACAAGCTTGTGAAAAACTACTGTTATGAGCACACATATACAAGTACTGCATACACATACTGACAACCTGTTATTATGTTATCTAATCCCAAAGTTTGATTCCACCAACGACTGGTATTACTGCACTATAATTAACACACCGCCCGAAATACCAGCAGTCAATTAAAACCTCATTACCAAGACAACACCAAGAATCAAACCAAAGTCGCACATCGATCTATTCATGCATATATGTATGCATATATATGTATGAGTGTATGTATGTGTACAATCCAACATAGACATAGATTGCCATTGGATTTGTTTAATAAACCATTTCCGCTGTGATTTAACCCACATGCCCCAAACCCATGGTTGGTTGCCAATGGCCGCCTCCCCACCTCATCTCCAAACATAATTAGCTGCACGTGTGTCTGTGTGGATCCATCGCTGTTTGTCTTTGAGGACCGTGGCTACCGAGCAGCTCAATTATGCCAGCTTGAGTGTGAAAATTCATGCAGGGGTCCAGCACCCGCATGCTGACCTCAAATGTGCATCACTCCTAGGCGCAAGAGTAGAGATGGGCGCGTGACGAATAGTTGGTTGACGGCACTCACGCGTGCAATAGAAGAATGAAGGAAGAAGATTGCAAAATGTCATTATGTCATAGGAGTGGGTTAATCATTGTTAACAGTTAACAGATTTTATTTATTTGTATTTACAAAAGAATGAAGAAAGAATATTGCAAAATTTCGTAAGAGTGGATTACTCATTGCATTTTTTAATTGCCTTTAGAAACGTTGCTAGAAATAAATAGAGTTTATTTGTATGTATTTATTTATTTTTAAATTGTTTTTGCTTGGGTATCGTTTATTTTAAGCATTAGTTTAAGTTTTTATTTTATAATCACCATGTTCAATCGTTTCTTGACTTTCTCAATTGTCTGTCATTAAATCAAATAAAATTTTAAAGTGAACAATTTAGTTAATCGAATATAGTTAGAGTATAGTTAGTTAGATTCTTAATTAGATTTTTAAACTACCCATTTAGTAAATCTTCACGAAGTAACTATAGAAATCAATTTTTACTTAACTTTTACAGGCGACGAAAGGCGACTTGAAAATTTCAGAATATTCATAATGATGGAAATGGAAGCAACAAAAATAACTTAGCACTTATAATTGCCAATGTGTAAGTACTATATACCTTTAATTGTATATTTAAAAGCATTTCCGCGTATTTCTTATTTTTAATACTGTTTTTATGGTTTTTTTTTAAATTTTTATTAAAATTTTGAAGTTGAAAAAGGAAGATGGTTTTGGCGCTTTGATTTTTTACATATTTGTTTTTAAAAGTTGGTGAATTCCAGTTTTCTTCTCTTATGATATTGACAGCTTTATTTTTTTAAATTACACCTTCCAGAATAAACTATATCGTTAAAAAATTTTATTTGTTCTATATATATTTTATGATATACAAAGGACAAAGGTATGGCGAGGGCAGAAATTAAACTTTTAAAAGTGTCTTAAAATTATGTTAAGCACCTCATGTATTGGTTGCACCCATTTTTATTATAATCACGCAGCACGCTTCCATTACTGCCCATCTCTAGGCTGATAGCAGTGTCTATTACTGGGGCAGCTACTGCGATGGCTACGCCTGCTGATTTGACGATGTTTGATGAGCTGTGTCCAGAAGGGCTTTTCAGGTGGTGAGCTGTCGTCTCTGGACCGCTTTTGTGCTGCTGTCGATAGGAAGTGCCGCTTCCTTTTCTGCTGATGATGCTGCCAATGCTGCTGATGCGTTCTTTAAGTTTCATTGGAGTGGCATTTTTCGCGTATACGAGTATTGCGTAAAATTAGCTTGAAATTTGCTTTTGCTGCCAAGTTGTTGCACTTATTTTTTCCTTCGCTTATTGTGCGCCTTTGATGATTGATTGCTGGCCGCCTGTTTGCTGCCTGCTTGACGCATTCACCGATCGATCGATCGAACCATTGCATTGCCGCAGAATTGGTTCAATGGGCTGAGTGAGCGGCTTGGCTTGGCTTTTGCGGCTTCGTTTGGTATTTCTTTTTGCAAAAGCCGACAAAGTGCGAGCCAGAAGAAACAATTCCACATAACTATGTCATTTAAAGGCATTGCTGGCATGAAGTTTTAAGTGGCTGGGCAGGTTGCCTGTACAGGCACTTGAAGCCGTCGAAAGGTTTGTCTGGTCTTGGGCTGGGGTCCAACACCCTGAATACATATAATCAATCAATGCGAGCTTGCAGTTTTCCCTTCGTTAAGTAGACGAATGTGCGTACCCATATCGTGACTTCCACCGGAAAATTTCTGCTTCCGTTCTTTGTTTTTTTTTTTGTTTTCTTTTTTTTTTTTTGTTGCTGCCGTTTCTTGCGCAGTTGCACGCGGTGGCAAATAAATTACAATTAAGTGCAACAAACATGCAACAATTATGCACTGTGAAGCTCACCGGATGTTTATTATCAACAACATCGCGGCAAACCAAGCGACAACATCCATTAGTTAGTCCCCAACTCGCAGCAGCCAATCATTCTGCGGCCCTTTGCTGCTCTGCGACCCTAACTAACTTCATTACAATGCCCATCTCTCTTGGTTACTTCCCCAAAACAGTGCCGGTGCGATCATGTTAATACGGAAGTGGGTCATTTTCCAAACGCCAATGTGCAGGGCTGCCAGCGAAAGCGTGTGCCCAAGTCTGAAGCGTCACAGAGTTGAAAATTATAATGGTACTCCTATATGCGAGTGGAATACACTCATACATATATTTAATTATATAAAAATGAAACCGAAAATATACTGAACTACTCGTATGAGGAAGACAGACATTGGGCGACTATACCAGCAGTAGGCAGTAGGAAAAATAATCGGCAGTGAGAAACAACAAAGAGATGATGAGAAATTATCGCTTGGAACTTGTGGGAACAGAGAAAATTGAGCAAAAATGCGGAACTGTAATCGTTTTGACATAATTACATACATGCTAATTATTTTTTTTAAATAATTCCATAGACATTTGAATAATTTCTCAGACAAAATATAAATACATTTTAGAAATATGCAATTTATAATGTTCCATCTGAAATGGTTGTACAAAGTTCTACAAAATATAAATATTCTATTTACATTAATGTTTTATTTATGTTGAAATTATAAAACAATGTCATATAATTTCGCAGACAGATAGATAGACTGCCGACAAAGATGAACAAATTCAAATTACTTTGCTTAATAATCTAAATAGGAAAGCACTATATTTGGGGGAATGTTATTTGCCATTAGTTAGAGACGTAAAAATCAAAAAAGAAAATTATCAAATAGCAAAATGGAGGGTTAATTGGTTAATTATTTATCTCAAAAAAAAAACCTAATAATCTCCGAAACAGAGAACCCCCGATTATTTCAAGTCAGCTTTATAAAGCATTATTCATTTTGCAAAGTACTGTCTAGTAAATATAATGTTTTCTATATCTCCACCTTTTTTCACCCCACTCTTTTTCAAGGAATTTTCTCAATATTTGTATATTCTTGGTTTGGCTGACTTTTTTTTTATATTTAAAATTTGGCGACGTGACAGTCACGCACTGAATGTCATATAATCGGAACAAATGTATTTATAGAATTGGTTGATTTTCTATAGTATTATTATGTTGGCAGAACTAATGCCGTAGCATTGGATTTACCTACTGTTATGAAATTGTCGACATCTATAAATACGAGTTGGCTTGCGGATTCTCGTAACACAGTTCGGGAAAGTCAATTGTGAAGGATGAAGCACCTATTATTGTGCTCAGTTGGGCTGTGTAAGTAATGTTTGATTGTTTTTCAATGGCTAGGAAATTATATGTCGTTTAGTATTAGTGTGCAGCGTGTTTGGCTACGTCAGCGCACAGGCACCGCCACCGGGGCCACCACCTCCCGATCTAGCACCACCACCGGGGCCACCACCTCCCGATCTAGCACCACCACCAGGGCCACCTCCTCCAGAACTAGGTGTCCGACCTGTATACCCCATGGACATCTGGAATGAACGGAGACAGTCAAGTGGTTCGTCTAACATCAATTCGGAAACCTCTGCACAAACCCAATCAATAATAAGGGTGCTGAGGGCCAGACTTTTAAGTCTTCAGAGAGAAGTGGTATCTCAGGTTGATAATTCAAAATTTTTGAAATCGAAACTGCAGGCTGCCTATATGGACTATGGAAAAATGAGGGCAGAAAACAGAACTTTGACTGAACAGCTTCGGACAGAAAATCGAAGAGTCTTCGATAACATTATCAAGCTGCAGCGTGTGAATTATCAATTGCAACAATGTGGCGGTTCTACCAGAATCAATGCTGAAACTGGAATACGTGATAGAGCTCGGCTTGAAGCCCAGCGGCGGGTATTACGAATAAGTAATTCACGAACTCAGGGCTTCTATTTGATGAGATATATGTATCTTCTTGACGTTGTGCGAGGGATACTCGATAAAGAGTTAAGATCTGCACGATATGATGCGGACAGTGCCGTTCTAGGAGTGGCTTATTGATTGCAACCACAAATCAAGAGCTGGGCGCGCATAAAAGAGTTGCAGTTGCAATAATTTAAAATGTTTTGTCGCTTGTTTTGTTCTTTGAACTTCAAATATGTATATAATCAATAAAGAGTGTCACAAATATAGCGTCAAATATTGGCTTCTATACATACATATACATAATAATAATTTAATACATAAATTGCATTCTTCTTAATAGTAATATTTTTGGAAATTTTCATTTAATTTTGAAACGACGAGCATGCATCGTGCTTTCAATGTCAGATTTAAGTTTGCTCCTTCTATACAGTCTTCAGGAATACTTAAATTTGATCGATTTTTTTATCATCATTATTTCTGTTCTTATTTGTGTGGGATTGTCTGAAATATAATCGTCCTCATACTATGATATTTAGTTGAATTCGTCCTTCTACACTTTAGTTTTTAGACAGTGAAATTTATTATTGTCTATAAAAGAACAGATTTTAAATGAAGAAAACCTCTTTTTACAAATTTATATTATTTTGACCTTGTCAGATATTATATAACCAGATCTTTAGATGGAAATATTAGACATTATATAAGCAGACCTTTTAGACAGCTTAATGTCAGAAGTCAAGCAGTACTAATGCGATTTTGAAATGGTGCTGTGCAAATGATATATAATAAGCAATACTCATCCCGAATAATGTCAGAAGTCAAACAGAACTAATATCAGACCGTTGCATAAGACTCAACATCCATATTTATTGGGCGTGTTTTCTGGCCCAGTGGTCAGTTTTGAAGCAGCTTCCAGCTTGGGCCGTTCAAGATGAAGACATTGTTTCTCATTTTCTCAGCAGTTCGTAAGTTGAATGCAAACAAATATTACTAAATATTAAAATCAAATTCTTAATATTCTTAATATTTTCCTTAATATTTGGCAAACAACCAACAGTAATGCTTTGCACGGTTTATGCCCAAAATTCCGATCTCTCCAAATCCAATGATGTATTGTTAAAATCCAGACCAAATCGGCCCTATCGACCTATACGACCAGATCTGAGCGATGAGCGACCAGGACGTCTAGGATCCAGTAGTGGAAGCAGTTCGGCGGCGATCGGAAACGATGGAAGAGACGCTAGAAAGCCCGCCATTGCATTAGTAAACATATTAAATGCAATTAAGAGACCCATTTGGAATAGGCCATCTGAGCAGCGCATCAAGAAAATCTTTCTGACAAGGTACATGAACCTCCTCGAAGATATTCGAGATATATTGAATGAAGAGACAAGGGCCGCCCAGCTAATTGCGCAACAAGCTGCTCTAAAATTGCCGTCTGTAGAATAGAGTTTTAAAACTGTGCATACAAGCAAGCATTTTAAAAAGTGCCGCTCTTTGTGTTTCAAATACCATTCTATGTCTTTTAATGATTAATAAATGAAACACAAATAATGCGTCAATTTTTGGTTTTAATCGGATCCGATCAGATTGTGAAGGATTGAAAATCCAGCAAGAGAACTCAACTTGTCTTTTCTACAAGTAAATCGAACCATGCGCCCCAAATGCAGATTTAGGAAGAGTGGGGCAAAGGGTGGAAGAATATACTGTTATTAAAACTGCTTTTAATGGAATGTCTTGAACGACAAAATAGAGTACCAAATTCGAGGCACAGCGATCTCAGAACATTTTAAAATTAAATTCGTTCTGGTTAAAAACAAGTTCCTCATAACCACATATGTATATTGCGATTGAGGATAATCGAAAAAAAAAAATCACATTTGTACACCTTTTAGAGCGGTATTTTAATAAGCTGCAATGATATTTGAAGTGAATTGATTGGGAAATAATGATTTGACACCAAATTCGTCCCTGACTTGAGGGTTGAATTTTCCCAAAATGCATACTCTTCTTATACTTTACTTGCATATGTATTATATGTATCAATGGCCCTCAGATTACATAACCGCTGAAAGAAATGATTACGTGCTGGATACGGATATATATATATATGTCAAAAGTCGAGCACAACTAATGTCAGACTGTTCCACATTACGATACGTAATCGTTAACTGCCATATTTATGAGGCCTGAGCTCAGACATTTTGCGCAGTTGTCAAGCAGCCTTCATCAGAATCGCCATTAAGATGAAGCTTTTGGTGCTTATCTTAACTGCAATTTGTAAGTGAGACAAAGACATCATCTAACTATACTAAATCTTACATATATATAACTAACTATTTGATAATCGATCAACAGTATTGCTGTGTTATGTCAATGCCCAAGATGGCAATCGTCTTCTATCGCCAATTGACCGATTTACGGGCAAGGGGCCAATTGGTTTGGTAGTCTCAGACAGGAAGCCACCAGCCAGTGATCCAATTGACCGATTTACGGGCAAGGGGCCAATTGGTTTGGCAGCCGCAGACAGGGAGCCACCAGCCAGTGATCCAAAACGTCTAAGACTCTTCCTGCAACAGAAAATCGCCAGGGCTGAGGGTGTACTATTTACATTGTCACGGGATGTCAGAAGGATCAGAACCAAATTGGGTGAGGTACTCGATGATCAGACTAGACTGCACAAGGGTCTCGAGGTATCCAGATCAGCTGTGAAGGAAGCAAAATCGAAGAATTTACGAGTTTTATTAAGATATAACCGGGCACTTGCGCAATTAGAGGATTGCAAGCGTACGAGGCCTGGTCGTATCGTAGGAATGATTGAGAAACTGCGAGAATTTGAAAAGGTCAATGATGCCAGAGTCAAACTAATGTATCTGTCCAGATACCTTAATATGATGAGAGATATACGGGAGCATGTCAATAGAGAGAAAAGGTTCGCAGCAGGGTTAACGGACCTCAAAATTGGCGGTTTATTTATTTAAAAAACCATCGCTGTGTGTCTAAGAAAGTTGCCGTAGTCGCAAGCATTCTAAAAAGTGTCGCTCATTTTGTGCTCTAAGTAAACCATAAATTGTATAAAATTTTCAATAAAGAGAACACACAGCGTCAAAATAGCGTCAAAAAGGGATCTTACAACTTAAATAAAGCCACCCACATTCGAATGGAGAGCGAGGCTATGTCTCTGGCACAGTTCGAGGGCCAAGCTCATCATTTGCACACAAAGTTGTCAAGCTGAGCAAAATAATAGAAAAAGTATTACAATTAAGGGAATTTGTGTGCAAACAGTCTGTGTGCCTGATCTCAAGTTCGTAGCATTTGTAAAATCAAAAGTTGCATTCGATATTCTAGTCGCATAAAAGGTGTTATTCAGAATACGATTAGGAATATCAAAAGTAGTTTGTGGAAATGTCACAAGTCAACTGGAGCTAATGGTTAGGCGTTGCACAATTTCTACGTTTCTTTCCTTCTTATATAAGACATGGAACCTAATAGGCCGTGAGTGCAAATTTCACACACATCGGAAATAGATATAGTCTGCCTCAGCTCCATCATAATGCCAGGTGTCAACCAGAACTGATTTCCGAACATTTCACATAATAACGAGGCTGTTTTTCAAAAAGCATTCATCACTTTCGCAGAAGCTGTAAGGGGAGTCGTTTAAAATGAAACCCTCACTGATCATCTTAACCACAATTTGTAAGTTATATAAAGCCAATGCATTTCTTTATTATTTATTGAAAACTTTTTGGCAACAGTGACGTCATGCTATGTAGTCACTAGTAAAGATTTGATAGAGTATTCAAATGTAGTGAAGTCAATTTCCATTGGCGACCTACAAAACAAGATCAAAGCCGTAATTCCCACTCTAGATGAAATTAAACGTAAAAATGAATTATTGGAGCAGCAATTGAAAAAAGCCAATAAAGAGCTTTTTTCTGTAAGAACTGCAACTGCAAAGCTGCAAGAAGCAATCGATAAGGCTAAGATAGATCAAGATCGCCTTCAATTGCAATTGGCAGCTGGACGCAAGCTTTGGTTGCAGTGCGATACGGATTTCAAATTGTCCGAACGAAATATATATGTCCTCACCGCAGATGAGGTGAAAAAACAACTAGAAGAGCATTACATTCCCGAAGCGTTGCGAGGCTTCAAATATCATGAATACCTAAAAATTGTGAAGTGGCTGCGTAATGCAATCATAATAGAAGGAAGGGATGGTCTCAAGAAGCTGGAAACTACCCCAAAAAAATCAATATTGATGCCAAATATTCCAAGGATACCTGCCCAAATATAGTGCGACTACAGAAAAATAAAAATCAATCAAAAAACAGCATATAATTTTATATGTATCAAATTTTTTGATTCAAGATTAATTCTAAGTTACAAATGTTAAAATAAATAAACAAACAATAAAAATCAATCGAGTTACTTACGCTTCATGGCTCGGACAACGTGCTAAAACAAATGCATTTGAAAAACAGTTTGGCTTGACAGATTGATAACAGATTTTTGAAAAACTTAAGTTCTAAGCACTGCTTTTTATTATATACGAGTTTACTATGTACTGTAGAGGGAATTATTAAAGCATGCGCAATACATATTTGATTTTGATTTGGCTCAAAATATTAATAATACAATTAAAGATATATTTAAATATACAAATATTAAGTGAGTCTGAGAGTCTGTGAGTGTTGTCTTTTACTTATTTTTTTTTAGTCAGCATTTGCCTTTGGCAGTTGACTTTTGGGCACTCGGTTATATCAGTACACTCGGAAGAATTCTGAAGCAGCTCCAAGAAAGTTATAATTACAAGTTATAAGACAATTTGAAGAGCATTAATGGTAAGTGGGAACGCACGCGCCTCTCGTCCATTAGTTCCGATTTGTTGAGCCAAAGGCAGCAGACGGACATTTTGCGCAAACTTAACGGTTGCGTAAGAAAGAATAGGCAGGTCTGCTAAATATATATATTTTGCATACTATAGCGTCTGCTAGTTGACCAGTGTATATGTTTCAAGCATTCAATGAACACTTTGACGCAATCAGCGGGTTGCCTTTGAACGCATTCTTCTACCTGCTGGCTACCTGTTGTCTGTTGTAGTACCTGTTCAGATTTTTGGTCGAGTTGAAGGTATGCGCCGAGCCTGTCTTAACTGGAAATCGTTTAGGGTCAAAAGTGTCGCATTTCATGAGTTTTAAATGGGTCTCTGCGAGTGGCGACGAGTCGGAGCGGCATTGCTTGAAAGCATCCCTCGCGACAGATTTATGAATACTTTCAGTTTTGGTCATCGCTGGCTAGTAAGCTCTCTAATTTATGGCCCGTATATGGGAAAGGGTACTTTGTTTGCTCTACATTTCTCGTTTTCATTAGTTTTATTGCTGGCTATTGAAATTGATAGTGATACGACTAGTTCTTAAGCCTTTCCCGAACAGGCGCTCCAGTGTGGACCGCCCGTTGCAACGTTGAAGCAAACAAATCCACCTGAGTGTACGTAGTTTTGGTATTTTTGTTGTGAATAGTGAAATCTCTTGTGCAATCGTATGTTGAGCAAAATGAGAGCATTTTTCTAGAATGTGCTGGTAGAAACGTATGGCTTCGTTCTATTCTTTTATTTTCGGAACCAATGCCTATAACTATTTTCAAGAGTAGTTCAGTACTTATTGATAATAATTATCTGCAAAAAATGCTCTGCAAATTATATTTATTAATGTAATAAACGTTAAATATAATAAATATAATAAATTATAAATTAATTATAAAACAGATATTCTTACATCCCATCATATAATATAATAAATTATAAATGAATTATAAAACATACATTCTTACATCCCATTAAATCAGATTATTTTCTGACTGCAATCACTTAGAAAACACACAAAAACAAAAAGGTTCACATTCTAGAACAACAATTCTTTAACCTCTTTTGCAGTCCGACAGCCCCAAACATTAATTAAATTCATAAATTCATATAAATCTGCAAGCTTATTAGAGTTCTCATCTATATTATAATGTTAGAGAGTCGCGTGCCTTTATATTGCACAGTAAATATATATGTATGTATGTACTATATATATGTAGTACATACTATATGCTCGTATGTTTGGGATCCCAAGAAAGTAGTCAGTGTATTCAACTCTGCCACATCTTGTGGGCAGACAGTCGCATACGCATAATTTCCATCGGCCACATTAAAGAAATTCGTCACGTAGTCCGCCATAAAGCCATACAAAAATAAAATTCATAAAACGAATTATAGGCACATGCAACACATATAAATATATATTTATATTTAAGGCACATGAAATTTCTTCAAGTTGAAAGCAAGAACAAGAAAAAAAGAACATGCAAAAAGAAAAAAAACTGACAAATCTTTCACATATCGGCCGCCGCATCAGCAATATCTTCGAGTCAACAACACCCCCAATCGGTGGTCACATTATCAGCTTTACGACTTGGCGATGTGTCAAAAAAAAAAAAGAAAAGAAAAGTGATATGTGTACGTTGTGTTGTGGGCCACGCGCCTATCAAAACTTCCGCCTTCGCCACTTCTATAAACTGATGACAGGGCAGAGGAGATAATGTCTGTTTTTGTACACCGAAGACTACATACGCTTCCAGGTCTCTTATATTCGATAATAAGAGTGTATGCTTTGATGAGGCATCATGAACATCGACTGCCATCGATTTTTTTTTTTTTTAAATATAGAAAGAAGTGTTTTCTGAAATGGTGCACGAAATAAAAGATATGAAATAAGTTAATCAATTAATAATCTGTGTAGTACATGAGTGAAATCTTATGATATGCAAATGCTGTATATTTATGTAGATACCTAATAGATGCTTAATATTCGAGTTACCAAAAACTATAAGAGCTATCTGATATGATGGTCAGTAGTTTCTTAATAGGAATGCCATATCATAGTAAAATTTAAAATAACTGGAGTACTGGAAATTGAATGGAAAAAATAATAAATCCTCAGCCTTGGTTAGACATGAAAACAATTTGCACTCAGCTTTGTCGAGTTTTTATTTGAATAGCAATTATATATGTGAATTATATATTTTTAATATTATAATATTTTTAAGACACTTTACTTATCGACATACACACTCGTACTACAATTTGAATGTGTTTTGATTCGAAATCAATAGGTTATAATACATTTATAATTAGCCTTTAAAACTTTTTGCTTTTATAGGCATTGGTTGGAGAATATTATTTATTTATCATAGTAAGCCATTAGTTTATTGAGGCACGGCTTTTGATCGAAAAGCCTTCAAAGATTCTCAGCGATGCACAAAAGCACAATTACGATTTAAGATTAAAACAAATTAATATTTTAAAACATTTCAAAGGCAGGGATTATTCAGCTTAGATATGTATTCTAGTTAGCTATATCCACTCAGCTGTAACCGCTTTATTATTTGTAACATGAATGAAAGCAAAACCAATATACCCTTTATGAATTTATGAGTATGTGTACTATATTTATTATTGGCAGCTCCAATATATACAAGCATAATGATAATAATTTGCACTTGCCACAATCATATTTTCAATTGTCAATTGTTTAGATATGCGATAGCTGTGCATATTTATTTAAGGGGCACCCTTATCTATCGCTCGACCAGCCCCACAGGAACTGCCGGCTTATCTGAGTCGCACACACAATTTACTCAAAATGGCTGGCTTTGTGTGTAAAAGTTTCTGCATATGTTTATTGTTAAATTTGCATGGCAGGCACAAAACACAATGAATTATGTCTGTATTAGTATTTTGATCGAGATAAGTGGCACACGTGTCCACAAAAGGGTTCATCCTGCTTATCTTTCTGCTTATTTTGGCCTTAATTCGATTCGTCTCATGCAGCTAAGCAAACAGTTCTGTGAGTTATGTGTGCAAATATTTAAATTTCCCACAAAGAATTTTATTGTTGGCAGCCAGCAAAGCAGAGCCAAGCAAAGCATAGCTATGTTTACAATTTATAACGGTATTTTATGTACATATATATCTAGTTTTCCATCCACTCTAGAAGTATGTACTCAAATGCCATTGAACCGGCATAAAAATGGCTTAGTGGTCTAGTTTATGGCTAAATAAAACAAATTTCTATGCAAACTAGAGGCGGTTATGTATATGGAATATATAGGCTTATATTTAAAGTATTGTATTAGCATTTATGTCAACTATCAAAAAGACGAATGTACAATTGTTTAATTATAGTAAGACTAGAATTAAAGCTGCGTGTTAATCTTAGGCTTTTGAGATCTGAAACTGAAGCCTTTGATTAAAAATTTAAGAGGACTAAGAAGAGCTGTAAAATGACACCAAAATATATTTATTTTAATTAGTTACAGCTCTAGTTGATTTATTTGAATTTTTGTTAGTTTTTCTATTATTTATTTCAACGATTTTCCAGTCTTACTGAAATAATAAACAAAACAAAAATTTTTTAAACAAAAGTAAATCAAAAATGCATAAATATCGAAATAATTTGCATTGTTTCCAAAGTTATATTCCCGCTGGACCTGTGCTTCTGCAACTTCTTAACAGACAGACGGGATTTTATGTATGTTTTTATTGCTGGCAATTAAACTTGGCAAATCTTATTTGTTTTATAATAATACAAGTACACACTGTTCGTTTGCATGTGGGTGTCTGTTTGCATGTATATTTTTCCCATGGCACTCAAGCTAATATTTGTAAGGCTCGACAAAAGAAAAACAACAAATTAAGTGCAAAGCTTGAGGCAAACACAAATAATCAGTCTGTATACTAAGTATAGCACAGCTTTATCATGTTCTAGGTTTGGAGATATGTTTGACTGAGCTGTAGGAATAATAATAATAAACATTAACATTAAAGCAAACAGGCACGAAAAACAAATAGCCCTAGACTTGCTTTCCTTCTACTCCTACTTCTTACTCACTATCTGTGTTCTGTGGGCCTGCATGTCGTATTTGTCTTTGTCTTTGTTTTTGTCACTCAGTTGGTGCTGCCCATCAAGTGAGGCAGTTGTTCGGACAGCTGCAAGGGGCATGCAACATCGCCGCTTGAGTTAAAATATTTTTAAATAAACAATAAATGGAAATGAGTTTTTTGTTAGGAGTGCAGGCAATTTGTCGCCAATGCGATTTTCCATTCATAAAAGTCACTTCAGCCGCTACAAAGTCGCCGCAGGATATTTTTGCGCAAAGGATGCGGCAATTGTTCGCTCGTTTTTCAGCAACACGCAGCACACACGCACACATACTCGTACACAAAAGGTACATTTCCGTTTCCTGTCCTGCGGCGCATCGAATGCGCTTTAATTTCCATTGTCATTTAGTTGAGTTGAGCAGCATTGATACAAAAGTCATTTGAAAGTGTTCGGACTCTACGCCCTTAAGTAGTTGGCACTCAGCATTGAAGTACAACGCTTCAGAGCCAGGTGTGCCGCTTTTGGCTGAAACTAGCAGCTACCTGTGTCTGTGTCGTTGGCATGGTTTTCAATTAATTGTTAAATTCACACTGCATGCAGCGGCTGCCACTGAAAGCCCCATCCATTAATTGCTCGCTTAATCCGTTAATGCATTTAAAGCCTAGCCCTTGCTTCCTTTAAGCCACAAAGTGTGGCGAGAGCGTGGCTGATGATGCCAAAAACCGAAGTAAATATGAAAATGCCAGGCCATTTTTTTTTTAAAACCATTTCAATTCAATTCTAAATCAATAATTTCTATTTGTGGCCACGTGCGGTAAAGTTGAAATTATATTTCATAGAAATTATAGTAATTGGTTGGCCACATTAAATTAAAACGATTTATTTATAATCACTAAAAGGGGATAGCTTAAAATTCTGATTGCTCGGTCGAGAAGAGCAGTAAAAACTAAATAAGTGAAATATGAAATTTAATTGTTTTTGAAATCTATATGTTATTGTTGTATTGTAAGTAATAGTTTGCTAAAGAATAAAAAAATAATATTTGCTTGAAATGTTTTGCAAGCACCAATAAAGACCTTTTAAAGACCAAGAAATATATCACAATAGGCCTTTTACGGGAAAAGTATATAGACAAGTACCAGTAACTAATAATTTGCAGCATCAAAAATCTAAAAAATAATTTAAAAAACCATTTCAATCAAATTCCATTATTAATTTCATTTAAATCAAAGGTATAAAGTAAGAAAAATTAAACTAGAAATTCTAATAATTATAGTCATCTTTCCATTAAAAAATTCTATTTTAAAAATAAAAGAACTGGTTTGATGTGTCAGATGACAAGTCGCCAGAATCTTCGAAATCAGAAACAATTTCAAAGTCAGTATTAAAAAATATTTCACCTAATTGTGGGTTTTTTGATTTTCAAATATACGCAATAATATGTTATTCAAAATTAAATTCAAATCTTAATTTCTGATGCATATCAGTTAATGATTTCCTCCCATTTGTTGTGGCATGAAGATTAATAAATAAAAATTGTGCCTTTGTGTTAAGTTTATTTGTTCTCTACAAACAGTCGTCACAAGAGGCATTGGAAAAACAAACAAATCAATGTCTATTTGTTAATATTGTTTTACTCTTTTCAAAGGGCTTCGCCATATTATTATTATATTATTTTATGTATTGTTGGTGCGGCAACGGAAATGACTGATTTATATATATATGACTGATTTATATATATGTATATACTTGTATATATATGTTTGTGTGTGCGCAAATATTGTTTTGTGACTCAGTAATTGATGAGAAAATTGCTTCACGAATTTATATTTGCTATTAATTGCTTTCGTTATCAATGCGAAATATCGTTAGTATTCAAATTAATTCGACAGCCACAATAGCTTTAGGCCCAGAGAATAGATGAGCCATTTATTATCAGCGGCCCGATGGGTTGCTGGTTTAGTTTTTGTCTAAGCCCTTGGGCTTCTTTGTGTTTTCCATTCCTGTGCATATTCTCTCTTTCAATCTACTACATTTCAAATTAAATTAAATTTAGGGGAAATTTAAAAGTAAACTTAAATTGTTGAACTTTAAAAACTGCCAGCACATCTTTGTGTGAGAATTCTTAAGGCTTCAACAGGAATTCGGGTCTCGAAAGGAATAGTTTTTACTTAAATTCGTTCAATTTATCAACCGAAACTTGGTTGTTGTGTTTTCTAAACAAATGAATTATATGTATAAACTAATATTAAAAATATTACTTTTATCATTTAAGCATTATTGCATTTGACACAAATTTTGTAGAGGGTTGAAGGACTTAAAATGCTATTTGATAGCTATCGGCATCTTGGAACGGAACGTTTTTGCCAATAGGAAGTCAATCTTTACAGAATTAAAAAAACGAGGCTATAAGGATTATGATTAGCTCCAAATTTTTTCAAAGTTTAAAACAGATGAGTCAGCTTTGGGTGAAAACGTTTAAAGAACTAAAAACAAAAATTTCCAAAAAGTTTAATCACAATAAACAATGTTTACTTAGGCCATAAAAATATAAGAAAATTTTTTATAAAACAAGATGTTCTTTATTGAATTTTATTTATTTTTTAAATGTATTATTTAATTCCAATTCAGATAATTAACGTTCTATTAAAGCAATTGCAATTATTTCAGTATTTTAGTCCGTACAATTATTTATAAGCCTACTTATGTATTGTTGTCCACATGTGCTTTGTTTATGTTTTGTTTTCCCATCTGGAGATGCCATTCGATTTGCCATTTAATTAATTAATTTTGCAGCATGGGACGTTTGGGCTCTGGGTTCGGTTTTTCGTTACCGCAATGTTGAAATGCTCTGCCAGAGCTAATCAGTTAATTACTTAATTTAAAGCCGCAGGTCACGTTCCATCACCATATGTGCTGTTGTGTCTAATTGTGGGTGGCTGTGCGTGGGTCTCTGATGACCTGGGTTGACAAGTTTTATTGCAAAACTACAAAGGCGAGCATTAAATGGCGTTTTGTAACAGATAGATTGCCTATTTTTTGGTGCCAGACACATTCGCAGGCACTTCAATTGGCACGCAATTGTCGTGAGTCTTGTCTTCAATAAGTATCCTTGTCAAGTGCTTACCTTCTTGGAGCACACCAATCGATGACCATTGTCTGGGCCCATTGTTGTGTTCCACTTTTCTTTTGATCATTGCCTTAAATAGTCGATGGCTTTAAACAAGAAGTGGCCGCGCGAAACCTCAGCTGTGGTACAGAAAAGTGCATGCTAATGAGTCATATATTTTATTCACTAAATATTAAAAAATCATGTATTCATGTATATTTAAAAAAAATTGTGTATCAAGGCATCACGCGATAGAAGTGAAACGTAATGGTTGTATTAGAATGATTTAATTTGAGTTAATTATTTAATTAATTAATTTTTTTCAGTTGGGGAATGGAGCCTTTATAATTGAAAAGAATAGCTAGAAAATGGTTTTCACTTTCGTTTATCAAAACCGATAGAAAATGGCTTAAAAAACAGTTAATAATAAATAGAAAACCCGTCACAAAATGGCTAAAAGGACAATTGTAAGTAGCTAGATAATAGGTAGAGAATACGCTAAAATCCGCCAAATATTGTTTGGAAAACCCACTAAAAATGAAGAGCCTCAGTTCTATTTCGCATTAAAAATATTCCTGGAAATCCATAAAACTACAAGAATTGGCGACTATTAAAAATCAAGAACTACCAGAAAGGCATAAATAAGCAGAAAGTAAATCCACTGCTGGTCTACTGTTCATTGATGTTATCAAGCAATTGGTTTGTTTCAGAAAAGGTTGCCAAGCCAGCTATCAAAACCCTCAGAGAAGAAGTTTTACTTAAGAAAAACATGAGCTCTAGAAGTTTTGCGTAATAATGAAAACATTTTGCAATTACTTTAACAATCTATCACACTGTGCCTTTGTCTGTCACTTCACTTACTCGTCTGGCATTGCGGCATCAAATTGTTTGGCGATTGCGAGGCGTTCTTTCTTTCTTTGCTCCCACGCCTGTCGATTGTGGTTGCGGCTCAGCTTCGATTATGTCTTTGGAATCGTCGGCACTCCTCACGCTTTACTAATTTCTCTCCATTAATTTTCCAATTTAGCGAAATGTTGGTGCATCATCATCATTGTTTGCCATTCTTTGCGGTTTCCATTGCTGATTTGTTTTGAATCAATCGATTGAAAGTGAAAACACGAAAGTGTGAGTGGAAAATGATTTTCCAATGCAAAAACCACGTTGATTGTGGCATTCAGTTTTATGAAGTCTAATGAGCCAAGACATTTGGAGCGATCTAGAAAATTTGTATGCAATTTGATGGCCCAACTTTTCTGAAGTGCAACGCACCCGCACTTGGAGAGTGGAAATAAATTAATTTACAAAATTAGCTTTACCAAAAAGCAGACCAGTCGGGTGTCTGGGCGCCAGCAAAAGTGCCACTTGCCGTTATTAACGATTAATGGGGTCTACGAGGGAGCTCTACATATGTACTTCGAGTATACATATGTTGCATATAATTATGATTTAATGAATGCGGCGCGTTTCATTGGCCCCCATATTTGGGGTAGCAATCAAAATTTCGGTTCCCTTTGTTTGTTTTAATTGTGAACCATTAAATGCACTCAATACTTTTTGTTGTTAATATGATTTAAAAGCAACATAATTAAGTGAGCTTTGTCTTTGCCGCCTAAAAAGCATAATTTTTTCACAATAATACATGCAGAAAATGAAATGATTCATAATTTATTTCTATTTAATAAAGTTAATTGCATTACGTTTTATCGCAAATTATTTATTTATCTGTTGCATTTTAATTTAGTGTGTCATGGCTTTATTTGCGGTTTATATCAATGGGATTTGAGGCTTAATGGTCGTTTCATTAATTGAAGTAAAAGTAATAATTGCAACAAACTGTTTTTTCGCAAGATTATATATAAATACCTGCAGTTCACAAAATAGTCCATGCTAACCATTATGGGCTTAGACGGTAATTTTATTCGAAAGGAAGGAACTAGCTTTAAAGCATTTATTTTAAAACTAATAAACTGCGTTCGGAACTAAAAATTCGCATATAATATCGTAAAAAGAAAGTGCTTTGGAAATAACTAAAAAAATTAGTCTACAACTACTGGAAACTCGGCTTTTAATGGAGAAATTTATTACTGTATCTTGAAAGCACAACTTTTCTTCAAAAATAATCAAATTAAGCTCCAAACAAACAAGAATGAATTTGTTTTTATGTTTTAAAGACTTTCCAAAATATAAATAAACATATAATGAACGAGTAGGAGTTTTCCTAAATAAACAGGGTGTTTGAAAAGAGATTAAGTTCGTTAAACATTATTCCAAAACATTTAATTTAGTAAAACAATATTAATAAACATAGAAGCTATCCACACCGACAGCTTGAAGGTCAACCACTCTGTCCACATGCTTTTATTTTGAAGAAAATAAATTGATGTCGCTAAATTATTGTTTATTTAATTTTTCGAATTTTTACCAGGTAAAGCTCCTTGAATATAGCTGCTTTCTGTAAAAATGTTTCTAATACTAATGTAGCAAAAATATTCCAACAAATGTGTAGTTTTGAAGAAATAATTTCTCAGTAGTTCATTGAGTAAACTACGAAAACATGGATTTTTTGAAAAGTTCCACATGAAAGTCCCATTAAAATTGTTTCGAAATGCGGTAAATTATGATTGTTGCGCAAATAACTTGATCAAATATGTTATGGTTCAGCTATAAAAGAAGTGTATGTCTAATGATATAATTGCACAGTTTTCGCGACGAAGTAAGTTAGCTCTAGTTTTGTTGTAGCCGTTGTTTTCTGAAAAATGCGAATATTACAAGCTATAGGTAGGCCTTTTCGAAATAGGTTTTCTAAAATTAAAAAATTTATAATTTAAACAACAGTGGTGCTACTTCTAATTGCTGAATCGCTGCAGAAACCCGCCAGCGTTTGGGACTTTTTTAAGCACTTGCATTTGCCTGTGATTGGAATGACAGTTTAAAAAAGTCTGGAAGACTATAGGTATAGGAAGACAGAGGAGACTCGAATTATTGTTCATGAGAAATGGGTTGACAAAAAAGCCTTTTCATTGTAAATTGAAATAAAATTATTTGCGAAACGTTGAGTAGAAATTATTGATGGGTGTGTTATCAGCTTCGGAATCATGCTGAAATCAGAAGAATATGGAAAACTTAGAATTAAAAGCTGGCCCAAAAGCTAGATTAAAGTCTGCTCCATAAATTAAAGTATAAATATATTTGCGAATAAGAGAATAATAACGATAAGAGCTACCTTTCTAAGTGCCTTTTAAAAGCCTTATTTTTCAAAAAAGGGCGTGCCTTTCGTTAGGTGTGGCTGCTAGGAATATGAAAGGCTAATCCATATGAATAGAGTTTGCATTAGAATAGAATCCGGTAATATAAAAGTAACAGTGCGTTTAAAAGTTTGGCACCTTCTTAATTTAAATTCATTTAAAACGCTACTGTTCGGCATGAATTTATTTGGCAAATCTTTAGAAACAGCAGCATAGGCTGGCGTTACTTTCCCATAAGACCTAATCGAACCAGTTTAAGATCAAAGTATTGACAATAATATTGAAATTCAGTTGATTCTGTTGTCAATTTGTCAGTGCGATCGACAGTCACGATGTGTTAACATGTAAATTGATATCTTTTACATTGAGGCAAGAGCAGTGAGAATGAACGACAATAATGAAGGTATCTTATAGATACAATGACGAGCTTTACGATCGTGCGACAAAAACACTGAAAAGAGGAAAAAACAAACTGATTTATGCACAATGAACGTGTTTAAATCAAGTTTGTAATAATGCCCTGCGAACGGATGGATCTCGGACCATGGACAGACACACGGGCTCAGCACTGATCAATGAAATTTGTGGTTTATAGTTTGTTGGTTGTCGCTAAGCTGCTCGCACCCATTTGGCCCATTGTTGTGGTTGCCATTGCTGTTGTTGTTTTTGTTGTTGTGTTTTTGTCATCAGCCTTTACTCACTGCCAACTTCATTGATAAAACTTGTTGTAGTTTGCCGCTTCCTCTTTGTAAGTGATTTTTTTCTCTTGGCCGTATTTGTATATTCGCTGATGTCTTCGTCAGTGCCTTTCATTGCCTTTTTTATATCAAATCCGGTCGTCTGGTCTTTGAGTTTGTGGATGGATTCCAACATATTGCTGTGCCGATCGATATAGATGTCATGAGACTGGCATGCCCTAGTAAGAGGAATTTGCGTAAATTGTTCAGTTGCGTAGGGTGGGTTTGGCAGACCGAATTGGCTACAGAGTAGGTGAGGCTGGGTTGCAATGTCTGGGTGATGATGGTCACCCACCCACTTAGGCCACAAAAAGTTCCATTCTCTTGTTTATTTTTAAGAGGCCACCCTTTACCAGCGGGAAGGAGTGTTGTTTCTTTTCCCTTTTGCCTTTCTAACGACGCCCTAGACAACAAAGTAGAAGACGAACATGGGAGAGTGAGAGACAGAGAGGGGGGAGAGAGAAAGAGAGAAGAAGAAGAGAAGAAGATGATCAGCGAAGTCCTTCGAAAGAGGTTGAATTCGGGAAAAATACAACGAGCTTGATACTTTGATGGTAAACTACTTTAAACGATGACAACCAAATGAATTCTATTCGTTCACACTTTTCATTTAATAAACATTGTATTGTATTAAATAAAACCCCACATATATTCGCAATCACAATCCCCAGAGATCGCTTAAAAAGGATTGTCCTAGAGCAATGATTCTCCGTCTCTGCAACTTCTGCAGAAATGATTGAAAGGGATAATGGCCCATTCCAGTGAAGACTTCGCTACTACTACTTCTCTTCAGAGTAGGATATTTGGGGTTTATTTTTGAAATGATTTTTATTCAAATAATAGCTACAACAGAGAATTGTAGAGTTGTTCATAACAAACACATGGGATTAATAGTCGCAAAAGTCACTCTATTCAGAACGATATTGCAATTAAGTTTTTATAGCCTCTACCCAAAGAGTAAAAGAGTGACAAGTTTCGTGCTAGTGTATGAGCAACGTGACGCGTGGCAGGCTCCACAAAGTAATCGTCTATATAATTTTGTTCGTCCGTACCTCCGTCCGTCCATCTGTCCGTTTGTCTGTCCGTCCATCTGTCCGTTCACCCGGTTAAAATAAACTGGTTAACATGGTTACCATGAACTAAACGGCGTGTGCTTTGTTTTAAATGCAATTTATTAATTGCCCATGCTGTCCGAATACATATATAGCAATACATACATACAAACATTATAGGGGTTATTCATATACATAAATATATGTGTGTGCGTTGTGTGTGTGTGTGTGCGCGCAGGCCTCCCCAGAACGTCTCAAGCCGCTGCCACCGATCCTCCGATACATATGGATGTCATCTAATACTTATCGGGCGACTCTTCGTCGGCGGTACGTGCACCGACGGAACGACTATCTACATTGACTGGCATGATAACATCCAGAGGCGCTCTTGGTAGTGCCACCTCTGGTGCCTTCGGAGGCTTCTGCGGTGGTGGTAGAGGATTCGGAACTGGTTCGGCGACAGGATTTGGATTGGGTTCAGGGGCAGGATTCGGGTTTGGTTCTGGCACAGGTACAGGGTTTGGCTCGGGGTTGGGGGCTGCCACCGGCTCTGGCACTGGCACCGGAGCTGGTTCGGGCACCGGCTCGGCAACCGGCTCGGGCACCGGAGAGCCGTAGACGTTGTTCAGCAGCGCAAAGACTGCAACTATGAATATAATAGAGACTATTTTTAGTTTATTAAACATTATGTTGTGCAAACTTGGTACTTTACCGCATGCGAATAATACAGCTGCTAGAAATTTCATGTTCTTTAGACTGATTGCTTGTTGCGGCCGCAGCTCCTTTTATACCAATATCGCAGCATTAAGCATAAGAAATTAATTTGTTTTAACGACCGTTTATTGCGAAATTTTTAACGCATCTGTCACTATCGATAGCGAACACAATTCGCGCCTTATATAGAACATTCTAACATACTTGTACATACTCGTATGGCTGTTTAAACATTAATGTACACACACCACATTAATGATGATAAGTATATGTATATACTTGTATGTAGTATATATATTTTATTAATGCAATTAATTATTTTATAAATCAATGCAAAATTTATGGCGTATAGATAACGAGTAAAGCAGCGGATAATGGTTGGAAAGCAACTTAATTTGCACATCATTTTTACGCATTTCTTAAGTATTCCATATATTCATGACTAAATGGCAGTAAATTTTTTTTTGAGATACACTTTTCAGAGCGTACAGAACACGGTACGAATTTTGGCCTAGTCAGCAATAAAGAGTGAAAAGCTGACTTAATATTCCAGGATACCTTAATTAAGGACCGTGTGTCTGTTTGGTGCAAATAATTATACATTTATTTGTTTACCTTGTTAATAGTCTTTGCTTCGAAGCAAGTACTTAGTAGTTTACTGACTTGGTTAATATCTTAATAAATAAGTAAGATCTTCCCTAGTTTTTTTACCTCCCTTTCGTACTTTCTTCAAACTATTTTCTTGCCTCAATTTTTAAATTAATTTGTTCCTATTCATTGGCTTTCTTCCTAATTTGAAAACTAGAACAAAGCAGTACATACTTACTTTTTTTAAGCACTTAATTCTAATGGGAGTTCAAATCAATGTGGAAAGCTTTGCCATTTTATTAGCAATGTAATAATTCATAGACATCATCGCACATTTTAAATGATTTTTTATTTCCCCTTTTCTATAACACGAAGCATGATTTCAAAATCAATTATTATCCGCTTTATTTTATTCAGTATAATAGAATTATATAGAATTTCATTTGGAGTTCATTTCTGTTGTAAAACTATATAAAAGAATTGTATTTTATATATCATCAGATATTTTAAATGGTTTCATATGCGTCGCCGGCCGTGACGCCCATGGCTCTTTACTTGTGATGGAAGGATGAGCGCCAAGAGAAGAAGAACTAAGCAAGGCTAAGAAGGTAACTGAAATATATACATTTGAGGAAAAGAAGTAGTTAATAAATTAATTAACTTGCACTGTGCACAAAAGTTCACAGTTTGTAGCAAACGCTTACCCAAGACACCTATTTTCAGCGACCACAGGTACATTTTCGAGCAGGCTATGTATGGCAAATGGCCATTAGTTGCTCAGTGAATTGTTTATAAAACATTTGCATACCATTTCAAATCAACCAAAGCGATTAATTACAAGAAAACACATTAAAGTGTGCATTTATTGGTACGATGGGCAAAAAAGCTGTGGTAGTTAATGATTAATGTTTTCAAAATTCCAAAGAATGATTTGAAAAAGGACCCTGTCGCACGAGACTAATTAAGCCATTAAGTAGCAGATTCTGGCTTCTTCCCCTGGTAGTTTGAATATATTGTAGCTAAGTTAAAATGTATGGCATTTTGAGTTGCAGCTGCTGGCGAAGCATGGGAATCGAATTAAACAAAAGTTGAAAAGGTTTCCTGTTTACAAAATTTGTTTAGAATAGAGTCCTCTGCGGGTATTAATATTATAGATAATTTATTTATTAAAGCGTTTGAAAGATGGTGCCAGAAATCCTGAGAACTATTATTGCCAAAAACATCTAAACAAAAACTTGTTACTTGTTACTTTTAAGTCTTATAACAACGGAACACATCGCTGTTGAAACTACCCCTATAATGGACTTTGGCATATTTGCCATTATTTTTTCTGAGATCGAGCTGCTGTCTAGCGAGTTGTGACTATATTTTAAGTAAGTGGGTGTTTCAAAAAAAGGCCATAAGCTAATTTGTTGGAATATCTGCGGGATTGTTGTCCAATATATTTTAGTAGAAAAGTTCTCGCCCACATAAATAATATTGCCATAGGAAATAACTTGGTTACAATTTTTAATACCAATTCCAATTACTGTCGAAAAGTTTTAAGGCAACATAGATTTATTTAATTAGTGATAGTTAGTGGTTTTTTATGCTGGCTTGGTGATTGGTTGGTTGGCTGTGGCTTCATTGGTTGGAGCACCGGGAGTCCGGGCAAGAACAATGTTCGGGCTTTGGGCAGCTGGCCCTGGGACTCCTGGGACTACTTGAGGCGCAATTCCCTGTTGTACAGCAGCGGGTGCGATATATTGGACGCTGGGATTCCCATTTGGGACACCTTGAACTGCCATTGGAGACACTACGGGCGCTGCATAAGGAATTGTGGCAGCCGGTACCTGTTGTATGGCTACTGGTTGGGCCGCCATTGGAGAAACTACGGGGACTGCATTAGGATCGTAGGCAACCGGTGCCTGCTGCATGCTTAAGGGCTGGACTAGGTTTCCAATTGGTTGTCCTTGGGCTGCCATTGGAGACATTGCGGGGACTGCATTAGGATCATAGGCAACAGGTGCCTGCAGCATGCTTATGGGTTGGATTTGATCTTGGGCTACTACTGGAGCTTCTGCGGCGGCTGCATTTTGAATTGTGGGAGCGAAGGCAACCGGTACTTGCTCTACGGCTACGGGTTGAGCTTGCTTTTCAATCTGTTGAGCTTGGGGTGCTGCGTTTGGGCCTCTCAAGGCCTTCTGTACACCCTGAGTTAGGCCTGTGAAAAGTGTATTTGCTTGTTTTTGAGCTCCGGATATGATTTCAGTGGCTTTTGCAACCTGGGCGGGACTCATGCCTAAGGACACGGCTTTTTGGGATAAGTCGGTGACAATTTTTTTACCCACGTTCGAGACTTGTGTTTGAATAGTTCGGGCGGTTTCCACTCCCTTGTTTAAGAACTCTTGGGCTTGGCCCGCAGGGCCATTTTGTGGCTGGTTCACACCAGCATTCGGTTGCCCTCCTGACAGTAGTTTTGTGAAACTTGGGCCAAGGGTTTTAGCCATCGTAAGGCCACCCAAAATTGTCTTCCCTATGGCTTTTGGAGCGATTTTTGCAGCTATTGGCAACATGCCTATGGCTATGCTCAGACCCACACCTAACCGAACAAAGAATTCCTGCTATGATTTGTTGCGTTGGCATTAATTAAAAAAAAAAACAACAACTTACAGCTCAGTAGCAGTATATTGCGAACGGCGAGTCTCATTTCTTAATCTGTGCTGGAACACAACATCCATGTAACTAGTAAATATAATATTCTACACGATGTAGAATGTGTAGCAATGGAATTGGTTCTGGATATTTAGGTTTATATAAGCCCAAATAGATTACTATTAGTCTATGGAAATAAATATTTTAAATTATTGTACTATTAACTCAATTATTTATTTAATACGTTCGCAAAGCATATAGAAGTAGGTAGAAAGAAGCTGAAGAAGCTTTCAAATAAACTGTGAAACCTGAACTATTAAAATTATTTATTAAAGCAAAAATAGCAATATTTATGAAGGCTTAGCTCATCATCTGACATATATATCTATATATGTACATATATCTTAAATTAAACTCTTTGTTGAAAAGCTCGTTGCCTCAACAATGTCCATGAAATTATTTTCAAGCAGCTGTTGGAAATTGTAATACAACGACCGAACAGTCAGGGGATCACTATAATCTGTGAACTTAATATTCTAATTTTTTCAAGACCATTATAGCTTCCTTTGAATTCTTTAACTCTCTTACGCGGAGAATATCAATTCCACTGACAAACTTATTGTAACTTTGTGTAGCTTTTAGGTGATTCTTATTGCGATTTCCCCATAATCTTTTAAAGCAAAGTATTATAATTAGAGCATTAGCGTAGAAATTACAGCATTTTTGGTTTACTAATTTGCTTGACATAGCCGAGGTAACAGTAAAAATGGGCCACATAGGGTTATCGAACAAGTCTTCTTCTTCTTCTACATCGTTGAGATACAACAGCCTTGCCGGAAGTCAGTGGCGGCGCCCATTCGCTGGCTGCACCTTTGAAGACCTTTGAAACACAATATTTGAAAAGTCTTAGTGCAGACAATAAAACTCGTTGAGCTCGCAGGGCACTCAACGGTGGTTCTATTCAAAGGGGGAACCCAAAACGCTTCCGCACAATGCGCCGACGTTGTCTTGCATACCAAGAGAGGCGCAGCAGGTTACACGAACGATTCCACAGATTTGAAAGTCCCAACGGGCATTCGTTGGCTTTATGATATCTGAAAGCGTAATATAGTCGTTTGTATGACGTTTATACATTTTATTTGATTTGTGTGCGCTATGCAATTCGAATAAAAATTCGTTCCTTCATCCGTAACTTGTGCATAAAAGCTGATAGAAATGATTTGTAAATGATACTCTTTATAGGCAGCAGGTGGCATTAGTTTGTCAATCTAACAGCATTCAGTGCAACGAGTATCTGCATTATCTGGTTTTTCACCAACTGGTTTAAATTTAAAAACTATTAATAGATGCAATGCAGTTGGAAACTTAGTCTATCAAAACTACATATACACTCTGAATGCATTTTTAGATTGCAATTTTCCGCGTCCGTTCCACAAAGATTTTTATTAAACCATATTTTCACAGGATATTATAAAAACTGAAATCATCTTCCATTATTCGACTTGTTCTTTTCTTGGTAAATAAAAATATTTGAATTCAGACATTTCAACCCAAAATTGAAGTTTTTGAAAACGGTTTTTATTTTTCAATTATAACCCTTTAACATTAAATGTAAAGCGTTATATTTTATTATTATGAAACTGTAAATCAACTTTAAAATTTGATCAAGAATTACATACATATATAGTATTTTTAAAATAAATGAAGGTTGTTCATCGTTAGACATTTTCATTTGGTAGCTCAGAAAGTGAACGTGTCTCTATTTTTTTTAAAGCGTATACCAAGCTTGCATTTGCACCATATTGTAATCTGATTATTGAAAATCAGTTTAAGTTTCACAATTTGACAGTAAAAACATTAAATTGAAATTTACATAAATGCTCATTTAATAATTTTAATTTAATGCACGATTTAATTCGAAACTGACTTCATGCCAGCAGTTGATGATTAAAGCATTTGTAATTATTTTATGAAAGAGAAAAGCCAGACGAAAAAATGAAATAATGACGATTTAAAAAGTCAAAGCTTCGACATAAGTGTGTACTGACATATGTGAGAGTAATTATGAAATGATGTCGTTTATAAAGCAGAGGAAAATAAATTATGAATCTGATAAAGTGTATACTTTATTTAAATTTTATTAGCTAACAATTAATTATTATTATATATTTTTTGGAATATTATTGATAATTTTTGGAATGGCATAAAAGTAATTCTAATTTAGACCTTAATAAAAACACAATTTAATAAAACACCTAATGGTACTTCCTTAAGCGAATATGTAAGGCAGTTTTAAAAAAATGCTGATAGAAGTTTATATGTGTATATTGGAGAGGTTATCTTCAGAAGTATATATTGGTAAACATTTCCAAAGGGGTTGTACATCGCCAATTTGGAGATGAGAAATCGTACGTAAGTTAAGTAAATTCGAAGGTTTTGATGAGATGGAAGCAACATGAATCCATTAGTTTACAACTAAGATGAAGAAAAGTCATAAAATAATGAAATAAAGAAAAACCATTGCGCTGAGTCGTCAAGTTGTGTCCAGGTCGCAATTTCTTAGTACCAATTATAAGCTTCAATTTAAATTACTTTACTATATCTTGGCCAAAAAATTGTTGTATTTGTTTTACCAGAATATGTATATTAAACTGCTCAAAAGTATCTGAAAAAGTAAGACTTTCGATTTGTATCTCAGAGTTGCGACAGCTATGGCTACAAATGCACAGCTTGAAGAAAAAAATGGAGTTATGCTCACAATACTTGTTGCACACAGCTTCCATTAAAGTGGCATTTAATAGCGAATTATTGTATGAAGTCCATAAGACACAATTTCTTGTGGTGTATTTAAAATGTGATTGGAAATCGAAAGTTAATGAAGCGCTCTGGGTGTTGAATGCGCGTTAATTGAAAGTGAAATGTGTGCGACTAGTATTGCCAAAGCCGATTGCGAAACACAGCAAATTAAAAACGTTCTTGGGCCCAAATGTTCAAAGACTTGGACTTGGTCGGCTTCAATGTCTAGTCGCTTGACTGCCAAAAAAAAAAGAAGGAAAAAATACCAGCGAGTATAATTAAGTAGCGAAAACGAAAACGTTTCGCACAATAAATCATTCGGCTTTAATATATCATATTAATTATTTTCAGCACAGACACAAAATGCAAACTCAGAGGAGCAAAAAATAAATGATACTCCAAAGGCAAAGACATAAAAATGCTATATACAGACACACACACTCGTGCCTATATATAATATTTTTGGCAATTTTAATGTGCGCTCAGCACAAACCAAATTAAATTTCGGCTGTCAGCTTAGGGTATAATGCCCATCGAGTTATTAGAAATTTAAAGCTTCGCTGAAAATACAAAAAGCGAAAAACAACAAATTTTCAAAAATAAAGCCAAAATGCATGCAAATTAAAATTCTTTGGAAAACTATTGTTTGCACAATTTTTAACAAATGCGTTAAAGCTTGGAAAAAGATGAAGATATGAGCCCATTTTATAAACAGAGCCAGAAAAAAGAGAAGTCGTTGTTAAATAGTGTTCCCTTCCCTGGTTGACAGATTGAAACTAAATCTATAATCATACTTTGCAATATAATGTGTAAGCTGCGAATAATTTATCCCTTAAAAATATGAATACTTGTAAACTACACTGAAAAGAAGGGGAACACGTTATAGCTGAAAACAACTGAACACTTAAATACCCTCTTTGTAGCTCTAAGCAGTGTTTGTTTAGAAATACTTGTTAATTAAGTTAGAGTTTAATTTTGTAATAAATACATAGCAAAAAATTTAATATTTCATTCAATTCTGTTAAAAGTATGTCTTGTAATATTAGTGCCTTTAATTAATAATAAATTAAAATACACAACAAGCACTTTTATAAAACAAACCAACAAACAAAACAAACATTTTCTAATTATTTAAAAGTACAATTCAACGAAAAGGCTATAATCATTATATAGAATTAAGTAGAGTGGTTTTAAACCCTCTGCTGATCTTCATCTATCCTGAAATACCCCGATAATATACCCGATTGCTTGGCTCTTCGCCAGAAGAGCCGTGGCGTGCGGAAAACCGATTTGGTTTTATAGGAAAAAAAGTGATTAATTAGATGAACAGTCGGCAGCCATATTTTGAACAGCTTTATTTATAATCTAAAAGCCTCCTACAAAGTCTTTTCCCTAATTATGTCTGCTAAATAAAACCATGCAATTTTAAATAGGCAAGCTTAATATTAAAGAGAGCTATGTGACGATAAAGACATTAATATAAAAAGAAACTGGACTCTAAGAGGGAACGACAAATTCGGGAGTTAATTGCGTATCAAGATATCAATTGTAATAAATGGCGGAATAGATTTCAAGCTATATAGTTCTATAGTATTTGAAGTTGGGCAGAATATAAATACAGTTCTTGAAACGTTAGTTTTGTTAAATACTTTGAAGTTGCCATAAATCTGAGTCGAATGTTCTTTTTGGAAACTGTTTTATTTAAGCTGCTATAGTGTATAGATACTTCATAATGCTGTTACATTACCCTTCCTGAATTCATAGTGCTCTCCCAATTGCTGAGTATAGGCTGCGTAAAAAGAAAAAAAAGAAACCATGACCCAGTCCATGTTGACGCCTTTCCGCTTTGTATGCCCTTAATAGGCAGCTGGCCACTTTGTGGTGTTCTGGCCTTCTGGCGACAACGGATATGCCCAAGACATCAACGGCGGCGCTAAGTTTTTGGGGTTTGGCAGAAGCCAAAGCCGAGGAAGAAGAAACAGCCACTTGCACAGGTTGAACTTTGGCTAAACACTCTGACCAGCTGGCCACCTGTTCCTGGTCAAGCTGTTGTGCTTCAGCTGCTTAAGTTGATGTTTTTTTATGATTCTGTTTCGTGCTTTAATAGGTTTTAAGGCACATAAGCGTGGCACTTGCCATTATTCGAGTGTACGAGTATAGCCGCAGCAATCGGAAGTTCGTGTTTATGATACGAGTCCGTTGTACTTTTCTGGGGATCGGATCAGCTGTCACTTGTTGTTGGTGCCGAGAGAAACGAATGTTGTCGGTCTGGTGTCCAGTGGCAGATGATTTGCGTTGCTACTCATAAATAATATAGATTTATTGCGCTCGATGGGTTGTTGATATATTTAGTTTTCCTACTGACACGGAGCTGTTGCTTATTTTAAAAGCCACGATTGTAGGTAATAGACACTTTAAATACTATGGGAGGATAATTGATTCAAAGAGGCATATGATGATGAAATATTTATAAGCATATAACGTGTGTTCTACCATTCCATATACCTTTACACTTTTCACTGCAAAGAATACAAATAAAATTCTGTTTAGATATAATTAAAGGCTTGGAAATGTCTGCATTCCGTAATAATTGTTATTATTCAAAAATATTGCCTTGTTTGCATTGCTTTTCTAAAATTTCTAATACGTTTATAATGTTTTTTTTGTCTTTTCCTAAGACACTTGTACAGTGAACAGATTTTTAGAGATTTTCTGTAAATAAATTAAATTAAACAAGGATTTCATTTCAAACAAGTGATTCTAATAGCCATAAAAAATGCAGCTTTGAAAGGGTCTCTCCTAGGTATTATATTGCTTTATATTTTATGGCATCTAACATTTTTAGAGCTGATCCAAGTAGCAACGAATAAAGGGATTAACGAATTAATAAACGATTGTAAATATAATCAATTCTCAATTTAAAATATTAGCTCACCAAATGCCGATAACATGTCCAGAAGTAAGTATATATAAATATCTGCAATATAGTATCTTTTTGAATAGGTCGAGTTTTGTGGCTTGACAAACATTTCGAATTGCCAGGAAAATTCATATTGTATGGAAATTTTTTGTTGGTATGAGCAGCTTTAGATGTTCAGCAAACACTCGTAACAGTTCGAACTATAATTAGAAGAAAACACTTCAATAATAGACTGTTCCAGAAATTTCTTTTGTCTTCTCTGCTTTTTCGCATCACACGCTCAGAACGTAAGCGAAAGCTATTTGCAGAGCTCCCATGATGTTGATTGATTGCCATTGCATTAAGCCTTTTTGATTTACAGCTATGTATTTTTAGAAAATGTGCAAAATGCGCAAAAAGGGGGAAACTGCAGCGCTTGGCAGACGCTTTCCGTAATACGGGCAGATGCATCTGCTTGACCAATTCAGAGGCATTGTAGCTTTTATTGTTGTTGGCAGTGCGTGCAACAAGTGTAATGCGGCAAGCCGGCAATGCGGCAGCTTTTTGTTTACAATTGGAGCACGTCTGTTTTGGCTGCTGCAGCTGCCCAGCTGCCCATCGCAGCTTCCCCATGCCCCTCCATGTAGTCATTAAGTGGCAGCCGGCCGGTCTGTTTATCGCGTCTCCAACTCTGCACTGCAACCGAGTTGCCGGCTGCAACGATGGCTGGGTAAGGGGGGAGGTTCGGGCCAGGGGGCCAGTCAGTCAAATGCGTTCTTCTGTGTCTACAATTACATAATAAGTTTGTACAGTTTGGGCAAAGCGCGGCTATAACTATAACTGGAGCATGCATTCCTATGCTATCGAGGCATGAATTGGGTTAGAAGGGTATATCAATTAGCTGAGCATGTATGCATGTAGCAGGCGGAGGGAAGACAAGATATACCGGTATTGCAGCGATTAGGCCCTGAAAAATTATAGCATTCCATCATGAATAATTATTACAAGACACAACCAACTCTGAGAGGTGTTCAATATTAAATGCAAATGCAAGGCAATAATATCTTAACACTGATGTGATTTTATCAACATTTTATTTCAGTTTTGAATGATGATATGTTCAATATTATCGGTTTTAACTTCATTCTTTCAACACAAATTTAGATTAGATCGAATTAGATCTCTAATACAAGTTTGGCCAGCGATATACTTTCTCCTTCAGGGCTGTTTAACATAAATATACATGTACAATTCACAAACTAACTATAAAAAGTACTAGAATTGAAATTCATTAATAATTGATCTTTTTTCATGATTAAGATAATAACCAATTAAATTTTAAAATAAATTTTTGTAATCATTTAATTATGTATCTCGGGGTATTTTGATTGCAGATGTCAAGATTTTATTGTCTTAGATGTTGTTTATCGCTGTGAATAGATAAATCGTGGCGTTGCTTGTAAATTATTACAATTTCTTATTTATTACTGATAAGCTGATTTTCTAATAGTTGCTATTATTGTGATAGTTATATATTTAATTTATCATCACAAACATTTCCTTTTTCAGCTTTTGACTTCAAGAGCTTGTGATCTAATTTCTCTTTACAAATATCCAACAAGTTAAAATTTCATTTATTAAGTGAGGGTGTTTAGTCATTCAAATGAAGCAGAGGTGCTGATTGAAATCGAATTGGATGAGCATTGATTGAAAAAGTTGAATCTGACAGGCATGGTGGGCGTTTCAAAAACTCTTGTACTTTCCATACTTTCCATTTGAGAAAGTTGTGCGCGTTAAGTACCGCAAATTCGTTTCATAAAAACAAGAAAAAAGGCCACAAATTGTTTTCCTATTCGTCAGACTCAACTATTTTCGCTCGATTTGTCAAAAAATGTGATCTCTGTTATAAAAGATATGAATGTCTATAACAACAAACGTTCTGATTGAGAGTATTTGATGGTCGTGCAGGCTCCATCGCTAGATGTTTTGCTTCGCCTTTTCGTGGATTCTTGGGCTCGATGCTTCAAAGACCTCAGGCTGCCTGTTTGCCTTCGTGACACATTGGAAGAATCTACCTGGGGTGCATTGAACGACGCTGGGCTAATTGCCTCACATGCCACAGCTTTGGGGCACTTGTCGTTGCTGTGTGTGTTTTCACACGTTCGTGTGAAAAGCGTGCTAAGGCAACACATTTTTTATTGAGAGCAGCAACAATGCTAGCTAAGCAAATATTAGGCTCGGCTGATCTAACTGTCTGTCGTTGTCATGTCATGGATGTTATAATTTAAATATGGTATATAATTAAGCGCGATTCTAATGCATGTACCTGGCCATTTAATTCCAGCTCTAGGCCGTATTTAGACATACTTGCATAACTATATCGCTATGATTATATACAGCTGTGTCTAATTAAATCAACAAAATTTCACATGGCAATCTTTCAAATCGGTTCCGCATTTTTCTAAGGTTTTTCACAACTTCACACATCATCGAAACACAGCCTCATTATCATCATCATCATCGTAGTGAGCATCATTATCATCGTCGGACGTCCGAAAATCGTTTCGCAAATGCACATCTATCAAAAATCTAATGATGCTGGTCGCCCTCAAGATACATTTTTGTTGCTCATAATTAAATTTGACTTCATTTTTTTGGCTTAATTCACAAATTATGCGTTACGCGTCGCGCTCCAAAATAATTTCACTTTCATTAATAATTTTGATATTTTTTTTGGGCAGCCTCATCATACAATTATTTTTCAGACTTGTTACGTTTCGTTAAATAAAATCATGGCAAAAACAAAGCGTAAAAATGATATCATTGCGATATAAAACTTTCTTCGTTTTCGCCGTTTCTTGCTGTTTGTTGGCCTTTGCCGTTGCAGCGAAGGTTCAAGCGTTTTATGCTTTTGTTTATGGCCATAAAGTTAATAGCAAGTGCGCTTAAGTCTGAGCTTAAATGTCACACAGAGTTGACACGTTAGGGTTAAAGCCATAAAATGCCACTTAACATGCGCATAAGGCACAATTTTCGTTCTGAAGCATAATGGAGGAGAGAAAATGAAATTTTTGGGACATTATGATGGAATGA
Source organism: Scaptodrosophila lebanonensis (assembly GCF_003285725.1). Lineage (NCBI taxonomy): Eukaryota > Metazoa > Arthropoda > Insecta > Diptera > Drosophilidae > Scaptodrosophila > Scaptodrosophila lebanonensis. Next base: position 2,413,265 of record NW_022060564.1, on the reverse strand, counting down.
ATGCAGAGTTTTTTGAGGCCCATATAGTCACTTTACATAATTTATAGAATTTTTACCAAGTATAGAATTTTATTGGAAAAATCTTAAGTAGGTTTTTTTTAACAAATTCGCCTCTATTAATACAAAAACTTCAATAGCCAGAATGTTTATTATTTAAGACAAACACTATATTACAAAATAATTCCAACAAACTAACAACATTCTCTAAAAATATAAATATTTATTGTTACATTAGAAGTTTATTATATTCATGTTTACAGTTACAAGTATTTTGTGGAGTTGAAAAATGTATATGTTGTTCAAATATTTTCTTAGTTGTCTCTCGCTCTTTCTCTCTCTCTCTCTCTCTCGTTCTCTGTGGGGCACAGTTTCTACTCTTCGCTGTACTGTCTAGCTCATTTTCATTTATAACCTTAACGAAAACCCACATCGAGTGCCGGTCAATTGCACACATCTAATTGGAAACCAGTTTTCCAGGCAGCCCGCCCAAAGAAGCACCAGCACCTACTCAAAATTTGAAAAAACAACAACACAAACAACTACACGGCTATAGCAACTTGGAACTAGTTCGCCCAAGCAGCACGCCCACAGCAACATAAATACGCACCAGCAACACTTCAATCAGTCAAACAGTCGACGACCTACACAAACAACAACAACAACAGCAGCAACAACACCCACGCTTAGGCGCTCACTTGAAGCTAGCAACATGTTGCTGAGAAATAACGCCCTTGCAAGCCGGCTGTTGTTTTTGTTGCTGCTGGCTCTCGCGCGTTAGCAGTCAGGTCTGATCTGCTCAGCAACATGAGCGAGCGTCTCGCTTGCTTGCTACATGACAGACAGGTTAGCCCTCGTTGTTGCCAGCGCTGTTGTTTCAGTTTAGCCGTAAACATTGTTGAGAGCGGTTCGTTACTTCGTTTGCTCGCTTCTTCGCCTGCGCTCTTGTCTTGCATTTTCTAAGCCGATACGCGTCGTTGCATTAACGGTAAAACCAAAGTTTGATATTAACAACGCATACAAAAAATTGAAAGTGTCGTTCTGCAATACATTTATACAAGTTTCTGCTAAGACAAAAAACAAATCTATAAACATCTTCGCCAAAGTCAAAAGCAGAGCTGCACCTGTTTCCTGCCGCATCAACCAAAGCCACCACGCACATCTGCTGCCGCATTATGAGGCACGTACGCGCCTTTGGCTACGCATAAAAATGCGATGTGCTTCAAACATATAAGCATAAAGCATATACGAGTTTAGAAACGAAGAAAAAGTGTAGTGTAGTGCAGTGCAGTGCAGTGCAGTGTCTCCCAACATATTTCGCTGTCGGCGTCGCTTGCGCAAGTGCTGATAACTTAATGCTGAGCGCCAACAACAACAACAAATAAGCATAAAAAGAAACAAGAACAGAGACAACGGCCTTGTCTACTTGTCGCGCTGCCTTTTTTGTTTTGTGCGTCCCTCCGTATTTGCGCTTGCACACATCCACACTTACTTACAGACTTTACGCAGCGCTGCAATCTATCATAGTCAGTGCACTCGAATACCAGAACAAGCCACACAAAAAACAAAAAGCAAACTAAACTTTTTCTTCTTCTTGGGATTAAATACCACAGTTGGATATTTTAGAGACAAACGCGTCATTTTCAAAGGTATGTAAAAGCTCTTATTTATTCCATTGAGGTGGTGACTGTGAGAAAAAATGCAAGCAGTTGCTGTTTATGTTTATGAATATTTACAAATATTTATTCATACTCATTTGTCATAAACAGATTTATTACATTTTTAAGGATTCATTTCTAGGAGTGTTTCTAAATTTCTTATACTATTGAACTTTGAAAACTTTGAAACCAGAATAGCTGAAAACCCAAACCTTCCATATAGATTTGCTACAAACATACTTGTGCATCGTAAAATATACAAATAATATAAAATATGTATGCAGCAACATTTAATTACAACTGAAAAATGTAGCTAAAATTTAAAATTATATGAAATGTGATGATAAGTCGATTAGTTTTTGCTTAGCTTACTCAGTTGGAAAAGGTTGGTTAATATTGTCTACCCGTCCGCTAGAAGTTATAAGCCGCGCGAGCTTTTAAACCACAAGCCACAGCCATATAGACTTCCTCTACACACGTGTAAACATGGAATATTATGAAAAATTAGTGTTCTAAATTTCAAAAATTTGAACACTTAGTGGGCAGTCGGTGCTGGCATTAATGGGTAAATTTCTCGAGAGTCAAAATGTTGAGTCAATTATGTTGCTACCTAAATTGATTTATTTGGATAATTCGGAGCAGGCGGCAGCAGCTTCCTCATTTCGTTGGTCTACTTAGAAAGTTGCGATGCTATCGTTGAGACACTCGTCTCGACTGCTTTTTAGGCGCATTGGCGAAAGTTTAGAATTCTCACTTGAGCTTTTAATTGATCTGATAGCAGAAGCAGTAGAGGTGTTTTCAAATGAAAGTGGCACAACTGGACACAACCGATTTGCTTGTCATTAGCATCGGGTCTTTCGGCGATTGCTGGCTAAGTTCAAGGCACTTGGCACCCACCGACTTAAACTTTTAAACCTTAACTTAACTACGCCAGAGTTGATTGAACTTACCTGCCAGCAGGCAGAGCAACGGTTCACAGATCTCTGCGCCAGCTTAGCAGACTCATTTCCGTTTCCCTCTCGCATACACTCTACGAGCATGAATCACAAATCGCAATCTTGCCGCAATTATAATGCAAATTTTCAGTGCTCTTAGAGGTCTGGTATTACGAATATGTTTGTGTCATTGTTGTCATTTTGCTTATGAATGAAACCTGCAGTCGTCAGTTGGCAACCCTGTTACAAAGTCACCGCAACAACAATTATTAGTAGTATGTATTTGAATTTGTTTTTCAAGCATATTTATGCAAATTTTTACACCGGGGGGCATACAAATGTTCGTTGAAAAATGCCACACAGCAAAGACCTTCCCAACTACTTGTATTTACAAAATGCATATGTAAAGCTTTTTATGTTAATTGGCATGGACTTAAAAAATATTTTAAATTAAAATGCTTACTTAATTAGTCAGAGCTAGTTATAAATGCTTATAAATAACATAAAGTATTTGTCGTTGTCTCTCTTTACTAATCACGCTACAGTTTACGTAAATTTGACAATCAACAAAAGAAGATACAAATAAAAGAAACACAAAAATTTCCTCCATTGTCTTTATTGGCTTTTGATTGAGCCCTGGCTCTATCACAGCCCATTATGACAACAAAATGGGCTCCAATACTCGTAGCATGGAGAGATAAGGTGGAGGAATATTTGAATTATAAATTGGTTCGCACGCTATGAGGTGGGCCCAAAGAACGGGCGGTTGCTGTAAATTAGTTTCATTATAAAGTTCTTATATTTTCAATGAACAATATTATTGGGATCAAGATGGGCTAAGAAGCTTGGTCTTCTGATATTATGTGATATAAACTGGTAGATTGATGTTTTGTTATTAAATATAGAACTGGTTGACTAGTCAATCTATATTCAGCCTAAAGGTGCAAACTAAACCCCTGCAGTTATTTTAATTGCAAAATATAAAAAAAGAACTTAACAAAGCTACCATTAGTATTAGAACATTATTTTATGATGAGTGATCGATTGAATTGGGGAGTTGAAAATTGAAAGGTGTACGAATAGTGTATTTTTTCAATAAAATTAATAACAATATATATAATAAAATATGTATATAATGAAACATATAGATCCAATGTCTGAGAGCAGAACTCTGAATAAGTAGTAGCAGCTATATTTCTTTTTAAATTTTCATCAACTCCACACTATAGCTTTTATCGAAAACATATTTTTTCTGGTTCTATCTATATAATTAAGTGCAGCTTATTTAATTTCTATCTTTCAAGTCGTCATTTAAGCATTGAAAAATATCAAGCCTTTTTCCTTTTCCCCTGATTTACCCAGTATATTAGCTACCTATCTATTCTATCCATGAAACTCTTGACCCAATTCCCACAACTAAAAGTATTTATAAATTGTCGTTCACACGTTTGTAAATCGAAGACAATTAAAATCATATTTCACGTCTTCCCAGAAAGCCATCAACATAAAAGTATGTCCGCACCTCACTGACATGTTGAAAGCTAATATTTATGGAAAATCAGGTCGAAAACCTTGTGGGCCATCATGTCACTCAACAAAGCAGAAAATTTGGCCAAGCAATATATCTTAGTTATATCATCTGAGCAGCAACTTTTGCTTTCAAACAATCCCTCAGTTAGAATCCCAGACGTATTGTTGTGGACTGTTGTTCCCACAAAACAAAACAGAAAAGGTCACAAATTATTAGCATATTGCCGATCATTATTCATTTGCCATGTCGCTGACTACTTAAGGCCTAATTAACGCACAAACTTTATTCACAAACATTAAGGGAAAACTTGTAAAAAAGCAAAACGAATTAGACTTGAAAGACAAAAGTAAAGAATTTGCAGTAATTTGTAATTTTTGTAGAAATTTCTAATCCGAGAGCGAGAAACTAAAAGTCAGTCAACTGTTTAAATTGAATTTCATGGTAGCGGGCAAAAGCGTTGGGAAAAATCAAACTTCAAATGCAGACAATGTTAATGCTGATGATGCTCAGTGCTCAGGAGGAGGCTGATGTTGATGACAGCCACAACAACAACAAAAACAACAACAGCAACAAAAAACAACGTTGTTGTTGATGTTGTTTATGGCCAGTGACTATGAATTTCATTTGGCTTGGACATTGGCCGTTGCCGCCTGATTACGAAACAGTTTGTTGTTTGTTGTTGCAGTTAATAACTTTATCGTTGAGTTTTCACTTTTTGGTCGCCAAAGCAATTTGCTGAGCATGCATGCACGTTGCCCGGTTTTCCTGGAGTTCGTTGAGCCCCAGACAATCGCCATTGATATTGACTTTGAATTAATTTCCTGTCTTTTCGAACACCCTGGGCTGGGAGCCTTTTCACAGTGCAGCTCACGTTCCGACTTACAAGCAACTTGGAAATGCTTACAAAAACTGAACAATGTCCGTAACAATAACTAGTTGACAATGTGTTTCCCCTCGCCCCTCATTTCGGCCGAACATCGGGCCGAGTTTATTGGCTAATTAAAAATCAGGAAATGCACACACAAAACACTGCGCTGCATGTGGTCGCAGTCGTCCTGTAAGGACGAGGGTGTCTTCTACAACATCCAAAACTAGCTACCTGCTATTGTTAAGAGCCTGAGCCTACTGTCAAGTGCGGTTTGCTATGCTTTAGCGCCCCTGCTCCTGCTTCAGATAACAACAGGTACAGGACTCTCCAGATCGGGATTAAGGATGCAGCGAAACGTGATCTATTCGCAGTTTTGCAGGATATGCGCCTCATTACATGCACATTGCTAATGGCAAGCACGTAGCGGTCAGAGGCGTGGGGCGTTTTAAAGAGAAGTTTAACAGGTTGCTGCGATTAGTCCGATCGACCCTTATCTTTAGCCAGAGATCTGTGTTTTCTGTATTGAATTGTCAAAAAAAAAAACTCCAACTTTTTATGGCTCAATCTTTTAGGTTTGTATATAAATTGGTGGCTGATACAGTGGCAGGATACCTTGCTATAAACTTGGCTATGTCAGGAGTGGCTGTTGGATTATATCTTTGAGTATAAATCGTAAATGGAGATGTCATCAGCAATACTTTGTTGACACTCTTCTTTACAAAATAGCTTCAGGTTTAGAAATGGGTGCATTCAGTTTGATCGTAGTTAGTATACTTTACACTACACTATATTATTAAATAATAGCTTACAAAAATAATTGTTTATTGTATTTTCTAGCAATTTGTAAAAAAATGTATGTGTAAGCTAGAATTTTTATTCAGCTGCCTTTTTCTGAATGCATTTAATAGATTTGATATCATAAAGAACTCTTACAACGACCAAAGGCTTAAGAGTTAAATCTGAATCTAAATTTGACGGATTTTTTAAATATATTTATTGCTTAAACTAAAGTACTGAGCTTTAATTTATAACTAAAATATTTTGATAATAAAATAGCAAAAACAATTATTGAAGAAAGTTTGAAGAACAGAACCAGAGTTTTTCTAAAAGTTTTGACAGTTTTCAATCAAAAATGTCTTCGTCCAACTCACCTTAAGAACAACTAATCAGGACTACATATTTTATTAGTTTTAAATTATTAGTTTTAAACTAGTATACCCTTTTACCCTTCGGATGCAGGGTATAAAAACTCATAGCAAGCAGCCGCTGTAGGGCAATCAATCATGCCAACCAGCTTTTGACATGAGACCATCAAAAGGCAAAAACTAAAGGTGAAGATGAGAAAAACTTGAGCTCTGGAGACCTTTAAAATGTTGATTGCTGAGAAAATTCTCAGCACTCGAATCGCAACTCATGTTTATTTTCAAGCCCATTTAACACATGTGTACATAAGTGGCTATAAAGCGCCATAATTGTTTGCTTAACACGCCATTTAACGAAAACGAATTATTTCACAGCTTGCTAAGCACAACAAGCTAACAAATTCGTCATATTTTTGCATTGTCGCCTGACACCCTTTTTTGTTAATTAATTTGTTAACAAAACGGCGTATCAACAAAAAGTGAAAAACCACCAGTAGCAATAACAACAACACACCAATAAAATGATCAGCAAGCAACAAGCTGACTACCAATTTTTGCTGACGTTATTGACATTCGGCCATAAAAATACATACACACATTTATAAATAAAAATATTTCGTTGCCGTGCTGCTTTTTAAAACGCTGACTAAGTTCGCATTTAGCTGTAATTTGGCCAAGTTAGCATGAAAAAGGCAAGTTGAAGTTAAGGGGGAAAAAAAACCCATATTCGGACTGTTTGCCATTCAATTGAATTTAGCAGTAAAAATATCTCTCTCTATATATACATATGTATATATACGACATTGCTCGAATATTAGCACCCACTTAATTGAATTGCAAATCATTTCAAATGTCTTATGACACGCGTGACGCTTCTGACTTGTAGATCTGCTACTCTTGCCCATATATTAGATGCCTTTGCCAGATGTGAACGGGTTTTCTAGTTGGCCCTGCAAATGGTTCACAGTTTTGTGGCCATTTATGCTTCGTCCAAACGCTCCGACATATGCAAATTGTGAGACAGTCAGTCAATTGTCTTTTGTTTCGTATTTCAAATGATTGCGGGCGTTTCTTTGATTGTGAAATAAGCAAGAATAAAGCGCTTTAAACTGAATAACTAGAGCGGGCACACTTTACAAAAGAAACGGAACTACACGGATTGTCAAAGCAATGGAAACAATACATATTACTTATAATAACCGATTACAGACTTTATTTTATGCATAGATTTGAAAGTAATGTATATACTATACTTTAGGAAGTCTATTGCATTTACTGCAGCTGCTGCCTTCTAATTCATGTATAGGCTTTACAGAAGACTGAATCTGAAATAATGCGCTAATTGGCATCAGTGCGTTAGAGAGAAAGGGATGGAGAACCTATTAATCAGTCATAAAATATGAAAACAGTTCGATAAGCAATCAGACTGAGCAACTGATTGGCGAGCATTTTTAAAGCACTTCAGCCAACAAATAAATAGATTTTATCTTGCCTTAATAGCTTTATTTTTTTTTGTATTAACAATGAAAAGCCTAATCGTAATCGTTGCATATTTAAAGACATTTTTAAGGACCTAATAATCCAAAAGAAAATAATGACAAACATGTCAATATAAAAATCAGATTAAAAGGACAAATAAATAAGCATTCATCTAAGGGTTCCATTAATATACATACTCGTAAATAGTTTATAGCTTTCTATAATTGCTGCTGATTATAAATTCATTATAAAGGAATGAGTTTTAATATCATGTCGATAAAATATTTGTTTATATTGCAATTCCTTTGTAAATTATCTGACTATTGCTGAATGATGTGCTAATCCATTAGCCATTATCATAAGAAACGCATCATTACCTTTTATTTCCTCGTTTCATTTAAAAATTATCGTATATAATCTGAATACTAGGCATATATAATCAATTTTATTTTATATACAAGTTGATACGCATTTCTTGCGCTCCACTTTCTTTGGTAAATGATTAGTTTTATGTCCCGCTGCTCGCACATTAACCCTTTGGCACTTAACGGACATTCTTTTGGCACAACATCTTGACCCTTCACTTTTGAAGGCTCGTTAAACTTTCGTTTATCTAAAGCTCGGCTTTAATTTGAAATGTATCTCACAGTAGTTTCTTTCGTTTATCGTCGCCTGAAATCAACAACAAAGCCTAGGAAAATGACTTTCACAGTCAACCGAAGGGGCCGTGGAACACGTGCCTACAAAAAAATACTAAAAGCCAACAAAATTCTCACGCTAAAATCAGTTTATAGCCAAACTCTTTAAGTCGGGCTAAGAGTTTTCTTTAAGTCTACTTCTGACTGTGACTGATTGGGCGTGTGGAGCACAAAAGTTGCACACAAGCGAGTGAAACCGCAAAATGTAACCGCAATGTAGCAGTTTTTGTTGTACTTATAGTAGTTGTTGTTGCAGTGGTTGTTGCTGTTTGGTGGTGGCGGTTCCCAGCTATCCTGGGACAGGAATTTGCTGTGCTGTGCAGTGTCTTGTCGTCTTGGAAAGCCCAGTGTGGGAATGAACAGCAAAATGATTGACTTACTTTTTTTTGCACTACTGTGTGCGAGCTTGTGAATTACCAAGTTGAGTTTCATTAGGCCACAGTTGCTCAACGCCTCTCTCCCTCTCTCCATCTCTCTCTTTCCCTTCTTCCTTCTTCTGCTCACTTGCCCTTAACGACCTTCAGGCTAAGGATGTGCGCGTGAGTGTTAAGTTACAACTTGAAGTTGGGAAGATCTGCGAAAGATTGACTCGCAACTAAAACTACTTGATGATTATTATAACGATTTGAAATGTTGTTAGTAAACTATGAAAAAAATCTCATTAAGTGATAACAAATATGATGAAACAGGCCGCTAGTCCGCAGGATGTCTGTGTTAGATTTCTGAAAGCTCCATAAACAAAGAAAACTATTTCGTTTGCTAATTTAGGGGAATTTTAATTATTGATTCTTTAATGATAGGCATTAATTTGCTGTAAATGTTAAATAGAACTGAGTTAAAAATCGATATGTATTGCTCAAAAATATTCATATAGTGAAATAAATAACAAATAAATAAAAATATAAATCAAATAAAAATATAGAATAAACAATGAATGAACAATGATTGTTAGGGTTCGTGAAGCGATTGCCTCTGCACATCAAATTCACGAATCACGCGCACTGCTCTGACAGCGAGAGAGTAGAGCCGCTGAGTGAGTGAGAGACTCTGAATGAGCGGTAAAACAAAAGGCCCTTGGAGTGCGAATACAACTGGTTGCAAGTCATCAGCGTAATCGATATGCGTGTGCAATGCACTGCAATGGCAAAACCTTAACACCCGGCCAGCAACCGGGTACTTATAGGTGTACTATATATACGAGCACATACCTATAAGTATGCAAGTATGTAGCTTTGCATGCCAACAAGCGGAGCCGGAAGCGCCACATTTAAACGCCTCAATTTGAGCCAAGTTGTTTAAATGCGCCAGCAATTGACGAAGCCGGGCAGCCAAAATAAAACATAAAAAAAGAGGGCCTAACTACCACAGAGCTCTGACTTGGCGCTCTATTTGAGCGTGATTAATTTCTGTCAATGAGTGTCTGGCAACAGCAGCAGCAACTAAAAAAAAAAAAAAAAATGAATAAATAAAAAAAACCATTGCACAATTGCAGCTCCAAGTTTTTTTTTTGCCTTGCTTCTCTGTTGGCCTCTTTGCTCTGGCCTTTTGACAAATTGCCCGAGCCAAAGGCTACATTTTGTTGCTGTTAACCGTATGACAAGTTGACGCCTTTGTTGGCAGGCCATATGAGAGGCGTTGTTGGCTTCCAGCAGGAAGCATTTTGCTGGCCTCCAGCACTTGGCTACTCGTCTTCGTCTCCGTCATCGTCCCAGGCGGCTTAATTGTGCGTTCGCAAATTTGTGTGTGAAATTCTGTTTTGGCCAGCTGCAGGCACAGAGCCGAAGAAGAAGCCAGATCGCCCACAATTTGGTTCACATTCTGGCCATTTCTCTGTTTCTGTCTCTGCTTGTTTGCATTTTGGTTGCCGGTTGGCTTTGTTACTGCTCCTCTGGTAATATTAGTGGATTTCAATTTGTGTGTTAGTTGCCGAAATTCTGTTGTTCAGCACGGATTGTAGGCATAAGCTGGACTTGGGCTGGGGATGAGGAAACGTTTAATTTGTCAAAGTATGCACAAAAGGGCTAGTGCTGGTCTACAGAAAGGGTAAATACTATATATGAGAGGAAAATACTTGAATAGGTTTTCCTTTCAATGAAAACAAAATCAATCTGCAGACAGGTAGAAAACCAAATCATTGCAGCGCAGTCTAGAAGTTCTCTTAGAAGATGAACAGGCTTGGGAAGTTTATTTTGATCTTTGGCCGGCAAGAGTTGTAACAAAATCAAAGGACACCATATTTAAGCCTTAAAGACTGTATTAATTTATCCTACCAAAGTAGTTGCCAGCAGCTGAAAAAATAAACAAAAATTGTAACAAATCTCGTAGAGGACAAAACATCAAATAATTTTTGATTACCTTTTTTAAATTGAGAAGAACGTATGTTTTAGGAAAGCAGCGTCTATTATTAATCATTTTTGAAGAACAAGTTTATGAATTTGTTTGTGAATGTCATGATTCTTTGCTGGTATGAACAGAATGCCTTTACTTTCGTAAGATGGAAGTTGAAGACTTTGGAACGGCTTTGGATCTGCACTATCATTGCAGGTCTGTGGAGCTGCCTTGAAAAATGTTGACAGCTCTTTATAATGATATTACGAATACATACTTGTATGTAACTACTTTTCTTCAAGCGAATGAATCACTCTTCTGTTGTACATACATAACGTACTCGGATATACTCGTACATATGTATGTACAATAATATATATATATATATATATATATATATATAAGGGCATATTTTTATTGCGCTTATCAGTCTGCGCTACAAATAGCAGCGGCGAGGGCCTCTGCTTTAAATGCACGGCGTGGGCAGATATCTTAATATATAAAAACAACTTAATCGACACTTCAGTATATGAATGCGGCAAAGAAAAATTAATCGTCGGCGCTTAATTTATTTATGAACATGCGCAGCATCAGCCTTCATTTAAGCACATATATGCTTGCAACATACATATATACATATATTTATATATATACATACATATACGATAAATGTGAATGCCTGACTGACTGACTGAGTGACTGACTGGTTGGTTGGCTGCATAGCTGGCCGTTTTTCCTGCTGCTGACAGAAATGAGAAAAAAGGGAGCATCAGAGACCCTCTCCGCACAACTTCATTAAGCGCTCGAGCAACTCGAGATGTTTCTCGGAATTTGCTTGCCTTGTTTTAGTGGTTGTTCTTGTTATTATTTTTCTTAAATATTTATGCATGTGTGGCTATATGTGTGTGTGTGTGTGTCTGTCTATATGTAAATATTCTGTGGCACATGTGCAGGCTGCGATCTCGAGACGAAGAATTAGTTGTTGCTGCTGCCACTGCTGCTGTTGCTTAAGTTATTAATGTTTGAATGCTTTTAAAGATCCCATGCATATTTTATGATTAGTGACGAGGACGTTGCGTTGTTTTGACTTTAAAAGCATTTAGTCTGCACTTTGTATAAACAATTTTAGAACTCTTTGTTGATTTATTGCAACAAATGCGCAATTTGTATGACATTATTCACATGGCTGCCCCAGACAAAAGACGGCCTTCCCATTTTTAATTGTAGTGGAAATTAGCATTTAGTCTAATGTGCTGGCATGTGAATTAAAGCCACGTTTTGAATAGAATTGAATTGTTAAATGCTCAACAAAATCAACAATAATAACAAAATATACAAAAACCTTTCATGCCAGCCATTATTTTTATATTTAACAAAAAACGCCGGAAAGCAAAACCAGCAGCCACCAAACAAAAAATAAATATAAATAACAACAAATTAAAAAAAAGCAACAACTGACATTATTTTCGGCGTTCTATTTTCGTGTACGAGTATGTATGTATGTGTACGTGGGTGTTGTAATAATTTATTGACAAGTGTAAAGTGTAAAACAATACCTGGAGTCGATTTATTTCCCAGAATTTCTCGTTTCTCGTTTTTGGAAAATAATTGTGTTAAAGCAGATTGCGTAAAGCGAGCAAATGAGAACAGAAAAAAGATAAAGTTGCGCATTGAATTTATAATTTCCGCATAGAGCTTTATGCGATTTCCAAATCTGACAGTATTTTCCAATCATAGTGCCAGCAGCGTTTGCCCTTTGACATCGTTTTAGTGGAATTGCTTTCAATTATATAGAGGGGGGAATTTAAGTGCAGATACTCCGCATTGAATTGTGTTGCCATAAAATGGCTTTTATGCAATTGAAGGTGGCGCATAGTTTAAGAAAAAAGCGTTAATTAATGTTAATAATGCGCAGTCAAGTGGTTTCGATCAATAATATTTGCCACAAAAATGCTGAAAATGCGGCATTTATCGGCTCGCTAGCAGAGCACTGCATGCATGAAACTAAAGTAGACAATTATTTGATTCCGAATGAATGAATACAGAAATAAACTAGATTGTCTGTCCCCACACATTGTCCAAAGAAATGTAATATTTAACAGCTTCGCATTTACACTTCACTCATGCAGTACTCTAATACGAACACACACTAATACGAATATTCACACTTCAGGCTCATCGTAGTGGAAAAATCTGTTAAGTATATTAAGTACACTTGACACCCACACAAAAAATAGTGCTGATGTATGCACTAATTGAAATACATGAACAAAAAATATACATGAGAATATATGCTCATATATTATGTGAAAAATATGAAATATAATTGATTAATTAATTGACAGCAATTGAGTTTAATTGAGTGTCACGTCGGGGCAGCTGTTGCTTTTGATTTCGCTGTAGCTTTTCAAAAAATGAAAAAAAAATCATTTTCTGAGCTGCTGAGCCCCATGGACGTTGATTTCCGCTCCCAGAATATTTTTGCATAATAAGACACGCACACGCACTTTTCACACACACACACACACACACGCACACACACATTCATGTTAAGATAACGACAAATTAGCGGTAACCCAAGTCAGCGTTGTTGATTAAAAATCAAGACAGGAAACGATAAGAGAGCAGTCTGAGTACGAGGCGGCCAACAACAACAGCAACGACTGCGCATTAACAGTTAAATTCTATATTGGTTTTAAAGACTTTGTGTCTAGGGCAAAAAAAAAAGTTAAGCTATTTCGCACTAAATACCAAAGTTAAGGCACCTGTTTTTTTTTCTTGCCAACAAAATTGCCGGCAAGTCAAAAACTTGAACATGCAACTGTGGAAAGGAAGTTGACAATTGTGTTCAATTTTTCGATTAAAACGTTATTTGAATTTACAAATAAAAAAAGGAATTACTAGAAAAAATACTGTCTTCAAAAAGTAATTTATATTGATGTGTATTCAAATAGTGCAATATATTACTTAATGTATTAAAGGTTACAGTCCTTATTGATTTTATTAAATAACTGATAATTAAAGTATCAAACAATACTTTCAAAATGCGATAACAAAAAGTACTTCATTTTTAACAAATATGTATTCAAAAACTAGTCTGCTTTTTATTTATTAAATAATTCTAATAAACCAAACAGATGGGGGTTACAGTTTAAATATTTGATACGATTTTATTTAAAAAAGTAAAAACATATTCTTTAATTAGTTTTTAAAGTATAAAGTATTAAAAAGGCTTATGCAAAATTGTTTAGTTTGGTGCTAAGGTTATGGAAATAGTTTGGATACTTGATTTTATTTGCAAAATATTCCAAATTTAACATTGCCATCCCATAGTGCGTTGCAAGCATTCGGGCAACAGCATCGCTTAAGCCATTTGCGCCAGCTAATAAAGCAAAATTACGTAGTCGGACACTCACCTAGGCGACAGCGAAGCAACGCGACGTTGACAGTGATGGCAGCAACATGCTCAGGCAACAATTAGTTGCAGCAACCACACCAACACCAACACCAACAGCAGCAGCAGCAACAACAAGTGCAAACACTGCAAAAGTTTGTTGACAAAAGCGCAACGCGGAACCGAAAGTCAAGTCAAAGACCGCCAAGTAACTTCATCAGTCACAACAACAGCAACATGAACTATGACTAAGCGGACAGCTTGTTGTTGCTGCTGTTGCTGTTGCTGACGCAGCGCGTGCGGCAAAGTCAACAGCAACTATGTATGTACTCCAAAGCGTGACAAATAACTTGCTGTCGCTAAAGTCAATGTGCTTCTTCTTCTTCTTCTTCTGCGTCTTCTTGCTCATATAAGTATGTTCTTGGCCATGCTGTTGCTGTTGCTGTTGCACGCTCAGCAACATGTCCAATAAGCTGCTGCCTTAGTTGCTGCAGTTCTGCAATTTGAGCCGCAAACGCTCACATGGTTATGTTGCAATGCATTTGAGCCTTCATAGCTATCATTTTTTCAAAAGAATTGCTTACTTTAAACAATGTTGCTGGTAGGAACAGCAGCAGCAGCAGCAACACATGCGAAAAATTCTTACGCCCAGCTATTTGACTATGTAACTAAGCACAAATATGAACTGACGACTAAAGCAACAACAATTAAGCACAACAAGAACAACAACAATGTCAATGACAAGGGTTTAAAGCCAGATAATCAACAGCAACAGCGACTACAAGACAAATAGAAGCCACAAAAATTAGAAAAGGTAAAAAGGCAAGACAACAAAACAAAAAAAAAAAAAACAAAAAAAAAACAAAATGTCTATTGTATTTACGCAGTAGCGCTACAAAGCCAAGTGTAACTCAGCTAACTTGGCCATTAGTTGAAAGCCACAGCCAAACTTGAACTTCATTTCTGTACGGGCTCGCGTGCTCCAAAAGGAAGAAAAAAGACGCAACTTTGCGCCACAAATTTTTATGTAATTTCATTTGTACTTTATTGTGTTAAGTGATGTTGTTGCTGTTGCTTTTCGTGCGAATTCTGCCCAAAAGCAAACAGCACTCGTACTGTATAGTGGACGTTGGCTGCTTTAACCGGAAAGCGCTGAAAAACTAGTTTAAGCTTTAGCTTAATTCGCAGTTGCCAATTCGCAGGAATTAAGCAGGGGGAAGTGAAGTTAAGTCATGCTCATAAAACAATGCAAGTTCTGTTAGACTTTTGATGAGCTCCAGCCTCATAGAGCAGAAAGCATAGAGAGCCTTGGGCTATGCTGCTATGATTTTATGAAGCAAATGGAAAATAAACAAAAGCAGGCGCTCTTTATGAATCTGCACAATTAACTTCCTGTGCACAGAATCGTGGGCACAATTGTGCAAACACAATCAAAATTGTTGTCAACTCATGCCGTTAATAAGCAACAAACAACAACAATTTGTTGTTTGAAATTAAACAGCAGTTGATTGTCAAATGATAAATGCTCATAAAATCTTCACAAAGTCCGTCTGACATTTTTCCCTTCTCCTAGACACACAGAACGAGGCTTTTGGAAATTGGTTCCCTTTGGCATTGGCGCAGGAAATGAGAGGGCACTGGTTACGTCTACCTCTGTACACCTGATTCAATTGCATTTCTTGGAATTTTACGAGCTATTAATTGGTGAATGTCACTGTCTGGTCAATTGTTGTTCAATTTGAAGAATGAAATCGACAAAATGATTGGCAGAAATAAGTCCAGGAGTCGTTTTTTATTGCGGCATAAAAGTAGGATTTCGAAACGTAATAAAGGAAGCTATGCGCACAGGCAACCTAATACTGACAATAAAAAATGAAAGTAATAAAAAGCCGTTTGTTATACAATTCACATCAACTCAATGCAGAACTCTAGATAATTAATTTTAATTGTGTCACATAAGGTGAATTGCGTGGCTAAAACAGCTTAGTGAATGGAATTGGAATTAATTTAAATGCAGAGGGCAGGTGCATTAAATAAATGGACAAGAAATAAAACGAATAATAAATTTATAATAATGTAGTGTCGAAATGAGTTTGCAAATGTTTTCAACTTAATCTCAAAACAAATCAATCCAAAAAATTGTAAATTAACAAAAAACTAAAGCATACTCTCTGAAATGCTTATCATCGAACAAGTTATGAGTTGGTAGCAATATGCTTAATAGGAAGAAGTTAATAGTTTAATTTCGATCTGTTATTTAGCTTATAACATTGTTTATTAAAAGAAGAACATAATACATTTGCATATAAATTTATAAAAGATAAACAACTTACTCTGCTTGGTTAGCTAGAACTCTAAATTAAGAATCAACTCTACTTTTTTTTTAAACTCTGACGACGACTCTCCACTTCTCCGACAGCCCACGCTTAACAGCTGTCCGTGTCTGGAGCACATTGTTGCATCAATCTATGTCTACTCGGAAAATGTTAAAACATAAAGCGGAGACCACTGACAGACCTGAACCAACTTCGAGCCTCTTTTCACACCTACGTGTATCGGCTCGTACCCTTTGTTCTTTCTAATTGTGGGCGTTAAGCCGTGACAAAGGTCCGACAAAGCAATCGTTATGATCGGAGCAGATCTTGTTAGGCATGCCAACTTCAATTACCAGGCAGAGCAGCTGAGCTAGGCTCATAAAAACTATGCCACACCAGCGATTAGGAAAGATATAGAGAGCCCCAACTTCCGCCAGCATTTAAAATCAAAAACCAACAACCGGAAATTGCATTTGCATTTACTTAAAAGAAAAAACAAAATCAATTCCGAAACCACATAAGGCAAACAAAAACAAAAAGAACGCCACATGCAGGCATTTTCATTTTCATTTTCCAAACAGCTCCAAATTCAAAGAATGCGCATCTTCTTTATATTATTCTAGGAGTACATATCTTTTGACTTTGGCGTATTTTGATTTCCTACACCGCGCCGCGTCCAGCGACTGCTGTTTTATATGGAAATAATCAAACTGCCGCATTACATTACCATTTCCACACAGTTCCACACAGTTCCTCACAGTTCCCCACAGTTCCACACATTTCCACATGTTGAGCACACGCACATTTCCCTTTTAGTTGCAGCTACCTGCGCTCCAGCGAAACCTGCCACAGATTGCTGCAGCATGTGCAGCTGCCGCGCCTTTCGAGCTGCGCTGCGCGCTTGTCTCGCGTTTCTCATAGCGAAATTCCCACACTTGTTGTAAAGCCAGTCCCAGTCCCAGTCCCAGTCAGAGTCTCTATCTATGGGCAAGGACTGGAAGTGCAACTGCAAGTCAGCTGCTGCTGCTGCTGCTGCTTCTGCTGTTGCTGCTACCACTCAAGTGTATCTCACAGATAAACATATGCGTGCACAGCCAGATTGTTTTTCTCTTTCCTTTGTTTTTGGCAGATTTCCTCATATGGTTTTTCATATTTCTGCGCTCCGCTTTTCATTTTCTGTTCATTTTGGCAGCTGTCGCGTGGCTGCCCCTTCTCTGGCATGGGAATCAGCAACAGTTGCTACTACTTTGGGAAACGCTCGAACTATTCCCAACTCTCATATATCATCGTATGCAGTAGGAAAGGGCGTACAAGTGTCTACTGTACTCGGTTATTCTATTAAAAATAATGCCGTGGCTTGTAAGAACATTTGCATAGAAATTGTGTGAGATGCAATATAAATAAATAAAATTAAATTATTTATGGAAACAAATTCAAATGGAAGAACAACATTTTAGAAACCGTGCAGAAAGAAATCAAAATGGTGGAGGCAATTTTTTTTATTTTATTTATTTATTAAAGACTTCTATGCAATTTTAAATTAACAAACGAGCAGTGAGAAAGCTGTAGCTCAGAGGCTTTAAGATAAGTTGGAGCTGAATTAGTTTGATAATATATTAAGAATAAAGATATGTACTTGTAGTACAATAATAATAAGTTTTATTAGATGTTTTAATAGATATGTAGTACAATAATAATAATTTTTGAATGGGTGTTTTTTATACCCTATACACAAACTAAAATGGGCTTACTAGTTTTTTAAAATATAAATTTTGTTTTTGTGTTTTTAGAAAAGCTTTTTTTATATAAAAAAATTTATTTACATGTCATAAAACCATTATTCTGCTACCAATATGGCAGCTTAAGCATTTGAAATTTAATGAGGAATATTTTCCATAGAATGCAATGCAATATTTGCAATACTTTTTGATAAAATATTACATTTTTATGTATTTTTTTTTATGGAAAGATCATTTTTATGGCACTTCTTCAGTCTGCTTTTCCTGGGTCTGGCGAGCAGCCGTCTTGCTAGTGCGTTAGAGTGCCTGTCGAGGCGAGAAAAGCTTAAATAAAGTGATGTGCTTAGTATATTCAATTTTATCAAACATTTATATTCAATATTGTCAAATTATTATTGAACGTTGTCTTCATAAAAGTTTCATATTGATTTTTAAAATATATCTGTATTTCTGGTCATCCAATTTTATTTGTCTATACATTCAGTTCTAATTTATTCAATTTATTATTAAACATAATAAAATTAAATTACATTATTTTTATTATGTGTGACAATGTGACATTTATTTGCGCTTAGTTTGTGTTTATTTTCTACACAAAGAGTATTTTTATTTCTCGGTTTTATGAACCTTAAACCAAGTTAAGTTTGCGCCATAACCATTAGCTAATGTCTCTCTTCCGTTGTCTCTATTTTTCCAGGTAAGCCCTCTGTCCAACAACAGCTGTGACTGTGAGTGTCCAAAAAGAAAACAAGACGATTAAAAGCAGAATACCTTGCCAATGCTTTTAAACCATGAATTTTATAAGGCAATTCGAAACGGAACATCGCGCTGCCGCGCTTAGCAACAAGCTGCGAATCGCGAAGTCTTCCAAATGCTGCTTTAAAATGACAAAACAAATAAAAATTAATAGCCGACTGCCCAGGCACAGGCACAGGCCCAGGCCCAATTCGGAAGGAATCCTTAGCAGGCTGCTCTGCCCTTGTCCTTTGTGGCTTTTTATTTACTTATGGTATGTTTGTGTTTTTGTTGTTTGGCCTTTGTTGGTTTTAAGCGCACGCCGCAGTCGCAGTCGCAGCCGCGGCATTGGCAACCTTTGCTGTTGTTGTAGTCCCTTTGTCGTTCTATATATATGTATGTATGTATGTGTGTATGGTATATGGTGTATGCCTGACATATTTTTGCGTAATGCGGACGGCGGCGCTTGAATGTTTTCTGTGCCCCTCTTTAATAGTCTTAAATTCCTGAACAAATAATTCGACAGCAAATAGCTCTAAAGAGGACCTCAAAAGTAAACCAACATGGGGGGAAGAGTAAGACTATTTTCTCATATTTAACAAAAAAACATGCAAGTATAAAATCGTTTATAAGCTCAGATTATTCAAATTAGTTTCCAATGACATCTAATTGTTCTCAAGAATCATTTCACTCATTACAGTATCGTAAAAGTTGTTTACATGCAAAGAACATTTTGCAAACTAAATGGTTTCTGCTTCTAAATATAATCAATGGCTTAATTCTCATCATTATATGGCGACAAAAGAAAAACTTTCTTGAGCATAATCGAAGTACAGGCATTGCTGACATTGCCTTCCACTCGTACATAGTAATTGAATTTCCGTTTTTCCACCATGCCATTAATTTGAGCATTTCCTGGGGCATTAGTAACCCACACACGCACATCCACACGCACAATCAAAGCACTCGCACCCAAAAAAAACCCAAAGACATGGAAAAGCTAGAATTTAACGCACGCATCAGTCAATTTCTAGCATTTCCCAAAGACACCCAGATCCCAAGTGGATGATGAAGAAGAAGGAGGAGAAGCAGAAGTAGCAGCAGGCAGTTGTAATTGGACAGAAGACGAATCCAACGCCTTGTTTCAATTGAGCGCCAAGGTGTGGTTGCCGAGTGAGTGGGTCTAACGAGGAGCGACTCTTCTGGATGCCTGTCGACAGAAAACTTATTAAGAAACTACTTTGATGCACATGCTCCGGCACTTCAACTCCAGACATTCGCCCCAAAACGCACTCTCACACACACACCCTAACGAGTTTTGTGGCTTGTTTTTTGTGGGAAGGCAACGTACATTAGATTTTCAAATAAAAAAGTTGTGTGCGTGGCAATTTTGGGGCCCTCGTTAAAAGGAACTCACATGTGGGGCTTCCTTTGATGACGGCATTTGGTTAGGGGAGTGGGACTTAGATAGTGACGAAGGCCCAAGGATATTAACTTGGTGAGAATGATTTGATAAATTCTAACACCAGCAGCTGACATTGCGTGATGAGATATTGGAAAAGTTTTAGCGGGGGAAGGTGGAGGAGTGCAACTGAGGGTACCTGCAGAGTTTGGCAGGACATTGAGGAGGCAGCTTTAAATGAGAGTGAGGGTCTGAAAGCTGATGAAAAGTGAACTGTGTTTTGGAAATTGATGTTGAAGTGAAATCCTAGGGATTCTCTGAACCGAAGACTTACGAGCTAAATGCTATCCAGTGTGACATGTGCATAGAATAATAATTTAGTTGGCTGCAGCTTACAAAATAATTGATGTGGTGGGTGGCTGGAAATGTTCGCCTTCAATAGAATAACAATGCTATTCACATGAAATTTTCAATTAATTTCTCAATTGATGCATTAATGCAAAACCTGGCACAACAAACAAGCATTTGAATCATCGAAAAAAAAAAAACATTTTAAAAGCTACATGTATGAGAAAAACATTTCCTCGAATTGTAATAAACATTTCTTAATAATAATAGGGTTTTTTTTGCATATGCAATGTGGCAACAAAAGTTTTTCTAATGTAGACGTAAAGTAAATTCATAGAAATGTTACTGAACTAAAAAGTGATAACGAAATGGAGGTGGCCTTGCCATTGCAACTGATTCAAGGGCGTAGGCAGCTTTTACCAAAGAGGGGGGGGGGGGGGGTTAAAAAATTAAAATTTTGATTAAATAATGCACGATGCATTTAAAAAATAACTTATGCATATGATCAACGAAAAAACTTCAACTCAAAACTCTTCCCATTAGCGGACTGATAAGTTCTCCTAAAATTAAATAAATATTCGTCAATAATAAGCGTTTTTTGGATTATAAATACCCATGGCAGCAAAATTATTTCTAAAGTTGTCGCAAATTATATTTTTAGAAATGTTACTTAACTGAAAAGTGATTGCCAAATGGAGCTAGCTCTTGCCAATAACTCATTGATAAGTTCTCCTACAATTTAACAAATATAACTCAATAATAAGTTTTCTTTTTGCTTTTTAATACCTATGACAACAACATTATTTGTAATGTTACTGATTGATAAGTTCTCTTAGAAATGAGCGGCCTTATAAAAGGCAAATGAAGGCTGTGAGTGCAGTGCACAGGTAGTCTCAAGTGCTTGCAAACTTTCGTCATGACGTGCCCCAAGTGTTTGGTGCTTGTGCAACACAGCAGCCACTTAATGCCTTCATCTACATCTATGTCTGTCTGTCTGGCTGCCTGTCTGTCTGTTGGTTTGCTGCATTGTCGGCATGCCACTTTATAAATACCGTGCGCATAGAGAAAAAGGCATTTAAATAGTTAGTCGCGCGTTCCAAACTCATGTCAACTCATTGGCCAGAAGTGCTGGCAGCCACAGCCAATGCTGCCACATAAACATTTACATAGTTTACTTCAATTCTTTTTTTCCCGCTCCATCATTTTCTTCTGCCGGATGCCAATGCATCGAACCAGTTTGCTAGTATACTATAGTATGCTCATATATAAAACCCCCTCTATGATAAATCATACAAAGAATTTATGCAGTAGGCAAATTCCTCAAACGCAGCGTCAGCGAACACGTTTAGCAGCAACAACAACAAAAACAACTAGTTGGAGCTCTCAATCTTGGCTGCCAACTAAACGGAAGTTGACTAGAAAATGTATTTGCCCCCCGCTCGCACTTCAGTACGCACCCAAGTACTTCTTAATGAGTTTGTTGTTGTTGTTGTTTTTGCTGTTGTAAGTGCGCTCCATTGGATAGGAAGTGGTTTCTTCCAATTCGACTTCCTGTTGAGGCTAAGGATGCATTTAATTTGTGCGTTGCAGACAAGGCGCGACCGTCTGAATGTCTATATGATTGCCTGCCGCCAGGCAACAATTGTCATTGCTGGAAAAGAGTCTCTTAAAGAAACAGTGGATAGAGAATCTAACTAACTAAATAGAATAGTAATACTAAACTGCATAGCAAAACTTGTAAAGTATTACAATTTAACAAATTCAAGAAATGTGAGAATATTTTTTTATTTATTTATTTATTTATACTGTTATTATTTATATAACAATACATAAATTACACTTGTAGAAGAATACAAATATAGCTTGAACTAGGAGTTTAGTCTTTATTAATTATTTATTTCATTTAATTATTATTTACTTATACTTTGTATAAATCTATTGTGAACGGTTCTCTGAAAATACTTAAATATAATAATATATTTTATATTTGTTCTATATATTAGCAACATTTATGCAAATACTGGCTTTTTAGCTCCACTGTAGTGGATGCTTGCCAACTTGTAGCGCTGCAAGTGCCTTCAAGTGCGAGTTGCATGTTTGTTGCGTGCGTCTATCAACTGCTATTTCCGTTAATGCGTCGCGGCATGAGAAACTATTTGTAGCTGTTGTTGCTTTACATTTGTCTAACGGTTGATTGTTATCAGCTACCATACACAAGTGCTCGCAAAGGTATGCATTTACAACCACACACCCATACTTCATCGTTCGCAACATTGCACTTGCAAGCAAATCATATGCAATTATTAACGAGGTAGTAAATCTTATAAGCAAACATGCATACACACACACACACATGCATACGTTGCCACGCTGCACACATGTGTGGAAGTTCACGTTGAAATTTATGGGCACAAAAAACACGCCCAGCAAAACAAGCACCTGTGCGCTCTTAAGTATGCTACAACAATTGCAATTCATTTGCGCAGTAGAACTTGATTGCTCGATAAACTTAGTACTTACTTAGTTACTCTATCAACGTTTTTGCTGCACGATTATGAAGCCTTTTCACTCGACTATTAAAGGAGAATTGGCCGACTTTTGTGATATCGATAGCCGGAATAGACAGTTATTCAATGCGAAGAGCGCTCTCCAAAATCCGACTGGGAAGCTTCTTGTCTCTGAGCCAGTGTGTGTAGTGCAAGCACGTGCAAGCATGTGCTGCCTGCTGCCATTTCGCATTGAATTCAATTTCGTTAGTGACCCACACATACACAAAATTTACGGCACTTTTAAAATGTGAAATTTATGTGCGCTTTTGCTTCCGCAAACCGCTCCGAGGGTCGAAATGCAATCCAGCCTGTGGCGGCGCAAAGTTTCGTATTTGCCTTATGAAAGTATATATATATTTGTGTATGCATATGGCTCATATAAAAATAGATGTGCATTATGTGTGGGTGTAAAATTGTTTGGCATTTCAAATCATTTGCTAAACCAAAGTGTAATTAACTTTTTGTTGCAATTCTGCACAAAATGTGAAATGTGAAAGCTCAGAAATGCAAAGAGTTTAATCAAAATAAGTTCACTTTTCCATTCAGGTTATATGAGAACGTAAATAGGAAAATACCAATTATTTTTAGCACAAAAGAAACTAAAACATTAGTTAATTATTTTTCGAAATGATATGCAATAAACTTTAGCCACTGATTGTGAAATATGAGCTAAAAGAAAAGAATTTCAAAGAGAGATATATTGTGGAAATCAACATTTTTCTGGTGAATGGATGGGAGCTGAGCGTGAAATGCTTGTAGAATATTTATTGATAACCTAATTAGCAAAAAATAATTGAATCTAAGTAGAGGTGGGGAATATTTCGAAAAAGTGATGTAAAATATGGATTTTTTAATGCAAATAGAAGACAATAAAATTTGTATCTTTGCATGAATAATCAACAAATTTGATTACCATCCACAACATTTTTGTATCCAATCCGCATATTTTTCAAAGTCATTTATTAAATCTATGGCTTAGATTAGATAACAATATTTTCGGAAACGAAATAGGACTCGAAAAGTTTACAATTAAAAACTTTTAGAGAGGTATGGATGTAAATAAAATGAAATAATTTGTTAATTGTAAAAATGTAACATGACAATCTATTAAATAAATAGCTGAATATAATATATTGATATTAGAATTTATAATGAAATCCCCGAAATAAAGAAAAATTGAACAGGAATAATAACAACATGAAGAATAATGTACTTAAAGAAGTTTTTTAAAATAAGTAAATAGAGGATTTTCTAAAAAATCTCTTAATATTTTTATAGTACAGCCACAATATTAATGTACCTAAAAAGAGTTTTCTTTTATAAATAAATCACAAATGTTTTTGAGCCACTGTTGCTGACAAATTGTTCAGCCGCTTTGCGTCTGAAGAATGTATTTAATAAGCTCGCGCGATAAAAAGCCTGCGGGAACAACCCTTGCCTCTTCAAATGCTCAAGGGCCATTATGCAAAATAACAAGTCAGCATTAGCATATCATTTGATATAGGTGCGCAGCAAATGGGTGTTTGCCGTTTTTTTCTTTTTTTTTTTTGCCTTTTTGGTTTACCTAGAAAATGTCAAATTACGCATACGCCTCGTGCGCTACAAAATTTGAAATTATGTAAGTGGAAAACCGCTGGTAAAATGAAACACTCACACATAGGCAAACCGACTGAAAGACTGACTGAGAGACCGACTAACAGACAGACTAACAGACCGACTGACAGACCGACTGAGAGGCAGACAGGCAGGTGTTGTCACAATGACAGTTGCTGTTGTAGCTTCTCCATTTTTGTTGTTGTGGCTTAGCATAAGCGTAGTTGTGGAATGGCGGTCGTTGTAAACAGTAAAGCGGCATCAAAATTGCATAAGTGGCATGTGGCAAGTGGCAAGTGTAGTGTGGCAGGTTGGCAGTATCAAAAACAAAACCGACATCGTGTGTCTGTCATACCAGTGGGTTGGGGGCAACTCCTGGCACTGATTCAGGGTTGCCAGCGCTACCGAAACCGCAGCAAAGTGCAGTTCCTCTGCGGCCTCCAAATTTGGCTGTATGTGTGTATAGCTTTGCGTGTGTGTGTGTGAGCGCGACAGAGACAGACTGATTGCTACAACGAAATGTGCATTCTCGCAAAAATGCGTTAATACCACGAACATATTCCGGGCCATAATGCAGGTTGTGGCGAGCCATATCACCATATATGTAAATCTATATAGTATAGTCAGTATATATTAGTGTGTGTGTGTTAGTATGTCGCGCTTTAATTTGGCAATGCAAATTATTTGCAATTATTTAGAGCATGCTTTTAGGCTTCCGGTGCTCAGTCCCCTTTGCGGCATATGTTAATGACCCAAATGCCGGGGCGCGCATATTTAAAATTTGTGGTCAACAAAATGGCCGGACAAGTGGTGGGGATGTCTGCCCGTTTTGGCACCTAATCATTTGCATATGTTGCGGTGAACAATTCGTATTCAAATGTAAATATTTTAATCGAACATTGATGAAAGTTAAAATAGCAGAGCCAGCGGAGCTATGGAGGCTGTCAGACAAACATAAATATTTTCCAACTAATGAAAAATAGGTTCAGGAAAATAAATTGGAAAATGTTGACTTTGAATATTTGACGAAATAGGTTTCTGAAATTTTGAAGCTGACATTTTGTAGATGAACCTACGAGTATTGATTAGAGGCTTTAAGATATGGAGTGTTTATCATTTACAATACCTGATTAACAGGAGAGATATAACCCACAATCAGTGATTTCTAATAAGTAGCCGGAAGAACAAAAACGGAGTCCTTAAATGTATTTATTTAGAAAGAAAAAGCTATTTTCTCTTTTAAGAATTTATTTCAGCAAAAGTTGATTGGAATTCCTTCGCTGCTCACTTAATATTTTTTTGCTTTAGAAAAGTAAAATGTAGAATAAATAAAATAAGAAAATAGAAAATATATAGAAATATTTAATTCGTAATTTCCTAGTGCATGGTATTTAGAATAGATTCTCCCGACCTAGTCTTAAATCGTCTATGCTTGAGTTCCAAAAGAGTTCTCTTTGCTAGTTTTTGACTTTTTTTTAATCAAAACGACTGTCTAAGTAAGTTCCTTTTCTCATTTGACACTGCAATGGCTTGAGTATTGTTTATGTTACTCACCTACACCAAGAGATTTTCTTTCAGCCATGCTTTTTAATTTATTTAACACTTGTAGTGCTGCTCTTTCGCTTCTTTCTGCCAAACAAAATACCCGCAGGCGGTAAAAATGCGTTGTAATGCCACTAAACATTTTAATGAGCAAAGTATTACTCCCTCTTATGCCCAGGAATTTGTTCCCTGCTGTTGCATTCCTTTACTAGCATTAAACAATACTTTCCCAGTGCGCTTCGCTAATGCTTTTTAATTTGCAAACAAAAGCGGGCACGAGAAGGCGCAAAAATAGACTGCAAGGTCGAGAGTTGAAAACGTTCTCAGCTCAGCTCACACCTTCAACAACAGTTGCTCATGTAACCGCCAATTAAAATCTAGTTAGTGTGCAGACTTTTAAACAATGCTTTGGCCCCAGGGGTTGCATAAGCTTTAAAACTACTTGTATTTGTTGGCAAGTGCGAGGGAAGGTCGAACGAGTTGGAAAGTTGGCAAAATATATAAGCGTTTATAATTTATTACTTCTCCACACTAATTGCTTTGTTGTGGCTATTTATAGTGTTTTGAACTAATCCATAGACTTAAAAGCTTTTCCATTAATCAGTACTCCTTGCTTTTGGCGTACAACTCGAACTGTCCTCGTTTGTTTTGGCCAACGCTTTGTGTTATTTGTCCAGCTCTTGCTTTAGTCTATTCCCTGTATTTTGTTGTTGTTTTTGCTCTGCTACCCTCGGCTTAAAAGTGTGTAGTAAATTAGTCAAAGAAGTTCGCGGGTCTCTTCATTTTTTCGGTGCACGAAAGAAATAAATTAAATTTTTGCGCACGCTGCCTTTGTCTCCTCACTTCCTTTTTTTCCATGTTGGAGTTGGTATTGTTGTTGTTTTTGTTGTTGTAGCCACTGCCGCAATGCATTAACTTGGCTGTGTGTGTGTGTGTGTGTGTGTGGCTTTTACGCCTTCTCCGATGCTTTTAATTACGAACCAAAAATGGCAGACGCAGCGTCGCCTAAGCGGCTTACAAAAAACTGGCAGAAGCAGCACGAAAAAAGTAACCGCCTCCCCCATTCTTTGTGGTTGTTAGCGGGCTTTTAAAATGGCAACAACAACAGCATTGTACATGCAAAAACAGCTAAAATGCGCTAAATAAATAAATAAATAGTGTGGTTAAGCTTGCATTATAAATGCTGGCAGGCTATTCGAAACGAAGCAGAAACTAAAAACGCGCGCTCTTTGCAACAATTTTGTTTGTTTGTTTGCGTTTTTTTGATGCACTTTATAGCAGTTGGTTGGTATTTCAGTTTTATTCTCATTTTTTACGTAAGCTTAGCTATTTATTTGTCTGTGTGCAATTTCTTTGATTGCACATATTTTTTTTTAGAACTATATGCAAACAATTTTCAAATATCAACTCACTGCCCTAACCTAACTAAGTACTATTCATCGATTTATGTTACAATTATTTTTCTGAGATTAATAAAATTTGAAAAACAAATGATAAAAGCTCCATTTTGACGAGCACCTATCAGTTTTTTAACATAAGCGTGGTTACTTATTTAGAACTATATGCAAAGGAAATTAAAATATTAATACTACTACCTAACAATAATAGATTTTTTTATATTAAATAATATTTGGAAAAATGTGTGATTAAAGCTTCATTTAGACTTTTTTCTACAATTGTTCTAATATAACATGACAATTTGTTGATGTATCCGGTACACCAGAATGCTTTAATTTCAATGCCAGCACTGAATAGATTTGCTTCGTATTTTTGACAAAACTCAAACATACTTTTTGACATAATTTGTTCGCCTTTAAATGTCTAAATGGGTCTCGAATCAATTACAGGATGGTGGAATAAGGCGAAACACACTGATTTACCTCAACTTAAATACCAGCTTAATAAAGTGGTGGTAAAATTCTTTTACCTCCAGGCCTATGCAAATTACTAATTAACTATTCCCACGCTAAACAAAAGCGGCTTAATAGTTTTTAAATATCTGTTGTTTGCAATGTGGAATTTAATTTCAACAAATTTATACTCCCACACAATAATAAGTAAGCAATTTTAATGAATTTCTTCGAACACACAAATGACAATTACAAGTCGGCCCTGTGAATGCGGAAAAATGATTGCCATATATGGAGGCACAATTGGCGCAATTTCCATGCCCAGCTGTTGCCATTTCCCTTTTCAATTTGCTGGCATTAAAAATGTAAGCATTCCTATTAAAATATTTAAGCTCTACGCTGGCAGGAATGCAAGAGTATGCGACCGAAATAAAAATTGTAAAAATTACAAATCAAATATGCGTAAACTGCGCCCAACATAGTAAAAAAAAAAACAAAAAACAAAAAGGAACTGAATGCTAAAGGCGCATGCAACGACGTTCATATACCCTAGACTATTATAGAACTTACTAGAACTTCAAAAATTATATAAATAATGATAGTGCTAAATTTGTTGAGGTCATCTCTTTTGCCGATAAAGTATATGTAAAATAAAACAGCACGAATTCAAATACTCTTTCTTCTGTTTGTCCACAGCATTGAAATAATTTAAAGTTATTTTAGTAGTATCTGCAGATCGAATTTAGTCAGAATAGCTCGTATACTCTTTAAGTTCTTGACGTTCATACAGTCGAACGGTTTGCCAGTTCGACTTGGCTTGCCTCGCACATATCGCTTCTTTTCTATACAACTCTGGAGTATTTGACATTAAATGTTGCATTCCCTAATTGATACTCTTTGTTCGCGTGAAGAATAAACTGGCAAATATTTGCAGAAAAATGGCGGCAGGCAAAAAAGTCAGTCGGATGTGGACAAACAGCGGTCGGCAGGAAATACGCGTCAAAGGGCACACGTAGCTTTATCATATTATACACTCAATAATTTACAATTTCATTGCATCGCTCTGTACATATGTACTTTATATATGTATAATAACTTATCTGACGTCATTCACTATGTCTAGGGGCATTTATTGAGAATGTTGCGCCAATTAAAGCAAAATTTTTAATAAATGCATTTTAGCGTGTTCTGGGGTTTTGCCTTTGGCTTATAAACTTCTTAATGATTTATTAAAAGCATTGCTGTTTTTTGAATTTAAGCTGCTGTTGTTGTTGTTCTACTTCTTCTTCTTCTTACTTTGCCGCAATGTGCGCTGAAGCGGTGCAAGCGATTGTTTTGTTGCTGTTTTTGTTGTTGTCGGCGGTGCTTCTCCCATTTATTTTTGCTTAACTTTTCATTATATTCCTACTTGAGTGATTTCTGATGTTTCGTTTTACGCTTAATTTATATGCGTATACATATACACTTTGTGGTGGTTTATTATATGGCTATTTATTTATAGCTGTGCCCTTTTAAGGCAATTGGAAACCAAAAAATGGAAGCTGGTCGTTGTGGAGGGTCTAAAAATGTTAATGGCAATAAAGTAACGCACAAGTAGACGCAGTTATAAACGGTTCATTATTGTTCATGGGTCTCCAATTACTCGCAAGGGGATGCAGAGAACCGAAAGAAATATATATCTTGGAATGTAAAAAGTGAAGCCATATGTAGATATTGCCAAGGTTACACAAAATTTGGGCCAAAGCTCGTCTAACGTTCTAATTCTCTATATTTCTTGTGATTAAACTTTTCATGCGAGTCGATGCCGTTACTGAAGGTTTCTTCTGAAATAAACATATCTATCTATGGGTACATTTTATTCGTATATAAGTAGAGTTGCTCTAACTGTTTAGTAATGTCGCGGAGGTTCGCCTCAGCATAACAACATAATGGTAATAAATGGTATATAAAGCCATTGTTAAAGTACACAAAAACACTATTACTAAAGGCATTCTAAGCTAATAGGGGATTGCAAAAGGACAGTCATACTTATTTTGATTTGATTCAAAGCTTATAGCTTTTACAAATATATAAGTTATTGATGCTCTGCTTTTTGCTGGCTTTAAATATATATGAGATATTCCACATTCCAACATAACTAATTGCTAGGATTAATTGCAAACATTGAAAGATTTTGGATGAATAACAACTTTTTATTTATTTAAGTTATTTGTTTGTTTAAATCATATATCTAAATACTAACGTATATCTAACTTAAGAAGCATATTTATATTCACACATAAGTAAGAGTTTGTTGGAACTGGTTGAATAGCATTCTATATTCTATATGCATTGAAAAGTAGCAATGTTTTTCTGGCAGTCAGAAATTTCATTCCTGGAGTCTCATTTTAGGATGTCGACTATTTATGCCTTTTGTTATTCTAGTTAACTTAGCATTGGACGCAGCCCTAGATTCTATTTAATATTATTATTTCATTTCTAAATTTCGAACCTGTTGATAAAATGTTCTTACAATAAAATCCACCAGCATGCCTGTTAGCATTTGTTTATTAGATTTAAATTAATGTTTTGGGAAGCAATGAAAATTATTGCTAATTTTTAAATGGACTTTTGCAATTCTGTATTCAAGTTGCTGCATTTTTGCTTCACATTTTGGTTCAAAGGGCAGGCATAAACAAGTCGTATGATTTTTCATTTCTGTTGTGGCAGCCAACATATTGCAAGTTGTCTTTGCTTTGTGTAGTCACAGGACTGGCTGCTCCTCTTGGCCACATTTGCCAATGGGTTTGTCACTTATGATGCCTTCTTGTTGCTTGTATATTTGTGTGTGTGTGTCTATGATTAATAAAAGGCAGCGCCACATGACAGGCCAACCTTATCAGTCAGCCCAGAGAGAGAAAATGCCAGGAGTTGCAGCAACAATAATCAGAGCACGAACGCTCGAGTGTCGCATCATTCCTGAACAAAGACTGTTCTTTCGTGCAATTTACTCAGTTGTTTCTTTAAAGTGTTTTCTCGTGTACGAGTATTTGCAAGTTTTCAGAGCAATAAAAAATGTTTCCAAAGGTGCAAAGAATTTTGTTTGGCGCAATCAAAGTAAGGAACTAAGTCCCTTTGATATGCTGACAAAAACGTGAGCGAAAAGGCTTTTTATTTGTGTGGGAGCCGGGACGGTCCAACAGGAAACTTCTGTTCCCAAAAGGCCTGCCAGCGAAATCCCTTCACAGCAAACTTTTCAACACTTTTGCACCATTGTCTTTTGTTGGCCTGGTTACCCTTTTGGCAATTATCCTTGGTAACCTGCTGCTGTTTTTATGGTCTGTTGACCATGAAAATATATGTATATATATTTTTTTTTGGTTGCGTTTCGCACTTTTGCGCTCGTAATTTAATCAATAATGTCACAGCGTCGACAACAAAGATGAAGACGAAAAGGACGATGAGGTCGACTGTTATCCTGTGCGAATGTGTGAAGATAATAAAGAATGCCACGTTTCGGCTGGGACTGATAAAGACGAATACAGACTCGCAGCCAAGTGTCAATGTTTTGTTGTCTTGTTAGACGAAGCGGCAAATAAAAAGTCGCGCGCCAGATTTGTTTTCGTCCTTATTGTTGCTGTTTCGTGACGAGTTCAAGGACATGCCAGTAGTCAGAAATGCAATTTTTATCACTGATAAATCGGAGTGATGCGTGGCTGAAGTTGCCAATGTGACTATTGCCCAGACATTGTCATCGTCTTTTGTCTCAGTCTCTCGGTTCTGACTTGTAAAACTTAAAATTAAAACATTCCTTAGCAGTTCTTACCATTGCTGGCCTTCCCACTGCCCTCCTCTCTACATTGTATTGCTTTTCTTTTATTTTCTCTTTTCTGTTTTATTTTGTTTGGCCACTTGAGCCAGTTCCTCTCTGCCTGCCTGTTGCCCGCCTGCCCCAATGCCAGCAGCTGTCCAATAACTTTTTGTCCACACATCTCAGTCTCCTCTGACCACTTGGAGTATGTAACTTGGTCTCTTTGACTGCTGGAATTTATGCGACATTGCAGTCAGCGGCAGACAGACTCTATATAAAGTGAGTGCTTCTCATAGCCTGAGGTATACGCAGAAGGGCAGTGTCGGTTGGAATGTGGATCGGAGAGGCGAGCTTCCTTTTGCCTGCAGTAGTTCTAGAGATCGCATCTTGGGGAGTATAATTACAGAAGACCCTGGTGTTTTATATTTTCCAAAAAAAACTATAGAAGATGTTTGTATTTGCAGAACAAATATCATGTAAGCATCCACCATATATCAGGAGTAGCTATGGAGTCCAGTTATTAAATATTGGTATGGAGTAGTAAAATTGAAGTCCAATTAAGCAAAGTAGTTAGATCCACAAAGAGCGTAGAATGTTTATCAGTTATCGATTAAATATTATTTGTATGTAGTGGCTATTCAGAAATAAATTTTTACAATAGTCATTGCTGATATATTTTGCCACCATATTTAAGTATTTACAAGTTACAAGTTAAAGTATGTAGCATTGAATAGCAATGCATTAAGCTTTGAATTAATTCCCATTCTGCCGAAATTCTTAATTTCCCATTCCCACAACCCCAAAGCTGCCATTCTCCGACTTATGTGTTCTCTTTTTTGAAACTCTGCCTCAGAATAAAATGTCAAATTATTTGCATTATTGCATTCGCGGCATTCAATTTAATATCTAGTTGATCTGAAAGCCCATACTCGTAGCTTTGATGCTTTTATGTTGCCTTTAGCTTTATTTTACATTTGACACGATTTTTGTTTTTCCTTTTTCTTCTCATCTAATTCAATTTTATTCTTAACGATATTTTCTTGATTTTCTTGTCCCCGCTGCCTTGTGTTTTGTTGTTCCTTTGCACTTTTTGGTTGGCTTGTCGTGTGAAAAATTAATTTATTTGATTTGCATTTCAATTTGCTGTACGTAGCCGCAGTTTGGCTCGTCGGCGGAGCTTGCCACTCTTCTCTCCTTTTCTTCTTTTTTTTTTTGTTAAATTCAATTAAATACAAGTGCCAGTAGGGGGAGGCAGGCCAAGTCATGCACGTGTCCTTAACGCCTGTCAGGATGTGGAGAAATTTCAACATTACACTGACAATAGTGTTTGTGTAATGAATAAAATGATTTTTTTCCTGCAATTGGTCCAGAGTACAAAAAATTTAATAATTCTTAGCAATCTAATAAAAGAAAACAATACATTATAAATTAAATATTATTATAGTATACTCAAATGGGACCACTAATTGTGCTTCTGGTTTTATTTTCCATGCTTAAATAATATAAAATGAAAATCAGACTAAACTCCTAGTTGTAATTAATTTTTTTTCATAAGTTTAATTTAAGTTATTGAAATATTAACAGTAATAATTAATAATATCAGGAAAAGAGCTTTAATATGAAGTGTTCTTTTTTATTGTTTTTTCTTTATTAATCGATTAAATAAATCATTAGACTTTAGTTGCATTGTTTTTTTAAATATGTATTATTTTTATTTTTTTATTTTTAAATTTATAACAGCTTTTTATTTATAATTTGCCAAATGTGCATATTAGAAAACAAATTATATATTTTTCTATGTGTTTGTTAATCTATTGAAAAGTTAGTT
Source organism: Scaptodrosophila lebanonensis (assembly GCF_003285725.1). Classification (NCBI taxonomy): domain Eukaryota; kingdom Metazoa; phylum Arthropoda; class Insecta; order Diptera; family Drosophilidae; genus Scaptodrosophila; species Scaptodrosophila lebanonensis. The sequence continues at coordinate 2,379,544 of NW_022060564.1, read as the reverse complement.
TTATTTAAAATGTACTTTTTTATTGAATCTTGCCATGCCTACATTTTCAACAAAGAGTTGGAGCTTTGACAGATGACTTAATAAATAGTAAATAATAATATTTATTTAATAATATTGATAATAATCATATACAAGTTTACATTGTCTGCAATACCTTTTTTGGTTGCCATTTGTGTGCGTGAATGCTGTGGATTTTTGAGAGGCCTTAAGTGCCCTTAAGCCTCTTCGGGTGCTCTGCGTTTTAGCTGTCCCGCTGCAAGATAAGCGGCGTTAATTGCGAATTCCAATAACCAGCAACTACTAAGCAGAGACTGGCAGCTACGGCAGCCCGGCTCTCTGCTCGGCTATCCGTGCCAGTCGCTGTCTCAGCTGCTCGTCAAATTTATGCTGGTCCGTCATGGCTCACTTGCCACTTGTAGTGGCAGTGGCTGGGGCATCAATCGATGTTGCATCGTCTGTTCTTCAATGCGACGCTGGCTCAGTCGCCTGCGATAATTTTTGCAATTTTGTGCTGCATTTTTTTCCTCTTTTTTCTCTCTCTCTCTCTCTGCTTTATTGCCCCCCTTGGTGGCATCTCTCTAATTAATCGTGTGAAAGTCGTGCAATCATTTTTACAGCTGTTGCTGATGCCCCACTGAGATTGCCGCTCCCTCGTCGTCTTTCTTCTCGTTTCTCCAAAGGGTTTTTTCTTTTTTTTTTTTGTTACCGGAATTGAACATTTTAATTAATGTTGCTGGGGACGCCCTTATTAATGCAAATAATTTGCGCGAAGAATAATATTTGCCATATGCTCGACAGGCGGCAGCAGCAGCAGCAGCAACCACAGTAGCAATTAGCAGTTGCTGCTGCTTTCACTGCCACCCACATAAACAAACACACACACACACACGCACACACACACTTGCTTGCAACCTACGCACATGCATATGCAAGTACAGTAGAAAATTTAGAGAAAAATAAACCGCTCTCTCAAACGCCATTTCACAAAAATAAATAATTTGAAAACAAACAATGAATGCATTGAACTGAATAATTATGAGAAAATTTAAATAATCCCTTTATACTTATTTCAATTGGGAAACCCATTAATGTTTAAATTACAATCTTAATACTCTTAGAAGCCAGAAAAGCAAATACTTTCTTCTTACTTCAGAGCATAGAATATTTCAAGCTAATCAAAACACAGGAGCTAATCAGCCGTAAAGAATCGAAATAATACTTATGCTATTAAAATAGAAATAGATTTTGTATATGCACTATAGGTTTTAAATATTCAAACAGAAATAGTTGTATATTTCTTTTAAATACATTTCTATTTGAGGAGCTTAAACGAAACTACATGAATTTCAATTATAGTAAAAAATTGTAGTAACAAACAATGGATGATATAGCTGTATTATACATAGACTTCAAATACATTTCTATTTGCACTTACAACGAAAATACTTGCATTTAATTTATAGTAAAAATTAGTAGTAACAAACAATGGATGATATAGCTGTATTATACATAGACTTCAAATACATTTCTATTTGAAGAGCTTAAACGAAAATACTTGCATTTAATTAATAGTAAAAATTCTTAGCAATAAACAGTGAATGAGCCCAGCCTAAAAAGTCTATGATGCGGCTTACTTATTATACGTGACATATGTTTTCCTTAAGCGATTAATACTGTATGAGTATAACGGCACCGGATGTGCAACAACTTCCGCTTACAACCATGCTGTACAACACGGCACGCCTCAATGCCCGCCTCTGCCGCAACGTGAATGTAAATGTGGCGGGGTCCCATCAAAAATTGCGGCATTCAATCAGCGTGCCACACAAGCATCAGCAGATTTTTCCCTTCGCTGGCACACACATCTCGTTCCACTCGTACTACTACATGGGCTACATAGGTGTGCTATATGCTGTCTAGGCAGGAACAAAAAGCTGGGCCCAGAAACCGGGACAGAGGCTGCAGCTGAATGGGAAGCGGAGCGAGCGCTGCTCTGCTCTGCCTCATTTCGCTTTCATGGCTCATTGTCAACGCGAATGCGTGCGTTCTGCCTTTATTAATTTCAATACATCAACGCACATGCACACCCACACACACACACACACACACACACACACACACACACACACACACACACACACACACACACACACACACACACACACACACACACACACACACTAAAGTGCAGCCCTGGAGTGCCGCTTCGCCTGAGGGCTCTTCAGTGGAGCGAGTGAGCGAGAGAGAGAGCAGCTCCCCCCATGCCTATACTGCCGGAAAGTGGCAGAACTTGTCCAGAATCGTGCCCCTACTCCCCTACTATTGGGTCGCGCCTATTGTTCAAGCGCCCTGCCTTTCACAATGGCATCGCCCCTTTGCATTTTCAGTAAAGTTCAGGGGGTTATCGGTTGTCTTTTTAAACATTTTTTTTATTTTTCGTACCCATACCCTACCCCAGACTACCCACATCGCCGCTTAATGGGTATGTTGCGCTTCAATGAAGCGGATGTATCAACTCCATTTGGAAAGCCACTTTCAGAAAACGCTGACAAGTTTTGGTTTGGAACGTGCTCCGACATTTGGGAAAGTCTTACTTTCCTCTTCTTCCAAAACTGTGCGTACTTTGAGAAACATATTAATCATCTTTTGAGTAACTAGATTCCTTTGTAATGTTTAATTCCCTGGAATGTTTTATATGTAAGCGCTTATTATTTCAACATCCCACCTGTTTTGATCAAACTCAATTTTTGTTTATTAACAATTCGCGAAACTATTTACAAGTAGCTCTTTTAAAAACTTAATAATCATCTTTTGAGTAACTAAATATGATTCCTTTGCAATTTTTTTAGAATTCGAATTATTAGAATTACATTTTTAAATTCTGGAATGTTTTATATGAGGTTCTTGAAACACGGGTGGCCTTTTGATTTCAATTTCCAGCTGTTTTGATCAAACTTTATTGTTTTCATTAACAATTAAATATATTAATCATCTTTTGAGTAACCAGATTTGATTCCTTTTCAATTTATGTCCATAGCTCTTATTAGGATTACATTTTAAACCCCTGGAATGTCTTATATGCAAGGCTTGATTCAGTCCGACACTCACAGAAGGGCTGATCATTTCAACTCCCATCTTTTTTAATTAAGCTTTATTTTTGATAACACTTAAAGAGACTATTTAGCTCTAATTTAGAGCGCACACTTATCTTTTTTAATAGATGTACCTATCCAAAAACTGTTTCATTTATTGATTAACCTCTCTTCTCTGATCCTTGCAGATGCTGAAACACGTGCAAATTTCGCCGCTGCGCAATCGCGCCGATTCGCTCTCCTTGAGATCCAGCAATGTGTCCTCCTGTGCCTCATCGATGTGCGGCAGTCCGGAGCCACCGAATGACTTGCAACGCACTCCTTCACGAGCCTCCAGCTACTCAAGTCTTAACGAACAGCTGCCACAGGTAAGTGCCACTCACGAATGCAATGCTAAGAAATACATTTTACTAATTCGATTAATTCCTAATTCCCACAGACCACCATCAAGGTCTATACGAATTGTCTGAAAATTGACATCGAATACAAAACACTGGGCATACAATGGGATACCACCAGCAAGGAGGTGATTGCGCAGCTACTCAGACGGTACGTTACAATTATTGTTGATATTCCTTTAATTGACAAAAAAAAAAAAACTCCGAAAAAGTGACAAAAGCCAGCTAAATGTAAACAAGGCAGAGCTTAGAACAATATCTTTTCATCTGAGATATGAATATGTACATATATTACAAGTGTAGCTTAAATCTATTATTAAATATTAAAAGAATATAACTATAAGAAAAATCTCATTTTAAAAGGAAATAAAACTATATAGTATACAGAAAAACATTATAATTCCTCATAGCTAGAATAAACTCATTCCATCAGCTTCAGCCTCTTTTAAATCTTTATTTACGATATCTAAGCAATTTATATCTTAAACATATATATAATTTTTAATTAAATTAATGTTTAATTAATTAATGAGCAGATAAAATACTGAAATATTTTTAAAAAATCTTTCTAATTGAAAACAAATTATTTTAACAAGAGAGATTTTTTCTTTAATTGAAAACAAATTATTATAAGAAGTAAAATATTTCCCCATAGCTATTAAGGAGATTTTTTCTTTAATTGAAAACAAATTATTATAAGAAGTAAAATATATTTTCTTTAATTGAAAACAAATTATTATTAGGACTAAAATATTTCGCCATAGATATTAAAGAGATCTTTTCTTTAATTGAAAACAAATTACAAGTATTATAAGAAGAAAAATATCTTTTCTTTAATTGAAAACAAAAGATTATAATAAGTAAAATTTAGATATTGAAAAGCACAAAAATTAGAGTAGGAATAAAAAAATGATTCCCATTATATGTTTAATTAACTATTCAATTGTTGAAGCTAAGTCACATTGATTTGTCTATTTAATTACCGTTAATAAGTTGTTTTAATTTCGATGCTTTACTAAATTGTCTCGTTTGTTTTCTCTTTTTCTCTACAGTCTCAAAATGCGTCATCGCGATCCACGTCTGTTTTATCTGTCCATGGAGGTGGCCGTGCGTCGCGCCGGAGTCAAAACCATTCTGGTGCTGGACGACGACACCCGTCCGGCCATATTGCAGGCCTGTCATCCCAAGGGGGAGTCTCGCTTTTGTCTGCAGCTGAAGCCTGGCGGACTCATACGCGTCCACACATCGGCCTTGCAGCCGACCTCGCAGTACAAATCGCTGGTCATCAGCGAGGAGACCACTTCGGATGAGTTGCTGCAGCTGTTGCTGGGCTGCTATAGTTCGCTGGAGCCCGTGGAGCAGTTCTCCATCTATGAGGTGTGCCCGGGGCAGGAGTATCAGCGGAAGCTGCATCCCGACGACCTGCCACTGCGCGCCCAAATCGAACGCATGAAGCGCGGCGAGTCCTGCCACTTTCTGGTGCGTCGCAATCCGAATTATGCGCGTCGTCGCCAACTGCTGGCCAACCTGAATGAGGCAATCAACAAGTCCTTTGAGAGCGAAGGTAATGCGCCGGCCGTCAATGCGGCTGAGGACACCAACAGCTTATTGGATCTGTCCATTGAATCGCTCTCCGATGATTTGCACAGTTTGCTGACCACAAGCAGCAGCAGCAGCGGCAGCAGTAGTGGCAGCAGCCTGGATGACGATGCCGAGGAGGATGAGTGCGCCAGTTCATCCGGATCCTCGGACAATTCGACCGAGTGTGCGACAAGCGGCTTGCGGCGTGCCGTCGTCGTCTGTCCCAAGTGCCGGAACACGTTCAAATCCTGCGAATTTTGCAAACAAAATTCCAGCGCATTGATTGGCACCCAAGCCCCAGCGACAACCACAGGCTCGTCGGTGTCTCCTCTGGCCAACTCGCCTCCCGCGCGCGCCTACAGTCCGGTCTACAATATACGTGAGATACGCACAGCCTCGCACTCGTTCTCCTCGCTGGGCAAGGACAAAAAGCTGCTGGACATCCACATAAATGCCCGCTATGCGCCCTCGGCAGCCGTCTACAGTCGCCTGCTGCCCGTCGCCGAAGTGGAGGCGCCTCCCCTGGACATCAATGGCAATGCGGCCACCAGCCAGACAACGACTCCCCTCAGTGCCGAGGCCGTCAATAATAATCCGGCCAAGGGCTTGGGCCATTTCGTCTATCTGTAAGCCCAGGATAGCTGTTAGAGTTGTTGTTGCCGTGCCGGGAGCCACGAGTCATAGCTTCCCATTTTGTTTTCTTTTTTGTTGTTGTACATACACTTAGAGTTCTTAGGCTAACACTCCCCCCAAAAACACGAGTACCGTATGGACCAAAGATGCATTTGTAGGCTTAACTTAGCTCTTAGTGGCTTCACCTTTCTACATAGTATTAGTCTATAAAGTGCACAGCCTGTAAATAATTTATCTAATCCGAGCAAAACTGGGCATTGCCTTAACAGTAGCTATAAAAAGTGAACAAAAAGTACATCCTCGTATGTACAATTAAACGCACACTTGATCCTTTGAAGCTTTCATCACGCAAATCAAATTACAAGCAACAATTTCGCGTGCGACTAAGTAAGGTTGAAAGCGATCGGCAAGTGTCTCAATATATGGAGTCTATAGCTTAGAGCTTTAGTCCAGTTACTAAAGCTAACTTAAGTTTATTTCTATAATGCTTCTTGTATAAACTAATCGATACACATTAATAAAATAAATACCAAAAAATTAACTAAATAATGTGAATTATTTTTGTATACCCTGTACCCCACAAAATGTATATTTTTTTGATCAGGATAACAGCCTGTCGTGCAAGCCATGTCCCGATTCACAACCGTGTGTGGTCAGAGGTTCCGAAGAGAGTATGCAATGGGGCTGACGAAATTCCGTCCCCCACAATCATTTTTCTTGGAAAAACACAACACCAAGGACGATCCTGCGATTAGCCAGCGGCAGAAGCAATCGAAGATCAGAAGTCGGCTTGATTAGAATGGCAACCGAAAGTTCAAGCCACGAGAAGCATAACGAAGGAATTGCTTATATTATAATAACAGAAAAATTAATTATAATAATAATAATAATAAAATTTATACGTATTTATTTATATGTATTCATGATATTGGATGTCCTTTTCGAACTTCCCACAGCTCGCCAAATGACCAAGTGAGAATGGCAAACGAATGTTAAGCCCCGAGGATCAAAACGAAGAAATTGATTATAATATTATAATAATAATACAATTTATATTAATAATACTGATGGATGTCCTTTTTGTGTCCTTTTTTGTGCATATTTTATTTCCTATATTTAATTTGTTATATCTAATTTACATTAATAAGAACAATAATTATTAATTCATTAAATTTGTAAATAAAAGAAAATAAAAATGGCTTCAAATAAATTTTAAATGGATTTATTAGTATGGTAGGTGAGAGGGGTGAAGAGGGTGGTTATATGACGTACTCATATAGCGGACTCATAGATAAACAAAAACCAGTTTGACCGATGGCCAAATTGGCCTGCGTTTGCTAAAAGCCAAAATCTGAAGTACCAGGCGAACAGAAGGCAGCAGCAAGATGAATCTTTTTTAAAAATTGCAACACTTTTCATAGTGTTAGCCGATCTTCATACCTTTTAGTAGCTGGGGCTCAAACCAGTTACCAAATTGGTTTGAAGCCTGGCTGGCAAATTGGTTTGAAACCTAGCTTACATTTATTTTTAATTTTTTACAAATCATCTTGCTACTGCATTATGTTCGCCTAGTACGTAGCAAAGATGCCAATTTGCAATCTAAGCACAGGGCAATTGCGGCTTTCTTACAAATGTAAGCCAGGCTTTAAACCAATTTGGTAGTCAAGTTTCAAACCCAGTTGCCGAATTGGTTTGAGCCCCAGCTGCTAAATGGTTTGAAACCTGGTTTACATTTGTTTTTAATTTTTTACAAATCATCTTGCTGCTGCATTATGTTCGCCTAGTACGTAGCAAAGATGCCAGTTTGCAAACTAAGTTCTGAGCGGCTGCGGCTTTCGTAAAATTTGTAAATCGCCTGCAAATGCTTAAATCCAAAATCTGAAGTACTAGGCGAACATAAATCAGCAGCAAGATGATTTGTGATAAATTAAAAATAAATGTAAGCCAGGTTTCAAACCAATTTGGCAGCCAGGCTTTGAACCAACTCGGCAAATTGAGCTTAAAAGTCAGGTTTCAAACCATTTGCAGCCGATCTTCAAACCAATTATTAAATTTTAAATTTAATTCTGCCCCTGTATGATATGCTACACTATTTTTTAGGGCAAACCAATTAATTATTAAATAAATAAATGGAAAAATAAGTTGCTGCGGCACAACTACTTAGATACAAATGCAAATAATAAAGGACACTTTTTAGGACTTGCTGCGGACTTATGTTTGCCTGAAGTTGAAGGATTAGGATTAGATGCTGCTACCTGCAGCAAATCATTAAAGGAAAGAAAGAATGTTATATTTTAAAATTTGTTTTATTTGTAATTGAAAAGCTGTATAAAATATTTTCCTTATGGTAAGAGACAGTTTTAAGGATAAAGGATAAACACAACTCCTTTTACAAGAAGAAGAACAGGAACATAAGCCAGCAATTTTTGTTGTTATTATAATAATATCAATAAATTTCTTATTTGTTTGCAAATTAAAATAACAATTAATTTTGTAATTACATATTTTATAACAAAAGTAATAATTAATTTCGTATTACTTTAAACTTATTTAATTATATAATTAATTAATTATATATTTAAATCAATAAACTTCTCATTTGTATACAAATTAAAATAACAATTAATTTGGTATTTACATATAAATTAAAACATATTAAATTATTAATCAGTATTATCGCTTTGTTCTGCACACGAAGAAATTTATTTTGAAATATCATTGTGGCTGATAAACAAGGATAAGAACAGCATATCTTTGCAGTGCGTGCAGCTAGGACATTGGCATTAACCCAAGAAATGCGCCAACGTGACGCATTGTGCATGAAACTATACCCTGGCGTCTGCTTGCAGGGCCATCTGTTGGAGCAACTCAACAGCTACAAGCACTTGGGCGAACAATTGGACAGGCGCCACCATCGCCACAGGGACTATTACAGAATCAACGAAATTCGTTACTTTTGGACCAGAAAAAAGATGTCACTCAATCCATCCCGTATTGCTCCTGCCTGGCAGATTTGCAGATTTGCAGATTTACGGAATCGTTACAAAATCCCAACTAGAAAATTCGAATGCTGCTAGCTAAAGCATTAAGCTTGTTAAGTGGTACATGAAAACCGTTGATACCGAAAAGGATCAAAGTTGGTGACTTCCTTAACGAACTAACTTCGCAGTACAAATTAATTAGGTAATTCCATAAGCCTATTTTTAAATAAAAACAGTACATTTAATTAATAATAAAAGTTTTAAAAAAATCCCACTATTGCTTTTGATTTTTAATAGCTCTAGTTTTTTATTCCATTTCCTTTCACTCAATTTGTAATAAAAAATAATTCAATCTGCGATAGTTGGATTTTTTAAGCTTTGAAGAAATATAGAAAATTGGCAACGTTTGCTTACAGATTTATATTGTTCGAGATTCTACAGCTATATCTCACAGTTAATTAAGCGTTCATAAAGAAGAAGAAAGGACCCTGCAAGTAACAGCTCGAGTTCCTTTGAAGTAAAAATAACAATAGTAATAATAACCAATAAGTTAAAATTTATTAACAATAAATTTAATTCCATTGTCAGACCAGAGCTTCCATATTATTGCTGATTTTATCAGGACACACAATAATATATAAAACCGTGGCAGGACAGGCTCCACACGTAAAAATGCTTCGTAAGCTTCTCTGTAAAGTTCGAGCCAATGTATAAATTTTAGTTGTTGAATATATACTATATGTATATATTTTAATATCGCAATACTTCGCTGACATCCAACTTATGTAATTTTCCACGCACACCCCACAAACTTGGCATTAATTAAGTGCTATAGACCATGAACAAAAGTATAATAACAAGATGAGGAACTATAATGGGCATTGCAAACGGCCACAGACGAAAAACAGATTTTACGCGATTTTTGTGCCTTTATGAAGACATTAAAAGGGATTAAGCCGGCAAGCGACCAACACACAGCAGACGGTCCATGCATTTTTAATTGCAATAAAAATAAGCTAACAATGGCCGAGTGCGCGAAAGAAGCGCGAACAGCATGAATGGAAGCAAGCCATGTGGATTCTGCATATGCCCATATAAATAGGCTACAATTAATGCGGCCAACCACGCAATTTGTATTTAAAACCTCAGGCAGCAACGGTCGCATGCATCGACACCCCAACACCACCCGCCCCGACAGCTTTTGCACGCAGCTTAAGTTGAATGATTTACGGTGCGTATGCGTAATTTGCATAACCACTGAGGCTGACGCTTTGTTGCTTTAAATGAGCTTCATATGAATGGCTTTTCATTACCCGTGTTCCTTCAGTTATATAAACGCTGTTTCAATTTAAATTGTCATTATCATACAATGTAAATGAAGATATTTGGAGGTATACTAAGGCACTGGGAATGTATGTCAAACCTAGAAGTAGTTGCGAATGTGCGGTTAAAAAAACTATTGATGAACGCATGGGCAATGAAGCAATTTCTCTGGACAAAATTATTATTTAACATATCTAAAGCAAACTACTCTCTGATGTATATAATGAAATAGATCAACAAATTGGGGGCACATTCCAATACAAAAACATGTTTCCCAAACTCAAGTTGTATTTTTAAAGGAAATTTAGTTTTTTCTCTGACCACACATCTAAGATTTTGTAATAAGATTTTACAAATGTTGATGTGAAAGGAATTCATACGATTATTGTTTATTATTTTCGATGCAGTGTTATAAAATGAAAAAAAAAAAATTATAATGTAGGCATACTAGATTGCTTGTGTTTTTAATTAAAAAAAGCCTTTGCTTGATTTTGAAAATATAAACAGCAGTCTGATGGCTTCCTTTTTACAATTGTTAAGTGTGGCATAAAAAATATAGGATGATATATATTATACAATACATAATACATTATAGTATAAGTGCAGTAGAAAGCGAAATAGAAAAGGTCTATCATGTACATCCTAATTTTATGTAAATTAGTCTCTGTTTACTTTTGTCAGAAAAGCTGCAGGCTATAGGTTCATGTTTAGAGGTTTCCAGTGAAATGTTTAAAATATTCATATTAAAATTGTGAGCATTAAATGTTGTTGTTTTTCAAACAGTTGTAATCTTAAAATATTGCTGAGAACAGAAATGTTTTTTCTTTCATTGAGTGCAGTGCATTTAATAGTCGCTCAAATTTTTATTATTACCAAGAAAGTGAAATTCTCTATTTCTTTCCAGCTACAAAATAAAGTTCTGCACACAGAACACAATGTAAATTTCTTCTACAACTTTTCACTCTTATCGTAATTACCAATTCCAAGTAATGCTGACGCAAATTTTGGGCATAAAATTGATATTCAATGCCACTACGAGGTTTTGTGTAAGCCTTTTTTTTAGCTAACACTTGGGGTAATTTATTAAGAAAGGTCGTTTGCTTGCTTGCCCCTCATTTGTAAATGTTCTGCTTGACTTTGCTTTTACTTGGGCTGCTCCGAAAAATTAAAAATAAACAATTTGCCAATGAAATCTAATTTTTCGCAGCCTAAAATAATAACTGAGATCCCTACCTAGGAACTGGCTAATAAAAAAGAAATTAGGCAAGCACCGGAAGAAATACATACAGGCTCAGATTTATTTGGGTGTACGAGTTTGAAGAACCTTAAAGATTGCTTGTTGAAGTTTTTGCTTCTAAAGTTTAAATTGCAATTTAACTTCAAATTGCATTTCTGACTTCTTCATCGCAAATGCAAGGCAATGTGCACGTTCCAGCTGGCACAACGGCAAAGGAAATGCAAAACAGCCTGTGAGCACACTGACTGACTGACTGACAGACTGAGTGAATGACTGACTGACTGGCTGGCCGACTTGCCAACTGTCCAGCATAATAACTTAAGTACTTTTTAAGTCGAATTTAAAATTTCGAGCTCTGCAAATCTTTTGTCTGGCCAAGTGCCAAAACAGAGCCCGTCCTCATACTCATATTCCAAGTGCAACTGCAACAGCAACAGTGTGGCAGCAAACGTGTGTGGCAGGAAAGATAACTGCAAGCAATTTGGCGGGTAAGTGGAGCAAATATGCAGATTGCACTTGGCGCAAAGGAACAAATAAAATGGAAAGATAATACTCGGTCTCTCGTATTATTCCAGCCTGAAGGAGGATGTTTTATTTTTTCCACCGATTTGTTCAAGTGTGGCGTTTTAATAAAATACAAGTAAATGTATAATTAAATATTAGATAAGGGTAACAAAAAAAACCTAAATATGTTGCTTAACAATTGTTCATATTAATAATGTAACCAAATTGTGCTTCCAAGTTGAATCTGTTTTCAATTACAAATTATTGCTGAAAGCCAATATTTGTTTAGCATTTAAAATGTTTATTTTTGTTCAGTTGAATTGGGGTTTTATTTTTCCTCAATAACCCTGAACTTGAACTTATATTGGCAAATAAAAAACTTGGCAAAACAATCGCATGGTTATTATTTAATTTATACCGAAAACGGCCGACCAAAAAATGGCTAGAAACACAAACATAAAACGCGTAATATATGAAATGAAAATATTTGAAAAACTGTATTCTAAATCACAACATATACTACATTGTTGGTAAAAAAGCGACACATTCTGAAAAAAAGAGAAAGGCATTAAAGGGCAAAAGACAAACACAAAGCTGAAGGGTAGTGAGTTTAAATTTCTAATATCTGCCAATGTTGAAATAATTTCTGTTCAGCATAAAATTCAATAAATACAAGTTGTAATTATTTAAAGGCAGCATTAAAAAAACGAATGCACCAAAACAAAAACTAAACAATTAAGGAACTTCAAGAGAGATTTGTTAAAAAAACTTGCTTAAATAAAATGTATTATATTATTTTCATGCTTATTTTTTTTAATAATTTTTATTTAATGTATATGTTTGTTTTAAAGTTTGCACTTGTTTCTGTTTGTTTTCCACATATTTTCCAAACAAAAGCGCACCAATGAGAGAGCAAAATTTTGAATTATAGTTGTAGATTGAAGGTTCCCAATTTTTCTTGTAAGCCTCAGCACATCGTTTGCAACAATGCATTGTATGGAAACTATACAAAAGTTTATTAAATAATTCATACAGGAAGCTGTAAACTCCCAACCTAACAATCACAGTCGTTTCCAATTTCTGTATAGCAAGGCAAATCCATATGAAAAGTATCCAGCATTGTAATTTGTTGTGCCCTTGAAATGATGAGTTTATGCTTTTCCTGCCTCTACGGAATGTTGTAGGTTGACGAGGTTATTTGTGAAATGGCCAGAATTCTTTAAACTACAACTACACAATGCCAAATGTTCTTGTTGAGCATACATATGTCCGCCTGGCTCATTCAGAAACCATCCACATACCTTTAATCTAACTCATTGTCCCCCACCTTTGTCTTCACCATAAATTGCAGTTGCATCAATTTTGAGGCAAAGATTTTGTATTTTTGAGTGCCGATGGAAATATGTGTGCTTCTTGGTCAGGTCAGAGCTGCCTTCCTCCACTTTCCCTCACCCGTCTGCTCAGAATTGCTAAATATTTTGCAAAATATGCTGGCAACCTTTGCTGCTGGCCTGGTATTTTACAGCAATTTTTGAAAAATTGCATTTCACTCGAAACTCTTTTGTCCCCGCACTTTAAAATGAACCCAGAAGCTTTAACATGTGTGCATGCGACAGTTTATAAAAATGAGAGGCCACAAATGTAAGGACGATGTGCTCTTGATTAACAGTGTCAAGACTTGTAATTAATAAAATGTAGAAATGCTTGAGAAGTAAGTATGATGTACAATATTTTAACATGAATGGATGTGAAAAATATAAGTAAATCAATGCGATTTGTTTTGTAGCTAAATTTGGAGTCTCTTAAATAAATTTAATTAAAACAAGCATAAAAGGAATAGAAAGATAACTAATACAGCTATAAATCTACTATATTTTGATCCGATAAATGTAATTTTGATATGCAATCTCTCTATGAGAACTAAATTAGAGTTTAGTTTAGTTAGTGGAAATTATTGCAACAATTCTTTTAGTACTGCCATTTAATGTTTGTTTCCCTTAAATAACAAATGCCTAAGCCTTCAATATCTGCAGCTCAGAACTATTTATTAAAAGAAAGTTTATGCTATAGAATTAACAAAAAATAATTACTGACAAAAAAAGAAGCCTTTTGGAGTTTATTTGAACAAGTTTTCAAAGCAGATAAATTTACGAGAAATAAAGAAGCAATTTAATTGTAAAAATATATATAACACTTTTAATGGAAAGAAATAACTGCCAAAAAGAATAAAAATTATACATTTATTGCTCTATTCTTTTCACTTTATTATCTAAGAATGGTTAACTTCTATTGAGCACTGAATATCTTTTAAAATTACAGATATATACAAGTATATTGTATATATATTGTATTGTATATATATATATATAAGTAACTGTAATTTTGATGGCAACCCAAATCACTTTTGGTATTTAGAACAGCGAAAAATTGCTTAAAGCCTGTTTTTGAGAGAAGTGATTTGCTAATCAAGCTTTAATTTTTAGAAGTTGTTTATCGTTCATATTTAAATGTCCACTCATTGTATTGTAAGTAGAAGTATAGGTGGTCAGAGGTCGTTGTCGATGGGTTCTCGGAATGTTTGCTTTCATGTCAGTCAATGCAAGAACGTTTTGTTTATAGTTGTTTGTTGTTTAGTTTTTTGTTGTTGTTGTTTAGTTCGTCACTGCCATTGCACTTAATATAAACATTTAAAACGAATTAATTGCTCAGCTAGACAAAATGCCGAGTGTGTTGTCTGCACTTGGCCAGATGTCAGACATCTTGTCAAACTGCACTGCCAACGAAAACTTGGCCACTTAACTTTTCGCATTTGTGCCATGTAAATGGTTGTTGTCGTTGCTTTCGTTGTTTTCGTTGTTGTAGTTATTGTGCAGAGTTGCGCGCAGGCGAGCACAAAAAGTTGCACAGCTTAAGTTGCAAGGCATTTGTCAAAATGTTGCCGCAGGATGTTGAACAGAATATTCAGTAAGCAGCTGGTGCCTTTTAAAGTTTTATCAATAATTTACAAGCGAACAAATCATTTAAATAAGCTACAGTTAAACTTTGCTGGACTTTGGAATGCCTTGGTGATCCAACGATTAGAGAGGTGCGGTCTGGGTATTTAGGATAGAAGCGTGTTAAGGTACTTAAGTATTTAGGTCTCAGTTGCGCACAATTTGTAAACGCCTTTCTGTTTTCAATATTTTCTGCACCTTTTAACTAAGCTCAGAGTGAGAGGGAATATTATATAATTAAATATATATGAATTACAAATGAATTTAATAAACAAAAGCTTTAAATATCGCGAAATAAAATGATATCAGAGGTCAATCAAGTACTGCCACTATTCTGCCTGTTGAGTAACTTGAAAAGAATCTTTGCTGGTTTCCTCTGGCTTTGTTACTATAATCATGAATGGAAACCTTATATAGATATGCATATATAAATTATAAATAAATTTTATAAAAAACTATAAATAGCTCCTATCCTGTTGAGTAACTTGAAAAAAATCTTTGCTAGTTTCCTTTGGCTAGGAACTAATTATTTATTTATTCATATAGCCATTTATTTATAATTGTGTTTCAATTGAAAAATCAATTGGTTGAGCCCCGCATTAAGCCCCATCTGTTCAACTTGTTGAATGCTGCTAAGCCAATTTTGTAACTCGCTCAACTAATTGCCATAAGCCGTTAGGTAAATTGTGACACACACACACACACACATATATACACATTTTTTTCCTGCCTGCTCTCTCTCTTTTATTCGATGATTCAGTTTGCTTTGTTTTTATGCTCAACTAATCCGCTTAGTTGCCCACGCAACTACACGCAGCTGCCCATCCAGATTTCCAAACACCGGACTCGGCCTCGGCCCCGGCCCTGGTCCAAGCTCAAGCCCCTGCTCATCACGGTATGGTTATGCAACACCCACAGCCTGCCACCGCTGCCTTTGTTGCAATGTGAGTTTGCGCTGAGTGGCACGTCGCTTCTTCCACTTGAATGGTTTTTAATCCTTTGCCGTTGGCAGCAACAGCTCAAAAGCGGCAAATTAATTTTTCCATTGGCCAATAATTGACGTGTGTTTGGCGATAAGTTGAGCTCTACTAATAAGTAAAGCTACTGACAGCTTCATTAAAAGTGGTTTAACATACACAATTATAGATGAAATTAAAATATTTTGATTGCGTTTCAAAAAGTTTCCATATGGCTTCCAACATAGTGCTGTGGAAACATAATTCGAAAAGTTTGTTTCCATTCCTAGCAACTTAAATACAATTAAGCTTTACTTATAAATGTTAATAGTCTAATACAGATAATATAAGCTAAACGATGAACTGAAGGATTATTTAAAACCCTTTTTTGTTACTTTACTGTACATATTTCAATTCAAATATATTAATCTGCTTCCAATCAATCTTAGCTTATCTTTGAGAATGTAATGAATATAATTCTAAATCAACACTAATTAGCGTATTAAACTTCAATTAAATTGATTAAAGCAATATATCCTAATTGAATTAGTTTAGTTTTTATTTGAATTTCGTGGCGTATTTAGTTTTGTCAATTAATGACAACAATTTCTTCAATTCAAGACGGTCTAAAATTTTTGTAGCTATGCATTTTTCTTTGTGCATTGTTATTAGAAAAAAATTAAAGAATTATCTATTATATGTCTACCATTAATCAAAAGTTGTTTCAGAAAATATATTTATGAATTTCCAGGCAATTTTTAAATTAAGAAAATACATAAAAATAGATCGAATGTACAGCTTCTTGAAATATGATTGTACTTACCTGCAACCATCATCGCAGAGGCATGATTGAAATTTCAGGTGTTTATAAAATTAAATAATTGTGCAACCAACGACAGATCTGAAATAAAGACTGAAGGTAAATTAATATATATTTAATGGCAAGCTTTTGAAGCTAGGGAAATCGATTAGAATACCTTATCTTACATTATCATAATTATAAATTTTAATAAGTTTATAAGAAGTCTTTTTTGCATTATGTTATTTCTATATTTGATCAAGTCTCTGAAGCTGTTGTGATTGTACATTTTCTAAAAATTCCACATCTTATTTATGTGAGTAAATCTAAGTGTTATGGGAATAGCAAACAATATAGCATTGTTAAATTGTTGAACTAAATTTGAGTGACCTTGAAGAAAACTTAAGATGGCCTTTGATTTAACTAAATAAATAAAATTAAGAAAACCACATTTAAAAGCTGAATTGGCTGATTGTTGAATTGCGACTATCTATCAGATGATGTCCTTCAAATGTTAGGGCTCGGAAACATACATAGTTTAGTTCATAAGTCAATTAGGAGGCTTCCATATAAAACAAATCCGTGCAGTTATTTAAACGACTTCTCTTAGTTCTCTACTAGTTGCTTTCACAGCAGAATATAAATGAATAAATAATCACATATACGAGTATGCCTCAGCAGCAACAGCTTTTCTCCTGATATGCATGCAAGCTGCAAATATGTGCACACACTACACATATGAGTATATGTACTATATCTATATATACATGAGCAATGTATGTTCACACATTTACACCTTTATCCGTACGCATACTCGTAGTGTGTGTGAAGTGGCACTTTCTCCTCAGTGCTGGCAACCAGGTCTTAACTTTTGTGCAGCATTTTTCGGCAGCTGCTCAAAACTTGCCCCCACAGCCGGTTCAGGCACTGAAATTTTATCAGACGAGCTGCTGTCTAAGGCTGCTGTGCGCCTGGCACTCGTATTTTTTAATATTCCCAATTTTTGGCAATTTTTTCTCATTCACTCATACATATGCAAGCGGAGCTCGTATTTGTGTGAGTGTGGTGGACTGTTTGTTGTTGCTCAAATGGGTTATACTTATGTATGTCTAGTATATCTATGGCAAACAACATAAATATGAATTGTGCGGCACACACTGCGTATGATTGATGCGCATTGATTGTGCGCCAGATTTCGATGCCATCTGCTTTAATTTGTTACGCACGATATACATATCGAATATCGTATTTATATGAAAGGACACGCCTACTTGGTCGCTGCAGGACACATAAATCAGTGGCATATGATGCGAATGGAACTGGGGCCTTCCAAGAGTTCCTTGATTTATGTCAATCTGCATGTCCTTAAGCAGCTTTTAATTATGAGAAATCGTACGCTTAAATGGCCCTGGCAGCTTTTAAGGCACTTCCTCACAGAATTCGCAGGCACTTGACACAATTTACGGTCCCGCAGTACGAGCTTTGCATAACAAAGTCCTCCGAAAAAGTGCAAGTGCGAGACGGAGCGAACCAAAATAAATTGCCAAGTAAACCAGAAACGTCAGAAGATTTTTTGATTTTTAAATTTCTCCCTTTGTGCTTGCGGCAAGTGAAGTGCAATCTCTTGTGGATTTACTGCAGCGCATAGTTTTGACAAATGATGGATCTGCTTTTGTTTTTCCCGCTGGCCTGCTGCCCTTTGAGCTGCAGCCAAAAGTGATTTAAGGCGGAGCGGACACGTTTAAATGTAAATCGCTGAGCTCAGCGCCAAATCGCTAAAAAGGAACAATTCTGAAGAGAGTAAAAATAAAACTTAGACTTAACAGCATTTGCAATTAATGCGCTAACAGTCCGCAATGGCGCGTGATTTTTCGCCGACCGCAGCTTTTCCATAAATTCTCTGTCATGCATATCTAAAAAGCGCTATCTACACAAAAAATACATAAATACGTATATATATTTTAAACACTGTTGTTCACTTGAATATGAACAATTTGTCAAGGCAAAAAAGTAACATAATTTCGTTCATATTAAGGATTATTAAGAATTCAGAAATCTGTTGTTCAGTCGAATATAAACAACTTGCAAAGGAGTTATCTATCTATTAAGGATTATTAAGAATTCAGAAAGAGATGAGGAGTTATGGCAGCAAAGCCGCGTTGTCTGGCAACTACAAGCAGGATCTCAGATACATGATTAATTTTGAATTAATAGCTATTAAAAAATTTGTTTTGACAATGCTTTTCAAACCTTCTTCAATTTTAATTGATTTTTAAAAACAATAACGCAATTTATTTAAATGGTGTACCCTTAAGATTAATTGGTATTAAGTTTTTAGCATTTCCACAATTAATTATAAAATTTAAAAGCAAATAATGTATTTGCAAATAAACTCTCATATTATTAACGAAGACGTACCTTTTATGTACTAATAACAAATCCCTGCAATACAAAAAACTATTAAGAAACTAAAACAAATTAAGACTGTTATGGAACTTATCGCGAAAACATAACTGCATTTTCTTAATTCTTACGGACCGACTAGGAAGCTGAAATTTTGATAATTAATGAGCATTCAAAACATACATGGTAGATGTAAGAAATAGTTTTGTTTTTCCTAAAATTAAAGAAAATTCGAAACGCTGTAGCCAACTGCAACTTACATTTGTGCAGATTTTTATACCAGCCATATAAAATCTATTGTAATATTTGAAGGCTGTTAAATAGTTAAATAGTTAGGCTTGCTGAACTCTTATTGTTTATGAAACATCACATTCATTAATATTGTATTGCTTAAAACCTATTAAATAATGAACCGTATATTGCTTGTCTTATTATTTATCACAGTAGAGTGCACTTTAATCTCGTGACATCTGTCTCCTCTAGCCGCCTGACAAATATGAGAGCATTTCTATTTTTGTATGGCGTTTATTTATGAAATAGTTCAACAGCGCTGCTTCAGAAACCAAACCATTCCTATTGAAGTGGGCGATAGTGTTCCGAAGTCTTCCTGTATATGTATTTATGTACATTTGTATATGTACTATACTCATGTATATAGTTTAGTTGCGCAAACACCGCAGCATAAAATATAAATTGCAAACTCAATCGAAGCTGTTGATAACGCACATCAGCCATCTAGTAGTCTCTGTGGCTGTTCGATTGCCTTGCTTCTTTTGATTCCTAGCTAACCA
The DNA here is from genome assembly GCF_003285725.1 of Scaptodrosophila lebanonensis. NCBI lineage: Eukaryota > Metazoa > Arthropoda > Insecta > Diptera > Drosophilidae > Scaptodrosophila > Scaptodrosophila lebanonensis. Next base: position 2,359,853 of record NW_022060564.1, on the reverse strand, counting down.
AAATCCAATTCAATGCAATCCAATCCAAACCAATCCATTCCCACAGCCAGCCCAGCCAACACAGCCAACCAGGCACGCCCGAGCAAAGGCAATGCAGGACGGCGGAGCAATCGGAGTCGGGTTTGTTTACTTTTGGAGCGCGAAATTGTAGCGCGCGAGGTTATGCCACTTTATAGTCGTTGTTGTTGTTGTTGTTATTATTGCTTGTGCCTGGCTCCAATCGGCGTATCTTTCTAATGCCCCAGCATGACTAAGCCAGCGGATTTGATTGATTTTTCCAATAAAAGCACCAACAGCAGCAGCAGCAACAACAACATTATGCCAAAGTGTTAAAGGATAAAGCATATTTGAGGCGTGGGTGTTCAGGAAGTTGTGTGTGGGTGAAAATTTGCTCTTTTTGATATAAAAGAAATAGTTCGTGAGCTTTAAAAAATATACGGTGGAGCAGAGCAATTGAATTGACGGCACAAAAAGATTTTAAGAATGTATAATATTTTAGAGAAAAGAAATAGAGGCTGAGTAAGTTGAAACCATATACGAGTGTTTAAAAAAAAGAAAAACACATCACCAGGTGTTTAGTTTAGTTGCTCATTAGGGCGAAATAACATATACACATGAGTTGCAGAGAAAACTATTTGTGGGCGCAAAATATTTGTTGACTTCAGCTATGATATATTTTGTAATCGTTACATTGCAGCACGAATTGAAAAAAATGTACATACTCTACAGCGTTACTAGAACAAAACTATTCGCATAATAAATGTTCAATTCTAACGAGATCCTAAGTAAATGTAAATTAATTGATAAGCTAGATTTGCTCTGTCTAGACCACGAATGGTACATTATCATATTGTTATAGATAAAACCTCGATAAACAGACATGCTCTCTTATACAGATAATAATGAGTTCGGCCTTAGATGCCGAACATAACACCAACATTTTCGTAGCTGGCAGGCGCCAGCTTAATAGATAAGGATGTGTAAGTACACAAATCATTAGCTCAGGCTCGCCACCGCGCTGGATGAGCAGGCTGCGGCTGGCTAACATGAGCTACCTGATAAAGTACGCACACATGGTAGAAGATAAGGAATCGATGATAGTATGTAGGCGATAGCATAAGAACTAGGATAAGAATTTATATATAAATAAAGCAGTCGAGCTATCGACGTTGTTCATTCATCCACAAAACTTTGTCGCGTATTATTATCCTCCCACCAATCCTGCTCCGCTCAATACAATAAACGACGCACCTTTATCTAATAACATCTCTTAATTAAACAATTATGAATTAATTAAACAATGAATTATTTAAACTAAATGTTAGAAAAATAGATTTTATAGCTGTAGAGTTTGAATCCTTGTACGTACTGGCTTCGAGCTTAAACCACAAATCATGGAACACTTATAGTATTGTCAATATCTGCCGAAAAGAGCTTTTTCATTCTTTTTCTTAATATAGACTTACCTAAAATGTACGCAAATTATTTTACGATCGACCGCAGCACCTTTGGAGAATTACCAGCGAAATACACTTCAAACTTATCTAAATACCTAAATTAAATAAGAAAGAAAGAAAGAAAGAAATAAAAATAAATAAACTTAATAATGGAAATGTGTAACTTAATTAAATTAAGTTGAATTAAATTAAAAATAAATATGTAATGGCTAACATAATAACTTATAAGTAATCTTGTACTTGTAACGCTATAATAAAATAATAAAATAAAATAAATAAAAAAATAAATAAATAAATTAAATTTATTAAACTCACTGTGCCTTTCGGCATGGATTTTTTAAAACATCAGTCAAATATACCATTTTCTTTATTTCCTTATCCTCAGGACACGTCCGCTATACTTATTCCAATTATATTTCCTTGAGTTGCTGCTTCATTTCATCCAGAGGCTTCCATCCACTGGTTTTCCAATCAAAACTTTTGGTTCGAGACACATATTTTAATTTATTTAGATTAAATCACTTTTCAAATTAAGCTTACATGAGAGCTGAGCACATATGCCCGCGCCAATAGAATCGTATATAAATGTAGTATTTAATTAAGTCTATTTTGAAATGAATTTAAGGAAGTAGACGCTAAAAATGACTTGATTCGTAATACAACTGACATATACACGTACACTTACAGATACTGAATACTTATTTGCTAAGAATTATGCAGAGATTTATTTGCTAATCGTTTAAGCAATAGGCTCTTAAAAAATCACAATGAAATTACAATCAAACACTTAAGAGCTAATGTAAAGGTAATGCAATGCTTGGGTTTATAGTATAGTTGACTTAGCCTTCTTCATTTTGTTCTGCCTGTTGGGAACGCTGGCGGCGGAAAAACTTGGCTTTCAAGTTCCAGGAGCGAGACCATCATAGCTGCTCATTGCCAATGTGTGTGGTGTCCGTGGGCAGCGAGTGGGTCTACATTTAATATGTAATTGATAAACAAACAAATGTTTTGAGACTTACAGCTTATCCGCTGACACTGGCAACCATTTAAATAGGTAAAAAATAATTTTCTCTTTCAATAAAAAATGTCGATTGATACAACTCTAATTACGTTTCATGTTTATTTGAATATATAAATTGTTGTAGTATTAAAGCACGTTTTAAATTAAAATGCAAAATAATAATTTCGAAACAAATAGCTGAAGGGTTAACGGTTTTAATATTATGATTTATTCTCAATTAGTTTCAAATCAGACATAAGCAAAAGAAATGAATAAAATCCCAAACCCAATACGGCATTGTTTATTCTTTTAATAAATAGGCTCAAAAGAATGTATGATAGTTCATCTGTAAATCGTTTATTTTTTAATTAAGTGAATCTCTTTAAACTAAAATAGTCAGTAGAGTCGAAAAGTGAACCCTAAACGTATCATATTATTTATTTCAGTTGTGCGTCATTTCCACTCAACGGAAAACTTTCCCAAGCCATTTGGAACAATCATTCAGTTGCGGTTTCAGATTCTTTCCTGTTCAAAAGATTACAGATATGGCAGCTGACCAGGACGAAGTAAGGGCTTTGTCTACAAGAAAAATGAAGGAGATGGTAATAAAAAGCGATGTACGATTTTGAATCGAAATAGTCATTTTTTCCCGCAGCTATTTTGAAAAATAATAAAAGTATAAGTATGATTGATAGATGTCCCATTTATATAACGAAAGAGTAAAAAGTCGGACTTGAAAATAGTTTTTATGAACCCACTTAATAAGTATATGTATGTACTATTATTTGAACTAATAAAAGTTATATTAAAAGTTATATTTTGCTGAATACCCATTTAAATGTTTGCCATTGTGTCTACGTTGAGATCGAGAAGTGCAACTCACCTGCAGGGCCTTGCGCTTGTGGTGCATCGATGAGTTCGAGGAGGACTTGCCCTTGCCCTTCTTCCAGGAGCAGAGCAGCAGCTCCTTCATGCCTTTGCGAAAATTGCGACTGAGAAAGGCGTAGAGCAGGGGATTTACGCCCGAATTAAAGTACGTGACCAGAAATGTGAGTGGCGTTAGCAGCGCATTAAAATTGGAATCACCGCGATATGAACGTGACCTGTAAATGCGACAAGTGTTGTATATTTATGTAAATAGTGGAGGTGATGCCACCAACAGTGGGGTTGGGGGTTCTTTAAACAAACACATTAATTTAAAAGCAGCGCGCGACTTTTTAAGTTGATTAAGTCGCCATTGCTTTCCACCGACTTTGCTGCCCAGTTGTCAACTTTTCCAAACTTTTGCCCAACTTGGACTTGCCCTACTCTTGAAAATGGACTGCACTTTTTATCTTCCCCCACCCCGACTCCTGCTCCTATCGCTTCTGCAACTGCACAGGTGATTAAGTTCTTTTGTCGAAACGTGCAAGTCGGAACGGAACTTGTGTAATGGACCAAAATAAACGAAAGTATCTGGCAAGCAAACTTTCACTGCAACCCGATTGTCGACAAAAGTGTCTGGCCAGCACTAGAGAGGAGCGTGTATTGTGAACGCAATAATTTGCAAGATTGAGTTAAGTTTAAGTTGATTAAAGATCAGCTTAATGATGATCAATTGCATACTGGAAATAACGATAGAGCTAGATTACTTCTTGTGAAATGTGAACATGTTCAAGAATTTACAGTATGGACCATCGTGGATTGTCGATTGTAAAACTGCAGTCCCTCGCTAAACGAACTAATATCAAAGAGTCAAATTTTTTCAAATCCATATCCGAATTTACTTGTATAACAAACATTGTAATAAAAATTTTAAATACATAAGTAGTTATACTAAAGTGAACATTGTTTCTTACTTAGTATTTGTGGCTCTTTATAAAACAAAGATCTTCATTATGATATTTAATATTGAGTCGAACAACATTTTATTAAGCTCTGATGTGTGGAAGGAAAAGAGAGTCCCAAGAATGGGGGTTGAAATGTTGTTTTAAACGTCTTATACGCTTGATCGTAGCTCTCTTACAGCCAGCAGGCTTACATTACATACGCGAGAGGATTTACTGTTACAATAGTGAGAGCCTGCGCCATGAGAGAGTCAACTGAGCTTTGATAATAGAGAGACCCCTGGCCTGCTACATATGTATGTTTTCAAGTCAATTTATTCAAAAAGCTTTTCATTTAGCTTTAACTTTATCTTCGTATAGTGGAATTGTAAGTGTGTTTAGAACTAGGATTGTTATTCACATATGAAATATCAAATGAAAATTGTCGCATTTTTAACGATCTTAAAATATTCTTGATATCGATTTACAAATATCATCAACAGTTCTAACCCAGCTTTCACTCACATAATCGTATTTAAATTGTAAAATATCGATAATGTGGAATACTAAGAAGCAGCGGCTTTATGAGCTTAATTACTATCTAGTTGTCGAATGCAGAAAAGGTACGTTTCAGGCTGCTTCTTGGCTATGAAACCCAGCTAGATCTATCGGCAGCTATAGCTCTTCTTCCAAGAACTTTCACCAAGAAGTATTCTTCCTTTTGCCTTCTTTCATTTTGCTTGCACGGAAAAAAAAAATACACAGACGAATTGAGAACCTCGTTCTTTTTTGCAGTCGTTTAAAATGAAAGGAAATACGAATATTCTACTACAAGTTTTTAGTATTATATTTTTATAGTACATTTTTGTTTTATAGTTTTTTCACGCTCTCATCTTTGATGTCACAAAGTAAGGACACGTTCGCCTGCTACAAGTAGTAACAAAACCTGACCAGAAAGAACCACTTGCCTGGCACAAGCAGCTGAACGGCTTTTACACAAATTGATGCAAGAGTGCAACTTTCTGGCCAGTTGACTTGGCGCCCAAGTCCGAAAACTTTGTGACTGCCTGTCAAAATGTTTTTCAGTTGACAATTTGTGTTGCAAATTACATATAGAAGCAAGGACTCAGAAATTGCGGGGAACGGCGACTGATTGGCGCACTCAAGCGATGTCGATGGCGCTTTCAATTGTGCAGCTTTCGTTTTCATTTTCGAGTGATTTTTAATTTTTAAATGTTTAAGTGCGCCATCGAACTAGTTGAAGTCAAAACAGAAAAAACGTACAAAACGGGTCGATTTTCAATTGCAATCAATACTATGCTCGTACTTTAATGGAATTGGAGGAAGTTAGATAAAGAAGAACATTTAATAGATTATTGAAATAGAAAAGATTTAGATGTTGGGACCTACGATCCTCATTCATTTAACCCAACCTAATGACATCTATAATCTTTCTATGTAATCGTAACGGAACTCTAGCCTACAAAAATGGGCTTTTCACTGTCTTTAACACATAACAAGTAATACATACAAATAATTTTGTGTTGGTATAAAAATATACGCATTATGTCCACCCACCCAGAAATTTTTATTATTATTTGAACCTTCCCCTCAACAAATCATAACAATTCAGAAGCAACTTGGCAGTTCTGTTCATTTTGTTTTGTGACTTACCACCCATCATAAGGACCCAGCCCAAAGACCATTTAGAGAGAGAGAGAGAGACGCGAGGACTTCCTGCAGGGCACACATGTCACGCCCTTGGGCCTCTCCACTTAACAGCCCAAGAAGACAATTAAGTGACCTGTGGGCAGCCTAACGAAGGGGCATTTCGTGAAATTGTACCGGAAGTTGGTTAGAAAATAAGCCACAGGAGGTTGGCATTTGCCTCAAATGGCCTGAGAGATAATGATGTGCAGGACTATATATTTCCGCAACGTACACAGTTAAATAAATATCTGAATACAAATTCAGAAACGAAACAAGTTGGCTAAAGCAATATTTTGTACACAGAATCACTTTAATATTAGCACTTAAAAGTGTCTGTCAATTGCATTGCAAAAGGACTCAAAGGACAAAGGTTAGAAGCAATTGCTGAAAGTTTTATTTCAGTAAAAGGATGAAATGAAAAAATTGGCAAAAAGACAATCACATGGACAACTTTATAAAAAATGATTTTTTCGTGAAGTTCGTTTAACGCTAGGATGCACAGATTCGTCCTCTGTCCTCAGACTGCCTTTAGCTAATAGTTGGGAGCTGTTTGTGTTTGCCGCATTTGAAAACATTTCACTTCAGTGATTGGGATTTTTCATTGCTATTTACTTTTGCTTCTCCATTCGTTTGCCATTTCCATTACCCGTATATGTCAGTTTATTTGAGTGGTATATGAATTATAATGGTTGGGACAATGGCCAAACAAACTTCTGACAGGTGTCTCTTCTATAAATACACTTCGCTAAAAGCTAGTCATATACTTGTATTGAGCGACAATTGACTTGCAGCTTGTGGGCGAAATTGATTAAAAAGCAAGTCTTTCTGGGATGTAAGTCTATTAGAAGATTCCATTTCTTAAGTGATTTATATATTTAAAATATAAAATATTATTTAGCTGCAGTATAATCAATAATCTTTTAATTGAATTAGCATTCCTTTCTAGCATTTCTTTCTATCATAATTTTTTACCATATTATTTTTGAAGTATTATTATCAGCTATTTTATATAGATTATCTATTGTGACATTTATTGTGATTTCTTCCAGTGCAACTGTTTCATAATTATTTACCTTGCTCATGTTGTGTTTACATTTATTAACATGTCAGGCTATCACATCCAAACCATTCTAACACACAACAAAAAGACTAATACTTGTAAATAAATTATTGTCTGCTCTGTAATTGACATTTAAATCAAATTGTCAAAGTGGGAAGGATCATAAATCTTTCAAAATTGACATGTTTATACAAAAAGAAGACTGTACTAAAAGAATCAATTGCTATATACATATGCTCGCAATACTCGCACTTTCCGTCTACAGATTGTTTTTTGCAGCTCCAAATATACATCACGATTATTAAGCAGACAAACATTTGAATGTCAAAAATAAATTCTTATTTATTAGCCCCCACACAGTCTGAACCAGACGGGCAGACAGACATGGACACATCTAAAAACAAAACAAATTTCAATTTGTTAGCTTAAAAATGTGCCAGCCATACACATATTTCTGTATTCATGTACTATACACAAGTTTTTCGTGGACTGAAGCACCGAACTGAAATGCATTTCAGCAATTTTTCACGCATCCACTGAAAATATTATTATTCTTTATTTATTTTTATGGCAATCCTGCACTAGACGGCAAAAAGCAAATATCTGTATTGCTGTAAATATTGAATGAGCCACTGGCTGGCAAGTGCCAATGCAGACTTTTCAAATGTCCGTTTATTCTCCATCAATATACTATGACAAGCATGCGACACTGGTTCTGATTTCAATAAATAAAATACAAGTATAAGGGATTCACAGGTTAGAAGTAGGAGCAGGATGGCGGTTGCGATTGAATGGATGGCCATGTCATGTAATTTTAAATGAATAGTTGCGAGGTATAAATTTTACTTTGTGTCTGTTATTTAAACTACGTAATTGCATATTGTTTTTAAAATACAAAAATAATTGAGAAAACTTTAAAAAGGTGGCGGAACTTTTGAAATAAATTTTCAACTTTATCTGTGTGCCTAATCGGAATCTGTGTAAAGAGAAACTGCAGAGCCACTTATTATATAAAACCAAGCATTTTGATTGTTTTGAACTAATATTGTTAGACTCAGAAAACTATAGATTTTGGTTATTATTCTAAAATCAGTAGAGATCTCTTTAGCTCATAAATGTTAAGTATCAGGCTAAGTTCTCTCCTCTGCACTAATTTTAGACACTTTCCTAATCAACCACCACAGACAAAAGCTGCCGCCTCTTCCTCTGTGTGTCCTGCCAAGAATTGAAGGAAAGGTAACGGACACTTCAATCAGGATACTAGTTACACAAGTCGTAAGGCAATAGTTACATCAGCAACAACATCATCGCACAGCATGGTGCTGCTTTAAAATCTGGACATCAAAACATGTTTACAAATGCAAACTGCTGGCATTTTAAGTCTCCAGGCCATCCACATGCACCCTTTAATCTATTCTACAGCTAATCTAAGCCAAACTACTCGTTTGTTTCCGGTTTCGAAAGCGCCAAAACGACCATATCCGGTGACCAGTTGAAACTGGCCAGGAAAGCCAGAAGGATTGGCCAACTAAACGCTGCCTTGAACTCGGACAGACTTAATGGCGCATGGCGCATGGCGCATGGCTCGTGGCGATTTCTGGCAGCTGTGCTGATATTTGCAAACGGATATTAAAACAGAAGGGATGGGACAGACATAACAGGAGCCGTTTACTTTCGTTCACAGACCATGTTCCTTGACAACTTAATTGTTTACTCAGGCCAGTTGCTCGTCACACACACACACATGAGATTAAAGCCGACATACGAGTACTTGTACTATAGAGAGAGACTGGTGAACAAATAAATGCAGCAATTGCTTTCCAAATCGAAGGGCCCGCATAATTCTCTGTTTTAGATAGACATCGAAAATTTGTGGATGTAAAGGCACTAAAAGTATATTCAGATTTTAAAAGTAAAGCAAAGTCCGCAGTATAAGTAGAAAGCATCAGACACGTATTGGGTCTGTTCAGAATCAATTCCTATTCATTAATTCTAATTACTAAAAATTCAAGCAGAATGTTGTTGATAAGCCTTCCATCAATAGCAATTTGTATTTATTGTTTTTAGGTTATTTGCTCTCATTATAATGCAATTTTTCACTAACTTTAGACAGAAATCTCTCACTTTTCTCTCTGTTTTATAACCCTGATTCTCTATAGTTATACCTGAGGAAATCTCGAAATTAATTGGCATTCGTCTTGTCTAGATGCATAACTGATTACGCTGTGTACAATCGTTTTCGGCTTATTTGTTCTAATTATAATGATCTTCTTTAGTTATTTTCAACAGAACTCTCTCTCTCTCTCTCTCTCGTTGTTCTCTATATTATGGGAAATCTGAGCCCACTTACGGCTGAGAGTTGGGTCATAGCTTGCCGGACTGACTTTCTTTCTATTTGCTCCTTCGGTAATTCTATTAGTTCATTTTTTTTTAAAGATTTTAATCTTTTTTTAATCTGGTAGTACAATTATTAAAATTGTATGATAACCTTGACATTTCTTCAAAGATACTTCTGTTATGCCGTGAGAATCAATTATTCCACTTTTAACGTTTATGAGAATTAATTATTCTCTTTTAGTTATTATATTCGTTTTAGTTTGTTAAGTCTACAAGTATAACGTGTCTGATCCTATCGGGCTGTGAATCGGAGCATAGCTGGCTAAATTAAATGTATTTCTTAAAAAACTAGATACCTTTAAAAACGAATAATATTTCAACATTAACTTTTAAATTATATTAACTGTTTTAAAATCGAGAAAAATATATATAGATATTTTTTATTTAAAAAACGCCCCCAACATATCGGAGCTGTAGACATTAATGTAATTTTTTTTATGTGTTCTTTTATCTTTTAAATAATGAAATAATAACGTATTATTATTCTTTATATTTATTGCAATCTGATTTGCAAATGTGGGCTCATTTGTTGATTCAATATTAAAATAATGTAATAAAAACAGGAACTTCTGGAAATAAAATATCTCTAGTCAAACGGGAGAGGTTCTTTTATGACATTTAGCTCAAAAGCGAGACACATTATATAACCCCTCGAAGAATATTAATAATTGGGTTTGTTGTAGAAAATCATTTGCATTGAATAACATTTTTCAGATACTTCTCATCCCTGACGCAAATATGTCTGACAGATTGTTTGTAAAAAGTGGAAATTTATTTTCTCTCGCTTTTTTCTCAGCTGCGACTGCTGATGGAGCTGATGGAGATAGCGGTTGCGATGACAAAGACGGAGAAGAATACTCACCAGTACTGCCACATTTTCCGTGCATGATACGGTAGATTGCAGAGCGCAAATGTCAGCACAAAAATTATCAGCATGCGAACGACTCCGCGCCGGGCGCGCAACACTTTGCTCGACGAGTGCGACATGTGGGCGGCTCCGCTCACGCCCCCGCCCCCGCCCCCATTGTTGCCAGGACGCTGGTGGTGCGTGTGCGAATGCTGATAGAAACTGGTTTTGCGACAGGCGGACACAATGGGCCGGTCCGACTCCAGTGAGACCTGGTTGAGTAATGGATGCAAAGACAATGATAGACGATTTAAATTGAATGGCCTCTGCATGTGGGAAATTTATTAAAATGGAGATTTGGAGATTGTCAGTAAGGTATACACCTACCTTGCAATTATCAAGCTAGGGTTTTAAGTTGTTGTTGTTTGTTTGTTGTTGTTGGGGTTGTTGTTGTGGTTATTGGAGTTGCGGGTTTTGTTTGGTTTAGAAAAGGAGCAAATCAAATATTCACAAAACGAAACGAGAAAGAGAAGTTTAACAAAAATATAGTTAAACAGTTAGTTGTGAGCAGAGACATAGTTGAGAATTCGTATGAGGACTTGCAGTGTAATGAGTTTATTGAATGCAAGCAAGAAATCAGGTTCTTATAGAGCAAGCGATGAATCAAAATCCGCAGAATTGTTGAACTACCTAAATACTATGATTGTTGTTCGAAAACAAATATTCGCTTTTTATCAATCAAAATCAAATCTGCTCCCGCCTTAGATGCCAAGACTTTAGTTCGAATCAAATATGAATATAAAGTTGATATTGTTTTCAAGATAGATATAAAAGCTTTGACTAGCTTTCTTAGCGGGTTTTCGCGAACCCATTTATTATTAAAACGCATCGGTTGTGTCATTAGCTTGTTGGGCCAACTACCTACCTACTAAGGATCAATTTTAAATTGAAACTTGCACTTGAACTCCATGCCAGTGGCAACAACAACTATTTGCTGTCAACGCAACGCTCAATTGTTGCGAAATACTCGTAAGTGGCAAGTCAGCTAAGGGATGGCCGGCCAGGAATCTGCGCTATTTCTATTTCCAGTATTTGAACTTCTGCAGCAGCCAGCGCCTCAATATCTCTCGCTGTCAGTTGGTTTATTTAACTTTCGTTTGCGCAGCGCAATACTTGGCTTTTCATCTCGTCTATGGCCGAAATGGCGATACTTTTAATGCGCATTGACACCTGGAGATTGGCTCCCACTTGACCAAAGTTGGGCGAATTTAATTTCAAGAAACTTCGGCCGGGCCACTGCGGAATTTCGTTCACTCCGCCTGCCATTTTCCATGGTGTTGCGCAAATATTAAATATTAAGCAAGCTAGAGAGCTGAGCTGTTGAAGGATGTCCGAATGGCGCAATGTGTTAAAGTTTTTCAAAAGATGGCATCAAAGCGTCAAGTTGTTGTTGCCAGCTGAACAGACGAACTTAGCTGTCCTGCAGCTACTGTATATTTTCCTATTATACGATAGCTATTTTATATCCAAAACAAAAAATAAAAAATAAATAAAAACACATTTTTGAAAAATATTTTATTTACAAACTTTTAGTTTCTCTATTCTATATGGTAAAATGTTTTTCTAGCCGCTCATTTTTCTCACTCTATCACAAAACATAGGGAATTTATTATGCTTTGTTGTAATTAAATGGAAATCTTGCTCCTCTTTTGTTTAAAACTAATAAATTGAAGTCATTTGTATTTAGTAAGAAAACGTTAAATGTTAGATAAAATGTATGTAAGCATAAACTTTAATTTGAAATTTTTATTTTTGAAATTGAAAGCAGTAGATTTTAATCAAACTCCTTGATTTTTGCATTAAATGTAAAGATGACAGGTGGAGAAATGCGATGAACACATTTTCTATCATTGCCCAGCTACTTTTTTAATAAATCTCACAGAGCTCACAAAAATCGAGATTGTGAAAACATAAAAGTTCATGAAGAATACTGGATGGTTAAAAACAGGTCCGTCCATAAAACCAAGGGAATTATATGTCATCACAAACGGCGTCTAACGCCAACCCATGTATCATATAACCTTTCTACATAAATAAAAAGTAGTTTGAAATATAATAATGCTTTTTAAACCACTTGATTTTTTGTACATTACAAATACAATAATAATTGAGCAGCTAAGATACTATGTTCAAAAAAGTAAAAAAATAATAAAATTAATACATAGTCCCTTAACGCTCAGTTCGCTGAAGTCTGACGAACATACATATGTGTGTCATTTATATGACTTCTTAATTAAATCAGAATTCTACCTAAAATAATAATAAAATAAATACATAGTCCCTTAACTCTCAGTTTTCTTCAATCTGACGAACTTATCTGTGTAATTTATACGATTACTTATTTAAATCAGAAATGGCTGCCTAAAAAAACTATCCTGGATTTTTATTGGAAAAACCTTAAAAGGTAAATTTACATCAACAACATTTCAAATAAATGCTTACAAATAAAAAATACAATTTCGTAAGGCACACTTTTTTGTCAATTTTAATCGAAAAATATGAATATGTGTATTGTAATATTCTTAACAAACTCTGACGTTCTTTAGCATTTACGGTAGAAAAACTTTCTAAAAACGTTGTATATTTTCATTCGAGCTGCATACAAAACCTTTTGTGAAGAACATTTTATCTGATTTATTGATGGACATTATTTTGTTGACATCACTTTGCCACCAAAATAGTTTTTAGTGCTATACAGCATAGATTCTGGCACACTAGCTCAACAATTTTGTGGAATTTTTTTCGTGACATTGCTTAATGTGTTTATTGCAACCACTTACCTGACTCTCTGTGATGCTGACGCCCCGCTTTTCATATTTACTGCTTTGGCGGCGTGACAAGGACAACAAACCGCCGCCAATGCCACCGCCACCGCCACTGCTGCCACCACCCGTCAAGCTACTGGAAAGGGAGCCACCCGTGGCCTGCGACTGCAACATTGTTGTTGTTGTGGCGGTGGCGCCACCGCCGCCATTGCCAGCCAGCTGCTGCTGCTGATGGTTCAGATGCACGTGCTGTTGATGATGATGATGCGGATGCGGATGGTGGTGGTGATGATGGTACATGCTATTGTGCATGCCCATACCATTATCCTGCGTCTGTTGCTGCTGCTGCGGATGGTGCGGATGGTGCTGCTGAGCCATGTGGGACGTCAGGCCACGCGAACTACGCCACAAGGCAATGGCAATTTTGCTGTAGAGCACCTGGTTGGCAGAAAATGCAAATGCGCTGATGAAATTATTGCTGCAGGAGATGTGACTAAATGGGTGCGACACTACTAACTGACTACTCCATTATCTTATCTAGTTGTGTAAAAATGTAAATTACAATATCTCGGTACACCAAAAGCATCTTGTAGTATACCGAAATGGAAGGTATTCACTTGTCTATTTTATAAGTTGGACACTTTCCATCTTAATTGTATATTTTTACATATTTTTGCAGCACCTGCACAAAACAATTGTAAAAGCTAATTAACCTGGCCTTTTTTTTTTTGAGTTGAGGGAAACGTACTAGCTGTGAAAAGCTCTAAACTCAAATTTTGCTGCCTCAGCCAGTTGTTTTGTGTCTAAATGGAAAATGATTTGATAAGTCTAATCAATAACAGCTACTGCCTTAATTAATTGTTGCCTAAGGCCACGAATCCTTTAACTATAGTTGCTTTGATTTGGATATAATGACGAGAATAGAAGAGAGCTGAGGTTAAACCAATAATTGCCATAGGCAGTTTATAAAAGATTGTAAGGACATAACAGGAAGGAAATAAAAGTTCCCTGAAACATTTAAAAATGCTAAATATTTTATGTGAAAATCGGAACACTGCTTCCTTTTTTGTACTTAGTCGCAGTCATCAGCAATATTCAATTTTAAGACGAATATTCTACTATCAATGGGAATTACCTAGGAATTTTCTCAAGAAATAAAACAGAGTTCGACTTTTTTCAAACTCTAGAAAATGGTCACCACCTCATGCTATAATAGTTGTGATACATAAAATAGTTTGTAAATAAGTATAGAAATTTTTAGGAATGCATTTCAAAATTGCTTATAATGATTACATTCTATAATTTATGCCTTGATATCATACAAAAATAATTTTTAATCAGAAACCTATTTCATTAAATCTCTGCAATATAGTAAATATAGAAAAATAAACAGCAAGTCCCAAAAATTAAATCAACAATAATGGTTTCTTTGCTTTTACATTTTCATAATTTTTATAATTTTTTTCATCATCTAAAATGTAGTCTTTCCAAAGACAATTGCCGACTATTACTATAATAACTCTTAGTTTAGAGCTGAAGCATACTCACTGTCATGACCAGCAGAGGTATAACATACAGCAGGACAAAGTTAATCATGTCCAACAGCTTGGAGTTGAACATTTTGCGATCTAGGACACAAATCTCCTCCTCCTGACCATCCTCGGTGTGTATGTTCTTAATAGTTTTGCTGAAGACGAACTTTGGCGTTGAGTAGACGGCCGAAGTTATCCAAACGGTTACAATGACCATCTGTGCGGAGCAGAGAGGAGGTGCCATGAATACAAAATGAAATGTAAAACACGCAAACAATTTGCTAAATTGTTGTTTAACACACACGTCCACATCCATCCACCCATTATTGCCGATTTGCATGTGGAATTCAGACAGAAGGCAACAAATGCCGTCAAAACATACTCGTATTTGGTCTCCTTTTGTCGTTGTGTATTTTAATTAGATTCATTAAAATCAACAGCTCGAGTTAATAGTGCACATGTGAATTAGTCTATTTGCTTTACAATGGCCATAAATGTAGCATGCATATGGGCGGTTTTGCATTATGGCCAATTACTCAGGACAAATGACTCAATATTTATTGCTCATACCCCCCCACATCTTTGGCTTACTCATTATTTTTAGCCACTGGCGATGTCTGTGGGTTGTGCAAAAGTTTTGGCCAAAGAAGTGAACAAAGTTTGCCGCTGGAAATGGAATTTCGTTTTGGATTATTAAGCCTTTTACGCTTTTCTCGCTGCGGGTCATTTAAATAGGTTACGGTGGGCAACAATTTGCAAGCCAAAATTAGTTAGAAAAGTCATTAAAATGTAGGCGATGTTGCTTAATGTTTTGTTTTTAGAAATTCGACCGAAGCCCAACAATTTAAAACTGAGCATTACCACGAAGCACACGGAGAAAAAATGGTTCAAAACGGCATGGTTTATTTACGTGGTGGGACCAAAAGGTAAAAGTATTTTCGATCCCATAACAATAAATCAAGTTAAACGTAGCTTTAAAATTCAATTGCGCCTGAAAAGGTGTAGCGAAACTTTAGGTGGCATTTGTATATATACACATATATATGTAACGCTAAGTATCGGATTATTGTGCACGAGAGTTTCCTTTCAAATATATCAAATATTCAATCATCTGGGCATCATCCAGTTCTGTCAGCGCCGATGTTGGATTTATAGTAAGTTCTTTGTATACTTTTCAGGCGTCTAAGTTGAGGGTGGCATCAAAAAAGATTTGAAAATTCTGTTGCTTGTACGTGTATCTCCAATCTATTCTAAGATTAAAGCCAGTTTTTTTTTTAAATATTCTGGACACTTTTCCAGTCAAAGTTATATAATCGCCATTGATCTATATATTTTTTTCGTTGGAATTATTGTTACAATAAAGGTCCAGCCTTTTTAAAGATTCGGCTGCATTTTATTAGAAATTAATACCAGAATAAGTTCAAATAGGGGTTAAATAAATAGCTTCATTCTATGTAGTATACAAGTGCCTCTACGTCTTCACCTATTATTCATTGCTTATATAAAATAACCAATAATCTTTTTAGAAACATTGTAAAGGGAACTTTTAAATAACATACTTTTTTAAATACAAACTTCACATTTGTATTTTGCAATTCAAATGACTAATTAAATATAAGTTTTCATTTCATGCATAAATTGGCAAAAGCTAATGCTAAGTATTTGAAAAAGTACAAATATATGAAGATAACTACTTAAGAATGCTAAGAAGAATTATAAAAAGAACGCTAAATTGTTTGTTAAGTATCCTAATTAAAAATTTATAGTAGTAAAAGTTCCATTTTCAATGCTCTGGCCTTTTATTTGGTAGCAACAATCCTTGCGACAATATTTCACAAGCAGTTTTTATTATTTTAATACAAATGTTTTCAGTCCCACTCGTATATATTGAAATCAATATTATATAGTTAAATGGAAGAGTCCAACTGAATTTCAGAATACCAACGAAAGCAAGGTTCGCACACAGACATGTCTCTATTACTTTAATCGTGGCATGTCTTTTGGGGCAGACACACAATTAATGTGCGCGAATGTACAAGTAACCTATTTTTATTTGACCCAAATTTCATTCATTCCCTCTAAGAGTTCATTTCTTGGACTATTACTTATTTTTAGCACATTTTTGTTATTATTGCTGTTGCTGTCTTCAATCGGGCCAATGTTTCATGACACTCATTTCATTCAGTGTCATCGCGTTTCACTCGCGATATCAGAATGCTGTCATGTCATGATAGAACTAAAGTCATTTATATATCCATACACTTCAACGCCAAATACTTGCGTTCCTCCCACACTCATTAGATCATCATCGTCATTACAATTGTGAGGGGTGTGGATAATCTATTTTGGCCTTCCGGACGCCGGGCGTGCGCCTACTTGGCACGTACATCTCTTGGCAAATACATAAGCACATATATACATATAAAATATTTCAATGCCGTCCGGCCAGTCGCTAATAAAATTCAATTTATGAGAAGCTCAATCCTAATGAAACAGTCGTAGACGGAACACATTCAAGTGCTATTCATTTCAAGTAATTATACATTTATTATAGCACATAGTTGTCGGAATTCCAATTGCAAATGGCGCACTTAGCTTGAAGAGTTCAGTTTTGTTGTGCAACTTACCCGCAAACGGGCGGCCGTTAATATTTGTTTACAGGTAATTGGATGTACAATGGCAAAGTAGCGCTCCATGCAGATGACAACCAGGATGAAAATCGATGCCGTGTAGCTCAGCGAATGGACGAACTGATACATCCGGCAGAGGAACTCGCCAAACACCCAGCTGCAAAGAGGCGTCAAGTTAATGAAATTAATAAGAGTTTACATGCAAAGTTTTCAGGTTTGAAAGGACAAACTTTTCTCAATTGTGCACAAGTTTGAGAATGCTGCACAAAATATTACACATACGCCCCGTCTGCACACATTTTTCTTATTTCCCAGGCCGCTTGAAGGCCGGTGCCATTAAAATTGTGACACGCCCACTTCTAATGCGACATTCGGGTGTCATTAGTATTTTATGTTCGGCAAAGCTTTTATTATTACTATTGCATTATGCTTTCAGCTTAGATTACGGCTGCTTTACGCACTCCCTTGTTTCATATCAAGGATTAGCACGTACTTCTGCCTTTCCTTTTTCAGGTTTTACAGGCACACGTTTACTTTTGTATGCGTGTGTAAAAAATGGGTATGGGCCGCATTTTTTGTGGCATTATTAAAAATTATTGTTATGCTGCTGCCACCTGCATATTTAATGTCGACGATGCCAAAATTAGCAGCAATTGAAAGGCCTGCCATTGTTCAGTTTTATGAGCATGAACGAAGCGTTAAAGCCGGGAATGTCAAGTGTGTACGTGTGCTGTGCTCTACACTCTCTTTTTGCCAATCAACATTCCTCCAAACCGTCAATCGCAATTGTTGTGCTTTAAATCCCCTATAAAGTCCAGCTACTCAAGCACCGGCTGCCAGCTAGTCAGATCAATCTTATATAGACTTGTGTGTGATATTTATTTAGATATGTTTCTTAACCAAAATTTATTTTTATATATTGGTAGGTGTTTCTTGCTTATTAATGTTTGAAAATAAAACAACATAAATTAAATAACAAATGCAAAGGAAATTGAATGGGACAGCAGGACAGCTTAAGGCCACCACATAAAAAAAACCCAGCAGATAAATAAATTGGGGTCACGAGCTAGACTTCAATTGATGATAGGAAAAAAAATATGGCCCTTTTGTTTGAATTGATTTGCTTTTAATACCTCATTAAGAGCAGATTTATTAGTCTTTTTAATGTTCTATTCGAATTTCAAAATATGTGTATAACACACTCAAGCATTGTGCACTATTCAATAGTCTAGACAATATTATTAGTTTATGCATTTTTAAGAACATTTTAATGGACCGCAAAATGCAAACTTTAGCAACTAAATAAATATCGTAAAATTTCAATATGAAAATATTCTATGATTTTGCTTTTAACGCTATTTAGCAAAAACAAAACAATTTACAATTATAAATAAGTGGAAAGAAAAGGACCACATAGAATTTTCATAAATGAAAATAATCGAAAATTGAATGGAAGCGAACAAATGAGTATATGCCATATACGAGTGTAAATAAACAAGCAATCAAAATAAAAATGCAAATGAGAGTATTAAAATCTCAGAAATATGCGAGCCACGCACAAACAGAATCAAGGCATGCACACACACACACACACACACACACACACACTTACAGCTATTTACACATTTTTGTATTATGTGGCGAGGTTTGAAATGAACATCGTTTTGTGGAATGAAAACGGAATTTAATTTTTCAATTTTGAATTACGTGTTCAACACAGTTATGCCATTTTCCGTGTGCCAAACACAATTTTCGATAATAAATTTATTGTAAAACATGCGTTACGAATCAAGTCTAATGATAAATTCCAATCGAATTATACGAGATGATACCGCAACGATAATAAGTAAGCAGCAATAAATGTGTTAAGATACAAGTATTACTTGTGAGGTCATAAGTTTGTTGATCAGAATTGTGTAATGATGTAGCGATAAAACTAAGACAGTTGATTGTCTAGATATGAAAATGTGAATGGCTTTTAATAAACACATGATAATAAAGTCGAAAGTTAATAGATTGAGAAAGTTTAATCAAAGATAAAATGTTCACGCGTTTTATTTATTTTGCCTATTCAAGAATTGAGATAAAAAGGAAGATAATCAAGTAATCAAGTATTTAAAGCTTAAAGTAATGGATTTAGTAAGCATTTTTCTGCAAAAGTTATGGTATAATCATAAAAATACACATGAATATCAGTAGTAACAAATGTCAAAATGTATAAAAAGTATGTAAATAGATAACTGGTAAAAATAAGAATAACAATTAATATTTCCACATTATTTTTCATTGCAATTTAAGTTTAAAAAGAATCAGTTGGCATTCGAAAAATATTGATTTCCTAACTAAAATACCATTTACAATAAGATTAACAACTTGTGCCTTTATAATGAGCTCATTCACAAGAATGTACTCTGAACAACATTTCAAATGAACTCACGTAAAAAGATTTGAGTTTATGGCGTAATTTCAATTTACAGAAAAAAACGTGTAGTTTTTGCATTAAACGCGTGTTCTTTTTTAAATGCTGGGCAAATAAAATACATATGTGAAAGAAACTCGTTCATGGAAAATTTCATGTTTTCTCGCATATTTGCAAGTGAAAATCGGCATGGCATACAATATCTACGTACACATAACAACAAAAAAACTGGAAAACCAAAAAAAAGAATGCTAAATGGCACAATAATTTACATATGCACGGACAGACTAAAATTTGCGATTTATAGCTTGAAAAAATTGCGGTTTTGCATTTGAGTGGATTCGGTCTTTATTTGAATTGCTTCTGGCTTACAAAAGTTCGGACAACCCTGATATACTGCAATTACTGAAAAGCACAACACACAACTCAATTTACATTTGAACATATTATAAATGTATGTTTTAATACCTTAATTTAAGATAGTTCATTTTATTAGAGGTTTGTTTTTATTATTCTCTGATATACATAGGAGCATGCACATCCGAATTCAAAAATAGCAGACTTAGAGGACTTAAATTTAATTTACTTCTTTCAAAATGCAAAAAATGCATTTAAAATAATTAATGGAGTCCTATGAATTCAAATTATTTGCATACTTTAAATTAGATTGGGATAGAGTTTCCTTTGATACATACTTATATCTTCTAAAATTTGATTTTAAAAATATGCTATTCTTCATTTAAATGGAGTTCCAAAAGGAACGCAGTTATTTGAAAGAATCAAAATGCTTTTCAGCCGAACGAAATCGATTTGGACAAATATGCTACCAATTTCGAAATCCGCTTTCTCTCCAACTCAGCCATGGCAGTTGGCTGCCTGGTTATGCTCGTACTCTGGCATTGGTGTGGAATTTGTCGCCTGTTTTTGTCACTTGCACAACATGTTTTTGTGTTGTTGCTCGTGTTGGTGTTGGTGTTGGCTGTTTTGATAGTCACTACTTTAACGTACTTGTCAGTTGTTTTAATTGCAAGTCCCGGGTAGCAAAAAAAATAAAAATTTGCAATTTAACACCACAATGCAGTGACAGACTTTAAATACAGTTGAGTGTAACATTTGCCAGCATAGGCATATTTATTTAATTTGTCAAGCGTTTTAAACACTTCGACCAGCAAAGGAATTCCTGAATTCGATCAAAGCTCAAAAATGTTCAATATAATATAAATGGCAATACTTAATCCTAGAACATTAAATTAATTGGAAAAAGTAAGTCAAATAATTTAATTTTAATTTTTACCTAAAAAAAGTGCTTAAGAGCTTTTAATTGAGTTCAGATTTTCAAAGCAAGACTTAAAGAAAAACAATGAATAGCTTCCTGGAATTTCACAATTTTAGGTCTTCCAAAAGGAGCAGCACAAATTTGTATTGCTTAGAAAAGCTGTATTCTACAGCAATATGTGTATAATTGAATTTTGACTTGCTTTCCTAGAAGCTTCCTCAACAAATTTCGTCGCAAAATTTGGAGAAATGCAACATGACTTTTTACGAAGAATGAATTTAAAACACGTTTCTCTGACAACAATGAAATGCAACGCGAATAAACACTACATATGCACACATATTTTAATGCACACACATGTGTGTTCTTATGTTATATATGCAGATAGTGGCACTTGTGTTTTCGTTGTGCTTTTTTTTCCGGCTACCACCTCAGCTCCATACCCTTGCGCACTTTCACAGAAACGCCTCGGAAAAGTCAGAGCAACAACTTTAACTGCTGCCTCGACATTGTCGGGAGCACCTCCGGTAGCTGGTGGCGTTGTTTGAATAATGAAAAAATGCAAATTGTTTTATGTCTGTCATTGTTGCGTATGAGTTGAATGCTGTCAGATGTGCTGTTGCCCTTTCTCTTTGCGTTTGCTTTAAAAAATTCAACACTGAGAAGCGTACACAGGTCGTATGCATAATGCATGTTAATTAAGCATTGCGCATACGCCCCGTGCCAAACAGTGTGCTGTTCACTTACCTGTCTATGAGATAAATTGACAAGTTCTGCATGACGCAAAATAAGCCCACACAAAAATCGGCGAATGCCAAATTGGCCAAAAAGAAGTTCGTAATGGAGCGCAGGCGACGCGACAGCGTGACAACCAATATCACAAGTAAATTGCCTGCAAACAACAGAAACAAAGGAAAGAGACAGAGCATTAAATGTTGAATAAGACTAAATTAAACAAATTCTTTAAGTACAGAAAGGAAAATAAATATATTTTAATACGATATGCAATTTAATTTTGAAATCAAATACTTCCTAATAATACATTACAAGCAGTGCAACACATTTCAGTATGTAACTTAAATAAACTATGATAATATATAAATGATAATTTAATCGAATATGAAAACTAACGCTTACACTTTATAATGAATGCAATAAGCAAAATATTCATGTTTCACTAAGAATTTTGATCCCAAAGTTTAATTCCTTTTCATTTTACAAAATAAAATTAATAAAATATTTTCAAGGAGTAGACGCAAGTTTTTTGCAGTGTGGTTTTCCAGAAAATGGAGCTGAGGCAACCAGAAAGTTTATTTAATTTAAAAAAACCGTCTGGGGGACAGCACAAATGCAAGTCAGCCGCAGCGTGGCCCGCAAAAGGAACGCAACAAAATTCATCTGGGAGATATTAAAAATGTTAACAAAATATTTGTATAAGTGACAAGCAAACGGACAGACAGGCAAACACACACACACCAATGTAGTCTGGAATTTTGTCTATTCTGTGAACGGATCTGTGGCTGCCTTCCCTGCCCCTACATCCTCCGCCCACCCATCAACCACAGCCAAACTACAACGTAGGCACAAAACTTTGTCAGCCTGTCACACAAAAGGCGCTCGGGGAGCAATAACTTTTTGCACACACTGTAAATTATCCATGAACATTTTAAGCAGCGTCGTTTTAGTTTTCCCCCTACCTTTTTTTTATATCTACCCATCCCAATCTAGCAATCGTTTTAACATTACGCCGCTTTCGCTGCAGAAAGTTTATTTTAATTAGGCGCTTGTGTTTTTAGTAAAATGCTTTCTAAATTTGTTTAGTGTATGCCTGATTAGCTTGTTGTTCCTCTGTCGTTTTTAATTTAATGAAAGCTTTTAAATAGCGTCAAAGGCAGTAAAGGCTGCAGGCCCTTAGCACATAATAATAAATATTTAGAGAGCTTTAGGTTCATCATAGGAGCACGTACTCTGCGTGTAATTTGAGGCGTCAACGAATTTTTAAATGAGGGGCAATAGGAGATTTGAGAACATAAAATATTAATAGATAAGTATTTAATTAGAAAAATGAAGTAAAATCCCCTAAGACTTAAATTCAATTAAATTTGTCGCAGTAATAAGTTACAACCAGTTATTCATTAGTTACAAGTTACAAAGAATATAAATAAATCCATACCAATAGTAGTGAAAGAAAGTGTAAAAGAAATGAATGGATGAATGAAGCACAGAAATAATTTTTGTTGCACCGTTCTTTGCACAAAAATTAAAATGTACAAAAAGTTGTATTTTTATTATCACATGGTTTCTGAATAAATGTTCATTTTTGGAACCCATTTGACTAAAACGCTAATAGACAAAATTTGTACTGCCATAAAAGTTTGACAACACATGCAATAGCACCCGACTTTATTTTAATTTCACTGCCTTACTGCCTCGCCTCTATAATTTGTCATAGTTTACTTTAAATTGGTCCACACTGCCACCATATTTCCTTTTTTAACCGACTTTAAAAAAGAAGGAGGTTATTTTTATATACGTATGTATATATGTGTGTGCTTCAATGGCTGTTTAAAGTAATTAAAAAAGTTCAGCACACGACTTGCGACTGTCGTTCGGCAGCGAACATGATTCACAAACCCAGATAACTCTAAGTACATTTTGGCCTTTTTGCGGAGAGGTTTTTGTTGCCTTTTGCTGGCAATTAAATATGTAATGTATTGCCTACTTTTTGGAATGGCATTTGCATATATTTATGAGCGCGTTGCTGCATTTTAATTAATTTAAAATATTATCCATTTAAATGGGCGCACAATGTCGGAATTATGCAATAAATCTGAATTACAATTTATTTAGTGCGGCCGGCCGCAATCCCAACATAAAAAAGGGAAAAGCATATGCGACTATGTAAGTGAGACTCTGATAGAGTTGGGGAAGTGGAACGGAAATACTTATAAGCTCAAATAATTTATTTTGCATGACCAATTTCGTTGTTGTTCGCTGCTGCTATTATGTGAACTGAATAATGAGATTTATGCAAAGCTAAAGCTTATTGACGCATGAAATGAACATATACTCAGAGTGAATGATGTGTTGAAATATAATATATAATGCCTTAATAAATATGTCGTTTGTTATAAGTATAAGTACGACTTAAACGATATGATGGCTTTTTTAATTTGTAATTTATTTGCTTTATTGATCTTTGGCAGCTTCTTGACGACCAGCTGACATTATTAGATTAAAACAAGAAGCTTAGGATAGAATATATTTAGTGGCTATTGTAAACAGTAAACTAATTGTGCAAATGTATTCACATTCTCAAAATGCAAATACCACTAAATATTCCTTGAAATAATGAAACATTTGCCTTCATTAACTTTTGATAAAGTTAATTTCAATTCATAAATTGGCAGCTTAAATTTACAATCAAATGGCACCTGTGCCTAACCACTACCACAAATTTTGCAATAGGGCATGTGGAAGTGGCATTCCACACCCACACGCCACGTGCTTCAAAAAGCCACGAATGACGCTCAAATGAAATATTTACCTTTACTGGGAAATGTGTGTTGCCATAGATTTGGAGTGGCACGGCAGGGAAATTATGAAGGAGTGGCGCGTGTAGGCCTATCAATTGACTACTTAAGACTGAAGTATTTATAAAACCAATTATTAGAAAATTTAGTTAAGCAAATGAAACTAATATAAAATGCAAATTAATCATCATGGCAACAGATGTCTGGCAACTGCCACATATTCATCAATTGTGGATATTTACTATTTTTTTTTTTTTTTTTTTTGTTTCTTTACATTTTGTCGCCTATTTATGCCTATGACACCAAAGCGTGGAAATGAGCTTCATTTAAAGAAAACCAAAATTGTAGCCTCTACAATCTGCACACCTAAGGAAAATGTTTGGCATAGGTTTTTGTTGCAATTAAATTGCCAGTTTGGAAAAAATCAGTACATAATTCAAAATAAAGTAAAAATCAGCTGCAACGATTGTTCCCTGTTTTAGTATTATAACTACAATACTACAATGTATATTATCAATAAAGATACATAGCTATTAATCATATTAAATATTAGCCATGAATCAGTATCTGAATAATATAAAAGTATTATGTTGATTTTCTAAATGCTGATATGGTTCTGATCACCCTAGATCCAATATTTTAGCGGCTATTGAATCAGTTAGTGCTTGCTGACATGGGTAGAGATGCTGCGAAACCACAATTAATCTACTGTATGTCCCATTAGAAGCGACTAGACACTTCTATCAGTAGAAAGTAAAGCCTTAAACAATGAATATATGAATGAGTAAAACACGAAGGTTGACTTTACAGTAATTATTTTTTTTACGACACCGTTCTCCACTTCCGCTATCTCAAAGTCGTGATTGAACAATGCTGCTTGAAACCCCTTCTCTGTGAAACGAATCTATCAAATTTCATTCTAGTCAACTGGAAATTGTAATTGCAATTGTTTGTACAAAATTAGCATATTTGGCTTATATCGAATATAGAAGATACAAATATACTTTTGCTTAATTAAAAGAGGAAATGGTTAAACAATTTCATCACGACATTAATACACTTACATTTTATTTCATTTTGAATGCTATTCATGAATACCCTACGCACCCAAAGAAATTAAATTGTTTGTATTTGTTCACCAGTAACAACTTGCACACTAGTGCCAAAGCGAACAGGATCTAATTTTGTGATGCGATTCACATGCCATCCGCACCGTTAATGGCATAATAACTTGATCCCTGCCTGCCCGCTGGCTCGCATCTGTCAGCACGGCAGGCAGGCGTGAGCTTTAATTGTTTACTCTTTTAACTGTTTTACGCGCACTTCCACCAGATGCAATAAAATTAAAAGTCGCAACGAAAGCATTTTGTTGGCCAACGCTGTGCGAATGATTGGAGTGGAGCGTGCAATTGTAATTACAGTTGGGGCAGGCTCAGGGGTGCAGCAATTAGTGCCATACAAGCTTATGAACACAACACACATACACACACACGCGCACCCGGACGAACGTTCCTCACTAATACAGGCAGCAAAAAGGCAATAAAATTGCTTGTCACACAACGACAGCAACACTACAACTGCAACGCCAACACCAACAAGAGCGACAACATTGTAACTGCAGGATGCAAATTTTATGACTCTGCGCAGTGTATGCTCACACTGGAAGAAATTGCACTTTACAATTGAAAAAACGTTGCTCAAATGAAATGAAATGAAAAGTCTTGCTTCGAATTTGAAAAAACACATGCTTCAGCTGGCTGGGTAAATAAATACATATATACCAATCCTCATATATTCAGTGACGCCCAAATAAATAGTAGAATGCAGAAAGCCGATTAGCAATAAAATTAGAATATAAATACTCTGTTCACAGCTAAACTTTGGACATCAATATGAAAATATTGTTTAAACATTCTTGTTTGAAAGTCTTGTAAAACTTGTTAGTTTCCCTATTTAAATCTATTTGTTATATAAAATAGCTTTACAGACGTCTTTTATGTTTATGGTTTTAGAAGCATATAAGTTGCTTGGACCAGGTTTTCTAGCTCGGCATACGTCTCTTGAAAGCTCTTTTATTATGCCTTCATAATTAATTTTCTTCTATGAAGTTTTAAAACTTGTCTTCTATTTGATTGCACATATCAAAAACTGTCTTGAACGTTTAAGGAAATATACTTTTCGGCTAAACATAAAAAGCGAAAATAAAACTTTTATAACGATTGCACTGAATATATATTTAAAAGTGTATATAATCGGAGTTAGCTTGAGTTTGAGCTTGAAGACAAATAAATCAAAATTGTTTTCTTTCTTTCATTAAGATTTGTACTTCCTTTACTAAAGCCCAACTCAATTATCTTTCTTTCAGTGTAGCTGTATTTGTATATTTTGTGTGTTTGGGTGCTTTTTAAGCAAATAAGGTTGCTTACATTTCGCAATTGTCTGTGGCACTGCAATGCCGCCCATTTGTATGCTACGCTTTGCCGCCTGTGCGAGTCCCGTTCCGGTTGCGTCGTTTGTGCCTAATGGGCGCCATTTGTCGCCATTTTGTACAGCAAATACACATGTTTGCCTGACATGCTCATTGTTTCTGCTGTTGTTGTTGTTGTTGCTGCTGTCAGTGCGGTTAATATTTTGCTCATTCAATGCCAAGGACAACGACAAAGACGGCGTCTGTTGTAAATGCCCAAAACATAATTGATTCTTTGCAGCGCATTAAATGCCATTTCGCATGTCATTATAATTACAAGCGTGCCCGCATACAGTGGGGTCTTGCGATAAAAGGAAGCAAGGCGTCCACATGTGGAGCGTGGAGCTGTGGAATGGAGCAGAAGGGGCAGCATCTCAAATTTATGTGTCTGCAAATTAAGCCCTAACAAATGACTAATTGACATTTCTCCATTATATTGCATTTAACGATTATTTCATCGCTTTATTAAGCAAAATATGGTGCGTATGAGCAATATTTTCGTACAAGTTCAAGGCTATAAAGTTGAGCGGGCAATCAGAAAGCCAGCACTTATTATAAGAGAAGGGGACTCAATCAAGCTTTTGCCTTTTAATCTTGGCAATAAAACAAAAGTCATTCATTTAATATGTAGCAATAGCTTAATAAAGTGCATCGTCCTTTGTTACGATTTGATTAATATCGTTAAGTTAAACGCCTAATACCAATAGAAACCTTTCCAACAGCTTTACTTCCCAAAAATATTCGCAAATGGATATGGAACAGAATATTTACGCATTTTGTGAAGCAGCTTGAAAATGCTGAATTTTTAGGCATAAATAGCATCTTGATAGAATTCTTAAATTCAGACGAATCTCGTTGAACTTTTGACTCAGAACTTACAATCGCCCCTTGCTTAAAACGCATTGAATATAATTGGCAAGTCAGCGTAAAATTGAGTCCGCAAAAATTGGCCCCACAAAGAGGCCATTTGTGCATTTACACGCACAGACTAAGACAGGCACAGGCGAGCCCAAGGACTTTCGTGTGGGGGCAACCATTTCCGCTTGGCCGGCACGTATGTGAGATAAAAATAAAGGGAGACGCACGGACGACGCTCCTACTTTGGTCGACTTTGCTTTTATTTTGCAGCTATTCCATTTTGGCCAATGTTTGGCTTTTTGGCCTTTGTTTGCTTATCGGACATGAAGTATCAATAAGCTAGCATGAATAGAAGCGACCCAAAGGACTAATGGGAATGAACATGTTCGAGGCAACAAAAGTACACGGCATGTTGTTAGCCTTTGCAGCAAATTTGCCAGCGATTGCGTAGACTTTAAATATATGTACATTGCGAGGGTGGTTTGAGAAGTGCAGGAAGGAAAAAATTTTTGTCGATCTGGATGGTGTGATTTATTTATCAAGTAATTACTTGTCTCATCTTCCATTCACCTTGCATCTTCATTTATACTATACAAAGGAGCAAGTGCTCACAAAAATATATATATAATATTATTGTTATTATTACAAAACGTGTATGCAATTAAAATGATTTAAAACAATAAATAAATCAAAAATGAATTAAATAAAGTAACCAGATTTTGAACTTTACTAAATTATATATTTATTTATAATAAAATAAATAATATATATAATAAGTAATTGTGTAGATTAATGTCAATTTTATATATAGAAATATAGTAAAATAAATTATTGAATTAAAAGTAATAACAATTTTGTTTGAAATAATCGAAAAATTAGAAAAAAGGACCGACAGTTGGATCCATCAGTTAAATAAATTTCATTTACATTAGATCAATCAGTGGTATATTTTAGGATCTGAATAAAAGGATGTAGAGAAAAAATGAGATCCAAAGACGATCCCACTTCGAAGCAATGCGAAAATGAATTTCGATTGTTTGAATTGAAAACTATATTTTATTTTAGTATTTAAAAACAAAAACTGCACTAAAATAAATGGAAACAAATGAAATTTAAAATTTACTGAAGTCTGAAATTATATTTGATTTGTTTACCATTTTTAAACTTTAATCATAACAAAAATCCTCAAATACTTGCGAAAAATTAATTAAATTAAATTAAATTTACATTGCCATCAAATTTATGTTAAATAAGTTAAATGTGTAATAGATTTATTTTCGTATTTTTTCAGATATTTCAACACAAAACTTTTCCGTTTGTTAAAGACATACTCACCAAAAAAGCAACAGCAAAAGACAATGGTATAGAGAGTTATGAATATAATGCGCACATCGGTGCGATCGAAAATATATTCGCTGGCACTCTCGGCCTCTTCATCACTCAAATCGTCGATGGTGGCAGCTTTAGTTTCGGCGCCACCCAAGGCCACAGCCAGGGCTGTAGTCAGTGGTAGGCTCCCAACAGTTGTGACTGGTGTTGTTGAATCGTTGAAGAGTAGCCCTAAGTCTGTGCTGCTTATGTTGGCCAAGAGGATTGTGTCGTTTGTTGGCCTGGCCATGGTCAGAGCCATTGTTGATGAGCAGGCCAGCATTAGGAGGGCGTGCCACAGCAAAGCTCCGGTGGGTTGCTGTCGTGCCTCTTGTTTTTGTTGCTGTTTCGCCTGGTGGGT
This sequence comes from Scaptodrosophila lebanonensis, assembly GCF_003285725.1. Lineage (NCBI taxonomy): Eukaryota > Metazoa > Arthropoda > Insecta > Diptera > Drosophilidae > Scaptodrosophila > Scaptodrosophila lebanonensis. The sequence continues at coordinate 2,330,308 of NW_022060564.1, read as the reverse complement.
GTTGTTGCTCAGAATCTGCCGCCGCTTGAAGCCGGAAATGCCATAATTTGTTGAGCCAGACAACATCGGCAATGTCTCATTATTGTTGTTGTTGTTGCTGTTAGTGCCTTGATTATGTTGGTCGCAGTCATTATCATCGTCATTATACTCGCCGTTATTATTATTATTGTGCTGGCTATAACCTGCTGATATGTTTATCCACGTCCAGAGTGTCGTGCTTGTCGTTGTTGCTGTTGTTGTTGTTGTTGTTATTGCTTTGCTGGTGTCCAGCCGCATTAATTTTCGCTGTTTGTGTCGTTGTTGTTGTTGTTGTTTAAGTTGCTTTCGTTGATGCCGTACTTTTGCTTTCATCGCCAATGCTGCTGGTTCCAGTCGCTGTCGCTTGCCATCAACTGCAGCAGTTCCTGCCATCTTTCCTTCATAATCTGCTGCCTTAGGCAGTGCATTCCATGTTCCTTGCAGACTCATGATGCTAATAGGACTCTTCTGCCGCAACTCTAAAGAGACAAAGGAAGAACGAAATAATCCGTTCGGGATTAATGTTCACAATCACTTCCATTCAGCGCTGTAGGCAAATGGCTAAGCGAAAAATGTTATATGCATGCACATTCATTTAAATATTTTTTAATTCTTGTTCTTGATTATGACAAAGTTGGCATTTGGCGTAGAAGATAAAAATGCTTTTATAAGCTTTTAAAAAATTACTTATCTACAGACGCCCTGCAATTTAGGAAAGTTGCTTCTCTCACAAAGGCTACAAACTTTAGCATAGGATTATTATGGTAAGATATTTTGATCGTTTTAATTTTAGTTTTTAAATGCTTTCAAAACAGTTCCTCAAGATCATGACTTTAATCGATGAAGACTATATCAGTAGCTGTTTCATTTATGTTTTGTATATTTAAAAAAAATAAAAGAAAAATGGAATTGCTTATTTCCTTGTTTCTCTCTTGATATTTCCGCAAATATAGAAAAATAATAATATATATTATCACTTTTGTAGACAATCTTAAGGCAACGAGCAACTAAATGCAGCTCAGCTTGGTAATACGAAAATTTTAATTGTATTTATCAGGCTAGCATGCTTCTAACAATTATACACCAGCATAAGCCAAATTTCAATCATTTGTGTCATACCACATCTGTATTGTCTTTAACCAACGATTCAGACTCATCATCAAATTTCTGCTAATCAATTCTAATCAACTAACAACAGCATCCTTTGACATTTTCAATCTAATTACCTGCATGTGAACTCTGCAAAGCCAATATCAATTATTAATTAATGGAATGTCCATTTCATATTACACATACGCACTGTTAAACGCGCTTGAAATTCTACCACATTTAAATATTTGTACAAAATTACATAAATGACATGGTTGTAACAAATGTCATTTGAATCTAGTCGGCTGCTTGTTATTTACATTTTCGTGAATTATATGGCATACCTTTATTGTGCAAACAAATAAGCTCGTAGCCTTTAAATTGTGTGTGCATTTATTATGACTGCCCGTGTGTGTGTGTGTTCGTGTCTATTTTCATGAGTGTCTATTAATTAGAGCACGTTCATAATTTGCAGTCATTCTGGCAGCCATGCAGACCGCACGCAATAATCACAACCACGCGCTGACACACACGTGGGTCACATCTTTCCTCTTCCTTCGTCCTCTGCCACAGCATTTGTGTAATTAACAGCAGAACGTGACACATTTTAAAAAAATAACAAAAATGAAGCCATGGCTCTCATGTTCAAATGTACAATTATAGAAATGTTTGCGCAACTTTTGTTTTTCCTTTCTTGTTGGCGTGGGAATAAAAATCACAACTTTTTTTTAGATATTACTGGTTTTTTGTCTTGCACTGTCGGGGTGCTTTTTTCTGTGTGTGTGCCATGGCAGGCAAATGTTTTAATTATACTTATTATTAAGAGCTGGTTAATTAAAAGGTACATCGACAATGGGACTTTTGTTGGCCACATTTTACAAACAAGAGAGCTAGAAGTTTGCGGTGGAATGGCGACCAAATTTAATTGCAAAGAGAGTATAAGGCGAACTGATTTTGTAGCTAATGATGTGGAGATTTTGGCCGATAGGTCAAAGGTTGCCGTCGCTTTATTGGACAGGCAATTCAATATACGTGGGAAGCATGTGATTGTTGAATAAACATGGAACAAATTTGCGAATAGTGTATAGTGTTTAGACTCGACAAGATATATATATATAGCGATGGGTAAAGCCACTGGTAGGTAACTAAGAAAACTAAGGTTAGTTAAATATGCGGGTATATACCAGTTAAATAATTGTTAATTGTAGTCAAAAAACTTTGCCCATCCACCAGAGAAAGAGATATATTCTCTTCATTTTAAGCCGTAAGTTTTTAAGTGGCAATATATAGAAACATGAAAGGCATTAGTGCGTAATTTATTTATTTTAAGGCACAAATTTACATCACAGAAGGTGGAGTGTTAGAGTTCGGACAGAAAAATAACTTCTGCGGAGCTAAAATGAAGCCCTGATATAGGAAGTTAGACACGACTCCAGAGAGCTGATCACACAGATTATAGAAATTCTATTAAATAGCTTCTATAAAACGGTAAAACCTCAAAGGAAATTATTAATAAATAATAAAAATACATTATCTGCCTCCTTTTTTATTTAAAGCTGATAGAGAACTCACGGGAAACAGCTATCAAGAAAATATATTTCTTTTTATGAAGGATACGCGGAAGTGAAGGACAAGAGCAGTAATAAATAAACCAGTTACTATGTAGTTGACTGTAAGGAAGGACAAGAGGGGTTTCCCACACCACTGAATTTCTTTCCATATGCAATAAAGCCTGTTGACGCTCCAATACTTTGGGCAACAAATTATGGATAAAGAATAAATAGAGAAACTTAAATTGGCAGATTAAAGCTTACTTAACAGCTTCCAAATTAATGAGTCTGGCTGTCAACAGATAATCATATATAACAAGAAAGGAATGCTAAAGTCGAGCAGGCTCAACTCTTAAATACCCTGTACCACCCCACAAAAAAGTAATTAAATTAATTTAATTAAATTAATTAATTAATTTAATTAAATTAATTAATTTAATTAATTAATTTAATTAATTAACTAAATTAATTTAATTAATTAACTAAATTAATTTAATTAATTAACTAAATATTCCATGCATGCATAGATACATTTACATTTACATCAGAATCGTGCCTTAAGCGTGTTTGTGTACTTGTACATATGTATGTATGTGTGCATTGGGCCTGGTTATATGGCTATAACTTTCTTTCCGATCATTCTATCATAATGAAACTTGGTATACGGATATACAATTACTAACTGGATGTGTCTACCAAATTTTAGTTCAAAATTCCAAGAATTACGGGAGTTATAGAAAATCGTTAATAGGGGGGGAGTGGGGGGGTGGATCAGAAAAAATGAACAAACTCGTCCTTTCTCGGTCTCAGGAGAATCTGTATACCAAGTTTGGTTATTCTAGCTCTTATACTTTCGGAGATCCTTGCGTTCATACAGACAGACAGACAGACGGACAGACGGACAGACGGACAGACGGACATGGCTATATCGACTCGGCTTGTCATGCTGATCAAGAATATATATACTTTGTGGGGTCTACCAAGCCTCCTTCTGTGTGTTCCATGTGCACTCGCACAAAACTAATATACCCTTGTACCCTTTGGGTACAGGGTATAAAAACCACCTGACATTCCAAATCACCAAGCGTGCAAAAAAATATATATATTTATTTATAAATACGTAAAGTTTTACTGACTACTCCCGGAATGATGGGCCATTTATTTGCGCAAGGTCTGACAGCAGCAAATGGAAATCATAAATCCATAAAAAAAGAACGAATTCCACATAAAAACACATAAATGCCAGTCAGCAGTTGGGCAAGTTTTTCATGCGCGATTAAAGCGAGCAATAAGGGCGTTCGCAAAATCCAAAAACAAACAAACAAACAAACGAACGAACAAAAAATGAGTGGCCAGTACAAAGCAACAACAACAAGAACCACGAACAACTACAAATCCATGGCAATCAGAAATGGCAGGGAGTGGCGAAGGCACTTCAGAACACAGCCACATGCGAAGTAGGCAGAGTATTTTGCACTTTGTCGGCAAAATCGAAAACACCGCGCAAAGTTCGGCCTCTGTTTTTGATTTTGCCCCACAATTGGCGAGATGTGGGCCAAACAGCAAGAAGTGTAATTAAAGGCAACACCTAATTGCCTGAAATTATAATTAATGAGGCAGACGAACGCAATGCCCACAAAACCAAAAGGTGTGCAGCAGGATAATTGACTTGAGTCGTTCACATCAACTACATTGAGGTTTCTTAATTGGCAAGATAATGTTTTCAAGCTGCACTTCAACTGGAAAAAACTATTTGCTGGCATCATACAATGCTCCTTAATAAAAGATTGGTTGCAAAATTGAAAGACGAATAGTTGTTGGGAGCGACTTTTTCATCTACTACTACTACTACTACTACTACCATCTAATAATATTAATTAAAGTTGAAGGATGAAGTTTTATTTACCTAATTAAGTTCAAATATCTTTAATTACATTAGAGTGATATTTCCTGCCAACGTATTATGGCAGTTATTTGAAATAATGAGGCTAATAATAAATCTGTTCTGCATATGAATATGAGAATTTTTTGGACCTAATTATAATTTGATTGACATAAAATGCTATTACTTGTATTTAAAATAGCATTGTATTTAATATAGAATTTTATTATTTTTATTAAAAACCAGTCGCATGATGATACGTCCGAAATATCTGTCCATTATAGCCAGACAATTAGACCAAAACCAAGTTAGAGGAACGAAATTGTTGCTAACCCAAGCCAATCAAGCCATGTTAATTGTAACCATGTGAATCAAAACAAGGTCATGCCCCGTGCGCATATTAATTTCCAACCCATCAATTCCATAATAAAACATATATGCAGTAGCCATGGTAGCCTCCTGAATTTAAAGAGGTTGAAAAGGAATTCTTGAGGAGAGTTTTCTTACGTGGACTTCCCAGACCAAAAACACAACTGTCTTTGTATTATAAGAATAATAGAAGCTGAGTAAAAACAAAAATGGTTGTACACATGATTTCATTTCCTTGACGATGGCAACAGAATTATGGCCTCTTTTCAATTACCGGCACATGTCGAGCTGCATTGAAATGTATACGGACGAGTACTGTTATATACAAGTACGATATGATAATCCCAATCTTGTCAACAACAGCTCGAGCTACCGCAACGTGCCAACACATCATTTCATTGTCGATTTGCTCGTCTGCTTGGCAACAATCAGGCCAGCACAGCTGACACTTCACACCAAGCTGTCGACTCTCCAACTCCTCCCAACTAATGTCAAATGCAGTGCACACAAACACACTCAAACACACACACTCACAGACACATAAGCACACCTCTCCCTCCACTGACTAGGTATTCTAGCCTTGCTAAGGCCACGCGGCAAGGCGGGATTAGTTTACGTTTAAGTGATATTACATGCTGCTTGAGCTTCTGCCGGAAGGGGGCAGGAGGCAGTAACACGGCAGCTGCTCTCGACATAGCCTAATGCCGTTTTTCCGTAACTATTCTGTCGAGTGCAGCTGCATACAGCCGTATTGGATATGGGATATACATATTTGCAAGTTGTTAGTGAGTCAGGAAATCGCAATGATATTAGATTTAACGAAGCACCAATCTCACGCAGAAGGCTTAAAATGTTTTATTTTTTTCAGGCACATCACATATGCATTTAGTAGTACCTTTTTAGTTTTTAGTTCTTTCCATAGGACTTGTCAATAAGAATCAGAACCTTAACTTTATATTAGTAGTAGACCAAGGATTTTTGTTGCTGCCTGTCAATAACGAACCGTAAACAATTTATCGAAATGTCATCAAACATTAGCGGACAAAAAAATAATAAATGAATAAATAGAATAATACTACTATTGATCGCATCGTTATTGGTAACAATTCAATGGCCATTATTACTAAAGCATATTTATAGGCGTACAAAAGGCAAATAACAGTTAAAAATGTCCTTGTTTTTTGTTTTTGTATTTGTTCGCTCTGCTGATTTATGAATTGCAACAATCCAAGCCCTTCGGCAACATTCTATTGTTGTATTGTGTATAAATATGTTATTAATATTTGAATTATATTTTTGTGCATTTCATTCAATTGTGCATTGCAATTCTTTTATTTAACATAATTGTTTTAGTCTGATTGTCAATTAATTTTAACGATTGTTGTTTTGCACATTACTTGTATTTTAAACTAGGTGTGTAACTAACTCAATTATACAGTTAAAAGCAACACATTTTCCTAAAATTGCTTAACTCAAAAGCTGATTCAATTCGCCAATTTAAACACATTTTATGACTTGCCCAACAATTGTACAAATATCGAATCAGGAAGTGATGTCTCAACTAAAACGATTAAATATTTGTTTATTCTGTTTTCTTTAATATAAGTAACGTCTGGATTTTCGGAATGACTAGACTTAAGCATTTTCACAATTTCAAATACTTATTTATGAACATTAAAAACGCATGCTAAGCGTCTTAATTTAATTTCTACGTGGAGCCCAGACCTCGTTTATTGTCGGATTAGAGCACAGCTTTTTGCTTTATCAGCGCTATGTGCCTCTTTCCACTTCTATCTGCCATACCTAGATTTTAAAATAGTTTTCATGTCATTTTTATATACTTTGGAAGTTGGTTTACTTATTTCAAATAATTATATTGTTTTTGTGTTGACTTCTTGTAGTGACAGTGCATTGTAAGTCCTTTCGATAGCTACATATTTTCTTCATACTTTTTGTAACAAACATCCGTAGTAGTCCGAGATTTAAAGTTTTGATAAAATTACATTGAATATTCCTTTTAAAATATAATTACGGATTACAGTTAGCTGCCTTTTTTAGGTGAATAAAGAGGAAAAGCTCTTGTAAAACCAAACAATTTTGGCATTATGGATTGGAATACTCAAATATAATAAGTATAAATAATCCATTTATCGATATTAAATGGCTTGGTGATTTTTGTATCCGATGTATATAATTGATATTCTTTTTAGACCTACTTCATTATTAAAATTCTCACTTGTCGCACTTGCTTCACCCATTTTTGACTTTTCAATACGAGTATGCTATTATAATCATTATAATCAAATTTACAGCTTAATCCTAAATACTACATCAGCACGTATAGCAACTAATTCCTCACCGACACAGCAACTGCGAGACAACATCACTTAAAAGTTGTCTCTACTGGTTCTGTGACAGCAACAAGCATCTGCTCGACTGGCTGACTAAAGACTACGACCCAGCAGCCAAGTCGTAAATTCTATACGACTTTACATATACCTTATATATGTATTTGTCTATATCATGCAAGGTTGCTGTTTTGTGATGGAAAGAAGGCAGCGGCATTGGTATAAGCAGAAACTGCAATCGTAAAACTGGCGACTAAACGCGTCGCACGTTGCATTTTAAGCACCTTGCTGGCTTTTTAGCATCTTTGCCAGCTCTACAGCTTGTCACGTCAAAGTAACTGTCAGCAGTAATGCGAGCAGCAGAACGAACAGCAGCACAGTGGCAGCTAAAGAACCAGCAGCCAACGCACAGTGGTACATTTAGACGAAAAACCTCTATTTTATATTTTATGCAATTAGCCACACAAATTTTCTATAATTTAAAAATATTAATTGTTGTAATAATAATTGCAATTTGTTTACGTATAAAATTAACAAATTTTTAAAGCTTGTTGAAAAATGTTTCTAATTAAAAACAATAATAAATGATAAATCATAAATATATAGAAGAAATTATGCTTTGTTTTTTTACAAATTATAAATTAAATAATTGATATAACTTGTTGTTAAAGCCAGTCTATATCTTTCTACTCGTATTTACTTTTTTACTCCCAATATTTGATAATACATTTCTTTGAAAGATGGTATAGATATGACAAATTTTTTTGTGGATGCTACGTACATAGTATAAGAAAGAAAGGCTTATTCTTATATTATATCACTTATACTTGTAATTTATATATATTATTCTTATTGTTTAAATAAACGTATCATCTCTAGCTGTTATGGTTGAAAAGTTCGTTTCACATTTTTCGTAAAATGTTAATAGTTCTTTAAAAATAATTGTATTTGTCCTCTCAACCATATCCGATACACTGTTCATGCAGTGGAAAAGATAGCAGTAGCAGTAGCAGCAATGACGACTTCCGGCCGGAAATTGTTTGGCGCTTTAATGAGCTTAGCAGCAGCAGAGCTGCAGGAGCAAAAGTGAAGTGTTCCCTAGCTCCTATTGAGGCGACAATAAATGGTGCGTGCTGATAAGTTGAGCAACTAAATGATAACTGACGCCTGGCAGTTTCAACAACTAAATTGATTTTCCGGATTTAATTAAAGTTGGGTGCGAGGTAAGTGGCTAGATATGCAGAGCAGCCGTTGACATCACGACAGATTTGGCAACGGGACGCCCCAAAAGACAAGGAATAAATGGCAGATGCTAAAAGAATGCGTCGCATCGCGTTATTTCCCTTGTAGTTGCAATAAAACAAAAGACGCGAAGATTCGCATCAGCGTGAAATAATAAAGGTAAGCAAAATATAAATTAAAGTTAGCGAGAAAATTATATGCAACATTAAGTAAATATAAAAATAAATAAGTAATTACAAAATACTGCGAAAAATTGCAAAAGAACAACCTTATTTTCACTTAAAAAGAATCAAAGCTACAACTTTCTTACAAAATGAATTATAATGAAAAAATTGTAAGGGAGATATTGTTGTCAAATTCTGAAGGCTAAATAACTTTTAAAATACAATTAATACTTGAAAGCATTTTATAATTAAATTTGTAAACCAATTTTTTGCATTTTATTTATACCTTTTGACAAACATATCCAATTTCAATAAACAAAAAAGCAACTTAAAACAGCTTTTACGAGGTTCAGTGCACTCCAGGACTTTCTAGCTATAAAATATAATTGCTTAAGGTACCACACATAACAGCAATAAGCAGCTGACAAGTTTTGAGCTCGAAACTAAGCTACAACTCATTATGATTGTCATTTCATTTGCTGGACTTGTTTTTTGCTCAGCATATAGAAGAAAACGTTCAAGCCAAGCTTTTCGCTTTCCATTACCAATGCTAAAGGTTTAATGCCGTCTTTGCAATCTCAAAGAAATGGCAGCCTGTTTTTGTTGCCGCCATTTGAGAGAGCACTTAAAAAAGCAACTAAATGCGTGCTGCATGCCACAAGAGGCGTGATGTTTTTTCAGTCGTTGCGGGGACTGGTGCGCGGCGGGGTGGCGGCCCGACTGAACGGGAAAGTGTAACAACAACAACACCTGCGAGGATAAGTGCGCTTGGTTGCCACCCAATGCTGGGTGTTGCAATCCGCAACTAGCTTTCGGTACGACAGACTGTTTATGTGTGTGTTGGCGCTGGCTCTGTTTGCGTAAATTGTGCTGAAGTAAGGGCATTAAGTGGTAATTGAGTGTATGTATGTATGTGTGTGTGTGCTGGCGCAAAACTGAAATATGCTGTAGCCCTGGCAGACAAGTGTATGTACTGTGTAGATGATAAACATGATTTATATGCCCAGTTGGGCGTTGCCAAAAAATGAACATCAACAGCCAACTGCAATTTAAATGAAAAGTACAAATTCAATGGCCGGCAACAGAGAGAGGCACTGCATAGCTCGGGGCAGTTTAACAGACAGACTGTCGAAAATACTTTAAAACGCAACAAAACGGAAGATATAAAACGAAAATAAAGTAAATGAAATGAAATGCCACGACCAAGCAAATAACGAACAGCAAAGAACGAAGGACGCCTGCGTCTCAAGGCAAGTGCGTTCAAGCCGCAAAGACGGCGTGCCAACATTGCCAGCGGCTCTGCTGTACATGTGACTATATGTGCGAGTATGTGAGTGTGTGTCTGTTTGTTTCATTCTTGGCGGCGGTTTAGAAAAACCGTGAAAAGCAATTTTGTGCGACAACACGTCGCTACCACTAAGAAACAAATAAACAAAAAGAATACAGCAACAAACAGATACAAATGTTCACGCAAACACACACAGCCACACATACACACTCAGCCTTCGCTACCTGTGCCAAATAGAGACGCGCCATTGTTTGCCCCAAAAAGTATGCACTGCTTTTTGTTCATGCCCTTCACATCCTGGTCTTTGGTTTTTGGCAAGCATGGGAAAAAATCTTGATAGGCTGCACAAGTTCGTAAAATTAGTTCAGCATCGTGCAATATTTGCATCTTTAAATGAATTTTAAGATGGCACAAATAATTGTTAAATATTTACTCAAATAAGTGGATAGTATTATTTAATATTAATTAAAAGAATATATCACACTATTATTAAACATTACATGTACATATGTATAAGCAAATGAGCTGTAAAGAATGTAAACGATCAGGAACGAATAATTTGGGATAATCCTTTTCTGTTATTATTTTATTCTCCTGATGGAAAGCTTGTGATGGCAACAATATTTGCGATATAATAAACCCCGCTTATAAAACCAACATCGAACATTTTATTGAGTGCCAAACGAAGGACTTTTTAATAGCATAGCGACAACAATCAGTAAATAATCTATGCTTGTAACTGATTTCATTTAAAATATATTTAAAACATTTTCTTTAAATGCAACCGCCCTAATTTTTTTAAGTCAGTCAGGGTTTCTTTTTCTAATTAATATTCGTGATATATTCTTAGGTATATTTCAAATCAAGAAGTCTTAACTTTTTTAGAAATTATAAAAAATGTTTAATCTGCAAGGTTGATAAGTAATGAAAAATCTGATAGACTTAACCGCTATATAACACTTGTAGTTTTTACTTCATTTCAATGCAAATTATAATACCGTATACCTATTGATATATATCAATCATAGAAGCATATTTTTCACTTTAGGCTTCATTTTGAATGTTAAATTGCAATAGGGACATTTGCCAATCACTTAAATGCAACATGCGATTTAATATCTGCTTGATAAACTTCTATCTCAACTATTACCTAGGATACCAAAAACTACGACCTACATTATGAATAATTTAACTGAAAACTTAGAAAGCCCTATTTGTTCAGGGTATTAAAGTATCTGTTTAGGCAAGTTTCAAATTCCGTCTTGCCCTATTCTCGATTGCCTGGCTGGGGTCTCACGGTCTGCGAGTCCGGACGCATCGCGTGCTATTGGAAGCCAATTTAGTAGACAACATCGCGCCGTGTGCGCCTTGCATGGCCAATTTGTGTAATAAAATTGCACATAGTGCCGGCGGCTTGCACTCGTGTTGCATATTTATGGGCGTTATTTATATGTGAGCCGGTCGCTTGGCGCGCCGCTGACTGGCGCCCACACACTCAAGTAGCTCGCATCATTTGCCGTCGGCGATTGGCAAATGCCACACACACAAACACACACACCCACAGCAACAACAACAACAACTGACAATTTTCATTAAAAATTGACCGGCTAAAATGTTTGGTTCAAGCGCCTAAAGCGCCTACAAGGCTGCCAATAATTTATGGCTCATTGTCATTTGGAGCCGAATTTATGCGCAGCCGAAGATTATGCAAAGTTGAGAGCCGCTGACACTTCCGCTGCCTGCTCGTGAACAACGTCAACTTTTCGCTATTGACATCGGTACAAGCGGGTGCGAAGATATGGGGCTGCACTTTGGGATGTTTGGATCGCCAGCCATGACGAAAAAATGGCGAAAGTTCGCACAAAATTTATGACGGCGCGCAAGTGTCAAACAATTTATGCCCAAGTATTGAAAAGTTGTGCATATTAAATCAATATGCGCAGTCCTTAAAGAAATGAGAGTGAAAAGGATTCGAAGAGGCAAATAAATTATACAGATTGTGTTTTTTAAAGAACGTAAGAATGGCAATGGTGTTAGTATAAATTGTGGAAATTATTTAAAAACTAGATCGTTTTGAAATTTTAATTAAATTTCTTGCAATTGTACTCTGATCACTAAATTGTCATACTATTGATATAACCTAAGGAAAATTTTAATATTACCCTTTAATATACAGCTGGACTAAGCTGGCACATTAGGTAGGAGTTTATCTGTTTAATTAAATATAGTACACATTTTTTAATAAAATGAAAATGGAGAATTTGATTTTGTTTTATTCATAGACTTTATAAATGGACGTAGGCAGAACCATTTAGAAACGGAATTTTTTATTGATAATGTTTACCCATGTGTTTGGAGCTGACTGTAAATTGAAAAGGTGGATTAATATATATATGTTAAGGATGCCAGGCAAATGGAACTTGCGCAAACTTGACTGACTACATTTATTTGCCAGTAACTTCCGAGTAAGCCAAAAAGAAATGTTCACACGAAAGCTATGAAGATTGGAAAAAAGTACTGTACTAAAAGGCTGTTTATCAGCCGTTTAAATAGCGATCCTGCCTTTTAAGATACTATGCTCGATGGCATTGAGAACCTCCTGTCGAAACACTGTAAGTTTTGTTCATTATTGATATAACAATTGTTTTTAAAGTAGATGGCTAATCAAGCGTGTTCAAGCATTGCATTGTTTTTGTAGCACGCAAGCACAAATGCACAAAGTGCAGGAGCAATACAGGACCTTTGCACATTTGGCAGTTGTGCACGCAAATGTGGCTACTACTATCGGCATTCGAAATACAATTTATAGCATAGCTAATAGCCTAGGGTTTTTGGCCTCAGCAGCCGGTGCTCTTTTCTTCGAACTACTTCCATGCACTTCCGTTCCCCAAATGCAATGCCGCAGCCTTAAGGCTATTGCAAATGATTTTGTAATTTATTTCCTTGTGCTCTATTTGATAAAAGCAAAGGTCCCAAGTGGCCGGTGGCTGGTCCCTTCTATGGCTCAAAAGATTTATGTTTAGGTGCCTGCTCTAGGTCACTGACAAGGTCAGACAAGGACGGACAGCAGCAGTTTGATTATCTGCTGAGAGGTGGCAAGGCTGGCTAGAAACACTTGTACTTGCCACAGGCGCACACTCAACAGGCCAAGTTCCCACACCTTCGACGGCTACTCTTTGCCCTTTGCCTTCGGTTGTGTTCTCGCAATGTAGTCTGAATTGTCTTGGTTGCCATTTTGTACCTATTGTTTATACAAATAACTTGGCTTTGTTTTGGTTGTTGCTGCAGTTTGCGGCTTTTCTTAGTTACCATTTGGAAATTTCAATTTAATTGTTGCGGTCGACTACGTGTGCTACTTGTAAATTGCTGGCGAATGCAAATTTTACACTCATTTAAAAATCTTATTAATTGCTTGAATTGAGCAGCAAATAGGCATGCGCTATTCCAGATACAATTTAGATAGGATGTTGCCGTAATTTGCAGCACGAATGAAAATGGTTTAGAAAAAGCTTTAAAAGAAATCATTTTAGTTGCGCAGTTGGAATTAGTTGTGACCCCCTTTTCGTTTCATAGAGCTACATAAAGCTACAAAAAAATATGAAATGAATTTGTAGTTTTTTTTTTTTTTAAATAAAGCAGTGTTTTAAAAATTATACAACCTATTTACTTTGCTACTTGGCTGTATTTTTGAATACCTTTTATTGTTCCACGAATAAACACAATTGGGCTGTGTACCGACTGTTAAAAAAAGAAATGCCATATGTGAGGCTTATTAAATATTTACACTGATTCATGTATTATACTGAACAAATATCTATATATTTGCCATTTTCAAAATGAATAACTACTTTCCATGCATGAAGCTGCAAGTTTTTCTGCTGTTCATAACTATTTATCCGACTGCCTTTCAAAACAAAAACCAATAGCAATATTTGTTCGATATTATAATTAATAAACACAAGCACGTAGGCAATTCATTAAACATATATTGATTACAAATGGTGAAATCGATTACTACAAGAATAAAATAGTTTGCTTGTTTGAACGTCATGTCTATATAATAAAAACTATTAATCATAAGTATAAGGAAAACAAGTACGAGTATAGAGTGAAATGAAATTGTTATGACAATGGTTTATTGATGAATAAAAGCGACAGCGATCATACATTCACAAATTCTTTGAAGCACACACAATTCTTTTCATATGCTGTACACTTGACAAGCAATCAATTGCCTTTTTTGACAAGTAGAAAGCGCTTTCAATCGCCCTTTTGAGTTAAGCAGCCAACCAAAAACTACAGGACATCACGTGAGTATTTATTGGAGCAAATCTAATCCCATTATCCATCCACTCTACTGCAAATCAGAAATAGATAATCTGTCACTGATATTAATTATATTGCCACCCTTGACAGCTAAGTAACTCAAACTAAACAGAAACCATACCAACTTACTATAGATAGAAACTACGAGTATGTTAAAGTATGTACTACACTCCTCCGACTGCTCTCTGAATTAGACTTTTTGCGAGGCAGTAAAAGTACGGACGTGTCCATCGACAAGAACATGACCCAGAGCTATATACTGCTAAATACGTAGGTCGGCAGTCTTGCTCCCTGCGCTGACTTCAAATGAGTTGTAATTTGACAAGAAACATCAGCATGTTGCGCCTTGAGGCACAAAAGGAAGGCACACTTGTGAGCCTGCTTAGAGCCCCGATTTGAAGTCGGGGCAATTACTTTAGCTACACACTACGGACATTCATCACCGGCATGAATGCACGAATGCGGTAAAAACAGACAGACTGGCAGACATTTATATGCTGCTCACTTACCTCAGTGGAGAATTCGCAACAAACTATAATTCATGTTTCTACTTCAAGGCGCATTCTTCTCACAGCTGCCCACAGCAATTAAAGTTGAAAATATTTCTTGTCATTTGCACAATTTAAAGCGTACTTTGAGTATCAAACTATACTATTGTCTAGCATAATAATAGGCTCGAGGCGTTGATAAATGGGACGCTCATTAATTAGAAAGCCCTTAAAAAGCCTTGAAATTTCTTTGCAACATTCATCATGTTGAAGTGTCAGCATGACCAGCAAGAACAGCAACAACAACAACTACAGCAACAGCAACAGCCACATAAATAATAACAAGGTAATTATGATGGCGGCTCTGGCCAAAAACATAAATTGTGCTAATTTTGGGCACGCAATGCTGATTAACTATAGAGAAATAGAAGTATTGCAACAGCTGCCACAGGGTTCAATAATTCGAACACACAGTGGTAAAGGGAATATAGAAAAATGAAACATAAGCATTGCATTGCAATACTCTTCAAAATTAAAAATAGTGCCATTTGTGGAAAGTATTGAAATGATGCGCAAATTTGTATAAATAAACGATAAAAAATCAATTCAAATGATTGAAATGTAATATCTTCATTAAGCTGTCGGTATTACAAAAAGTCATCAAAAAGTATCCAGAGTTTTCACAAATGGAAAAGGTATATTCGTTTTATTTTAAGGCACGATTATTAGCATTTAATCAAAATTTCGATTTTTATTTGACCAACTGAGCGCATAACTAAGCCTTATTTGGGTACTTCTGTAAAAAACGCAATATTTATAGAAAATTTCACTGTTTATGAAACTTTCAATTAAAATGTATGATCGACTTGGTATTCATACTCTTTCCAGTATTAGCTTTAAGCTTTACTTTTGTTAAAAGTATATATTTCAAAAATTTGTTTAAAAAATCATTATTCCTTTTAATAAGTAGATTGAAATATATGTAAGCCGACTCGCTGGTTCGTACTTCGTCAATAGTTGCCGATTTTTAGCGTCGAGAAAAGTAGTCGTAGTCTAAATCGTTTAACTGAGTTAATATTCAATTTTCCGCACAAACCCGTTGTTTTACTCTACTAGCTCTTCAACTGTTATAATCTATCATACGATTAAAACAATGCTATACTATAACTATTCAAATAAAAACATTAAATAAAGAATACGCATATATTGAAGTGTTGTTGTTTCTTTCTCCACTTCGACCCAGAGTGCGACGAATTGAAACACTTGCGCGTGTTGGGCCAAACTTTTGCATGTCGAGGACCTAACTATTGCAGACTGATAGAAAATTAATCACACTCATCACAACAACGAACAGTAATAATAACAATAACAGACGCTGATTGATGCAGTAGCGCCCGTTAATAAGATTCTGTTGCTTAAATGAAATCAGCTGATGGGCCAGGCAAAAGCACTGAGTAACTGAACCATTGAAGGAGTGAAGGACTGTTTGACTAGCTGCTTTCGAGGGCACACTTCAGTTTTATTAATAAGCCGAATCGCCAAAGTTTGCGCGAGACGTAAGCCATAAGTTCTAATGACAGTATACTCGCAGACAGAGAATGGTGCCTGTCGAATCAGGCCACAGCAGACAAGGGCAGACCGCATTAGACGCCGGCATTCATGTGCACGTACTTGAAGTAAAATAATATCACGTATACGCCACCACCCATCATGAAATAAGCAGAAGAAAACAAAAACAAAGCATAATGGTGGCAAACACCAACCTGTCGTTGAACGTACGACATAATGTGTTCAATATCAATGACATTAAACATGTCAAAGGCTGCGATTGACGTGCCCAAAATGCCACGCTAATGGAGGAAATAACAAGAACAACAACGACAACAGCAGCCACAATCAGGGAGACACCTGGCAAACAATCAAATATTGGCCGATTGTCTCGTCTGAGCTGAACTGAAATGCTCACTGAACTTACTGCCAGCTGCTGTTTTAAGCCTTTTCCTTGACACTGACAAGTTTAAAGCACAACACACTCCACTACACACCTACACATATAGTATGTGTAGATTTTGAGGCTAGATTTGTTTCACGGATAAGAGAAGCCAAGCATTTAAAAAAATTACTTAATGTATTGCACGTACTGTGAATACTGTGCTTCATAGTTAGTTCGATTAATCGTATACGTTTGAGATTCAGAACTAAAACTTATTTCAAATGCGTAATGAACACAAATTACAACTTAATTTAAAGTAGATTTTATAGCCATATTTAAATTTATTAATTTTCTGTAAATATTCATTAATTTTAATAACAAAAGGGGAAAAAATAAAAAATATTAATTACTACTCAACTTTAAAAATATTTCTGATTGTCAATAGGGAGGTCTTCAGAAACTCATAGGCAGCATTTTTACTAATTTACGAAAAAGTCGAATCTCTCAAAACTGTTTCAATATTTTTTGCTAAATTTTGAGCATTTGGCAGCATTAATATGCCTGCATAGTATATAAAATTATTTCGATTTAAGCTGATTCAAATCAGTCTGCATATGTAAAAAAGCCTATCAAGGACGCCTTCGCATTCAACGTAAGTAAAAATTTGCATTAAAATTGTTTGTCTTAATTAATTGTTGCTACTTAGATTTTATCCGCCTTTGAACGAAGAACTTTGAAAACATTTCACTTCCACTCGACACACAGATACTTTCTTGCAAGCGTTCACAAAAAAAACGTCACTTTTCTCGCCACCCCATTCCTAATCCTTTGCTTAAGGCAGGTGACGGGTAAAACTTTCCTCATTTCGAATTCATATGCGCGCTTTCTTTCACTTTCCCTGCTACATATCTGCATATTAACTGTCAAAGAGATGTTTGATAACTTGGCACATCCTTTCACTTCCTTTCACTTTTCGTGATCCTCACTTCTCACATCTTACAAATGCGGCCTGCGGCGGCATTGGTTCGGCAATTTAAAGCAAGGTGTGAATCAGTGTCTTGCCACCGAAAAGGTTCCATGTTTGTCCTTTGGGCTGCTTGCTATCTTGCCCATAATCATTTGTTCTATTTGTCCTTGTGTGTGCGACAAGGGAGGTCACTTCATTGCTAACCTTAACCACACAGACACGTACACAGCTACTGCTATATGTTTATTAATATGTACCATAAATTTATCGGTTTATCGTAATCTTCATGGAATTTTATTCAAGTGTTATAGTATGGTTGTGTAAAATTGATTTTTCCCAACCGCTTTTGTCTTTTGGCAGCTTTTGCACCTTTTGCACTCTTGCTCTTTAGCGCAAATTAAATTTATGCGCTACAGAAAATTTCAGCGTCGGTAAAATTGTGATTTACTAACTCGGGTTTATGACTGGCACTTTGTTTTTTCCTGCACTCTTTTCCCGGTGCGTGATTTATGAGCCAAATTTATGGCATGTGTTTTGTTTTGTTTCGTTTTGTTGCGAAGCGCGGCAAGTTTGTCAGGTGGGCTGTGAGTTTTATGAACGTTTTCCCAATCAATCGTCGTTCGATTGACAAACGGAGAATTGAGAAAAACAGACAATGACTTTAGACGTTACTAAGCAGTGGAAGCACTAAATAGTAGCTCGACATTTCAAAGCCGCTTCTATTTATGGAAAGCGATTCCACTTCAAATTGTTTCACAAACAAAACAAGTTTATAAATAAATTTAAATGCTAAGCAATTAAGTGGCTCGAAGTGCACAGTTTTTTTGTATTCATTTTATATAAATAAATATAAATATTTGTATGATATTAAAATAGCCAAATTCTAGCATATATGAGAATACTTTTGATGGACTTTTACAGTATTGAACAGAAAATTTAATTCGCTGCAGGGGACGACTCGTTAAGATTAGAGTAATAATAGCCGCGAACCGCCGTGCGTCTGTTCGCATTAGAGTTTTATTTATGACTATAGCTATTACATATTCTTTCGTGTTCGTATAATTGTATGTTTATAATTGTAAGTCAACTTTCTGCTTACATTAAGCTAATAAATATACTTTTATATGTCTTTTTTCCAACACGTGCAATCATTGATTGAGATACACGGTCAAGTATCCTCATTATGATCATCACATAATTCATAATTCACATGACATAATTCCTCAATCCTCTGGTTTCTAATGAATGTGAAAACAATAAGCCCTACTTCCATGTTGATTTATTATTTTTATACATCCTTTAATCATATATTAGAGATCCAATAAGTGATTATAATCATTTTCTAGTTCCGGAGTTCTAGTACGCATACTAGAGTGTCCTTTCAATGTGCAAACAACAGGCCATACATCTATTTTGTTTCCTTCTAAGGAAACCTAACAATCTGATCTAGATTGATCAAAAAAGCTTACAAGCTATTCTTTGTTATTCTACAAATATGAAGAGCATATCCTCTTTTTCCCTGTTGGTGTAAATAAAAAGGTCACACTTCGGCCGAGAAATATCGACACATTTTTAATTAAAATTGTCATTTAATTTGCTTTCGCACAAACAAAATGCCCAGAGCTAGGGCGACTGGGCAGCAGCCTTGTCTGTGAGTATCGCTGCCCATGACAGCCATTGAAAATATCCCAAAGCGACATTAAATTGCGACACTCAGCAGAGTCGCACCTACACAAATACACACAGACAGACATACACACACACACACAGTTCGGTACATTGGCTTTGCTGTGGCTGTTCATTGAGCCTGTGCGAAAGCCCAAAAGTAATCTCTTCTTCGTGAGCTTTTGCTCTTTTGAGCCGCAAAGGACCTGCGGTTGTTGTTCGCACTCTTGCTTTGCATTAATGTGCGAAATATTGAATTCAATTATGACAGTGAAATAATACATAGATTTTGGCATTAAGGAATATTTTTATTTACGTAAAAATGCCATGTGAGTTCAGAGCATTAGTATTAATCTTAATTTAAGACTGAAATGGAAGTATGTTCTCTTTACTATTTATAAGAGCGGGTTATGCAGAAAGAAACCTTTGTAACAGAACTTTTCTTTTTCAGAGATTAGTAATAATGCGGTCTAAAAGAAGTTGTTAGAACTTCAATTTCCCTTGATCGATCTATTTATATTCAAGTTTGAAGATCAAAAATGTTGATACTTACATTGTATCGAATACAACCATTGAACAATTTGCAACTATTTTAAATGAAATGCGTCTAGTATTTGAAAACTGCAAAAATTGTGAGTATAATTTAATTTTGTTAGTCAGCGAATTAACAATTCTTCCTTCCATTTTATACTTTGGGAATCTTTTGATAGGGAAAATGTATAATTGAAGGCCTTACATTTAATGGCATGATTAAGGAATAAAAACAAATCAAAACATATTTTAGTTTTGGGAAAAATAAGAATTTCGTCGTTAATCTAAATAAATTCCAAAAAGAGTTGATAATGTTCCAGTACAGCGGTTGCTGTTATGATACGTGAATGTTTGCTAGCAATACGATTTCAAAGAATATAATTATGGTACAATTATAAGCCACTTATTTGCTAATTCATTTAGTAGGATAAAGGCCCTTAAAAGTAGAGAAGAAATGCACTAAAAGTTTGAAGCAAATAAACCAAATTTAAGTTTATTTTCTTTCTTTTTTTTAACTTTTATTAAATACAAAGATAAGGATAACCACAATGCTAATATGTAAGCCCGTTTATCTTAAATCAATTAATTAAGTAGCTTAATTCAAATGTATTGCAATGCCATGCTATAAGAAAATAATAAAATAAAATTTTAAATTTTTCTGCATATTTGTTTGCGTGTATTTGCGAGCCTATTTGAAGTCTTGGTTAGGCACTTCAAACACTTCTTCTCATGTTATTCCCCCCTCTACTTGTTTGATTTTATTTATTATCGCTGACGTTCGACGTTGTTTATTTTCGTGCTTTAGACATATTTTTCTGCTGTTAAGCATACGAAATTAAATTTTATGTGCAATTTGGGGAGAGCTAGTCCCTCCGATTGACTGCTCCATCTCTAAAGCACATGTAAATGGCGCGTGTGGGTGTGTGGCGAATGAATTTTTAACTTATTTGCAAAATGAGGCTTTTTATTGAAATGTAATTTGTGGCGCCGCTGTTTCTCAGCCTCTTCTCGTTTGCATGTGCGCGCAATTTAAACAACTTGTGCTTTATATTTATTGCCATATGGATTTTTTCCTCTCTGTGATGTTGTGATTTTGTTGCAAGTGCTTGTGTTTTTATGCTTTTATTTTAATGACAGTTTAAGTTTCGAGAGAGGAAATTAAAATGCTAAAAAACCAAAAGCGCATAAAAGGGTAGCATTAAATTTAAATTTTTTTTACCATTGGCTGTTGCCATTGGCATCTGCTTTTAAACTTTATGGGGGCATTTGACAGAATGCAAGCTATTTAAACCCATATGTGGCTGACATAGCTGGTCCATTAGGGGATCTGCGTTTTATTTTAAGGCTTAAAAGTAACTCAATGAACAGTTTAAAAGCTTTTATCTATTGCTGTGTTTTCAATTTTCTGTTCAAAAATCGTTTTTAAAATATTAAACTAACTACGCCAATTATTGACTAAGTATTCTGTGTACATTCTATGATCTGTTAAGCAAATGTTTCCTTTGTTAAAAAGCTATGTATAGAAATAAGTAATCGGATTTCCTTCAATTCAGTTCCCAAATGTAAAATGGAAGTAGTATGCATTTAAGTTCTGCTTTGAACTTACTGAGAAAAATGCTGGCAATGATTAGTCATTTTATATAAATAATAAATAATACTCTGATTAAGACTTACAACTAAATTAAAGTAAATAAAAAGAAGCAGTCTTTAAAGCCTCAGCTCTTGTTTCAAGAAATAATTTATATAATTGAATTGAAAATTCATTCGATGTAAATATTCAATTATTGCTGATTTCAACTCGTAACCTGCTGCCCATTGAAAATGGCGAAAACGTGCTGCAAAAAAGCGTGAAAACCAGTCGCACAAGCACTTGACATTTCGATAAAAAAAAAGTAGTAGCTGGATAGAGAGAGGTGTGCATTTTCTCATTTGTTTTGCTGGCAAATTCATGAAACTGTGTACGATGTGAATTCGGTTTTCTATCATTCATTTATTCTCTGGTGCAATTGTGAAAATGTTTCCGAATTTGCCTGCTCGATTTGCTGTCTACCTTTCAGGCTTTTCTTGTTGATTGTTGTTGCTTGTCAATCACTTTTAAATGGCATTGTTGTGTCCTTTTGTGTGTTTGTTTCCTTTCTGGTTAGTCAAATGAAATAGAAACATAGACAGATATGTGGCTCATTTAATTGAATATTTAGCATTGATAAATGAAGTCACATATGCCGACTAGATATGCGCAATCTATTGTGACGACTAAATAAAATTTTGTCTACTTCTGCGTATGGGCAGATTTATATTTAAAGCCATAACTTCCAATAAATTAAATAACATATTGCGGTGCTAACGAACCTGATTAGCACAAACCTTATTTTCTACTCAATTTACATTTTTTTCCAAATAAAAAGTATCGTATCCAAGGATAGACTTAAGTTGCACGATTTATTAAAATATCATTTAAGGTATATGAATCTTATTAGTGTAGCTTTTTGTTTATAAAGGTAGCCGAAGCTGATTAGCACAAACCTTATTTTCTACTCAATTTACATTTTTTTCCAAATAAAAAGTATCGTATAAAAGATTAGACTTAAGTTGCACGATTTATTAAAATATTATTTAAGGTATATGAATCCTATTAGTATAGCTTTTTGTTTATAAAGGTAAGCAAATATTGTATTTATGTGTTTCGCTCTTATTTGTTACCTCATTCGAGTCTGAAGTCTTACTTTAATCGTTTAATCGTTTATACTACAGCCGATAGACTGTACGATTAATAAAACTAACAAACGAAGAAAACACAATTGTCTAATATTCCTCTGTACTCATAAAATTGCATTTATTAAAACGAAAAACAATTAATTTTAATTCCGCTAGTAACTAATGTTTGTAAAGCCCAAGACGAACAAAGTTTTCAACTGTGATAGAATGATTTTTTCACTTCACTCATTTATATTAATATAGTATTTCATTTTGTCACACTCTTAATGGTTTATATGCGACATGTGATTGTCATTCCTCGCAGTTCTTAATTATTTCTCTTCTCTGTTTCAGCTTTTGTGCAATTTTATTTATGTTTATAGACAAAAGCAACTGTTTATTGATGGCCAGATTCGTAGGTTCCTCCCACTGAGTTAAATGTTAACTGCACTTTCAGTTGCCAATTGTTTATGTGGTTGTTTCCCCACAGGCTGACTTTTTCAACTTTTTGTCATTGCCAAGTTGGACAACTTCTACCAACATACACTGCTTACATTTCCGTTGGCAAAAACAATAACCTTTATTTAGTAAGAAGAATACCCGTAACTGCATCAACACAATACAGCGAATTTCCGTTGCCGGAAATTGTTTTGACGTTTGTTGTGGTTACCCCTCAACTGATTTTCAGTTACTATATTATAGAACCGCTTCTTGTTGTTGTTGCCCATGTTCTATTATAACTTAAATGTGCTGCAGCCGTCTGAAAGCAAAAACTTGCTAAAAAAAATAACAACAAAAAGTCATGGCATTTCAGTTTTTTGCTTTCCCAACCCCAACAATCTTTTCCCTTTATCCTGAGTTGCTTCGCCGCCGTTTTACAACAGTTTATGATGCGTTGCTATCTTATTATGATTATCAACAGTCACAACATTTTGTTGCTACATTCTTCCTCTTTATCCAGCACAATTTTCAACTCCAGCTCTAGCTGTTCAGTAATACAAATTTACTCAGTTGGTTAACTCAAGTCAGGACCTAATTACCGTAACCCACGACGTGGCTTCTTCCTTCTTCATGCAAATTGTGCAAAAAATACTTAATGAATGCATTCCGCAAATTACATTTTGCCAGAAAGCTGCAAAAGTGAAAATAATAAGATGGAGTTGGAAAAGCTGGCCAGCTCGACTGTGGAATGCCCTTAATAGTCTTACAGTTTCAAGATCTTATCTTTATTTTGCAGTGCATGTCGATTTTTGCTTTTATTCCAAAACTAATGTTTTAATAGCCAGCAAATAAGTGCAACGACTGTTGAAAGCTTTTTATCCATACACCATCAATAAATTTGTCATCACTAAATCTTCACTACTGTAATAGCAATGACTCAATAGTTCTGCAAAGCTTAATAGATTTAATTTACTCTCCTACTTTATTCGGTGGTATTGCTAATAAACTCTCCAACTATCTTCCTTGAATATAGAATAAAATATCGATTGATTTGCAAAAGAAAAAGGATTTAAAATTACAAATTCTTAAACTAGTATCTGCAATCGATGCGACCATATAGAAAGCCCTTCGACTATTTCACGTTGGCTGCAAACATTGAATTATATGTTTCCTGTTGCAAGTCTCTCTATATAGCTTACATGTCCTCAAACCCTTGAAGTGTAGTCTGTGCAAATGGCGCATTTTTCAGGCAACGGAAATGCCAGCAGACATTGCAGGGCGCGCGAAATTTTCTCGAGCATTGCGTGCCGCTTAAGCCAAGCCAGACAGACTGTCAGTCATTTAGTTAGACACCACGGAAAGTTCACGCTGCCGACAGCTTATTTAAACATACACACACACACACAATATGGCCAGGGGCTATGCCAAAACTTGACCTTGGCCGCAAACCAAATTGACAACCGCACGCTGATTGTTGTGTAAATAATAAATGTGAAAATAATTATTTGTTCATGCCCACTGCTATGTATATTTATTTGATTTGTAATTTTGCGAAAGGAACGGCGAAGACTGCTGATTGAGTTACGTATACGCCGTGAGGGTCAGTTCAGTAAATGCCGCAGGCACGCAAAGCCATGGAAAACCCGCTATAATAGCCTAGGAAACTATGAACACGTGTGTGTCTCAGCGTGAATTTGAGTGGCAGACGACCTTTGCAAGCATTTCAAGCGAGCTAACCCTTTCGGGACGGATTATTTTCCAAAACTGTGATATTGACGAACAAAATGTTTGAAAGCAAGCAATAAAAAGTGTTTCTAAATTTTGTTTTCTTTACTAAATTATATCACTATATATTTTATGGACAATCCATATACACTTATATTGGAATAACTGTCTCGAAGCACATTTTGAGTCACGAGGAAAGCATTCCAAACATTTAGAAATGAAACCTGGGTTATTATTGTTGTTAGCGCCAAAAACATTTGCTATTTCCTCAGTTGTGTATTTGTGTTTCGGTTTCTAAAACTGTGTGTAAAAAAGAGATTTGCATTATATGTCCCATTTGAAATTATAAATCCATAGCTTCCCATTTATTATTTGCAAAATAGTTCGACTGCCATACGCAAAAAATGCGCACAAACAAAAATGTTGTCTAAGATTTAAAGCGAACGTATTGTCCCAATAGTCCCACAAGGGTTAATGGTGCAATTCAATAAAATCAAATATAAGTACAGTTCAGTTAAGTGGGCAGGAAGTCATCGACAAAGCATTAAGAATGCAAATAGAGAAACACATCGTATGTTTACAAAAGGAAACAAATAATAGAAAAGAAATCCCAAATCGTTTGAATAATTTGCGGTTTTAAGCACTGGAAATAGGAAAATGCGCACAACACGTTGGTCATTATGTAATTAATTTCTTAGAAGTCAGAATTATGAAAGTTACAAATCTGCTTGGAATATTTATTTAAAATTTCTCCAAATGCATTAAAAACAAAATAGGAAAAATATAATCCGAGCGAAAAAAAAACCATTGTTTGGTTTTTGTTAACAACAAAAAAACTGTAATGTATTTTGGAAAAAGTTTGTCAAAAACTTCTTTGCAATTGATACAACTCAGTGAAGAGATTCTAAATAACTCAACCTTTAATGTTCGCCCTAAAGCTTAAGCATGTATAATTAAATAAGTAGACAAAAGCAATAACAAACTTCAAGACACTTAACGGCGAAAACAAACAAACAAAACTAATGTTAACTGGCAGAGGGAAGTCAACGAGGCGTACAGACAAAGGGGCATATAATAGATCTAGACAGCGCTTGGGGGTAAGCAAAAGCGACATCAATTTAGGGTCACCTGCCCACGCAGCACACGATGAAAATTTGAATGGCCCAGAAAACATAAACATGCCCAGACATTCACATATACTATTCGAGTACATAGAAACGCTCTTTAACATGCCCGATTATATATGCGCTTTATTTCGCCGCACAGACGCTCATTAATATGCAAGCCGGAGAAAGACAAAAAACATAGCATACTTAACAGCGCATAGCCTAAGCCGCCACACACACAAACAAACAAACACGCACACATGTTTATTTGGGTCATTGTGCAAACAACCGTACAGCTAAGGACCCACAAATATGATAAATGTACGGCGGTCTCTGAACCATAAACGATGCATATAATAAAGTTGTTTAACTTGGCACATGTGTTGGGGCGGGGGGTGGAATAAGAACCAGGTTAGCCTTTGTGGCCGCCCATAAATATGGCGTTAATAACTGTTAAATTGAAATTGATTAACGCTTAAGTGCGCGGCAAAGGTAAATCAAAAACCGACTGATTTTGTGGTCAGTACATTATGGGAAATATTAGCAAATTGACTGGAAAAGAGATATTATTTTGACCACAATATTTATCAAATGACTTACTTATACTTCGAAATAAAAGTCGATTATTGAAGTTGTAGTATGTTGCGGCAACTGCTAATATCGATATCATGGCAGCAATTTTTCCAATACCTAGTATAACTATTAACAGTTCAAGCAGTGGACTTTTGTTAGTGAAATTATTTAACTACACGATGACAAGATTATCTTGAAATAGAAACAACAACTGTAGAACATTTCTCATAATGGCCAATGTCGATTAAACTAGAAACGATTGCACATAAAGGCGGAAAAGTTACTTTCCCCAATAAACAACAAATACATGTCACACAAAAACAGAGTCTTAAAAATGAGCGAATATTTTTCGAAAATGAGCTTTCATTAGCTTGTTATCTCATAAATGATGTAAATTCCTAAATTCTTAAGCGCTCTTCCTGTATCTATGTATTTAAATTCACAAATTGTCTAAAGAATATTTCCAATTTTTCTCTTCACCCATTTGCATTACTACTTGTAAAATTGTATGTTGTTCAACGCCTGCAGGTAGGCTAAATTTTTTACTTAAATAAACAGAGCTAGGCCTTGCCTGCAACTCACATTACAATGCAAACATATGCAAATCGCAGAGAGTTTGCAGTGCCTATTATAGGCGCTGTTGCCCACTCGTTCTGTGTTGTTGGGCTCAGGGACTGCCACATGTTGCCCAGGCGTGTAATTTGAGACCCGAAACATGGCCGCAAATAAAGTTAATAATATGAAAATTTGCCTTTTACTCAAATGGTTTGCATATTTTTGTGTTTCGTCTATGACCCAAAAGTATTCGAAATCTTCTGTCGGCACTTAAGTGTCGAAGGAGTTAGGTAAAGAGGTGGTTCATAACGGGAAGTTATAAAAAATCCGACAAGTATACTTGTATTTAACTTGAATAAACTTCATGAAATATTTTAAGGCACTCCTAAGCAACAGAGTAATTTCTTTTTGTATAAAAACAATAAAAGCTCTGGTAAATATTTTATTTTTATTTTTTATATCGATTATCACAACATAACGAAATAAACTCGACTATACAAAGGTAAGACAAGCTAAAACATTCTTAAGCAGTCTGCGTAATATAACCCTCCCAATATTAGATGCAAACACCAATTGAATCAAGTTCAATTTTTATCAAACATTGTGCTGGACACCTTGAGGCGCCTTGGCCTTTTTCGATAACCTATTTCATTTGAATCATTATCCGCACATCTTACGACCGACAGGGCCAACTGGCCACCAGCTTGGGGATCAAGTTCATTTATGAATGACCAAAAAGCAGACCATAAAATACATATGAAATATTCCACTGAACGCAAAAGGCTGTATTTCTTCTCTACAATTCCAGTGGTCGCTCATCAAACAAGATGCTGACAGCAAGTCGACCTACACGTATGCGGTCGTTAGTTTCCTAGAATAATGGCTACTAACATTTTATAGCACACATTGGCATGTAAGGGAAGCAGCTGGAGAAGAGCAACTTAGTGATATTACGGCGGGCGAAGCAAAGCCTTTTATTGCCCCTCAAAAGCGAATGCGGAAATGCCTTGTTATAGCTCCCTGGCAGACTTATGTGGCGCAAGCAGCGAAAATACTTAGTTTCTAGTAAATTCATCTTATTACTTTTTCGGCTATGGCTGACAAAGCAACCAGTTTGCGAAATTCGTTCGCAGAGTTCAGTTTGCCAATGCTTTTTATCTAATAGGGTATTATGAATGTCAACTGAAGTTTGCAAAGCTCTAATATGATGAATTCCAGAAATACATATAATAAATATATTTTTAAAAAATGGTGCTCTAATATTATTTAAATATTCTTGCTCAATAAATTACAAAAAATACGAACTGCTATCAAAAATAATCAATTATATATCAATACATAATAAACATTAATCTAAAATGATGGTTTATAACTTATAATTTCATATATATTACTAATCCATAAGCAACAAATTTTAGCTTACTTGCTTCTGGAGTTCAGGAAGTTCCGAACTCAATAACACTTCTATGAAAAAATGATAAATAAAAAAAAAACAATAACTAAATTATTGTGATGAAAAGTTCAAGCAATAATATTTCCTAACACACTGCATAATGCTTTAATTTCCACATATTCCTGGTACTACAAATAGTTAGTCATCTACACAGAATTTAAACTAATACTTATGTAACATTTGTGCCTGTTCAGCATGAAAGTATTTTTAGTATTGGTGAAAATACAAAATGTTGAATAAATTACAAATATCAAACAATTGTTGGAACTGATATAAGATAGTTAAATGAGAAACTTCTAAATACTTATGAATACTATACTATATTTAATTTTATCTTTAAAGCATCTATATTACCCTACTTTTTGGAGCACAAAATTGTTCGAAACTGTAAGACTATTGATATTATTTAGAACATATCATATTTGCATTCAAATTTCGTTATTATTTGTATTTTTTATTTATCTGTATATCGTCCATATAAGTAGCTTGAAATTGAATTTCATTTTTATAGATTCCTCTTTTTAGAGCACAAAACTGCATCCTTCAATGATAGGTTAGCACCTTGCAAGGATATGCGGTCTTCGGTGTACTTTTGCCATTAACTAGCATTGCTAGCAAAACTGCTCTGCTGCTGCTGTTGTCCAGCTCCGATTTTGCAACATAGTCTAATATTAAAAAATTCCTCGAGTGCAACGTGCTGCAACCAAGGCTTGGCAACTTGAAATTTTAGCCGAGCAACAGCAGCAAGAAGCTCCTCCATAACTATAGAAATATTTCTGGGCATGAATATGTGATGTGGGTATATATGTGTGTGTGGATGTGGGTGTGACATGCAGTAACAAATTTCTTGGAAATATTATCAGACATGACCCAGCAGTCAGTTAGTCTTGCTGCCGTCTGGCAAGTTTGCTGGGTTTGTTTCAAAACTATGTCTCCAGTGAGCTAAAATTGAAATCATATTACACACTCACACACACGCCTAAATTTGCGTATTTGTGTGTGTGTGTGTGTTCTGTACATTTGGGTTGGCCAACTTGCTGCCAGCTTAGCATTTCAGTTAAGAAAATGACAAGCGTATCTCATAATTATATTCCAAGGTTGCTTAAAGAATTTCAATGAAAATACCGAAACATAATCTAGGCAGTAAGTCATAAGTTTTTATGACTATTAGTTTCAACCAGCTCCGAGTTCCAAATTGAATTTTCATGTATGGCATTTAAGTATAATTTCTGAATATGGTGTGGCTACACAATTTCATTTAAATATTTCCTTTAACTAACGATAAGTCTTCGAGCTTTAAGTTAGATAAGACGGCTACAAATAATGCAAGAGCGCACCAAATGGTTTCAAATGGGCAACACATGCTGAGAGAATTAAAATGGATTTGAAGGCATTAATTGCTTCTATTGCACACATGGCAATTGGTTTGAGCTGAATTGTTGTCAATAAATTATTGCGGTTTATTCATAAATAATTCATCTGGTTTCCTTGTATTGCCAACTATTTAGGAGCAACTCCAAAGGAGCAATTCCTAAGTCCAAGCTGATTACTTAGTAAAAGTTTATTGAATTTTATATCAGACGTTTAAAGAGTTAAATCATTTAGTGGGCCATGTATGCAAAAAGAATATTTTACTAGTGTTTCGTAATGTTTTAAGAAGGCATGTCAATTAACAGATTAAACAATCCACTTATGTGGTGGCTGTAGGATTCCAACTTGTTATATTAGCTGCCTTTCTAGTCCTGTCAGCGCTCTTCTAAATAAATAATAAATTGTAGCAACACACTTGTATTCATTTACATTTTTTGCAGGCTTGTTTAATTATAACAAAAAGAGGTTGCTTAGGTGAGATATAGACAGATATTAAGAGTACGTTCCTCTAGCAACTCATGATGGTATATAAAAGAATTTAAATGTTTGCTTTAAAAAGAGACGCACACAAAGGGTTCATTTCATATTACAAACTAAAGTTCAAGTAAAGCTTTATAACCAATAACCAAACTAGATTTATGAAATGGAAATGGAATCTATTAACATATTTCACAGTGCATTTACACAGTTCTTGAATTTGGTAGCTTGTGGAGATACTCGTACCCAGCAATTTTCCGTCAGCCAAATCAGTAATCTGTCACAGATGACTGAGGCATCGAATTAACTGCCAGACGACAGCGGCAACAATCCACAACCAAACTTTATTAAGAACCGCAAACTCACACTTGGACTTAAGCCAAATCGACATCAGCACTCACAGATGATGCCAGTAGTTCGTTCAGCTGTGAATATTTGTGATTTTGGCTGCCGGAGGCTTGATGTGGTCGATGTCATTGTTGCGGTTAATGCGAATGAAAGCGCTTCTCAATCGGTTGTGGCTTAATATAGCGCTCTTCAAGCATACGGCGACTAGGGAAAAAACGAATTGAAAATGTTAGGCAATGGGGGAGCAAGAAACGCACTTAGGGTACCGGAAATTGCCGGAAATGTGAGCGCTGCCGTTGACAGCGATTAGAGTGGAGCTCTGAGGTGAGAACTAAGGACACAACTTGGCTTAAAAGATTAGGCCATGGCTTACAGAGCCTCAAGCTAAAACGGATTTTGTGGTAATAAATTGAAATGTTTATATACAATATATTTGTAAATAAATATTTCTACTTTGTTAACATTTGTAATATAAGAAACCTACTTAGAAAATAGTCAAAAGTTTACATACACAATGTAAATAAATATTTCTACCTACTTTGTATAACATTTATAATAAGTATATTAAGCTACTTAGAAAGTAGTCAAAATTTAACGACATTTTATTATAATGAAATTCCTAATTAGCCGTAATTCTTATGCTTTTCATATAGACCTTTAAAACATCAATAGACTGCCAAATATATTAATCATTATGATAAACTTAATCATTTTTCATGACACAAATTGCCGACAAGCGCGTTACATTTTCCAATTTTCTAATTAACGTAGCACCCGTCAACAATTATGAGTAAAAGGACGAGTGATAGACAACCACCAAATAAAGCTCATAGGCTTTTCACAAAAGCAGCAAGGGATGTAATACACTTGTACATACAAGTATATACTTTACATACAAACACCTGCACAAATTGCCAACATAATTCACTTTTTTACGCATTAGGCGACATCAAAAATGTGCTAGCTGTTGTCATGGCTTTAGAATTAAGCTGGCAGCTCATGGGCTCTTGATTGAGTTCACAACTTGTGGGCGAGTAGCTTAACGGCTTGTTGGAATCTGATTAATGAAAATATTAGGCAGTTTCAAAATGTATCAACTTTCTAAACAGACACAGATTAGAAGGTTGCAGATAAAGAAAAAGCTTAATTCGAATTCGTTTAAATGTAAGTCATTGTGCTGAAAATAACACAGACTAAATGCCTATATTTTTTATTCGAAATATTCCAGATGGTTACATAATTGAAGTTATTTTTTCGAATGAACTCTTATCAGTTATCACTTAGGAAGTTATATATTTTGTATGCTATATTATAACAAAGCCACCATTAAGTAATGTCGTAACCGAAAAGGTTAAAGAAAAAGTGCTTTCCAAATGGGACCACTTACATCAAACAATTAAGAACAAATTATAAAGAAAAACTTTCAAAAACGTATGTAGCTTCCAACAGTGGCTTTAACTTGCTCTTCAACTTAACGAATCAAAGCAACAAACAGTATGAAAACCCTTCGAAGTGTATGAAGAAATAAGAATGCAAACTATATAATTTAGCCCAACCTTTTAATAGTCCTTTAATAACTAATATTATAAATTAGGTTCAATAAATGACAATGAATTTGTTAATTTCAGACCCACTTAGATTATACATAATTTTTTTATATATTATATTTCTAGAAGAATTTTTCTTATACTTAAGCCAATTAAAGAGGTACTGACATAATTCCGTATAATAATGCAGCGACGTGAATGTAGAATGTATGAAGGATAAACTCCGCTATAAAGACAGCCCGACACTTTCTGCGAAAAAACCAAAGGGAGATTGCAACATGTTTTCCGTTTAATGAAACCACAGCAGTTGCTGTGGCTTCCTCCCTCATCTATCATGTGGCAGGTTTTTCTATTCATTTTATTTTATATTTTTTCCTAATTTACGCACGCAAATCAAACGAAGACAGCACCTGGTGCTGCTACAGGACTCTTTCCTGCCCACTCCATTAACGGCCACAAAATTGTTTGCTTTGCAGGCACGTAGCAAACCGACAATTTTGTGGAGAGGTATCAGCCAGCCACCAATTCCTTTCTGAGCTTGTCCTTGATTTCTCTCCATAGAAAGGACAATTTTTGGCTTAGATCCACGTGCCTGTACTGTACTGTGTCCTTGCTACCACTTGCCTCCTCCACTATGTTTTGCCAAAATGTTCTGTGATTTCCGGTAGCGAAAATAGCATACAACAATGCGTAAATGAGTGCGAAGAAGCTAGGAGGCAGAAGCCAAATTGCATGTTTCACATTATTTACTCTTAATTTGGATTAGACTGACATCATTCCGTTGACTTCTTCACGTGCCAGCTCAAATTAGTTCGATTAATTGAACGAATACACAGCAACTGCTGATAACACACTTATGGGTACACAAATGCCAGACTGTCCAGGCGGAAAAATTGCTCTTGAACTGATTTTTCACACTTGAAAAAAGTACTTATACTTTTTCAATTAGCACGAGCTCAAATAACAAGCTGCCACTATATGGTTTTATTTCCCGACATATTTCACGCACTCTTTCGGCGATTCAATATTTATTTTGCAGTATTTTCTACCTAAACATTTACTATAACTTAAAGCTCTTTCGATATGCTATTCTAAGCATGTTAGTGTAATGAAAACTGTCTTTTGAGTTAAGAAGTTATCAGTTATTTATTTTCAATAATATATTTAAGAGACCACCCAAGTATTACTTATCATCAAACAAATATTTCAATGAAGAATTTCGAATTGGAAACCCCCAAATGCGTTCAAGTGCATGTCTTCACATTTTCAATATTTTTCAAATTTTGCTCGTTTTTACTTACCAAGTGAAGCGTATGTGCGTCCTTGTCTGGGCACTTAGACCGTCGTTCCCTGTTAGCTATCAAGTGCGTTTTGTTTTCTTGTTTCCACTCTTCACCCTTCTCTTTTTCTTTGTATGCAGCAAATTGCAGCAACCGCTGCTCGACTATCTCGACTTTTCGGCTAGGTTAGTTTAATATGCTTTGGTGTGATTCGAGTTACAATAAAGTTTTCCCACATTGTCGTCAAGTATTGTCCTGTATGTAGTATCCTTCCTTGGAGCGTGGCAGCTTTCGCTTTAGCTTTGGCACTTCAATTGGTATTGGGTCGTTGGGCGTCGATTGGAGGGGGGTGGGTGGCTCTGAAGGTAATGTCAAGCACTTGCAATTGCTAGTTTTTCACATGATTTAACATGCAGAGCACAATTTCACAGGAGTTTGGCCTGATGTGGTTTTACTTTTTGGTATGCATGTGATAAATTGCAGTGTCTTTTAAAGTAAAGAAGTTCGTTTGAGTTTTCTAAGAAGAAGGCAAAGCTATTATTTTTAATATTGCAAGCGATTGGCAGATTGTATATATGTATATGGACGTAAATTGCATTTGATATTTTTCTTCTATTTAATTATACTTGTCAATATATTGTGAGCTTTAAATATTCGTTGGTTTTTGTTGAAAATTTATTGTGCTGCATGCGTTTATTTAATTTGCCAATTTTTCATTTCAATAAAAATAGTTTAATCTTAATTTGTGTACGGGTCGTATACTTGTTATTTTATTACACATACGCCATGTTGCACACTTGAGCATGCACATTATTATTGTTTTTTTCTATTATTCAGTGCTCGAAGATTCGTGCATGCACATATTTTATATTTTTAATGCTGCGCAGATTTCCGGTTGTTGTATAGTCGTTTAGTTTTCAATTGCATTATTTTTCCGCTCCAAAAATAATTTGAATATTGTATTTTATTTATGATCTAATTTGCAAGAATGTTGCGGAAAAAGCACACGTAGTTTACATTGATGTACAAAATGGAAGATATTGTAAAACTCTTTTGATATAATTGAATAATATATTATTGCTAATGTATATAGTTTCTTTGAGGAACACCTCCACAGCTCTGTATGAAACTTTTTGTATTTCCTTTCGGCCACACAAATTTAAAAAACACTGTTATATTCAGAAATTCATCAGAAAATATGAAAATTATTATAAATTATTATTTTTTAACTGCTTCACTTTTTATTAAGTAATGTTTTTTATTTAATATGCGTATTTTTAAGGAATAGCTACAAATATTAATTTTAATTTTAGTTTCTTTAAATGTTACAATGTTTTAGTAATTATTATATTATACTTATTTGATCATTTTTAATTAATGTATATATAATTTGAAATTCGACTTTTTCCATAAATATTCAACAAATTTTAGAATAATTTTCTATTATTACAAAAATTTTACGATGCAAGCAAACTTCACATCAACACCTTAATAAACAATTTAATACATGAAAGCAAAACCAATGCCCTTCAGAAACACCAAAACTCGAGCTGTTCTTGACTTCAATAGCAAACAATTTTTAAATCAGTTAGAAAACTTGCCATTGCAGCGTGAGAGTTTTTTTCAATTTAACGGAAATTTAATTTGAGTATTTGTTGTAATTTTACAATTTCTATGCAAAGAATAATTGTTGTAATTGTTACAATTCGACGAATTATTATTTGGGTTGATAAAGCGACAAAATGTTTTGTTTTTTTTTTTAAATATTTCTAATTACCACAGTTTTGTATTCACAATATTACTTTAAATTTCAATCAAATATTTTATATATGTACTCTAGATTGTTTACAAAGTAAAACACGAACACCACACGTTTCACAATTTATTTAAGCCGCGTACAGCAGTGAATTTTTAATTCACAAGAGTTTCGGTTTTTCGCAATGAATTTCTATACGAATTAGAGTCGAAATCGCAGCGCTTATCGCATTTCGCGTCCGATTCGTTTGAGTTGCCGCAACAGTCTAACGGCACTGCCGAATAAACGGCACCGACGCAGTCAACAGAAAAAGTAAAATGCGAAGCAGATTGCGTAGGCGACGAAACTGAAAACGAAAACGAAACCGACAACGAGGACGTCGACGCAGACGACGAGTCGTTCTGACTGCTGTACACTGTAAATACAGTTAACAGAGCGCTGTTATCTAACAGCATGGCTTGCTTGCATTATTGCGGTAGGTTTCATTTGCGTCACGTGCAGCGCCGTTGCTGTTATTGCTGTTGTTTTGTGCTGACTGTTGTTGTCTTTGAACTTGAACCAGAAAGTCGCTCAACTTTGTTGCTTTGTCGTTGCTGTTTTCATTTTATTTTCTGTTGCTCTGCATCCTTTCTTTCAGAATTATTGGCGCGCTTATTTTGCCGGCTTTTTCTCACGACGCAAGCGCAGTGCATGAGGCTGACCGTATTTTGTAAGCCATTCATATAGGCTTGCAACTAAACTAGAAGGAACAACATATTTATACCCCAAGCAACATAGGCATGTGGCTATATTTAAGCAACAACCCATAATAATTAGATGCATTTTATTTTCAAATAAAACTAAACTTAAAAAAGTTTTCGTTCAAGCCCTAATTAGACTACAAGTTGTTTAATAAACTAACTAGTGGGGCAACTATACATACAAATGAGAATATGTGTTGTTTACAGTTTGGTATAAATAGTTCAAATGTACTTACATGATCAGAAAAATAATTTAAAGTTATGTGGAAACCATGTCGTATACGTCTTCTTCTACGTCAACTTATGGCTTTCAAACTGTCGAGCATATAGAAAATATTTCAAAAATTATGTTAGTTTTGAAAACAAATAAAAAAAACATTCTTGTTGACTAAAATAGCTTAGTTTTATATCAATTAGAAAAATATACATTTAAAGCTAGACAAATATCAGTTAAACCTGTTTAGCTGGTTCAGTCTCCTCGATTTAGCCCGTTTCAAAATATTTGGGGAGAATGGATGTTGGTAGTCTCGCATAGATCGAATTAGAGCTGTTTGTTGCTCCGTTAGCATTTTGCTGTGATTTATAAAAACAGGCAGTGCATTGGGGGAGCATTTTCTGTCTTTTTCAGCAAGACAATCATAAATATTAGTATAATAAGAAATGGGAGTAAGAAACTCGATCCGTCTTAGTTTTTTTATTTTAATTTGATTAATTACTGTACTTTATGAAGTTATTATGAAGTTTCTATTAGAGCTCACAGAGTTATTATTTGAACAAAAAGTCAGTTATTTTTTCTTTAAAATAATTAAAAAGGCTTTTTAAAACCTTAAAGCATCCGTACCGGAAATATGTGTTCTTGCAACACACTAGCCTCTACAAATAGCTGTATTTACTGTTTAAACGCTACGAAGTTAGCGAAAAATCATATTAAATTGAATGTACCGCAAAGTAATGTGTTAACATTCTTAAGGCCAACACAGCATCGATTTTAGCGAACACTAACACTAACCTTTAACGACCCTGACGACGTTGCAATAACACTCAAATACACATACAAACTAAAACATACACACACATACAGTTTAGCACACAGCCGCACGCTTGGACAGCCATTGACAGCTATTTTTGCGCCTAAAAACCCGAACACCTTTTGCTATTTTCGTGCACATTGTTTTTGTTTCCATCCTTTTTTTTGAGAATGTACTCAACGATGCAGCAGCAGCACACACACACATACAAATACGCTCGCATAGAACAATGCAGCAGCAGACGGCAGTTCAAAGTTCAGGCTATAAGCGTGAAACGTGCACTGCAGATCAACAGCAGCGGCAACAGCAGCAGCTCAAGGCACGCCAATGAGCGCTTAAGGCGTTGGCCAGCGGGAGGATGGGGGTGGCTTCTGGCACAATGTAATTAATGCAGTCGCATGTGCCCAGGCATTGAACATGGTTGTGTGAGAGTGGTGTGAGAGTGAGAGAGCGAATGAACGAACGCAAGTAAAGTTCTACAACAGCGTGAGCAAAAATTTTATGGGCATTGCAATTAAGTGGAAAAATAATTGGGGCGGACAGACTTAGCTTTGCCGAATATTTGAGCGGAAAATGAAATGAAAGGCGTGTAAGGCAGACGACGCGTATTCATTAAATTCAAAACGTGCTGAATACCGAGAAATGAGTTTTGGTGACAGTCGAAAAGCTTCCCGCCCAGTCCAGATAATGTTTGCAATGGCTTTAGGCTGCACTTACTGATCAAAAATTTCGCTGTATTTGCAGCGGCACGCGTCAACTTTTATTATATTTGCACTTTTCAGTGCAAGATAAAACATGCTACATTTTAAATTTCAAATGAAATGAATGTTTGTGGATTCTTAAACAAAACTGCAGGGCACGCTCGAAATTATAAACATTATCATATGCTTATTCATAACACTGAACAAAGTGCATTATGCATTGAATAGAAGGCAAAAGCTGCACAATTTGAAAGTAAACACATGCAATAATGTTTTCAAGTAGCTTATACTCCGACCCACCCGCAAGGTAAAAAGGGCATAAATACATATATTGTAGTATGTATTAGGTTTGTGCAAAATGTGTAACAGGCAGAAGGAAGTATCTCCGTGCATGGATGAACTTATGTATGTGAATCTTTTAATCTTATAATTGCAATTCTATTCTAAAGTTCAATTTAATTAGTTAATCTTGGAAAAGGTCTTAACGCGTTCACACTTCTTTTTCTTCAGATTTATGTCAATAAAAGTTAAGTTAACAGCAAATTATTGCTTTCAAAGATTTAAATTTTCGGTTTCAACATTTATGAGAAGTGTGTAATGGAAGGGTATAGATTTTTAGGACGCACTAATGTTTCTTTATGAGTTATATATAAACTGTAATTTAATTATACTTTGTTTTATAATTAAGTAAAATGTTCTTAATAGAGCTGTCTATACTCCAAATTCTTTTTTATTCAAATTGTCTAACCTGGGATGCACTTAACAAAGATACAATAAAATGTTGATATTACTTTTCTCTTGGATGAAGTGTTCTTTACAAATAAAATATTAAATATTACATGTTTTTTGCCAAAGTTGAATTCTTAATAAAAGAGCACTGCGGCAGAAGTGCAGACAGTGCATCGAGGCGCCTCAAAAGAACCCACGCATATAACACGACTTAAAAAATTGAGTTGCCAGCTCCCCCTTAGGAAGCACAGTTACATTTTAATTTTGGTCTAAGGAGCATATTACACTCTGCTTTAAATAGCTTTGGGCAACTTTCAGTAGTCGCTTCTAAGCCAGTTACGCTGCAGACAAATCCTTGACTTAAAAGCCAAACACCATCAACAAGAACAAAAAGAGCAAAGGATGCAACGTGAACGTGAACTTGACGCCATGGAGACGATGTGACGGGGATGAAAACAGCTTGTGCACATGTCGAGAAACAAGCGAAGGGCATTAGGGGCACAAAGCTAAGGGGTTATGGCTTCCAAAGATTTGCTGGCATAGAAGTTAACAAACAAAAATCAATCGCCAGCACAGGCAACCACAGAAGCCAACAGTTGCACTAAGTGTTGCATGGCAATGACGAAACGACAACTACCTCTCGCCAATGTCAGATTCAGAGTCAGAGTCAGTGGCAGGGCCATGTGCAGTACGTAAGTACGTTATACTCGTATGTGGAAAGTCGCGCATATGCTTAGTGGTTGACCATGTTTGCCTGCCCATAAGCCGGAAAGTAGACCAAAGATAGGCAAACTTTGCTAAACAAAACCGACGAGGTTAGTGTAATACAGACTGGTTTCCCTATAAGAATTACTATTTGATTTGATTATATAAATTTTAAATTGGGATAAAACCAGCTAATTTCTATATATTTTTTTAATTTAAAACATGAATTATTTTATGTTCAATATGCTTCTTATCAAAGTTTGCCTTCTTGTATTCATTTGTAACTTAAAATTTTTAAATTCTCTCTTTAAATTTAAATACAAAATTAAAGCTGAGCAACAACAATTAAATGCATTCTGCATTTTTTAAACAGAAGAATTGAAAGCAATGAGTGCGGAAGCCCCTGACCAAAAATGAAAGAGACTACTAAAATATTAAACGAACTATTAATCTATAATTAATAAATGCATTTTTATAGGTATGCAAGCATAAAGTCGGCCTTTAATTTATTTTTCTTGCATGAATTCCTATTGATAAGTTTTTGTTTTACTTTCAACAACAACCCTTATGTACATAATAATATTCAGTTTCAGTTGCCAGCTAAGCCATCATGGTCAGCATTTAAAAATTAATAATAATAATTAAATATGCAAATCTACAACAAAACTGACTGCTGCAATCACAGGACTTTGGCCACACGCGAATAATAGACTTTAAGTTACATAAGTTAAGTAGAGGACAGGCCATTGTCCCTGAACTAGACGAACTATCTATCTGTATACTAAACCACCCAGGCGAGTGAATAAATCGTACCCGTTTCTCCAAAAAAGACATTCTTAAGAGACATTCTTCTCTCAGAAAAATAAATCTATTTATGTATGTTACATTAATTTTAAGTATAATAGAATAAGATCTGATATTGTAAGTCGCTTACGAAAATAAATGGAGATGCATCAAATAAATGAACAATGTAAATAAAAGAGCGGAAATAATCAATAATGAAATTTAATTAAAATTGTAAAATTGTGCCAACATATATCCTGTTAGGGATGTGCTATCGAATATCCTTATAACCCATCCATTGGTAACAAAAGTTTCTCTGTGAAAGCATTTTAATCAGTTCTCTGATAGAGTTATATCTTCAGCTGTTTCTCAAGTTTCCTTGTCCAACTTCAACTTGTTGTACAGCCCTCGCTACATAGCAACTACTTTTTTCTTTACACAATCAAATTGCAACTTAAATCCCTTCAACTGCACTCAACTGCAGCCACCCACCGCATTACAAAACGCCCACTTCCGGCGGCTCAAGTGGAAAAGTCGGCATGAGCTGCAGCGTAAGCAGTGGGAAAATGAATCCATAATATAAAAGAAATGGATGGAAATGACAAGCTATTGGTAAATATTTGAAGTATGTGTGCACTGAGCTTTGACTTTCCAACAATAGTTGCTTTGGCATTGAACCGAGTCGAATGCCAATGCGAGAATAACGAGAATGCAAATTGTGGAATGCGTGGCATGTGGCATTTAAATTTTTCAGCATTTTCTGTTTCGGGTGAAAGAACACCCACCCTAGCTAATTGATTCTGTTTGTTTAACTTGCAACCACAAAACGTTAATGAATGCAGCCAAGCAGTGAAGGAAGCACTCGCAACATACGTGACCAGTCAGAAGGACCAGTTCGAAAGAAGAAATAGAGACTGCATCAATTAAATCGTGACTGATTTAAGCTTGCATGCATGATTTGCTGCACAGTGATTAGTTAAGAGTAATTTAATCGAGTCGCACTAAAACAGCTTCTATGTCAAAGGATTGGTTCAAATAATCTACGGAACTACTTAATTAAAGATAATTGGAGAAAGTCTCTTCTACATATTCGTCAATATAAATATCTCTCTTTAATAATTAATTTCATTTAAACTTTTTATTTAATAGCCTTTTAATTTCCTTTTAACAGCTGTTATATGCCTTTTTAATTCTTCTTAATATCCAAACATGGAAATCAAAAAAGAACAGCCTACAAAATTTGCCAACCTCTCACCCATATGGTGAGTCCATAACGCATGAATGCCACTCATAAATGACTTATTTGCGGCCACACACATACAAATACACATACAAACACACACAAACATGACTGATGAGAACACATTGATTCCACATTACATGCAAACATACATACATACTTAAATACATGTATGTGTATATGTGTAATCATAATTTAAAAAGGAATTTTACAATTTAAAATGGCACGTCTATAAAATTGTACAATAGGCATTTATTTGCGAAATATTTTACAACAATTCTTAAATACATTTTCTTTGGCATACTTAAAGAAAAGCCAAATGTTAAAATGTAATCCGTGCTTTTGAACATGGACGAAGTAAGTCATTTAACGAACGTAGGCATAAAGTTTTAATCAAACATTTTAGGATAAAGCGAGCCAACGAACAAATCACTCAAAAGGGCCAGAAATGGCACAAACGGCACTTGAGGCGTTTTGCCATAGCAAGTTTATGTGTGCAGTAAAAATTATGACTAATCGTGATGGAATGTGTAGGAGAGGAGAGTTGACCAACAAGAGCTATTTACTATTAAGGAGACCGCCTACTTACATACAATGAATTTGTTCTTAAGCTTTAGCACCCAAGACATAATTCACACCAATGCTGCCGAAAGGACCATGAAATTACAATTACGCACAAACAATGCCGAAACTTTATGCCTTGTTTGCTTTGTCTGCTGCGCCACAAATGATGGAGTGTAAATATTACAGCATACTCGTAGGCGCACAAGAGATAGCCCCCGCACAGTGTAGAAAATTAGCAAACAGTAAATATAATTTGATAAAAGCAAAACAAATTTAATACACAGTTTAGGAGGCGAAAAACAACTAAATAATAATAAAACTAGTATAGCCTTTCACCCTTTGGGTACAGGCTATAATAAATGAAAGTAAGCCATAAAAACTTTTTAAATATTATTTAAAATAAAAGAGCAAGACACCAGTAGCATAAATTACTGACTTTAGACATTAAACTGCTAGCTAAAAAACAGGACTCAATACATCTAAGTCATTTTTCTTTTTTAATAAATTTATAATTAAGAAATGCAATCAGCCAAGCCAAGCGCTTTTAAAGTATTGTTCAAAACTCTAAATTAAGATTATGGACTCTACAAGACTTTAAAATTCTTAAGAATAATTAGCTTTATAACTAATTTGTCGCTTATTAATTACTGCTAAACATTTTCTTTGAAATTGTTTATATATATTGATTAAATATAAATACTGGAACTTAGAAGAACTTTATTTTAAAATGAGACTTAAATAGTCTATATAAACTGATCGTTTTCAATATATTTCAGTTGAAAATATAAATGCATTGTAGTTAAGTCTCCCATATAAATCTCACTACCTAAAATATTTAACTTTATAAAAATTAGGTAGGTATTAGTTTGCTTTGAAACGACAATAATAATCGTATGTACGAGATCGGATTTATTACTGCAGGCGAATAAAATAAATGCAGTGGAAAATATTTTTTTATTTATTTATTTATTAAATGTTCCTATGGGAAATCGACATATGAACAGTAAGAACAAGCTATGACTCCGTGGCCGTAAGCTAAGTTACAATGGAAAATATGTATTTTGCGAAATTGTAAAAGAGGCATTCGTTTTAATAATGCAAAAAAAGGGTACTATATATAATCATATATATTGTATTAACTTACATTTCGTCAAAGAGTATAGTAACATTATCAATAACCAACAAATTGAATTGAACGGAAGTGATTTAATGAACATTGATGAGCATTGAAGTAATTGAGGTATTGAATATTCCACAGACCACACATTTTATTTGCTTATGTCACGTCGTGATATGTCAATATATCACACTGTGCTTGCACATCCAAGTTTGCTCACACGCTATAGAGGTATATGTACCTCTAAGCCAAATGTCCGGCTCTGACGCACGCGCGAGCTAAACATGGCCTTGAAGTGGAGATGGCACAGCACAAATGGTTGACAATTACACGAGTCCGTTTGTCATAATGTCGCGACATCTGTTTATGGTATAACCGGACGGGCTTAGAAATGTGCTGCCCTCGCACTTTAATGTGTATGTTGATTTGAAAATATTTCAGAGCATACTTAATGGCGCACCTCATTTAATAGTGTTGCCGTGTGACGCACAAATTTTGACACATTTGCATTGAGGCGCGTACAATGAGGGCTAGCCTGTATGCATTTGCGATACCTCCCACTGCCTTCGCCGCCACACCATTTTCAAGCGAACTCTTGTTGCGTTCCGCTTTAATGTCATGTGTCACATTCGCTTTCATTTACAGTTGCCTTTGTTTTGTTCGCTATTTGTTTGCCAACGTTGCACACACACGCGCCGCGCTGTGGGACCACCTTTTGGCACGTCCATATATTTTGCTTGCATTTTACACACAAACATTCACACTCAGCAAAAAGTTGATATCGAATAAGAACGGAAATAGAAATATTTTAAATAACAAATACATAAAAATTAACAAACGAAAAATGTTTTCAAATAGAATTTCAACGTATAATAACAATGAGTAAACAAATTGTAAATAAATTAAAACTACAGCTTTAGTTGATATTTCTTAAAATACTAAAAGCCGCTTGTAATTTGTAGCTGTAAACTGATCTTTGTATAATACAAATAAATAACAACAATAATAGCATTTGTTTGTTTGATTGTTTCGCGTTTTAAATCAACACCTTAACCTTATAAATTGTTGTTTTTTCCC
The DNA here is from genome assembly GCF_003285725.1 of Scaptodrosophila lebanonensis. NCBI lineage: Eukaryota > Metazoa > Arthropoda > Insecta > Diptera > Drosophilidae > Scaptodrosophila > Scaptodrosophila lebanonensis. The sequence goes on along the minus strand of NW_022060564.1, from coordinate 2,286,438 downwards.
CGTTGGGTCAGACATACCCACAAATTTGTTAGCTATTTATAATTCATTAACATTTTATTGTTTTAATAGCAACAATTTAAATATTTAATATTTAAAAATAAACAGTATGACAAAAAAAAGTAATGGTTTTTAATTTCCTTTCTTTCTTTAATGATCTAACATTTGTACTCACATTTTTTTTAAGTGCACTCACACTCGTATTATGATTTTGAATATGCGTTCATTGGCTTTGACGTCGAGCAAAAAGTCTAATGAACCCTTTGGCGGCTCATAAAGCGAAATGCACACGAAGACGCAAAGCCAAACACACTCACACACACACACATATGTTCAGAGACTTTTAGATAAGGTAGTACACGAAATTATGGTCCAGCTTTGTTTCTGCATGTATTTCTTTGTGCGTGTGTGTGTGTTTTGCCGTGCATTCAAATGCCGAGCGCGTTTTTGTGGCATACTTTACGTTGGCATATCTGTGGTCTGGCTTATAAAAAGTCCTTTATGAGCTTTATTTGTGCTACTGGCAGACGGTCTGGATGCTGTAGCAATTTTCCAAAACTACCGCTATTTAGATTAAAGATATTTTTGCTGCTTTAATCCGCTTTTGAAATGCTTATGTCATTGCATTATCTCGCAAAGAGATAGAAAATAATTTTGAGAAGGAACAAAATACGGTTATTATTTGGATTAGATTCAGTTTTTAAAAATTGATTAAGCTTTTGTAATTAGAGCGTCCTTTAACGCAACAATATTTGAACATTGTCTTTATTCAAATAAGAAAATGAATATGAACATTGTATAATGCAACTGCAAGAGAGGAATGCAATCAGAAATAGGTTTTATTCAGCATTTTCTCGTTTTTCCTATAAAATAGTAGAAATCCAAAAGTTAATATACATATGTGGTAGCATAAATGCGTTATTGAGGCGAAACTGACATTGAAAAATACTTAAACTTGGTTGTTTGCTTTATTTGCTAATCTGTTTTCGGTACAGAAAAGTATTCTTTGATTAAATGTTGACCATTTGACCAGATCTCATATCGGTTCGGGAATAAAATCGGGACTTCAGAAATATTCTCCCTTATGAGTTCAATCTTTGTTTCTATCTTACTAATTACATCTAATCCCGAAAAGAAAACACATCCATAGCTCTCAAAAAAAGCACGAACTATCGTCGTTACTGCGGCAAGTTTTTTAAGCGAAAAACTCAAAAATGAACAGATTGAGGAAAACCGAACAAAAAAAGCAAATATAAAATATGCTTTGTAAATTTTATTTTCCAAATTCTGGAAAATAGTCTTAGTCATCATCAAAGAAATGAAATCAATAACATAAGGAAAATAGTTGTTATATATTGGAGACTAATTTTTAGAATATTCTGGCAAACTACATCTTAAAGAAATGTTTAAAGTTGAAAACAGAACTTTCAGTATGAAGCTAAGCATCATAAATTACATTTATACCTGCACTAATCCATCATCGCTGCCAATTTTCTTTCTATGGTTTTGTCGCTTTCATTACACACAATGGAGTTTGAAACTATTGGCGAGAAAACTGCAAACGTTTGCATTTGCAGTCGAAGCTCAGAATGGCATTGGCAAAAAATATGGCTTTTATTGTTTTGTGGGTTTTGTGTGCGGATCTTTTTTTTAACCGCACACGTTTCTGTACCTATACTATGTTGTTGTTGCTGTTATTGTCGTTGCCGTTGCCGTTGCGTACAACAAGCGCTTCATTTCAATTTCAATGGCAGCCTCCGCAGAGTCTATACGGATTACACGCTCGGACCCTGGGCAACCATGATTAGTGTGGCAGGCTTAACCGACGCTTTGTAGCTGCCACACGAAAACGGGGCACAAAATGGCTCATGTTATTGTTGTAGTTGTTCTTGCTATTTGCCCGTCCATAGCCATAAAGCCGAAATTTCATTTTACACACCGTTCGCTAACTAAGCAGCGCACACGAAACAGTGGCATACTGCTTCGAAACACATGAAAAATGTGTTTGTAAAAAATTTATTTGTTTTAAGGAATGTAGTCACTGTTTTATTTTCTTTTGTATACATTTTCTGTAACTAAGTATAATTACCAACACAAAGGCAATAAATTTTTCATAACTCTACTTAATAACTAGAAAATCATAAAAATAATATTTATAGATTTACTACATATTGCAAATACTGTATTCAGGAGTACCAAGTATCATACTTGTACCTTACTAAAAATCTCTGATTTTATTTTATAGAAACATTCATATTTATCATTTTATTTTTTACAAACATTTATTTATCGTTTATCTATTCTCTACTCTGAGCTTTTCTTACGCATGCACCTGAAACAACATTTGTTTCAGATTTGATCCCAAAAATACTCATTGCTAAGACGATCTCTGTTTTAAAATTGAACTTAATTAAAAAACATCTGCTGAGCCCCACGTGCTATATTTGGATGGCAATGTAGCCTAGCTGTTCAGATCAAAACACTTTCTGGAACTTCAGATGCAACCAGTATCAGTAGCTTTATAAATAAAATTTAATTTTATGTAATTTGTCGCAGAAGATAGCATCTCACAAAAGAGAGAGAGAGAGAGAGAGAGAGAGAGAGAGAGAGAGAGAGAGAGAGAGAGAGAACGAGAGCTTCTACCGTTTCTTTTCTATTAATATCTGGCGTAGACACTTGTTGAGCTTCAAACCCATTTTCTACAGTTTTCGCTATATTCGTACACTGTGCGCATTTGGTCGCTTGCTCAGGTCTTGTCATTGTTAGAAGCGTTACAACGCTTTGTTGTACAACAGGACTTGTTGCGACACGGCCATGCTCTTTTCGCTTTGTGTTCCACAACCTCCGCATATGTATTTAAATATACCTACGAACATAGTATACAAGTATAAGTGTCAGCCCGAATATGCCACTCGTGCAGCGTAACCAGGGCAACATATCACAAATACGGTACGAATACCAGATGCCAGACTATCCGGCTATTGTCCCCTGCTAGCCAGCTTTGGAAACAATTTCAATTCAGCGTTTTCTTTTTTTTTTCTCTCTTAGCCCAACTGCCCCACAAAATGAAACTGCCAATTACTTTTATGGCCATGCGAAAATTTTGTAGACTTTAAGTGAACTACTTGTAGGTTGAAGCTGCTTTAAATTTCTGGCCGATTAATGTGCCCCAAAGTGCGGCCACATTCTATAAGCCAAATTTGTTAAGCGGAGCGAAAAGCGGGAAAACAAATAAGCGCTGGCGTCTGCAATGCTGTAGAAATATAATACGGCTCAATGAAGCTTAAAGTGGCAAGGCGCTGCTCAGACATTCTATGTATAACCAGGGATGGCCGAATAATAGAGAAGCGCTTCTGAAAGCTATTGGCAAGACAATTTGAATTTGTGATGTAGCCTGAGTCTCTACTGAATACTCTATTTAATTTTATTTTGCATGCAATATATACATTAGACAACAATTTATAATATATTTATAATTTATTATTTATATATAATTTATTTTTTTTAAATATTTAATTTATTTATATATAATTTATTTTTAGGTCTCCTGTACTTTAGTGCTTTTTATAAAAGTGCTTAATGTTTTTAATGCAAACTAACCCCCACTTGAAGGTTAAATTTTAAATATTAGCTTCGCTATCATATGAAAATAATATTGTAAATGTAGTATATATACAAGAGAGAAACCAATACCTAAAAATGAATTCTTAGAGTTGCCTCAAAGAGCTTGTTGTTCTTCCAAATCTATTTAATGCCGATCGGGGACAAATAAATTATGAAATTTCAATTCTACCTTCGAAACGCATCTGCTTGTCATAATATTAATTTTATATTCGTTTATAACAACATGAGTTGATGGGCTTAAAGCTACTGAAGCATTTGACAAGCTTATCCACTCCATCCCTGGCTATCTCATTCCTCTCATACCCCCGTCTGGCAACTTGGTATACTTGGTTATTCTCGGCCAGTTTGTCTGGCCTCGCTTTTCAACAGTCGCTCAGCCGCGTCGCGCATTAATGTGAAAAATTGGCTCCATTTTGGTAAACGTTTATGCTTTTTGGGCGGCTCTTCGACTGCCTTCTGACTGGACTGACTTCTATGATGCCTAAACGCATTTGGTAACGCCTTATAAAGCTGTCAGCCAATCAATTGATTGAACACTTTAAATGTGTGAAAAAGGCAGTATACATGAACAGTAAATATGTATTTTTATGTGCGCACCCCAAACGTTAATTTTATAAATCATATCAAATTATTGCCCTATGGCATTGTATAGCTATAAGGATAATGAATGATATACTCATATTTATAGCGATTATTTTGTTCAATGAAATGTGGAGAAGTTTGCTTTATTCGATTTATTAAAGTCTATTAACTTTAAGCTTTGAAAGATAGATGCAAGAATTATAAATTATTGGCAAATATCTTTTGATTTCTTGTATTATTAATTCTGAAATGTTGCATATTTCATGAGGTCCTGAACGAATAATTATACTCAGAAATTAAAAGTTAAGAAAATATAAAGAAAACAGGCTATAATTAAAGACAATTTTAATGTATGTACTATATTTATAAAAGCCTACAATTATATTACGTGGTGCATAGAAAATTAGATATATATTAGTAGAAGAGGAAATAAAAAACTAAGGAAGAAAGAAAGAAAATAATCAGATAAATATATGAAAGAAATTTTAGTACCATTCCTTTAAATCGATGTCTTCAGATATGATCACTAATGGCGTATCAGTATGAATAAATTCACATCTACAGTTTTTTCCAGACAGCTGACAAATGATATTATTTCTTTCCCAACTCATGTTAGCTTTCAACAATTCGTGATATAATATAATATCGGTCATCAAATAAACCAACAAAAAGTAGAAAGCAATCACCAAATTTATGGTGCTTGGCCAACAATTAAGCTTCATTTTTTCGTATCAATTGTTTTAACTAATATTTTTTGAACTAAAAGGTCTGGTTTTTTAAAGGGCAAAACTGATATTTAAAACCGGCTTAATATACACAAATGAAACCGACATGAAAAGTCGGTTTTAAAAGCGAAATTCAACAGAACTTTTTAAAGAAGAAATCTGTAGTTGGGTATAAAATTCGAAAAATGGTTGTGAAATTTGTTTGCATGTTTAACAGTTAAATGAAAATAAAAATTAATAACAAACGTGATTTTAGATATCGGAACATTACTGCTCTACTAGTATTATATTTAATTTCATTTAAATCTCAATGAGTGTAAAAGCGAATAGAACAACAACTGTAACCCAGTTTCATATTAAGAGAGCAATCCCGCCAGCTTTGACTTATTCTATCCTATTTTAATTTCTAGCAGATCTTTAATGCAAACAAGCTTATTTCCTTATATAATAAATGAATTAAGTCCGATGGATATTTGACACACTACTTTGCTTGGGATAACACAATAGCTACACACACCTACATGGATAGACAATTCAATTAGTTCGTCCTGGTCGGCTTTTGCCCACGTCAACAAATTTCTAATTGCGCATAAGAATTGCCTCCAGCATTTGGCAGATTGTGCGCGTAGAATTTAATTAAAGGCTCTAAATAGGAAAGTGCGTGGGTATAGGTGTGAATGCAGTCGTGGGTGAGTTGCGAGAATTGCCACCGGAAGCTCATAATTGCTATCAAATGCGCACCATGCTCCCTCCCAGGTGAGAAGATGAGGTGGCAGTCTTTAAGGGCAAGTTCAGTGTCAATAACTCGCAAAAAGTCGTGCCTTGCACTCACTTTTACTTGCGCGCTTAACCTCCATGTCCCAATCCCCATTAATAATAATATTAATAATGACAGTGCAGTGGCAAACTGTGGGGCAACATTTTTGGTGTAATTTTCCTTCTTGTTAGTATATTTGGTGCTGTTGTCCCCAGCCATTAGTTCAGTGGCCTGACAGCAATTAAAGGGCCAAGTTCAGTGTCCTGCTTGGCGGAAACAAGGTAGCGCACAGCACGATGACTCTGCATATTGGTGCAATCAAGCTTGATTGTCGTAATTTAGTGAGTGGTGCTTGCAAATAGGGAAAGTACAAGTCGGAGAGCAATTGGATTAACGGATAGCTATAGTAAATAACACTTTAAGTAGATAAGGACTTAATGTTATTGGCACGCTTCTGATCCATATGGATAATCAGAGTAATTTATCTATGTTTTATTTAAGTGCGTTCAGAAGAAGAGGCATATTTATTGAAAATTCATTGCAACTCATAGATAAAACAATATACAAATAATACAAATGCTGTACACACTTGATTTACAATAACAACTGAAGATGGACAGAAATTACATATCCGGCAATAGGCTCTTTAGAAATTATTCATTTAAAAAAGTTCATTTATATTCAGAGTAAACTTCAATGTATTTCGAATCGAAAAACTCTTCCAATTTATTTCTAGAATCTCAAAACGCAAACTGGTCTATCTTTCTTGAACTGGGCAATAATTCCTCAACTTAAATTGAGTTCAAAATACTTTATGATCAAACCAGACATGCAGAAAAATATTTAGTCAAATATAATATATAAAATACTTCGTTCCTCTTTTTACTGAGTAATTATGTTATTAATTGGAGGCGTCATGAATTGGATTTCAACTCAAATGTTATTTATTTAGTGAATAGGAATTCTGTTTTAATAGACGAACTTTTCGCTGTCGTAGAGTTGGACAACAAAGCAACAAATATTTGGTGATACTGGTGGACAGTTATTATAATTATTTATCATTCTATAACACATTATCAAATCACTCATTGACAATTCTTTTTAAGTATTTAAGCTTTTTCCGTGCCAAATCAACACATTTTAATGAAGTTTTAGTTTTAAAAGTATTGATTAAAAAATTAAAAAAGCCCAAAACCACTCTTTAATTACTTTATCCTTGGAACATACCAGGAATAACTCCGTCACATGCACAATGTAATAGGTACTTAATATGCTTCACACTCCCTTGTCAAGTTGTGTTCCAAAAGAATTTAAAAATATGCATTAGATACGCTGACTCAATACTGCGGATGTCAAAAGAAATTACTCACACTGTCTGTCAATGACACTCGTATACTCGTACATACGAGGCTGTATCAGGCTTTTAGGCACTGCTTCTATGCCATTAACTTTGTAAAGCCCAAGCCAAATTGTAGGAGTTGACTGCGGGCACAGCTTTTAACGTTTAAGCGACACATGATGGTGGCCCCAAAAGTGCAGTCATCACTTATCCTCCCCTCTCCATCGAGTGTACAACTTAATTTATTAAATTTCCACCGAATTTGTTGTCTCAGCAATAACGCTCTCCCTAGAACAACAACGTTAAGCGACAAAAAAGAAAACAGCCAAGCCGAAGTGCCCACGCATTTCTAATAGGAACTGCCCATCGTCGTAGTACTCGTATCTGTTCAATATTCGATACGCGATAAAATAAATTTTAGTCGAGCACAAACTTTTTGGCTAAAATTGTTTTCCCCAACTTAAACAAATACAGAATAGAGGTGAGCGCAAAACGTGAATTTTTGTAAATGTGGCCAGGCGTTCAAGATACTAAAATCCTCGAAGACACGCAAATAAAATAATAATATACAATAAGAAATAAAAAAATAATCATTAAAGCTAAGGAAAATAAAAATATTAGTAACAATTACAATAAATTGAATTAAATTGAATAAAATAAGAAATAAATATCTAATGAATATCGTAATAACTTAAAACTAAACTGGTACTTGTAAAGCTAGGATAAGGCTTAAAAAAAAATTAATAATTTAATAAATAAATAAATAAATCTATCTTTTAAAAATAAATAACTTCAAAAATCAAATATTTAATAAATGAAAAATAATATGATAAAAAAATGAAAAGTTTAATAAATAAGTAAATAAATACATAAACAGTTCAAATTTAAACAATTCAATTTTATATTAATTATCTTTATAGCAAAAATGAAAGCACAACAAAGCTCTTTTTTACCACAAAGACAAACTTTCTCACATGCACATCACTACTTGGCAGCGCTCTTGCTATTGCATTAGACGCGGTCTGTGCCTTCGTCTTAGTCTTTAGTCTTATCCCTACCCTCAGCCTTCGATTGTGCCAACCCATTATAAGTTCAAAATTGTGCTCAAATTTCATTAGATTTTTTGTGCAAACACTTGAAAGTTGCTCGTAAGACGCGGCAGCGAAGAGGGGCTAAAATATGCGAGTCGACACCCAACAGCATACAGAGCAGCAACATCAGATACTCGTATAACAATGTGCTGTGCGCGCCGCAAAGTATGCAACGCCTTAACGCACACACAAACACAACAATTGTTGTATGAAAGCATTGACATTGGGCGAGTCAGCTCGTAGTGCTTATATTTATAATCGCCAGCAATGCCCAACACGCGCAACATATTGAAATCGTCTGATATAGGAGGGCTTAAGTTCAATGCACGCACAGGCTTGCAGGCAAGCCTAATTTAAGATATATAGTACTCGTATGTATGGAAATCGTGAAGTCAATGTGTAGCTCCAATTTATGAATGTGCAGCAGAGTTTTAAAATCCGCTCGACTGGTCAAAGTTCAATGTCTGCCCACTTTTTAGCCAAAAGCAAATGCACAATTTGTGGAAGCGCTTTTTTAATTTAATTGTGCACACGCAAATGCGAACGCAAATCCGGACACGTTTTTGTTCCAGCTACAAATAAGTGCCATAAAATAACATAGGAATCGAGAGTAGTAGTCGTTCAACTTATAGATACTCTAGAAAAAGGTTCAGTTGATTTTTATTGCATTGATTTATAATATTATTTCGAATCTCACTGAGTCTTCAATGGCATGAAGATACTATGGCGATTAAAACAGCAATGATATTATGAAAATTAATGGAAAAAGAAATAGTCTTGATAATTTGAAGCTATTTCAGATAATCAAATTTTCAATTTAAACTAATATATTTAAAATAAAATCTAACTTTATGATTACATACTACTGTACAACTACTATAAACTTGCAATGTCGACTTGAAAACATATAATTCAAAAGAAAAATAGAGAACACTAATAATATATTTTAAGTATTAATATTAGAAAGCCAAAAAAATCGAATAACACGCCTTTGAACGTCGCAATATTTTCACAAATACAATGTTTTCACAGCTACATTAAATTACTGGCAACATAGTTGTCAATGGTAGTAGGTAATAGATAATTACGTGTTCATGGTTTATGGTAATTGTATACTTATTGAGAATGATAGCAGAATAATTTTAATGTTTTAAAATAATTAGCTTTTTGATTTATGCATCCATTCTGTATATAAAGACATAACGTTACAGCGATTGTTCGATTCTGACAATGGCTTTTCAACTATTAGCATTGGTTTCAATTATTTTCGGGCCTATTGGATTTACAGAGGCCTCCAACGAACCTTCAAAAACACCTTGGGAACTTGAGGAAATTACTACAGCGGACCAACTCAAGTACTCACTTTTCATAACTGGCAAATGGTTGACAGGTAGGTCTAGCATTAGAAACCTTATCAAAAGTTTTATTAACTGCTAATGAATGCCTCTGGTAGCTGAGAAATTCTATTATGCAACCAATAGTAGTGATCTGGAATTGTACAATGTCCGCACGCAGAAGACAAAAGTACTTCTAAGTAGAGAGGAGTTGGTAAGAATTCAAATAAATATTTAAGAACAATTATAACAACATTCTTTACAGGGAAAATATTACAAAAGCGAACCGATTATCGATTTAAGTGCAGATGAAAAGGAACTTTTTATATCGTCTAGTTATCCGTCGAATTACACTCTCCTCAACATTGAAGGCGCAAGTGCAAAAGTTCTATATAGTAATATCACCAGTTATAGCCAAGAGAACCGATTAATTTTCACCTCTAATAGGACCCTCTGTTTGAGACTTGAAAACGTTAACTTAAAATGCTTAACACCCCCTGAGTCTACCGAATTTGTAAACCATATACCTTCGCCAGATGGAACTAAAGTTGCCGTCACTATCCAGGACGAAAGTCGAGTAAAGTTCCACAAATTGTTACTGTATGGCGATATAGATGGCTTTTCCAATCAGTATGTAAAAGAAAAGGACATCAAATATGCTAAGATAGGCGCCGAAAAAGGAACACAATATCTCCAAATATATGACTTAAGAAATCCCGCTCTAGAGCAAGTGAGCGTCAAGGCTCCTGAAGATATAGTCGGACCAGATAGCTATTTGGATAGATATCTTTGGTTAAATCATACTCACTTGCTGGTTATATGGCTAAATCGACGCCAAAACGTGTCCACATTTCAAGTTTGCGCCACTAGTGGTGTTTGTCAAGAGGTGAGTCGAGAAAAGAAAAGCTACCTATTTAACTATTGTAGTTCTTCAGGTCAAGCGTTTGCAAGAATTAAACGGCTGGGTTGAGGGAGTAAACTCCTATGATCATGGCACAAATATAGAAGTTGTCAACAGCGGGAGAAATTGTATTTTCCTTTACTGGATCGACGATTGGTATCAGATATGGAACATGGATCTGGAGACTGGTAAAAATATATGGCAAAGCAGAGGCAACTTTACCGTCCTTAAGATCTATGGATATGATGAAAAAAATGACAAGATGTATGTAGTGTGCTGTTTTATAAAACAAAAGAGAGTTTTCATATCCACCTTCTAGTTATTATCAAGCCACAAGGCCGAACGATCCTGCAGTCGCCCATATCTTTAGCAACGATGAGTGCCTCACCTGTGAATTGCGTGATGAGGAAGGAACTGTCTGTGAACATGCCGATGCCTCATTTAATGACGACTTTTCGCTCTTTGCAGCATTCTGTCGGGGACCTAGTGTACCATATTCCATTATTTTGGAAACCAATGTATGTTTTTCAACATTTAAATTCCACAGACTTAACAAGAAACAACCACTCTTTATAGGCGAGGAGGGTACTACGTGTCATTGAAAAGTTCAGTGATATACGCCTACAAGTGGCCAACAAACTTCAGCCCATTAGCAAGTACATGAATGTTACCTTGGCCGATGGCAGCTCTGGCTATGCCAAGCTCCAGTTACCTCCAAATTTTTCTGAAACCAAGAAGTATCCGCTTCTGGTTTACGTTTATGGTGGGCCGCATACTACAGTGGTTTCCAAGCAATTTAAAATTGAATTTCAACATTATATGACAACCAAACATAATGTCATTTGGGCCTACATCGATGGACGGGGTACTCCCAATAAGGGTAGAAGCCTACAATTTTCTGTTAACAATCACTTGGGAGACTTTGAAGTGCAGGATCAACTGCATGTAACGCATTGGTTTCAGGAAAACCTACCCTATGTAGATAGCAAACGGACAGGTATTTGGGGACACAGCTATGGAGGCTATATGGTTATCAAAATTCTGCAAGCTGATGATAAGGGAGTCTTCCAATGCGGCGCAGCCGGAGCACCCGTTACAACATGGACTCTGTATAGTAAGTCCTGGATAGACCTCTATTTCTTGGCTCACATTCATAAAGTAAACACTTTTGAATACCCAATTAGAAAACTGGTATGGAGAAAGATATATGGGCCTGCTGGACACAGTGGAGCAATTAAGGGATTTCAACAGAAGCAGCACTCTAAATGATATTGAAAATCTCCGATCGCACCAGCTATTACTGATGCATGGGACAGCCGATGACAATGTTCCCATTGAACATACGCATGTATTGGCCAAAAAGTTACAAGATGCGAATATACTCTTTGATGAAATGGTAAATATAGGTATAACTACCAACCGAACAACAAAAATTTAGCTTCAATTCTTCCACTAGATTTTTGTTGATGCCGACCATCATTTCTCGTACATCTATAGCTTTAAGCTAATGGAGCGTTTCTTTACAAGATGCTTGAAACTATCTGAATTATAAAGAAAACATAATAAAAATTAAATAAGAAGAAGTGAAAATAAGACACGAGATATCTTCATTCAAAATTTAATACACTTTCTTGTCTAAAAAACTTGTCAATTTTACGATCAACTGATAATAAACCACTTCCTGCATTAAATTTACTTGCTTCGGTAAAGCGTTTATTTTTTATTATTTTCTTAAAGCTATGAATCAATTAAAGAAATAAAGTTTGCATTTTATGGGACCTACTTGAAATAAATGGGCCGTTAAAACGAAATTTGAAGTGCCTTTAATTTTTTCCCATAGCATTGCCAAAAACTAGTGTACCCACAAGTTGTGTCCATTTCCAAGAGAGTATTGCATGTTTAAAAATAATCTCAGTAACAACAATGCAAAAACGTGGCGAAATTTAAAATAAAATGGAAGCAAACATTTTATGGAATTCATAGCATACAATTAGGCTTGGTTGCCTGCCAGACAAAAGCCATTTGCCAGGTGCAGACGATTCGCCAAATGCTCTTGATAATGCTATGACGCTGGATTAGTTGGCTTGCTCTGTCAATGCTGGACTGGGCTAGGACTAGAGCTGAGGATATTTGTTGTTGGCTTACGGTTTTCTAAAAAGGGACACGGTGCAATGACTGAACACTGTCCGAACATTTTGTTTGTGTAGTGAAACGGGCGAGTCATCAAATAATGCTGGGGATTTCGATTCGAATTTAATGGCATTGCCAAGGGAATAAAGCGGCTGCAGAATAAGGATAGCCGCAGCTAAGGTAAAATTGGAAAATTTTTATTTTTTCACAAACAGCAATTTGATTTTTATGATGAAAGGTATTAGAAGTGCACTTAAGCTCGGCAATGGCCTTTAGTCGAGTGCATATAAAAATGGATTATTAAAGTAAAGTACACTCTTAAATATAATTTTACATTTTATGTTGAGTTGTACGCAGCATAGCTTACAATTATTAGCTATAAGCATATTTTTTTAACAATTCAGTGACTTATTAAGCTCAAATTTAAGAGAAATTTATAAACCTTCACTTATATAATGCACAATAAATTATTTTTAGTATTCTAACATCAACATTAGAATTTAATTAATGCATACAGCGCAAAACAAGTTCAGATTAAAATAACAGTAATGTAGAGTCAATTCCTCTAAGCAAAATATACAGCAAAGGTTTAGAATTATATTATCTACATTTAATCAACAAATATAGGAAGTTTTAAAAAACATCTGGATTCATGGTTATAGAAATTGTATAATCAGAAGTTTTCGTTGTCTAAATAAGTTATACACTTAAATATGAACAAAAGTTTCAATTTGTTATCGAGGTATGAAAGGTTATTGTCTTTTCTATAAAAAATTAACTGTCATAATGTTATTTATTTATTTGAACTGCAAATAAAACAAACTTTAAACTACTGTTGTTTAAACTTTTCTATTTTGGTTTGGTTCTACATACCACGCGTACTATTTTTACCATACGAGTTCCGTCTAATAAATGTTTTGCAATGACAAATTTTTAATTCATTTATTCTTTAGAAGAAATTCTGTAATGACGTAGTTTTATGTCAATATTTTCCACAATAAAAACAAAATAAACACAAAAGCAACGCGCGCCCTTTTTATATTTGTATACCCTTAACTTCCTTCAAAATTTATGGAATAGAACTATTAGTTTAAAGAAACAATTTTAACAAAGTTCCGCTCTCTCTCTCTCTTCAGAGGTTTCACCTAAAAGAGCACAAATTGTTTCATATAAACGAGTAATATGTATATATATAATTTTCAAACGTCAGTATGTAAGCAAGTATTATCTATCTGCCTTATGGTTTCAGCAAACTAAAGAGGCCTTCTTCTGCAAAATAAAGTGGTTATAGGAGAAGCATTGAAATCTTTCAAACCATGTCCGCTATCGTTATTTGAGAGACCTAAATATTCAGCTGAATATACATTAACTTCAACAATATTACAATACCCCCCCCCCCCCCCATGCAAATAAACAAATACATATTTAGCTGTTAGGCATAGACACTCTTGGAACTTGCCTAAAAACACGTTAGAGCAGATGTTTCTTCAAAATACAAATACATCTGAACTTCAAATGTCAGCCTAATTTACTAATTTAATGCTAAACGTAAATACAATAAGGCAGGGAAGGCATAGAGCGTAATGATTGTTTAAAAAACTATAGTGATTGACTGATTAAACAAGGAACAATTACAATTAAATAAACAAATAATTGAGTTTGTAATATCGGTGCTATAAAAGATGGTTGTTCAACCACTCAGCGTGCACTACAATTTAGTTAACAGATAATGGCACATCTAGGCGTCTTTCAAAAAGTTTTCCTGTTCACCCTTGGTGCGGCTTTTGTGGTGGCAGACACCGATTACTGCTCATCGAGTCTCTGCGGCAGCTCCCAGCATATAGCATGTGAAAACTCAGGCGTAGGTTTGAAAAATATTTTCACACTGTCGGAATGATATAAACAATTTCCAAATACTAGGACTGGTCATCGGCCTGTCCCACGAGTCCGGCCCCCATAGCAGTTGACATCACCCCACAACTCAAGAATCAAATTTTCAGAGGTCACAATTTCAGACGACAAAGATTGGCTTCAGGCAATCTGCCCGGTTTTGAACCAGCCGCTCGCATGGCCTCTGTCAGATGGAGCGAAGAACTTGCTCAGCTGGCGGCCCTCAATGTCAAGCAGTGCGAGATGCAACATGATGCATGCCACAATACGGACCAATTCAAGGCTAGTGGGCAGAATCTGGCAATGATCGGCTATGGCGGTGACCAATCTAGCAAAACGGATAAGGAGTTGGTCACTCAGTCCCTCACCATGTGGTGGAGTGAGCACAAGGATACAACAATGGCACAAATTAACGAATATCCCAGTAACTACAACGGACCGTAAGCACCTTGTCCTCAAATATAATGGACAGATATACATATATTATTTTGTTTGCAGACCAATTGGCCATTTCACGGCAATGGCTCAGGAGAAGAACACACATGTGGGGTGTGCCGCGGCGCGTTATATCCAGAATAATATGAACTATTGGCTGTTTGCATGCAATTACGCCACTACGAACTTTATAGGCCAACCTGTCTATACGGCAGGACCCAGCGCATCCGAATGCACGAAAGGCACGCACAAGAATTTCGATGCCCTCTGCAAAGTCAGTGAGGTCTATGACCGGTAAATCTTTACGAAGTATTTTGTTTTTAAAAAGCATTTAGAACTAAAACACTTGAAATTTTTGAGTAAATATTTGTGTAAAATCAAACGATAAGGTAAAAATATATTTTTATAATACGAATAAATATTTGGGATAAATATCACTCTCCGGTTTGAATAGATTGCCGACAGACAAAACAAAAATTAAACATAACCTTTTTTAAAGCGTTTTGAAAGAAGTTCCACTTTTACTGTCTTCGAATCTAAATAATAAGAAACACATTCATATGGTTTTCCATTACTTTATATTTTAATAGTTTATAAAACCATTGAAGAGATTCACAAATTATAGACTTCAGTAACCTTGCAGAGGGCATTGAAATTCACGTTCCTGCCCTTCGTGCATTTAGATGCGGTGGGCCCCGCCGTATAGACGGGTAGACCTATATAGTTCGTAGTAGCGTAATTGCATGCGAACAGCCAATAGTTCATATTATTCCGAAAATAACGCGCCGCTGCACACCCCACATGTGTGTTCTTCTCCTGAGCCATTGCCGTGAAATGGCCAATTGCTCTGCAAGTTAAATAATATATATCTGTTGATTATATTTGTGGGCAAGGTACTTACGGCCCGTTGTAGTTACTGGGATATGCGTTAATTTGTGCCATTGTTGTTACCCTATACTCAGTCCACCACATGGTGAGGGACTGAGCGACCAACTGCTGATTCGTTCTGCTTGATCGGGCACCGCCATAGCCGACCATTGCCAAATTCTGTCCACTAGCCTTGAATTGAGCCGTATTGTGGCATGCATCATGCTGCATCACGCACTGCTTGACATTGAGGGCCGCCAACTGAGCAAGTTCATTGTTCCATCTGACAGGGGCCATGCGAACAGCCGGTCTAAAACCGGGAAGATTACCTGCAGCCAACCTTTGTCGTCTTATATTGTGACCTCTCACAATTTGCGTTCTCAGGGCTGGCGTTATGGCAACTGCTATGGGGGCCGGACTAGTGGGGCAGGCCGAGGACCATGCCTAGTATTTGGAAATTCTATACACCATATTTTAACCGTATGTAAATTTGTTTAAAACCTACGCCTGTGTTTCCACATGCTATATGCTGGGAGCTCCCGCAGAGACTCGAAGAGCAGTAATTGGTTTGGGCCACCACCAGAGCCGCACCAAGAGTGAGCAGCAGAATTGGTTGAAAGACGACTAGATGCGCCATTATCTGTTAACTAAAGGCCTACTGGTTGAACAACCATCTTTTATAGCATCGAGATTTCATAGCAGATTGTTTGACTATTTGACTGTAATTTGCTGTTGTTTAATCTGTCACATCGTGAACACAATACCTCAATATAATTTTCGCTTCGTGCTTGCTACTTGCTGACGCAAACGTATTTCTAGTACTAAAGAAATTTTATGCGTAAATATTTGTTAGTTTGCATTTGAAGTGTTGGCGAAATCAAATCAACATCATGTATGTATATTCAGCTGAGTATTTAAAATAAGTGGAGAAGCTAAAGT
This sequence comes from Scaptodrosophila lebanonensis, assembly GCF_003285725.1. NCBI lineage: Eukaryota > Metazoa > Arthropoda > Insecta > Diptera > Drosophilidae > Scaptodrosophila > Scaptodrosophila lebanonensis. Next base: position 2,269,827 of record NW_022060564.1, on the reverse strand, counting down.
CGGGTTTCCCGACTTTCAAATACTGTGTGCATATATTGTATGATATACATACATATATATGTATGTGTAGAATAATTAAACAAGCTAAGAAAATCAAGAAATTTAAAAACAAAAATTCAAGAAATGTACATAACTGTATGACTCTAGCATGCTTGGCTTGGCAGTAGTGGGAAATAGAACACAGACTTAGGGCAATCCTATTGAAGTGGCGTGGAGTGTAGCTACGCATGCAAACACCGTTTCACATAAACGGCTTTACACGTTAGCGCGTGTCCCTATACACGACTCTTCAGCACTCTCACGAAAAGTTTGATGTTCGGCCACTCACTCTCTCTGGACAAAACGCAACGTCGCACAATCAGAAATCTGCAGATCAGTGTTGCTTGTTCTAGAGCATCAAAAAGCTAGATTCGCATATTAAATAGCTAAATGCAGCTTCCTGCAAATACCTGATATTGAAATGAATACAGCTTTATATTACATTAATACAGCATTATGCTTGAAACTACAAATATACTTTCTGTTTAAAAGTAGCCGCATAATAATGCTTATTCAGCTTTTAATAAACTACAAACCTTGAGGGAAAAATGGTTCAACTGGCAACACTGCTGCAGCCATTCGCAAGAGGGAGAGAGAGATAGAGCGAGTGCTTCGCTCTGAGGCGAACATAAATATGCAGAAATATGAAAACTGTTATAGCTACGTGAACTCATTAGGCTTCGCCAAACATGCAACACACAAAATATAAAATATGCATACATATGTACATGCATATGTATGTACATACATAAAACACATGCATTTAGTTTGCGTATTTGCGGCAATTTGATGTCTGCAAATACAAAGCCCAATTGTGGTGTTTTTTCAATAATTGAGATCAAATATAAATACATGTACATAAGTATGTATGTATGCACATGTGTTATACTGTTATACGAGTTTATACGCAATAAAAGTGTGAATAAAAACAATGAAAAAACATTTAAATAATGCTTACCTACAGATCAGTGCATAACGATCAATTTGATTGATAATACATATATTGCCATTTAATTGATTATAGTAATGCACAAAACACTTTATCACAAGCACTTGAAAAAAAAAACAAACAAAAAACACATATACATACATACACACACACACACACATCCCTGTGCAGGCGACAATATAAACACTACATAAACAAACGACGCGACGCGCTCAACCGTTCAAAGAAAACTGAGCCTCTCTTTGTCGCTGCACAAGAACACGTTCACGAAATCTCTCTCTCTCTCTCTCTCTCTCTCTCTCTCGAAATGATAGTGAAAGGGAAGAAATAGAAAAAAGAAAGAGAAATCTTATTAGACAAATAACAGTAAATCAACTTTCGGGTGCCGAAACTGGCTGGTGTAGAGAGCAATAAGAGTTTCAATGCATGTTAAACGGTTGTTCGATGTACAGATGTGCATATTTAAAAAAAAGTTATGCAGAAACAAGTGAAGAAGCTACAGTCAGGTTTCCCGACTATAAAATACTCTGTACATACTTATGTGTAAAATAATTATAGAATTAAAAAAGAATAATAAAATTAAAAAAAATAAAATTAACTTGCACAGCGAGGTGTCTCTCTGCACCCACTACCTACTTACTTACTACTCGGATATACCAATAGCTAGTTACTGAGTTTGCATTTGCAAGAGGATTTTTTCCATGGCCATTAATGACTGTTACCACAAGTTAATACTTTTTTTTAATAATCAAGGAAAACATTCTAAAAATATTGTCTCCCCACTTATTTGAAAATCAAATCAATTCATTTTAATCGACATGCGACTACAAGTACAACAATTTTCAATTAGGCCTTCCAAAAGTATTAATTTGACACACATTGCGCATTCGCCACGTTGCAAATGACAGGCAGACAGCGAACATTTCTATGTCATGTGGAGGGCAAAAGCTATTGTTGAGGTTGCCAAATCTGCTACCAACTTTTAGCCAAAGTCCCAGAGTTCCGCAGCACTTTATTACACTTCAGCTGACCAGTTTCGCCTTTTAATAAAGGCGGCGCGTGCACTCAGACAGACTTTTACCATTTATTTCATTAGCACATTTTGTGTGCGTGTTCTTGGTATGCTCGTGTTTCTGTTGGCTCATTCATCAAATTAGTGGCTGGTAGTCGGTGGGGCTGTTGAACTGCGGCTCGCGCTAAAGTGCAACATCGTCGCATATCATTTATAAGCATTTAAACAGGCTAGATTAATGGCTAACAACCGCAACCATTACCTCCTTCGTCCACACCAACATCAACTACGCAGCGAACAACAGACAAGCTCAAGCTTTAAATGACTGACTAAACTGAGTGACTGATTGACTGACTGACTGAATGGCCGAATGAATGAGTGAAGCCAATTGTGGTGCACGTTGCGACTGTGGCTGCTTTTGATTTGCCTCTGACGCGTGGCACGAGTTCGTGTGCTCTCTGGTGGCTGGTGTTGATTTTCATGCTCAAATGCACGCCATTGTGCGAATTCTAAAAATAAACGAGTCCCCACCGGCGAGGTGCGCTTTTTAAGTTCGCATTTCAACAATTATTTCATGCTAGACTTAACATGTCCTCATTCTGTTTAACCCTGGGTCTGCGTATCTCTAAATCAGCAAGCTTTACATTTCACAGCTTTTTTAAATTACAAAATTAAATTAAAGCAAATGCCCATACCTAGGGATTTCTTAACCATTTGACGTCGCGGCATAATTATTAGCTTTGCTAATTAGTTGAGTAGAATAAATTTGACCTATTTTCTCTGTTTCTTATGAGATTAAAGACTGTTAATACAAACGAGTCTTTCTTGTTTCAAGTGAGAAATCATGAATAATTCTAAAATACTATTTATCCTCCCTTCTTAACTTAAATAATCGGTTTTGTACTAAACCTTTCATAAATAAAAATGTTTTTGGTACTAAGAACATCAAGTTTTGTATTTCTAGCATACCTTTATATGATATATAATATATCATATATAATATATTATTTTTACCCTATACCTTAAAGTAAAAGTATGACTAGATAAGTCATAGCCAAGTCCTTCAGTTCGGCACACTTTTCGTCCGTATAACCACAAGGATCTCAGAACGTACAGGCACTAGGCAAGTGAAGCTTAAGTATTCAATTGTTCAGACATAAAAAAAATACTTTAAAAATTAGTTATTTGTTGGACTTGCGGAATACAGCATGAACACAAATATAACTTGTTTATTTATAGAAGAAAATTAATTTATTATTTCTTCAATTGAAATTTATTTTATTTATTTAGTTTAAGATTGCTCTTGCAATTTATCTCTTCAAAAAGTTTTCTTACTATAAAGTTTCTCTAGCACAAATGTTTGTCCAAACTAATATACGGACCAAGTGGTAATTAAATAATCAAGTTTCAAATGACTATTTATATCAAAGCATTTTAGTTTTATTTGGTTTTGTGTTTGAGCGCTCGCTTCATAAATGCATTACGTATATCGTATATGAAGTATATATATATATATATATTAGTTAGTTTTATATTTCTGTGTGCCATTCACTCTCTGTCTTCCTTGCGGAAAAGTGCATTTCTGTCTAACTAATCACTAAAGTATTCCCAGTGTAGCATTCCGTTTATGAGTTTTTAAAGAGCTCGCCCCTGCGGCTGGGTTTGTTTTCCTAATTGTGGGGGCAATGTAAAAAGTTTTATATGCCAACTAAATGTGCGTCGGTTTGTAATTAGTTTTTATGGCTTCCCTTGGCCTGGTCAGCAACACCGGATGGAGGATGCTCAAGTTTTGATAAGCCATGCTGTTGTGGTACATGCAGGATACTCCAAGTGGCATGGCCAACAATGCATTCAATCAGCTCCTTTTGACACTGCGATTAGTTGAGCTCACGACTGCTAATTATTCAATCACACATATCTACACACGCAGGATTTGCCATTTTGCATGAATCCTGCAACAAGCAAAATCAATTATTGACAACAGAGAAAACATAAGCGGCACATGTCGCCAAATAATTACCAGCAGCACGATTGTGACGCAAGCTAATTGGCAACTAGCGAGACCAGGACAAACAGAGTCCTGGAATAGCCACAACATGTCACGTGCCATGCCGCACAAATGCAGCATATAATGCCCGATACAAGTATGGTTGCGTATTCCTTTATGTCTCGGAGCAATAGCTCGCTGAATACAGCGTTGTTGTAAAAATATAACTTCGGTTGGCTTGTGATTGTCAAACACAACAATAAGGGAAGTTGTATTTTTTGAACTTAGTAATAAATAGTTAGTTATTCCACATATTCCACTTTACTTTCACCTTTTTATACCCTGTACCCAAAGGGTACAAGGGTATATTAGTTTTGTGCGAGTGCACATGGAACACACAGAAGGAGGCTTGGTAGACCCCACAAAGTATATATATTCTTGATCAGCATGACAAGCCGAGTCGATATAGCCATGTCCGTCTGTCCGTCTGTCCGTCTGTCCGTCTGTCCGTCTGTCCGTCTGTCTGTCTGTCTGTCTGTCTGTATGAACGCAAGGATCTCCGAAAGTATAAGAGCTAGAATAACCAAACTTGGTATACAGATTCTCCTGAGACCGAGAAAGGACGAGTTTGTTCATTTTTTCTGATCCACCCCCCCCACTCCCCCCCTATTAACGATTTTCTATAACTCCCGTAATTCTTGGAATTTTGAACTGAAATTTGGTAGACACATCCAGTTAGTAATTGTATATCCGTATACCAAGTTTCATTATGATAGAATGATTGGAAAGAAAGTTATAGCCATATAACCAGGCCCAATGCACACATACATACATATGTACAAGTACACAAACACGCATAGACACGATTCTGATGTAATTGTAAATGTATCTATGCATGCATGGAATATTTAGTTAATTAATTAAATTAATTTAGTTAATTAATTAAATTAAATTAATTAATTAAATTAAATTAATTAATTAATTTAATTAAATTAATTAAATTACTTTTTTGTGGGGTGGTACAGGGTATTTAAGAGTTGAGCCTGCTCGACTTTAGCATTCCTTTCTTGTTTTGGAATGAACCAACGAACCAACACTTTTAAATATATTTCAATTGTATTTTTAGTTGAAATAATCACCATTTTACATAATTCGAACTAATTTCATAATAGTATTTACAAAAATCTATCTATATACGTGCTTTTAAAATCTATATAGAATTAAAAGAATATTGAATAAAGTTTTCCAACGACTCGACTTTTTAAAATACATATTTAATAATTAAGTTTATTTTCTTCTTTTTAGATCATTATCAAAAATTGTGTAGTTATGGCATTTCAACTTCACCAGAAACCCAACTTGATGTTTGATGAAAAGCTTAATACACATAATATGTATATAAGTTTCAGTCTAGACATTGACAGAAGCACTTATTTCTTAATAAATAAAATAAAAACGAGGTACTTATATAAGTATATTGCATTTGTATGGCTTTCTTAGTAATTTACATTTACGCACCAGCTGCAGCGATTCACAAATGATGGCAGCTTGGAAGTTATCATGGAAATGTCAGAACACCTTTGCCAATACCCTTCCGTGGACAAAAAAAAGTCAAGGGCTCCGCAAAATTTGCAATGCTCCAGTATTTATTAATAGTGTGTGCAGGCACGAGAATGTGCCTTCTAGTCAAATAGTTTTTTGTGTCATTGAGTGTTGACAATTTCTTAGAATTCATATGCGTAGAAATTTCCTTTCCTAGTGTTGTGCTGTTTAGTGTACAAGTGTTTGGAATTTGTGTATGGGTTTCTATGTAATTTTTGTTTTCTAATGCATTTCGCTCTGCTACTTCTTTTTCTTGTCGTCCTTCTTGTCATCCTTTTTCTCGTCCTTCTTCTTATCGTCTTTTTTCTTATCACCGCCACCGCCACCGCCCGGACATGAGGTTAAATAGCCTCCCTTTTGCATACGATTGAAGGATGTCATCGGATCGTAAGTGGAATAGAAATTCTTGTACTTAGTCTTACGCGGTCCATTGTGAAAGACGTACAGAAGGAGCGGTGCAATCAAGGCCAAAACGCAAGCAACTCTCACATTTCCCAAAGTTTTTTTCAAATGCGTATCATGCATAGGAAACTTATAGTTGGGTAGCGGCTTCTTCGGCTTAGCCTAAAAGTTAAGGAGATATGTATAGGTCTGAATATTCGAATAGAAAATATTACATTACCGCTTCTTTCGACATTTTTGCTGCCGAATATATATTAAATGTGTCTCGTTGAACGAACTGTAGTCGAATGATATTAAAATAAATATCTGGGTATAGAAACCAAAAGCAGAGCCTGCTTTAAAAATAAAAAAAAAGAAACTACAAATATATTTAGAGAGAAAGCTTGCTATGAGAACTCTGCCAACCTTTTTGAAGCTGAAAACTACCTATTCCTTTCATTAAAAACATATACAATTAATTAACAGAAATTAGTTAAGAATATTATCAATATAAAATCTATAAAACACATGAGACTTGTATAGCAAATTTTTGAAAAATATAAATAGAGGTATATAGCTGGCCGTTTGGCAAATAAAATTCCCCCACCGTGTCGGATTCGTTATTGGATTTTTTGGTTATTTTTATATGCTTTTTTATTTCTTTAGTTTTATTTAAATTAAGTTCTATATTGTATTGTTGTTGACAGCGTATAATATTTACTTTAAATCTGTTCTTAGTTTACGGCCAAGCAGATTCAACATTTTATTATACCCTTACTATATAAACATTTGAAAACGTTCGGGAAGCAGCATAACCATTGCAACTATGTCATGGCGACACTTTTGTGAAACGGCATTATATTTTCCATTTTCGAGTCTAGTATGCAATATGAAAAAGTTGCACGTATGATAATTCCTTTCCTACTTGGCATTGTGGCAAGTCAACACAACTGAATCGAAAAGCTCAAATATTCAGCAACATCGTCAGCAACATTATTGTGCTTGTGCCTTCATGCATTGTGTTGGCATGCTTAGGTTGCCTTAATACACGATTTTCCGCAAATAAATCAATGCCAAGTGCCCCTTCAACCATTTCGAATCGCCACCGAACATAAATATCAAAAATAATGGATAACGTTGTCTGCTATTTTCTTTTTGGTTTTCCAACAGTTGGCTTCGTTCGTCATGGATTGTCGTGACGTCTCAGCAGATTTTTGTGTAGCAACAAAGGTTCTAAGCCTTCGACTGCTAGCTGAGGCAAAAGTGCCTGCCAAAAGGCAATTTTCAGGCCGACACAGCCCTGCCAGTGGCTCGTTCAATTGCCTTCCACAGGCCATTGTCATTAAATAGATCAAGTCAAGTCATTGTGCAAAGCTTTTCGTACTTGACTGCCTGGTTAGCATTCAATTGATTTATGATGGAACTCTACTAAGGCTCTGAGCACGATTACACTACTGGGCATAAGTATTGAAATAAACCTAAGATAGTCTATATCAGGAGAGCGCTTCTGTGTATGGTCAAAATAATTTATTATCGAAAATATTTAAAATTAAAAGATGCTCATTTTAAATAAAACGAAATTCCTAGTTTAAGCTGTATTTGTGTTTTCTATAAGTTTAATTTAAGTTATTGTAAATAATAATATTATAATTAAAGTTGTAAACAAATTTTCTCTCTCTTCTCTCTCTATCTAACTATCCTATTGCCTAAGTGCATTGATTACATCTGCCCATTTAAAATGTTAATTGATGAACAAAAATACTTCAATAAAATACACACCTTAATTTTAGATTATCTCTGGCCATGCCCGGCTCAACTTTTGTTTTCGTTATGTTTGCCGCTCATGCATTAAACAATTGCTTAGTTCTATGATTATAGTTTCCTTTTTAGAACCCACCGAACCCACCATTTAAAAACAAGGGAATTTTAGTATGTTTTTAAGGCTTTTATCAGTAAAGCAGCAAAGTATTTTTATACTTTCACATTTGCTCTTTCAAATGAGACATTACACTACTTTTTGCCTAGAATTGACTTGACGTACGATTTTTTTTCAACCAGTGTAGTTGCTTGTGTATGGAAACTTTCTCATCATTATGTGAGACATGCAATTTGTCAAATTTGCATTCAGCTGCTGCTGCTCTGGTTGGCGCCTGAAGGCCAGTTTTAAATGAGCTATAATGTCCGCCAATTTGAAGTGCCAATTATGCAATTACTCCGACATGCCTCTGCTTCTAGCATTAAAAGTCGCTAATTTCAATAGTGGCCAGCTTTAAAGCTTTAAGCAATGTTGGCTGCAGTGTAGTTGTTTGCATTTACCTTTTTTTCTGCATAGCTTGGGGCGCCCAAGCAGAACCAAATACAACAAGCGCTGTGTCTGGCTCTGTTCAACGCTGGCTCGGAAAAAAATCATTTATTTACTCTGCCAGCTCAGACACTAACATGACAGTCATAAAACGATTCGCTTTGCGCTTGTCTGTTGCATAATTTTCGGCGCTAAAGCGAATTTTTATTTACAAAATGTTCATTGGCACTGTATTTTATGGCTTCTACTAAGCGCTATGCATACATAGACCAACAGTAGACGAAATTATGTACATATAAACGTTTTGAGCCATTCGATATAGAAGATTCAGTCGCAGAGTAGACTTCGAGGCGTGCTTAGCAAAACAATGCACAAGGACACCCAAGAAATTGGTCTTCTGCCTACACACAGCTCTGGAAAATTGCCACAATTTGTTGTTCTGCAAAAACATGTTGGCTTACAAGTCGTAAAACATGTATTGCACACTTCAGGGGGCATGCCACACAAAGACTCGCACTTCTTTATATGCAGCGTCTGCGAATCGCGCAATCAATAAATTGTAATGGGAACATCAACCTAATGTAGATCGAGAGAAGGCATTTGCATTAAATATATAGAAGAACCTATCGATGCTCAGCATAGTATGATTAGTAATTAAATATTAGATTTCGCCTTATTATTCCCCTTATTATTTATTTAAACTAGAACTAAATCTACAAAAAAACATCTGAAGGCCTTTTATTAAAGTGTTGATGGAATAAAAAACCCTTTATAATAAAAGGATTTATCCAGCTGAATTCCTTAGTACCACACCTTACACGATACGTGTACATATTTGTCCGTAATTGCGTTTTAATGCAAATTGGCCAAGCATTGCTTTTAAAGCTTTTTGTACATTTTCTTTGAACTAATTGAGCTTAAGAATTCCAGTAGCTCAGCACCGCCACTACCCAACACTCGAAGCCTGCTACAGTTGGCAAATAAAATGTAAATTTTTTGCGAACATTTTCCTTTATGACCCTTGACTAGGCAATGGCTAGCAAACAACACGACACCACAGTGTCAGAACATGAACGTCTACATGCCTATAAATATACCGCAGTACAGACATAAATAAATGCTTCACAGCGGAGCCTTTAGTCGCTGCTCGTGGCATAGACGAGCAATAAGGAAGCCACAAAGTAAAGGGGATAAGAGCCCGAAATATACCAAAAACAAAAAAAATAATGCTGAGACTGGTATGGCAAAGAGCAAACAAGTGCAACATTTGGCCATTTGTATGGGAAAGCGGGCTGAACAAATGTTCCTGGCAACGTAAAAAATACATGGCGTACTTTTAGCTGCAAGTGCTGTTTTCCAACCAGAGAGTGGCAACAGAAAAAAAATACTAGTACTTACTCGTATGCACTGCAGTGTCGAAACTTATATACACTATATTGTTTATATAAAACATACAAATATATATAAATAAATAGCGTACACTGATCTGACAAAAATTTTAGTTTAAATATTGGCTATAGAAACAAACTTGTAACAATAAAGTTTTACATACAAAATCTCGTTTTAAACTAGATTATTAGGTCAGCTTTATCATATAGTGTTTCAATTTGTCTTCAACTTCGCCTCAGATATAAGTAAAACAAACATTTTAATATCAAATTTGCGCCTCAAAACATTATAAGGAATTCCTTTATTCTAAGACAAATAAAATATCCGAATAGCCAAAGAAAAAAGTTCCTCGAGATAAAAACATTTTTTCTGTGCCTGATGAGATAAATACTTGTGGCAATGGTAATGGTCTGATAGATCAGGCAAAGTTTTTCAATAGTATAAGGTCAAACAAATAACTTGTTAATCTATTTTTCAACTAAGGGGCACAGATTAGAAATTGGCACAACTAAAAAGTAGCTGTCCAACATGGCAGATAGGTTTCAAATAAAACACTACTTTGAATGCCACATGTTGCAATATTGGGTTGCAAATATGTGGCCAGAAGCCATGTACCTCTTTGCAGGGTATTAAAAGATGAGGCACACGCCCACACCGGTACATGCTAAACAATTTTTGTTTACGTGACCCACACGACAACCAGCTATGCAAAGTAGCTCTAAGCTGTAGCTCCGGCTCGGCGCGAAAAGCAAGCAATGAACGAGCGCAGAAGCACGGAAAAGTGTCCAAAGCCGCAAGGAAAAACGGAGCAGTGAGGGCAGTAGTCCGTAGTCCGTAGTTGTGGTAGTTACAGGAATTTGCAAGCAGACAAATTTGTGGCACTACTTTTTTCATTTTTCTTTTTTTTTGTTTTGAATTGCTGAGCAGGTGGTACTGTGGGCCTTGCGGTGTCAGAGTGTGTGTGTGTGTGTGTGTGTGTGTGTGTGGGGGGGGGGGGGGGGGGGGTGCAGAAAGTGTGGCAATGTCTGAAGTTCTAGGCATAAACAGGAAGCGTTCTACCACCGTTATATGCAAATTGCAGGTCACCTAAAAGTACTAAGCTATGCAACATTTTTTTGGACAAATTTAAAGCTTAGTTTTAAATAAAGTTGACAACAAATCTCATCAAACAACAAGTGCAGCTAAACATACGTATGTTAATTTATTGATAATGTTAGTGTTTTTGTTATTTCATGGCTCTCAAATGAAATAAATTTGTTATCAATTTTGCAACCAACCAATGGTATCCATTGCACCGATACAATCAAAAGACAATGGTACATGAAAAACATGCTTTTTAAGACCTAAGATCAACATTTTATGATTAAGAAGACCGTACGTCTAGCCTATTACATTATTTATTAAATCGCATTAATAACATAGGTTGAAATATAAAGAAGTACCCCGAACATGTCGTTTATTTCTAAATAAATGTAATAATAAATTTGTGCGTTCTTTGGTGCGTTCAGTGTTGCAAAACTATTTTCAGTATTGCCCAATCGCAGTTTGAAAAAACCAATCAAGCCAATAAAACACTATTTGCAGTGTTGCTTAAAAGCACTACCAAATCAATTGAAACTGGAAGCTCCTTGCACAAGCTAGAAATTCAGTTAGTCAGCCTTCGACTCGCATACAGAATCGATGTTTTTATTTTACAAGTAAATTATATTGTTTTATGTTATTTCAACTATTAATTTATTGTTCATTTTTCAACTTTACTTTAAAAAATTATTCGCAGAGAGATTCATTGAGAGATAAGAGAAGGTAGTTTGCCTTTGGAACAGACGCTCTTATTTTTTTTACAACTTTTATACATTCTTTTTTTTTATTTTTCTATAAAAATTATTTGACCACTAGGATATTCAGAAAAAATAATAAGAAGTAAAGTCATCGCCTCCTCAGAGAAGAGCTGGTTGTGAATGATGAAATATGTGGGTTTTATTTTGGAATCCAATTTATTAGCATCTCGGCCGCGTGCAAAACATAACGTTTTCGATAGAGCTCGTAGAACTAGAAATGCTTCGAGAAAATGCATTGCTATTCGAGAGATCCAGCTCCCGATGCTATTTTTAAAAATATTATGTATAATCAAGCCTTATTATTACGAATAGACTTTCCATGTTTCACACAAAAAACCACAATAAGTAAAATGAAAATTCCTTAATGCAGTTTTTTTTATGCATTTATTATAATTGATAGTAATTTATATTAATTATAAGTAGCAAACAAATCAAGATTTTGCAAGGAATCATCAATATTTCTTCCCTTGGATCTCTACTTATCGCAACCTTTTTCTGGCTCTTATTGGCTTCACAATTTTTATTAAATCCAATGCACATCCTTTGACAACAACAACAGCAAAAAGATAAACTGCCCGCACATGTCGATTACTTATGCATAAGTGCACACGAGAACTACAATTACACGCACTTCCACGCGCACACCCACATCGTATCTGATGTCTCGTGACATGTTTCAATGACACTGTGTCTGATTGACAGTATTTTGTTGTTTTGTTTTCATGGAGAATGGCGAGGATGACGCTGCAACTCCACGACCCGCGGCCGTGTCAGCAGAGCCCGCAATAAATTTTATATTTTCACTGACATTGCATTCTGTTGAATGACTTCGTCGGTCCCCACCACCCCAGACTTGCCCAAATGTATAGCAGTTTGGCACTTTCAGTCCATTATAGTGAGCGAGAAAAACCTGCCACGCAAAATCACGCTTACTTCATCGAATGTGCAATTTAATTATTTTATTATTTATTTTTAAAATCACTTGTGTGTCCCCAAAGGGTAAAAAGAATAATTAAGGTGTGTAGAAAATATATAATAGGCGGAAGGAAGCATATCCAAACCCATGCAATATTTATATGCATGACGAGAAAAATTCATCTGAATTTTTAATACATAAATAAATTTATAATACAATATATAAATAAATAAATATGTGGGTTGCTAAGAGTGGTGGAATATACCGATTAACTGGAGAAAAGAAATAATATTATAATAATATTTGATTGTAAATTCTTTATTGGGGGAAAACAATCAGTAAAATGTTAAAAAGTTCACAACATATCCTAAATAATGCTATTCATACAGCACAGTGTGGATTTGACGTTCACTGAAAAATAATCTTAAATAATACTTAAATAATCTTTTATTAGGTTTTTTTGCCAACAAAATGAAATAGGCTTTTGAACTTCAGTTTTATATATTTCTTTGCACTTAATTTGCTGGAACTTCTCGGGCATTTCTTGCTCTGCATTTTCATAGTAATTATTGCAGATCAAATGGTACTTAGGTCTATTAAACAGAATTTTCCGATTCATTCATAATAAGTTAAAGCGCGCTACCGAATCTTTACAGTGTTTCTCCATTGCTTTATTCTCAATTCGTAATTTTGTGTTTCAATAAAAAAATATTTAACAACAAAATGAATCAAAATTAATTCACCAAATGACAACTGCAGAAATCTATGAAACCATGAATGAACGCTGAACCATTTTATTTACAGCTCGTACGCATTCAGCACTCACGTTAGACGCACACCTCTAGTGGCAACATCGCGTGCTGCCAAACAATGCGCGTCCTCATATGCAAGTGGGCCAACTTTATTGAAATTTTATGCATTTCTTGCACTTTGTCGAAATGCACAAGATGTGGGATGTGGTGTTGGCGGTTCTTGCGGTTAGATTGAGCGTTCGTTGGGGGCGCAGCATGCTTTACATATGCACATATATACATACATGCTATATACAAGTATTCGGTTATGCATGCACCAAAGTTTGCTTTCGATTGTCGCAAGCTGTCAACCGTTGCTTTCGTTCGCTTTTGGCAGATTTACCGCAGCCCAAACTTTTTCTACATCTATGACAATTTTCGGATTTCCGCATCGGTTTGCATGTTGCTGCCTGTCGCGAGCTTTAAGCTGCGTGATTTAAGTACGTGTAAGTAGCTAAAAGTTTTGCCTTTTTTTTTGGCCACACGCTTTGGCAAAACACTTAAAAGTGTGTAAATAAATATTTTAGCCTGGGTTTTCGAGCACAAGTGATTTAAAAGTTTTTCACATACGAGTACAAGTGCGTGCTTGAAAAGAACTTTCAATGACAAGATTTTTAATGCCACAGCGCCCATTAAATCTATTTAATCACTGCCTTTAAGCAATACTTGTATTGTTAATTGTATAATTGTAATTAAACATAAAGTCGTTGTTTGTAAACATTAATTATTTGTTTATTTATTTTTATATTGTAAAACGAAGATTAGAATTTCTTTCTTTCTGTATAAGAAAGCATGCTTTTGAAGTCAACAGGAAGGAAAGAATAATTAGGGGCAGCCCAAGGGGTATACCTGTTTAATGCGAATATGTGTAACACCCAAAACACGTAAATGATAAATTTACCAATGTTTTGTGTAGCTGTGATCATTGAAAAGTTTTCCTACGCACGGACGTTCGTTGGAATATTTATTTTTTTAAATTTATTTATTTATTTATTTATTTAATTATTTATTTATTTATTTATTTATTTATTTATTTATTTATTTCTTTATTTCTTTATTTCTTTATTTCTTTATTTCTTTATTTCTTTATTTCTTTATTTCTTTATTTATTTATTTATTTATTTCTTTATTTCTTTATTTATTTATTTATTTTATTTTTTTTATTTATTTTTTTATTGTATTTGTAATGTAATGTAAATATTTAGATCGTTATCAATATACCTTAACAATACATATCATCTAATGTTAACTAAATACATTTATAATTGAATCTTATTCTTATTTGTTCTATTTTCATTTACTACACAATATTTTAAAAATAACATTTTTGTTGATATATGTATAAATTTAAATGGACGTGGACTCTACTCTACCTTTTCCTACTTGTTAAAATATCTTTAGCTTCGCACTCCTGCGAGCCACTCAAACTTAATGTTGATTTCTATGTTTGCTTAATTAATTAATTTATCCACAAATTGGCATGAATACGTAGCCAGTCATAGTCCAGTCACCTGGTAAACAAAGGATACGAGGTCGTTTCAATTAAATACCACAATTTATTTGCAATCTGACCTGTTTCTTGTCTAATTACCTCTTGCCAGTTCAAGAACCACAAAGACCAAGACATACCCGTCAGAGGATGTGCGTGCGTGCTTAATGGTTATCTATCCACATATTTTTTGACGAGTCCTGTCAACTCTAAAGAGAAAAGTTATATATTGCCTGAACACACACACACACGCACACACTTCCATATACTCGTTTGGAGATTGCTATTAATTAGCCGCAAAGCCGCGACAATAGAAGCGCAAGGCTGAGAGCGACGAATTGTTTGCTCAACCCTGACTATCTATTGTTCAAATGTGCTGGCCAAAGTTTACTTTATGCGGAGAAAGTTACTAATTGACTTTGATTGAGGGTGCGATGAACGGGTTAAAAGCGCTAAGCACTCTTTAATTTATGCCCCTTGTGTTTTCGCTCTCATCGCAGACATGGCTATCGATTTTAATTGTTTTTGTTGTTTTCCTCTAAAGTTCAGGTCATTTGTTTAAACACAACAAAAAACTTGTAAGCGAAAATTTATTAACCCTTTTAGTCATCTTGTGTTCCATATACTATGACTTCATTCACAAAAGCTTTCGCTTTTGTTATTCAACAACCTTAAAGTAGATCAATTCATTAAAATAAGTTTTAATCTGAATTATGTCCGTTAAACAATTAGACTGCAGACCGTTAGACCATTCGCTGTATTTCAACACAAATGATTCCAAACCATCAATTAATCAGGCCTAACAGCATTTGTAATCTATTTCGAACACTTTTTGAACAGTTTTATTAAACTATATGCTATACATATCAAATTCCAATAATTGTATAGCTATCTAATTACTGTGGAGATAGGTATTTATAAAAACCATGTTAAAAACAGGTTCCGGACTAAGATCGACATATATTTAATATTTAATAAAAATGGAACCAACTTTAAATTATTTAGCACCGTTTCCAAACCCCATTAACCATTAAACCATTAAACAGTTTTACACAAAAAGCGTTTATACAAAGTCTTTAGATCTTGGCCGGATAAATCGAAAGCTAATTAATACACGTTATTAGAAGAAAGTTAATCAATTTAGTTTTGTTTAGGACTAAGTTTTATACCGTATTTTTGGTTAGGAAGTTGGGATAAGTAATTAGCGCTCATCATTCATCATTAATGTAGAGATCGGGAAGCACCTATATACTATTAATAAGTTATTAAAATGAACATACACCGTCAATGTAACAAGGGAGAGATGTACAACAAAAAGATTGCTTTCAGATTAATAAAAACCTCAATTAGCGCAATAATTTAAAAGTAAATATATGCTTCGACTCAAATTTGTGGCATACAATTGGGTTATGATTATTCCTCCTTTTTTTAATTTAAAATTACAATAAAATACAAATACAGCTTAAACTAGGAGCTTAGTCTTATTTAATTATTTATTTCATTTAATTATTAATTATTTATACTTTATATAGATCTATTAGCAAGATCAGCAGGCCCTATATTCAGAGCTGTGGCTGGTGGGTTAAGAGAACCAGCGCCTGCAACTATGCAACGTTTTTTGCGCTTCATTTCAATGTCTGTAAGCAGCAAGAAAACAAAAAATTGTTAAACATTAAAGCCATGAACATTCATGAACATTGCCTCGTTGTTTTCCAACCTTAATCGATACTGTCAAGCTAACTTATGCTGTTGATGTTGCTTTCGTTTATATTGTCGGTCGGATTAAGAGCTATCTAATTGGAGGCGGAGGCTGCAGACAGCAAGAGTCTCTGAGCTGGACAGCTATCTCTTGCAGTATTGAAACTTTTAAATTTTTAGCTCACAGCTACTCGAGCGTGAAATTTAATTGTTGCTGTCGTTGTCTACTCGCATGTTAGCCACATAATTTCTTCATTTGTCACTTACAGGAAAAACAACACAACCAGATAAAAGGAATTAAAAGAGAGGAAACGAAAAATAAGGCAAAAAGTTGTAAGCGCAACAACTGCGCTTAATGCAAAAATAATTAACATAAATAAAATTGGATTTTTGTTCTTTTTTTGTTATCTTTCACAGAATTATAGTAGTATATATGTATGTAAGGTCCGGGAAACAGCAACAACCAACAACACAAACAACCACCAACCAAGCCATGCAATCCCTTGGCTAATTATAACAATTGTGTCATGTTTTTTTTTGCACTCACCTTGTACCTTTAATTTGATTCAGTTTCTGGAAAAGGTTGTGTTTTTCTTTTGGGTAACAAAGTGGGTGTCGAGTACACATTAAAGCTGCATATATTTACTCACGTAATGAGTTTATCCAACCTGCTCGCATTTTGAGAACGGCTAGAATTTAACCTTGCGTTTGCGAATTAAAAATACATTTCCCATTTAATAAATATTTAAGTTAATATTCGATTCGAAGAATGTAGATACTATATTTCTTTTTAATTTTGTTTTTCATTTAACTTGCAAATTACGGTTTAAAATTGTTTTCTTTTCTCAGTCATGGTTATTTTTTTTAATTTTCAAACTTTTCGTTTTTTGTTTTATTATTATGTTGGAAATCAGCCTGCAGCTTAAGCCATAACACAACAGCTTGACATTTTTATAATATAACTGCAAGAAATTTTAAATCAGGCTTATGACGATGGTAGCGTCATGATCCGAACTGAAAGCCTACTCTGAAACGAACTCACATTGTGGGATTCCTATTAGCTAGTGCTGATGCCACTTCCTTTTTTAAAGACAACCAATTTTCGACTAATTCACAAATATGCTTTCTTTGCTTTAAAATAAAACAAAATTAGTGACAAATTGAAGTTTTAAAGGGTTGATAGAAACACAAACGGCAGAAAGAGTTCAGAAAAATGCAAATTAAGAAATAATCTTGGATAATCCATAAATACAGCTCAATAATAAATGTTGTGTGCAATTTAAATATTGAAATATGCAAACGTTTTTAAAATCAAATATTCATTTACTTATTTGAACCCTTAGCTTACTTCAGCTGCAGTTCATTTCGACTTTTCTTCATTCTCCATTGCCAAATAGCTCTAACAAAAATCCAGGTGAAGTGCAACTTCTTCTTTACATTAATTTGAAATCTCTGTCCTGACTTTATGGAATTATTTACGATTCTGCTTCTGCACTAAACATTTTATATTTTTATCATGACTCTTACAATGCTTGCTATAAAGCCAACGCACAGTTTTTTATTAGCCATGATTATGCATAGACAATGGTATATTCGCTTCAAGCACATATCAAGCACATATCATTCCAATCCAGTCCGCCTCTCACATACATACTCGCACTATGCATGTAGCTAAGAAAATTCACTGATTTTCACACCCATGCACATTTTACATTGCATATTTGCAGGCGCCAGCCTGCCATACAGGATGATTTCCCTGTATGCTTTTCAAGCTCAAATATCAACACACACACCAGATAAGTGAATGAACGAATGATTGAGTGAATGAATGAATGATTGAAGGGCTGAATGTGAGCCATGGGTTGTTGGATGTCTATTGTTTAGCAGATTCCCTAAAGATATCAGCAAAAGCCACAACGAACAACAGCACAGCTGCATTGAAGAGAAAGTCATGTGAGAAAAAAGAGAAAGAGAGGTGTACTTAAAAAATAAGGATAAAATATAATAATAATAATATATTCATAATAATATGACAAGAAAGGCTGGACAATCCTAAAAAAGAAAGATATTTAATATATATAAATTTAAAAAAAAAAATCAAAGAAAATCTATAAAGATTATTAACCGTTCAGCCAATACTTAGTAATAAATTTACGTACTGAAATTATATTCTACATTATAATAATAATTTTTAGAATAATATTGAACTCTAATTCTCCTTAGACTTGGTGGACTTTAATGCCCTGTTAAAAATTCATGAGGAGTGCAAGCTCCAGAGTTCTTATGAAATATAAAAGTTAAAAATAGAAAATAAACGAAAATTGAGTAAGTGTCTTCCCAACTATTATTATTATTGTAATTATATTGTTATTATTTTTAATATGTATATATTTGTAATTTGATTAGATTTCTTCTATTAAGGCTTTCCTAGCTTACAAGTATAAGTCTTTTTTATAAGTTTTATTTTGAGTCCTTATATCAACAGTCAATGTTCGTTGACAAAAAAAAATATAACAAATAAATATATAAATCAATAAATAAGTAAATAAATATTGAGAATATATCAACAGTCAAGCGTATTCAATCAATATCAATAACAAGCTTCTAAGCTTGGTGTAAGTTATCCCACTTTTTAAATTACGCTATGCAGCTCGAATTTTTCAATTCAATTTTTTCCGAAACCTTCTCCAACCTTCTCAGACTTGACAGACTGTTTCATTATGGATGTTTCTCAACAAATTATTTTACAATTTATTTACTAAGCACACCTCGTGGAATGCTCGAGTTTGTGTGTGGGGCTCGGGTAATGCTATTAAAATTGCATACTTTCGGCATGAATAAATTATAAGCACTAAACAATCATGTTAGTTAACAGTTTGTCAGTTTTGATATGCATACAAGTATATGCGGTTGGCGGAGTGCAGCCTCGGATATCAGTGCACGAACCCCTGGGACTCGGAATATTAAACACAAAACCTACCGTTGAGGCTAACCGCAACAGACGGCTGTATGTGTTGCTGTCTGTTAGGCGCCAGTGCTGTGTCTTCCCTTTATTAAAGCTTTCAGTTTGGCGCTGAATTGAAAACTGATTTTACGCCTCACAACTTTTTATGTGTGTTGGCAAACTGCGCGCATAATGCGCCAGTTGAATGCATTTTATTGCATACTTTAGGGAGCTGCTCGCCTAAAATATGCAACGACTGCGTTTCACGTTGCGAAACATCGCATTTCCTGCGAACTAGGAACGGGAAGAGAAAATAGAAGATACAGACTACCGCCCTGGCAGCTGAAACTGTGGGTGGAGGCATGGGCGTTACACGTGCATGTAATCTGAGGGCGTTGCGGCATGCGAATGGTGGCCAAGCAGCATAAATTGGCTTCATGTGTTGGTTTAATTTTGCTCAAATTAGTTGCTAATTTTTTGTACAACAGTTTGCTTTACAAAGTATCTAATGAGCAGCGAACTCAGTAATGGGCAACATGTTGCCGGGGTATTTCTAATGAAACTTTCAAGTAGGTCGTGGCTTGAGATATTATTGCTTGTCTAGTAATGAGGTAATTAAAAGC
This sequence comes from Scaptodrosophila lebanonensis, assembly GCF_003285725.1. Classification (NCBI taxonomy): domain Eukaryota; kingdom Metazoa; phylum Arthropoda; class Insecta; order Diptera; family Drosophilidae; genus Scaptodrosophila; species Scaptodrosophila lebanonensis. The sequence goes on along the minus strand of NW_022060564.1, from coordinate 2,249,867 downwards.
AGAAATGTCTAAGGGAATGGCAATATGCCCTACTGGAAGTGAAGGCCTAAGAACACCAATTCAGTTCTGAAATCTACAAATCTGAAATCTTCACATATAAGATAACAACCATTTTCAACCACAAATAGAACAACTACAGGGACAAACATTAAGTTTGTCGTGCTTGATATTCAACAAAGGACTATTTCACTACTTCATTAATCTAATCTTTTAAATTGAAGAAGAGTTAAAAATTACTAAACAAGATTGTTTTAAATACAGAGCTCCACTATCAAATGTTGTTGAAAACTATTTGCATTTACTATTATTCTAAAAATTCTATAATTTAATTTGTCCATACTTGTGAAAAAATGTATTCAACTAATATTCTGAGTCTTGCGGAAATGCAAAGAAATGGAAAATGCGTAGCCAACGACAACCGAGAAATGTGAAAAAGGTCAAAAAGACTGTTTGCGTCATGTGGCACACACACACAAGCACACACATTCCATTCAAGGCATAGCATACTAATTTGTATGTGGAAAAACAAAAGCTGAGCATAGTTTTTCACCCATGTGCCATGACATTTCCGTCATTTCCGACCAAAACAAAAGGCGTGCGAGTCAAGTCTACCAAATGGCGTAGTCTCTAGTAGACCGTCAATAAGGAAAACTCACACAAAAACTCACATCCACATATGTACACATAATTCGCATGCCATTTCCATTATGTAGAAGCGCGTGAAATTTTGCGCCGTTTCCGTTTGCCATTTTGTGAGCTAGCGCGCATTTTTTCGTTAAATTTCATTTGGCGGAAAGGCACAAAACTTATGTGAAATGTGAAATACTACTATGTATGTTTTTTAATATACATCTAATGGGCTTTTGGTATTTGAACGCAAGTGAACTGCAAAGTTCATGAATAGTGTACCAAAGCAGCAGCAACAACAACAACAACAGCAGAGGGCGCAAAAGTTTGGCACTTTGACATTTATTTGAAACTTATTGTGGCCCTTCTGCTGTGATTCAGCCGCTTTGCTATTGTGTGCGAGCATGGCTGCTTAATTTGATTTAATTATGCCCTAATTGTAGCATACTTACAGGCGAGCAAGCAGCCGCCACTCAACACCCACAACTCGCCCCGCTGTTCGCAGGCGCTGAGCTAATTGTTTGCCAGCTTTGCGCTTTGTTCGAGTTATGATTCGCTGAAAGGAAAATCATAAATTTTCATTTGCCATGAAGAGTCGAAGACGTGAAAACTAATTTTGGTTTAGCTCGCAGTTCTCTACACACAGAGAAACACTAAAGTGTTTTCAATTCGAAAAGAATTTGATAATTAATAGACCTTTAAATTAAATTCATTTCCAAGCTGATGGAATTATTTGAGTTTATTCACGAAGGGGCCTTAACTCAACTCAAAGCCACAGCATCATACATACTAGTAATTCAGATTAATTTTTTACGCAAATTTAGGTGTGGAGAATAATCGAAGAGCCATCGATGGTTTTGAAAAGTACAAATATAGTTTTAAAGTAATTAACAATTAATTAATATAACAAAAAAGTACTATTTATTTGTTATTAATTTAGAAAATATGAATTCAAACATTACAATATGTAAATATTATCTTATAATCTAATAGTTTACTAAGCTCCACCAAAAAAAAAGGCTCAGATCACACTGAAGTTACGGGTTAAGAAGCTTGGTGGATTGGAATCTGTTACTTGGTTTTATATTAATTGTTATTTATATATTTTAATATTGTAGCTTATAATAACTCTGATTAAGCTTATGCATATTCATTTTTGTGTACTACACAATACTTGAAAGAAGTAATGTAATTAAGAAATTTAATTTCTAAATTTCCAACAATTAGCCATCGTCATGAAAAATACGATCAAATCACAGCAAAAGGAAAATAACTATCTATTTTTCTTTTAAGTGTATAATAAACTTTCTAAGTATATATTTGTGTTTGTTTGTATATTTGTGCGTGTGCCAGGAAGCAATTAAACTTTGCGCAAAATGCTTAATTGATTTTCAAGTGCCACCAAATTATTGGCGTAGCATCTTCGAGTAAGAGATTCTTGCGCTCCATCCCAAGGGCCTCCTAATTGACGAATTTGTGTGTAAATGTGTGTAAGTCAGTTAACAGCAAATTAAAATTGAACGATTCTCGACGCGAAACATTGTCCAAATGACGTAAATGTGCAATTTAATTGCTTAACAGCTTAACAAGTGCGGCATATCGATGGGTTCTCATTATTGTTTGCATTTGATGCTGCACTCCGCTGCAGCTAGTTATGAAATAATATTAGAAATAATAGATTTAAACTTCTAAATACTTGGTACTGTAAATATTAACATATCTGAGCTTTGAAAGATTTATTTTTCTGCTCGACTAAGTTCATTATAGTCTTATGATCTCTGGGAGTTTCTTTTTTGCCTTCAATTGATTTGTAGTTCGACCTTTTTTATACTATTTTGAGCTCAACTTAAATATAAAACGAATTACGTAAACAAAAATAGAACAACTAACAATAATAATATAATAGGAAGCATACTGAAACGTTTTCAGTTCGTTTTTATGTACATTTTTTACTGCTAGACATATATTTCCAAAATGCAAGCATTCCTGTTAAGCAACTGACTTAGAATGCTGTTCTGTGAACTAATTAAGTTGGCATTGCTTAAGTAGTTGATGTTAAACAAACTGCGTTGTTTGTGAAAATAATTTGGAATTCAATTGAGAGTCACAAACCCACCCTTTTTAAGCATGCCTGCTCCGTTTCATCTTTTCAATCAAAGCATTAATTCTTAAACTCAATCGTACGATTTAAATATTTGGAGTAAAAATCGCAGGCCACATTATGGCAATCACAATGTTTGTCTGAGGAAAACACATAAGCGAAATCGTCAAAGTGTACGCAGCAAACAATCGTAAAAGTTTATAAAGCAAGGCGTCGGCTGCGCCGGCATTTCGGTTGGCTTGCAAAATGGCGCATGCACACCACAGACGCCATTTTGTAAGGGCCACGCTTTAAAACATGTGTGCAGCAATAAAAGTTCCAAAAGTGATTATGGCAGAGCTGGTGTGTATGTGGGTGTGCGCTTGTGTGTGTTTGTGTGTGTGTGTGTGTGTGTGTGTGTGTGTGAGGCTATTTGTGTCTGTCCTTGGTACGCAAATTTATCGTAAATTTTCATATCTGTCTGACTGTTTAAGGTCACATAAAGTGCTGCATTAGCTGCTCTCGCTTTCAATTTAACTGCCTTTGGTTTGCAGTATCAAAAACTAAACCACAACAGTCGTCCCACAGATAAAGGATCCCATGCACAAGAAGTCACATTGTACATCGTACAAACATATATATATATATATATATATATAGTATATCTAAACGTGTATATAATGTAAAAATTTGTGACCTTGTTTGTTTGTCTGTCTCGTCTGTCTGTCGTTGCGTTGCCTTTGAGTTCTTCTTATTTGTTTGAGAGACTGCCTTGGGTTTTGTCATTTGGGAGCTTGTTAAAGTTGTTAACGCATTTGCTTTTGTGCTCTTTTTGGGGCACTCACACAGATTTCTTATTAACTGGTGCTACATTATCTTCAGACTCAGAATTAACTGCTGTTTTGTAACTGCTTGCAGATTAAGATAGAAAGTTGTTAGAATGCAGACAGACAATTGTATTTGGCTCCTGCTAAATAGTTAGTACTTTTCTAAATAATAAGATTAAGTGTTGATGTAAGGAAAATTAAGAAACTGATTGAATTCCTTACAAGTTTGCCCCAAAAAGTCCTGCGCTCGGTGCAAACCATTTTCCTACAGCTATACTTTTTGGTAGTAATGTGAAAACATTTTTCTTACTGAAAGAACCTTTATATCTGATTGTCCTAATTGAAATTAACTATAAATTAAACACAATGATAATATTTATGTATGTATTATAAAAGTACATAATTAGTTAAGAAATATAATAGTGTAATTTTTAAAGCATATAAATATGTTCTTATTAATACTTATAGCCAATATTTGTATACCCAAATCATTATATTCTCGACTTAAGCAACCACTTGTTCATGTCATCTTTAGGGCATGTGTTTGGAAATAATTTTTTAGGCATTGAACGACCATTTCACAGCTACCGGCTGTTGCTTTTTATGTGCTGTCTTGCTTTTGTTGCCGCCCAAAAAAGAATGAAATTTGTGTTATTTTTAACTTTGGCTCTTTGTTGCTTGCCAACTGTTGCCAAAGTACAAAGTTTTAAAAATAAATTAAATACTGTTTTTCCCTTTTTAGTTGTAACTTGTGTGGCAGGTCACAGCTTTTGTTTTTTTCTTCTGTTTTTTGTTGCCCTCCATGCATCAATTCTCTTCTGGTGACCACCGTTTTATAACATTGCGAACTGATTTTTTGTTCATTGCTTAAAATGTTTTAATAAAAACAGCAAAATAAGGACGACATTTTGTAGCCATACCACAAAATACTGTTAAATGGGGCGCATGATCAACTTTTTGCTGTGTGTTCTGCTATGTTCGATATTTGCCGCACATTGATGCTTTATTGCGATTTGCATTGCCTGCTTTTAGGGCCTCTGAAAGCATTTTCGGACAAGTGCTTTCGCTTTTGACCACAAACGGAAGTTCGTTAGCACACAAATCACATTGGGGAGCAACAAACTTACTACAATACAGGGCAGGCACTGCGTGAGTGTGTGTGTGAAAGTTTCTGGCCAACATTGTCAGTTAAGTCCCCACAGAGCTTTGATGCTGACTATTTTCAAATTCGTTCCGTGTCCTCGTCTTTGCCTTTCTTTTTTGACCAATTCGTGGAGCAACAGAGCAATCAATTTTCTATTTTAGGAGACGAGATGTGCCCAACTTGTTTGTCATTCTGGCAAATATTTGTGTTTTAATAGCTACCAACAACTTAAGCATTACTAATAAGGACGCTTTAATTAAATAATAGAATAATACAGGAGGGGCGTTGCCTAGGCTTCCCAAATGTCATTTTAATTATGTAAAGTATGTGCGTAGTTTCAGGCCCTATGGCTAGCTTTCGTTTCTAGCACAAATTAAGGTTAATTACTCTGACAACAACTGCCAGCGCCCTTAAGTAGGCAACATATTCAAAATATCTGTGTCTATATTTAGTCACAAGTAAAGCTTTAGCTGGCTTGTGGCTTCGCAACAGTTGGCGCTATTACAGTTAAGCAATAAAATATATGTACGTACTTGAAGCTACCAGGCTCAAGGCATAAAGTTCGACGCATTTCATTTTGCTGGGCTCACACGAAACGACCGCAATATAACATTTTTACTGCCAGCTGTTCTGTATCTCTCATTTGAAAATGTCTGCTTGCTTTCTGCAACAATCATGCGGAATGCTGCGAAGCACTTCTCAAAGTATTAGTAAGGAGACTAGAGAGAGTAAAACAACAAAAATTATTGCCTTCAGCGGAAGAGGACTTCTCTCATAAGCCGCATATATCAACAGTACAACTACTCGTAGTTTACAGATCAATATTTTCATCAATTGAATGCACTACTAATAGTAACTGCGAGCGCCAATAGATTTGAAAAGGGGTTACTCTTATTTGAAGTGCAGAACAAAAACAGACAAACCAACACAGCATGCGCAGACTTGCCTCACTAAAGGAGGCGGTCTACTTTTGGCGTTTTAAAAACACAGCAGGATGTTGACACTGGACCAACTAGTGTCTATGTGCTGCTGCCAATGGCTGTGCAATGGACTAACCTAACCTAATTCGTTGAGCACATCTTTAAAATTGTGTGTCAAGGCGAAGTTAAACATAGTAATTTATTTTGAACTAATTTTTTTTAGATTCGGGAGCCTTTATAATTACTTAACAATAAGTAATAACTAATGCACATTTGACTTGAAAAGAATAGCTAGAAAATGATTATCGTTGTCGGTTATCGCAGAAAATACCTAGAAGGCTAACTATAGATAGTTAGCAAATGGCTAGAAAATCCTCTAAAAATGATTAGAAATCTTGCTAGAAAATCCGCTATAAGCAACAAGAAGGTCCACTAAAAAAAATAGAAAACTCAAGTAAATGCTTAGAAACCCAGCTAAAAATGAATAGGTAAAAAAACCACAAGAAAATAGCTGGAAAATCCACTCAAATTTAAAAGAAAATGACTAGAAAGAATACATATCATCTATGTTAACTAAATACATTTCTGATTAAATTTTATTATAGAAAAGAATTATTGAGTGCATTCGTTAAATAAAAGCTTGATACGTATACTTGATATTAATTGCAGGATATTGATCAAGTAGACTTGGGAAATATTTGTGGTAAAAAACTGCATGCTAGCTAGAAATGTGTATTACTATAGGAACGATTCCTGAAATGATTCCGAACCCATTGTCATCCATCAAAGACTAGCTTTGCAAAATGCGACTAATCTACACTCTACAAGTAGAGAATGAAAAAAGTAAGGAATATTTGCGGAAAAAAATAAAATAAATTGCTCGAAGAATAACTTGAAAAAATGCGGCAACCATAGTGATGTATTAGAAATAAATAAATGAAAAACATGCTATGTAAAATATTAATCCTAAATCAAAATCATACTCATTTTAGTTTATAGTTTTTTGACAAACCATTTGTAGATCAGTAAAGCGAATTACCTTTCCTTTTTACACGAATTCAGCATTCTATAAAAAAGTTAAATCGATTTCTCCACAAACTCAGTAGCCAGACTCTAATTTACAGAATATTCAATTATATAGGCCACTATTTCTCGCATTTGTTCTCATAATTCAAATTCCATTGCACGCGTATTCATCTTCGCCATCACGTGCGGCCTCTAATGACCAATTTTGGTAATTTTTTTAAAGCAGCTGAAATGCTTAGAAATTTCCATTATGCGTATTCTAAACTGCCCACGCCTGAAGACGTACATACAACTAGAAGTCCAGCACGTGCTCTGTTTGCACAAACCAGCAGCCGACCCCAAAACTTAAGTAATTAAATAATGTGATGTAATGTCGAGGCCCAAAAAATATGAAATAATCTTCGTAGTGGTCGTGACAACAACACCAGAACGCGTGCGCGTTTTAATATAATTTATGGCAAACAAACTGAGAATTTAAATTTAAACAAAGCGAAAAATGCGCTCAAATTGTCGGGGTGTGGAGAGGCAGCCATGTGTATGTGTTAGTATGCGTGTACATGTTTAACAACAACAGAGCAAACACGTTGACACAACGCTGTGGGAATAGCGCGACAAAAGCGCAAAAAAGAAGGAAACACGACATAAATCTACTTTGCATATGAAGATGAATATGGCCTGCAATGTGAGTTATGTGTGGCGTGTTACGCATACGCCATGTTGCCTGACATATTGCTACAAAGCGTGGGGCGCCTCCCTCCCCATCTCACCGCTTTTCATCTACGCTTTAAAGCCAGCAAGTGTCAGCAAGTGCGTTAGTTGTTTCCACGTATCAACGAGTATGTCTGTGCGCTGGTCTCTATGTGTGTGTGTGTGTGTGTGTGTGTGTGTGTGTGTGTGTGTGTGTGTGTGTGTGTGTGTGTGTGTGTGTGTGTGTGTGTGTGTGTGTGTGTGTGTGTGTGTGTGTGTGTGTGTGTGTGTGTGTGTGTGTGTGTGTGTGTGTGTGTGTGTGTGTGTGTGTGTGTGTGTGTGTGTGTGTGTGTGTGTGTGTGTGTGTGTGTGTGTGTGTGTGTGTGTGTGTGTGCGTTTTCCTGCCAGCCACATGAGTAATAAACTAAAATTGAAATACTTGCACAGACACCCAAGTGCATGTGCTTAACGCAAGTGCTGCATAAATCCCAGCATAATGTGAGTCTACACTCTAAAAAATTATTGGAATGGAGCCACTAAAAAGCATAATTAAAAAGTGCTAGAAAGTTATCGCCATCTACGTCGAATTGGGGCTTGCCACAAATCCTTTTTGGCTTTTTTCCAATCTGAGAAGCCTAGCTCCACAACTTTGGCAACAGCGATGATTGAAACAATCATACAGACAGTCAAAAATCGGAAACTTAATAAGTCGCATAATGTTGTGCCTATAACTGAACCATTCTTCCTTCCATTAGAAAAAAGTGTTCCATTTAACAGACAAAAATATGGAAGGAAGGCAAAAGAAAAATAAGTTGCATTAAAAAATTCGTTGTGAGATTGTTTTGTAAAGAGCACTATTCAATAACTACTGTTTCCATTCAATAATTATAAATTATTATGAATTATAAAAAGCAAAATTAGACCAAAATATTATAAATGTTCAATCTATTTCAAAATAATTAATATGTTTTTTTCTTCCAGCTAATAATATACCTTCATACGATTCGCATTTATGTTAATTACATTTACACCTTGGATACATTTATTATTTATTGACATTGCAAAAAATTAAACATGTTTTCAATCAATTTTTGATTAGATTGTGCGACATATCAGCATCTGAAATGATGTTTATTTTCATTAATTCCTAATTAACACTGTTGACAACCTTCAATCCAGTGTCATTTTGTTGGCATATTTGTTTCAAAAATATCAAAATCAATACATAATTAAATGAAATTGTTCCCAGAAGCTGAGGCTGTCAAATTAAAATGTTGTTCATAAATCACGTTGTCACTGAAAATCAACTGCAATTTTCTGAAAATTTGAATTAGTTTCTGAACTGTCAAAGCTAAATAGCCTCCATAATTAACCCTGAACCCATCGCCCGACCCACATGCCTTATGCGCAATGTGAATTTTCTGCATTTCAGGCACATTTCAGACACATAACTCTTTTTATTGATATTCTGTTGAAAAATAAACATCAAAGCATACTTTTATGCGCGCTGCATATAAATTATGTAAGAAATCATACACAAATCAATCGATTCCATTCGAGCACTTGCTTTGCCTAAACTTAGGCATCACGGGTTTTCTTTTTTTTTTTTTGTTGCTATGCCATCCACTTATCCATTTTTACATTTCTCCAGCGTTTCGCACGCCTCATGCGTGTGCGTGTCTTGCTTTGTTTTTTCTCTGTGCTCTGAATTCGTATTTTCTGAGTGACATGAAAGAGCAGAAGAAAATAACATCAAAAGCCTTTTTTCTTTTGACATTCGTTTTATGCCCTAAGGCTCTGCAACACACGTTGACTTTTCTTTCTTTCCCAGAGTATATTTATTTTGGCAGAGCAGCTGATGTTTGCTTTTAAAGAGTGTATTAAATAACAGCGTTTTTTCAACCCTATAACAAGTAGCTCAAAGTTTAAGTCACCACCAAAATAACTAAAACTCCGTTACGAGCCCAAAACAAAAGAGAAGAACGTTGAAGTCATGCCAGTCCGAATCTGGAATACCTTTTTCCCCGCTACTGTCATGCAACTAAATTCAACTTCGTAGTTCCAGTTTTTCGTATGACATTGTTATATAATTTTACACTGAGACCTTCTTCAAAATCCATATACATATTCCAAATTTTTTTTGGATATCTTGATTAACAAAAAAGTGCTCACATTAAAACATATTGGTGTATCAATTAATTTTAATTTATTTTCGGTCTAAATCCATTTAAAAACCTAATCGTAGTGAATAAACATAAACTAAAATTCTTTGTCCAACTTGTTGCTAAGAAAGGGTATAACGGGTATATAATAATGTTAAGAATCTTAAAATTTATATGCATATGTATGTGCAGCAATAGAAGAAAGAAAAATACTTTTATACATACAGCCATAATAATATTGCCAGAAAAATGATTATTAATTAAAAGAACTTTTTAAATGCAATTTTTCTTTTTTTTTCTTGTATTTATGTTAGACAGCAAGTAGCCTGCCGTATGCAGCGAACATACTTGTATGACCAACAATATATTTATTTGTAATATTAATTCATACATATATATGCAACACACACGCTCTCGCAATTCAAATGTAAAAAGCTCTCTCAGAGAGGCGGAGTAAAACAGTAAAGTGTGGTACTCACAGCTGGTGGATCCACGTCCAAAAGATCTTCCGGGGGTGGCTGAAAACAACAAAAGCAACACTAGGCGAGAGAGGCGGCGACGACAAAGCAAATTACGGTAATTTTTCGTTTTTGTTTTTCTTTTATATTGCGCTAGCGCATATTTTGCTTCTTTTCTACTTCTTTTTTTCGCTGCGCGCTTTATTAAAAATGAACTATAACTAGAACACAAAAAAATGAGTTCACTATAAAAAAAAAGGAAATTTGTTAGTAAATTATGGCGAATAAGCCATTTTTGAGGTTAAAGATGAATTTTGCCGATCATCCATCTTCACTCTTCCACTTCACAATGATCAGCTTGACCGTCCGACGAGAATTGAATTTAGAATCAGCTGGCTTTCCGCTCACTATAAAACCGACAAAGCGGCGACTGACGATTTCAAAGCACGGCGCTGAACTAAGCCAGCATTAGGATTGCGCCGGTGCGCAGCTTTTCGGACGAGTTCGCTTAGCCTGCACTTGTGGTGGCAATTCTAAGTATAAGAGAACACCCTGGTAAAGCAAAATATAAATATATATAGTCTTATATATGTACTTCTTTCTTTCGTAAGACAGGGAATCCGATAGAAATGCACTATTTTCTTGGCACGTAGCATTGGTAGTCGGACAATTTGTAAAAAATTTTATTTATGAAAAGTTGGCACAAATTTATAGAAATTTTTTATCAATTCGATTCCTGTGTTAAAAAATTAAACAATGAATAAATTATTGGCTTAATTACTTTTTTATATTCTACCTCATATACTTGTATACATATGTGAGCTAATTATTATTTGAATTTATTAATACTTGGTAAAAAAGAGTTAAAGATAAGTTTATTGCGCTAATGTTAAAAAAAAGTGCCCAAAACAAAAACATCTTCCTTTATAGATATAGTCGTTGTCTCTCTGACATGCCTACTTGTGTTACATAGATATATATTTTTTTAAAAACCGTTGTTTATTTTCATGCAGTTATTTACATTTGAATGAACATAAAAACCATCACCACTTAATATTAATTTTCCAGAGGACAGCTAATATTTATTTGTAAACCCTTTTCTGTTTCCACAAAGCTGTCGAAAGAGAGATGAAGCTAAGCATGTACAACAGACATAAGGATCAGCAATATATTTCGTGCATTATTT